>NC_050075.1:108048144-108648144 GCF_009764565.3 Dermochelys coriacea | reverse complement strand
ATCCCTGGAGTGGTGCAGAGGCCTGATGGCCTCACGGATTAGACTAACTCGTCTGGCTGACTCGTCGCTTGTGCCCTTTGCCAGGCACCTTGGGTACTATAGGGGGTGGCACCATCTTACACCCTTCCACAGCTTTCCACCAGTGAGGTGCACACCGCAGTGTAAGGATAAGGCCTTCGTCTGCAGCCAGATGAAAAGAGCAGCCATTCGCTGAGAAACAGCAAGTCACATCCTCACATTCCATCTAAATTAAATTAAACAATGTCAGATCCGGCTGGTAAGAAGGAGACCCCGTCCTAATGGCCCCACTATCACCAGATAAAGAAACAGATCTTAAGATGGTTAAAGAAAACTTAGTTTGATAGTATCCTGTCTGTCAAGAAATCACTTCTCAACAGTTGTGCTTGTGAAATCCTCCTTTCTTTATTGTTCTGTCATTATGGTCCCCACTTCTCTATTGTTTATCTGTATGGTCTCTCTCTGGTTCTTTAATTGTTTCTATCTGTTACATAATTAATTTTCCTAGATGTAAATTAATTAAAGTGATGGGGTAGGATTGGTTAGAGAATTTTGTTACAATGTTAGGATTGGTTAGTAAAATTTTAGTATAATGATTGGTTAAGGTATAAGCTAAAAAGGACTCCAATTTTACTATATAAACTGGGGTCCAAAAGGAAGTTCTTTGGGAACCAACTCCAGGACACAGCCCCAAAGATCAGAGCTGTCAGACCTCAATACTCTGCCAATGACACTGTGCAGAAACTGGAGTCCCCAGGTGGACTGATCCTGACTGGCCATCAAGAAAAGTTCATCTGTCTTATTGGGAATGGTGAGCACTGTATGTGTACCGTGTGCAGTCTGTTTTTGGTGATTGTTAATAAATAGAGGTTATGTCGGATATTTCTGTGTATGGCTCTTTCGCTGGTGAAAGGTCCTGCAAACCTGCAAAAGTAGTATGTAGCCGGAGCCCTATGTATTGGGTATGGGTGGCCCTGAGCCCTACAGACTGGGTAAGGGTAGGTGCCTGGAGCCCTATGGACTGGGAAAAGGTGGGGTGCCCTAATGTGCGCAGGTAACAGTGGGTATGCCTGCCAGCCCCCAGCTGTGACAACAGGGGCCAGCAGGTCCCAACCAGAGCCCGGAAGGAACAGCAGCAGGGAATCATCGGGGCATGCGCTATGGGATGCACCACTTGAGCCACCAGAGGGCACTCTCGCCCCACACCATACACCCCATGCCTGGAGCCCAGTGACTGGCACAGCCCCACACCCTGGGCCTTCCTGCAGGAGGGGGGCGAGGGGCAGCGGTGTCCCAGCCTGCTCTCCAGAGAAGCAAAACACAACTCCCTGCTGCAAACCCAGAGACGAGAGGCAGGGCCCATGGGGCCATCAGTGATTACACACCCCAACCCCACATGACCACCTCAGCCACCTGCCAATGTCAGTCCCTCCCACTGCCTCTCCCCCCAGACACCACATCAGACCCCCTGATGCCCCCTCCCTGACCCTCGACTGCTACGCAACCCCAGAACCCATCATCCCAACTGCTCCCTCCCCCACAGACACCCCTGCTCCTTCCCTCCACTGACTCTCCATCACCTTCTGGGTGCCCCATTGCCCCCATGAGGCCCTGGCCCAAGCCCGTCACACAAGGCCTTCCCTGTGTCAGCCCTGAGCACCAGCCCACCAGCATTGGGGAAGGGGATCTCCGGCTGCCCCCCCTCTCCCCCAGGAGTCCCAGCCGGGCAGCCAGGGAGCAGAAGCCTGGCTCTCTCCCCGGGCGGCTCAGGGGCAGGGGCTTGCGACAATCAGCCCACAGGGGAGAGGTTCAGAAGGCCCCGACCTGCCAAGGCTGATCATAAGGCAAGGCTCAAAGCCCAGCTGTCCTGGGTGCAGAGTCTGTGGGGTGACCTGTGGGCCAGCTTGTTCCATGCCTCAGGCACCCTGCGGGCGGGTGCAGCACCCCAGCCCAGATGCAAAAGGGCAGAGAGCCTGCCTGTGGTGGGCGTTGTTGGCAGAGGGGCAGGGCTGAAGGGTGAGTGGCAGGCAGCCATCTCTCCCATGCATCTGGGGGGCTGCGGTGGTGTGTTGCCCTGGGCTGCACAGGCCCCAATCACCAGGAGTTCCCTTTGCAGAAACTCCATCCCATGTCCATCCATCCCTGCCCCTTCCCAGCCCTGGTCACCAGCCATTCCCTGGGAGCTACCACCTCAGATAAAGTGCTGCCACGTTCCCCTCGGAGCAAGCTCCCACTTGCATTCGCGCTACATCGCAGGCTCTTCTGAAGAGCTGTGAACTGCCAGGCCTGCAGGAGGCCATCTACTGTCCCAGCCATACACAGGGCCCCAGGGTGAATGGGGAGGGAGCACTGCGGCTCACCCTGGGCACGAGACAATCAATTTGAGACAGGACAAGTTTTTGTCCTCTTTAATGTCCCGCTCTAATCCGCCTGGTGTCACTGGGACCCTTGTGCGGCAGGACAGAGCGCCTTGGGGACGTTCTTCACACTAGTTAGTGTCTCTCCTGGCTGGTGAGTTACACTTACAGAGGTTCATGATGCAAATGCTCCAACACTACTGTACACAGAGGGATACAGATGCTGTACATGAGATTACTGCTGCCAGCAACTCGCCAGCATTCCACAGAGCGCGACCACTGAACTCTTCTGATAACCTGAATCCCTGGTTTACCGGTACGAGCCCGCAGGTGAGCCGGCCTGGCTCCAGCTCTGGGCTTGTTGGGGTTCACTTGGCCCCGCTGGGGTGTGGACAGCAGCTCTCCCTGCTGTCGCCACGCCCCCCCCCCAGCTCCCCTGCAGCATGGCAGTGCCATCTGCACCCGGGGAACAGCACACGCCGCGGCCCCTCCCCATGCCAGCCACACTCATCACAGCAGCTTAATGGAGCCCATTTATATGCAAAATCTTCAGGAAAAAGCAGTAATTAATGAAGTCCCTTTCATTACCATTATGCAAATGTGATTAATTTCAGCTGTTATGAATATGCAAATATTACAATTATTATCTAATTGCCAGCACGTGTGCAGGGGAGCAGGCAGGATGATGAATCACAGTCTTGGCCCTGGAGCTGCCAGGCTGGCACATGGCATAGGGGGCCCGGAGCAGCAACAGCACCTGGCCCAGCCATTGGGCGCTGGCTGCAAGGGGACCGAGTGCAGGAGATGGGCTTGGCCTGCGGGGGGGCATGGAGGCAGAATTCTGGGGTGAGCTCTCAGAGAAGGGAGCAAGGAGCACAGAGAAGTGACTTGCCTGAGGCCGTGTACCGAGTCTGAGGAGCAGGAAGCGAACCCAGGAGTCCTGGCTGCCAGCCCCACACTGCGGTGGGTCTCCTCAGCATGACGGCCATGAGTGCAGGTTCCACTCCAGTCCCCACGCATCTCTGCTGGGAGAGTTTTGGTGGGGTCAAGGCACCTAGGAAAGGAGGTGCTGCCACCCTCTGCAGGGCCCCAACAATATCCACCTCACCACCCGGCACCAGGGCAAGGGGTACGCCTGGGATGGGAAGTGCAGGCAATGGAGCTGGGAGGTGCAGGCTGGGGGAGTCTTCTCACTCAGGCCTGTGTGGCAGGGCTAGGGGAGCCGGTGCCAAGGAGGGGGACACACACTGATGGCAGGGCAAGCAACTACACCCCACCCCCCCAAATCACAGAGGAAGAAACTTCTGTTTCTTCTCAACTTGCTGTGCCAGGCCGTAGCCTGGCCTGGCCGCTCTGATGCTGGCCAGCACAGCCCAGGGGCAGGGCCCTGCGCCACACGCTCCTCCCAGCAATTGTTTATCTACAGAAAAAAGTATGTACTCAGCAATCCCTCCATAAAAGCCTGTTTCCAGCGTGGGCCAGTTGCTTGTGCCCGGTGCGGAGTGAGGACACCGCAGAGGTAGGGATGTAGACGGGGGGACTGGCTGGTGATTGGGGGAGGGGGAAGGGATGATTCTGCATCTGGGGCAAAACGAAATCTCTTTGGAAGCGTCTCCTCTGCATTGAGCTGGGGCTGCCCCCTGGTCACACGCAATGGGCCGTGTTTCTGAGCCACGCAGCAAGCTCCTGGCCAGGCTCACCCATCACCTTCCTGCTTCATGAAGCCAGGTTCCCTTTCGGGCTTCGCCAAGGGGAAGGGAGCAGTGCCACCGACGTGGGCCCAGCATCCCGCTGCTCAGGCACCCGACCCTGCGAGCCAGCGAGGTGTGACCTGCACGAGTGAGCACAGCCAGCCCGGGCAGCAGAGCGAACAGGCTGCTGTTCCTGCAACTGGCCCTCACCCGCTGGGAAGGAGGTGGCGAGGTGCCCTGGCCAACAAGGATAGAAGACTCCATGCCAAGTGGTCTTGGGCAGCCAGCAGCTCTCACTCCGGAAGGAGACAGGGAAGTGCAGAGAAAGGGCTGGGAGGGATTGTAGCTGGGCAGCTCAGGAAGCCCTTGAAGGTGCGCTTTGGGAAGGGGGAGCAGTTGGCCACCTGACTTCATGCCAGCCCTATAGGGTCAGGGGGCCAGCCCTGGAGCTGGAGGGGCCCAGGAGGGCATCATGCCCCAAGGGGAAGCTTCATCCCCTGCATACGCGTTGGCTGGCGTCTCCTGCCTGTTTCACAGCTGCCATGTGGGCTACTGGGCTCAGCACCTGTCCCCAGCCCTGCCCCAGGGTTCTGAGCTGCTCACAGTCACATCCCCACTCCCCTAGGGCTCAGCCTGTCTGTGCAAATGCACATGCGTCGTCATGGAACCACGTGCACATGCGTGCATACACGTACGTAAGCACCCCGCCATGCACACGCCGAGACACACGTGCGCATGCAGACAGACACTGGGACGTGTGTGCATGCACAGATTGACGGATGTGCCCACGCAGCCACACCGAGCCACACGCACACACGTACAGAGACCGACAGACGCACAGAGCCAGACCAAGCCATGCAGAGACCCAACAGCCTGACGGCTGGGAGCTCCTGCCTCGCAGGCTGCTCGTGCTGGAGAAAACTTGGAGACTCAGCTTCCCCGTCACAGCTCAGTCAGCCCCTGCTCAGGCCTGGGACCGCTGGCAGCATGGGGCCAGGAGTATGCTGGGCGGGCTGGCTCGGGTTTGGCTGGTCTCAGGCTGACCCAGGGACATGACCTGTGGCTCTGGGGAGGGCCTAAAGTAGCTGGACACTGCTCAGGCAGTAGCTGAAAGCCAGATGGCAACACGCTCCAAGAGGCTAGGGTGATGGCCAGGCTCCCTGGGGTCCAATAGCCCTGCCCCAGGAGGTGTGGGGATAACACCACCCCAGAGCACGGGGTGATCAGACACTGTGGGAAGGGGTGCAGGAGTAGTACCAAGGGACAGTGAGGATCTGGGTTGTAGCCCTTTAAATCGCTGGAGAGCCTTCTAGCACCCTATAGTCCTGAGCACAGTGCATCCCAGTACATCCCGGACCTGGGAGAGGCCCAGGGCCACGTCTCTGGGACAATGGGGCAGGAGAGGCCGAACCTCTTCCCAGGAGGGACTGCCCAGCCCCCCAGAGCATGGCTGGCACAGGCAATGGTGCCTGCAGAGTGTGGGATTTCCATTGGCCTGGGGGTCGCCTCCCCAGGGACACGGCTGGCTCCCACCCTGGGCCACACCTCGTGTGTGTCTGTGCAGCGCCCGGCGCACTAGACCCCGATGTCAGTCACCGTGTGTATCTGTGTGGTGCCCGGCTCACCACGACCCTGATCTTGGTCCCTGTGTCTCTGCAGCGCCTGCCATGATGAGGACTCATGGGGCTACCATAATAAAAGTAAAAACAAAAGGAGTACTTGTGGCACCTTAGAGACTAACAAATTTATTAGAGCATAAGCTTTTGTGAGCTACAGCTCACTTCATCGGATGCATTTGGTGGAAAAAACAGAGGAGAGATTTATATACACACACACAGAGAACATGAAACAATGGGTTTATCATACACACTGTAAGGAGAGTGATCACTTAAGATAAGCCATCACCAGCAGCAGGGGGGGAAAGGAGGAAAACCTTTCATGGTGACAAGCAAGGTAGGCTAATTCCAGCAGTTAACAAGAATATCAGAGGAACAGCGGGGGGTGGGGTGGGGGGGAGAAATACCATGGGGAAATAGTTTTACTTTGTGTAATGACTCATCCATTCCCAGTCTCTATTCAAGCCTAAATTAATTGTATCCAGTTTGGAAATTAATTCCAATTCAGCAGTCTCTCATTGGAGTCTGTTTTTGAAGCTTTTTTGTTGAAGTATAGCCACTCTTAGGTCTGTGATCGAGTGACCAGAGAGATTGAAGTGTTCTCCAACTGGTTTTTGAACGTTATAATTCTTGACGTCTGATTTGTGTCCATTCATTCTTTTACGTAGAGACTGTCCAGTTTGGCCAATGTACATGGCAGAGGGGCATTGCTGGCACATGATGGCATATATCACATTGGTAGATGCGCAGGTGAACGAGCCTCTGATAGTGTGGCTGATGTGATTAGGCCCTATGATGGTATCCCCTGAATAGATATGTGGACAGAGTCGGCAACGGGCTTTGTTGCAAGGATAGGTTCCTGGGTTAGTGGTTCTGTTGTGTGGTGTGTGGTTGCTGGTGAGTATTTGCTTCAGATTGGGGGGCTGTCTGTAAGCAAGGACTGGCCTGTCTCCCAAGATCTGTGAGAGTGATGGGTCGTCCTGCAGGATAGGTTGTAGATCCTTGATGATGCGTTGGAGAGGTTTTAGTTGGGGGCTGAAGATGATGGCTAGTGGCGTTCTGTTATTTTCTTTGTTGGGCCTGTCCTGTAGTAGGTGACTTCTGGGTACTCTTCTGGCTCTGTCAATCTGTTTCTTCACTTCAGCAGGTGGGTATTGTAGTTGTAGGAATGCATGATAGAGATCTTGTAGGTGTTTGTCTCTGTCTGAGGGGTTGGAACAAACGCAGTTATATCGTAGCGCTTGGCTGTAGACAATGGATCGTGTGGTATGATCTGGATGAAAGCTAGAGGCATGTAGGTAGGAATAACGGTCAGTAGGTTTCCGATATAGGGTGGTGTTTATGTGACCATCGCTTATTAGCACCGTAGTGTCCAGGAAGTGGATCTCTTGTGTGGACTGGTCCAGGCTGATGTTGATGGTGGGATGGAAATTGTTGAAATCATGGTGGAATTCCTCAAGGGCTTCTTTTCCATGGGTCCAGATGATGAAGATGTCATCAATGTAGCGCAAGTAGAGTAGTGGCATTAGGGGACGAGAGCTGAGGAAGCGTTGTTCTACGTCAGCCATAAAAATGTTGGCATACTGTGGGGCCATGCGGGTACCCATCGCAGTGCCGCTGATTTGAAGGTATACGTTGTCCCCAAATGTGAAATAGTTATGGGTGAGGACAAAGTCACAAAGTTCAGCCACCAGGTTAGCCGTGACATTATCGGGGATACTGTTCCTGACGGCTTGTAGTCCATCTTTGTGTGGAATATTGGTGTAGAGGCTTCTACATCCATCGTGGCTAGGATGGTGTTTTTAGGAAGATCACCAATGGACTGTAGTTTCTTCAGGAAGTCAGTGGTGTCTCGAAGACAGCTGGGAGTGCTGGTAACGTAGGGCCTGAGGAGGGAGTCTACATAGCCAGACAATCCTGCTGTCAGGGTGCCAATGCCTGAGATGATGGGGCATCCAGGATTTCCAGGTTTATGGATCTTGGGTAGCAGATAGAATACCCCAGGTCGGGGCTCCAGGTGTGTGTCTGTGCGGATTTGTTCTTGTGCTTTTTCAGGGAGTTTCTTGACCAAATGCTGTAGTTTCTTTTGGTAACTCTCAGTGGGATCAGAGGGTAATGGCTTGTAGAAAGTGGTGTTGGAGAGCTGCCTAGTAGCCTCTTGTTCATACTCCGACCTATTCATGATGACGACAGCACCTCCTTTGTCAGTCTTTTTGATTATGATGTCAGAGTTGTTTCTGAGGCTGTGGATGGCACTGTGTTCTGCATGGCTGAGGTTATGGGGCAAGCAATGCTGCTTTTCCACAATTTCAGCTCGTGCACGTCGGCGGAAGCAGTCTATGTAGAAGTCCAGGCTGCTGTTTCGACCTTCAGGAGGAGTCCACCTAGAATCCTTCTTTTTGTAGTGTTGGTAGGAAGGTCTCTGTGGGTTAATATGTTGGTCAGAGGTGTGTTGGAAATATTCCTTGAGTCTGAGAAGTCGAAAATAGGATTCTAGGTCACCACAGAACTGTATCATGTTCGTGGGGGTGGAGGGGCAAAAGGAGAGGCCCCGAAATAGGACAGATTCTTCTGCTGGGCTATGTTCCTCAGATATTCTTGTTAACGGCTGGAAATAGCCTACCTTGCTTGTCACCATGAAAGGTTTTCCTCCTCCACCCCCCCCGCTGCTGGTGATGGCTTATCTTAAGTGATCACTCTCCTTACAGTTTCCGAGTAGCAGCCGTGTTAGTCTGTATTCGCAAAAAGAAAAGCAGTACTTGTGGCAACTTAGAGACTAATAAATTTATTAGAGCATAAGCTTTCTCCTTACAGTGTGTGTGATAAACCCATTGTTTCATGTTCTCTGTGTGTGTATATAAATCTCCCCTCTGTTTTTTTCCACCAAATGCATCTGATGAAGTGAGCTGTAGCTCACGAAAGCTTATGCTCTAATAAATTTGTTAGTCGCTAAGGTGCCACAAGCACTCCTTTTCTTTTTGCGAATACAGACTTACACGGCTGCTACTCTGAAACCTGTCATAATAAAGTAAGTTCCTCATTGGGGAGCTCAGATTCTGCCTTCCCCACATTTCCCCTGTAGTATTTTGGCGATGAGATTCCTCTTGCTGGGCTAAGCGCTGCAGCCCCTGCTCAAGGCAGCTACATTTCAGCGCTGGGCCAAGAGCTCTCTGCAGTGTGGGCTGAAACACTCCCTAGCAATGTAATCATCCATCTCCATCCCAATTAATCGTTACGAGGGAGCCCATGAGTGGCTCCTATCAGCAGCAGCAGCTTGGCTCTGCTGCATTTGGGAAATTGAGTAACTAGGCAACTAAGGAAGCAACGGTATTAGAGTGACACTGAGTTTCCAGTGAAAACAACCCGCGGTTAGAGATCCATCCGGACCCCCCTCTCTCTATCTGCACCTTGGACACACGCAGCCATGCGGCCTACACGGGGACCTGTACCTTTACCAGCCCCCAGCTGCATGTTAGGACAGTATCTGTAACCCACCCACATGGTGCCCCATGCTGGCACAACCCCCCCTCCAGCTCCAGGGTCCAGCTGCTCTTTCAGCCAGCCAGGAACATGGTTCTCTCTCCTCCAGCTCCAGGCAGCAACTGATGGAGGCTGCAGGGTCAGAGTCACTCATTGGTTGCTTCCTCACATCTAGACGACTTGGAGGACTTCTCTTCTGCTCCTTTCCTGAGACGGGTGTGGTAGGACACTGATCAGCCCTGTAGCCAGGAACCTGCTGCTCTCAGGGGTGCTCCAGTCACACCCACATTCCCTGCACCCAGGCAGCTGCCAGGCCCAGCCTGCACCCCACCAGGAGGGGAGACGCCAGCTGGCCCCGACCCAGGCAAGCCCAGGCTGTTCTGGCAGGTGCTATTACGCCCCAATGGGAGCTGCAGTTGGATGTGGAGGGAAGAGCCTGCACTCCTGAGTGGGCTGTATCCACCCCCAGGGCTGGCAGCTCCTCCTGGCAGGGACCGTGTCCCACTGAGGGCATGTCCCAGGCTGAGCAACCTTGGCCATTGCAGAGGGAGAGATTTCCTCCAAGTGCAGGGAAAGCACAAGGAACATGATCTGTCCTAGTAGAACCAGGGTAGCCTGCCCACTGTCCCCTGCCGGCCCAGCAGGGCATGTCTCTGCCCAATGCAACCATTGGAACAGGTGTGGGGCACATTTGCAGATATTCCGCTTTCACCCCAGAGTGTTGTCCTGAGAGAGCTCGTCTGCATGGGTGAGCGTTCCAGGTAGCCCAGCCCCCAGCAGCCATGTAACCCCTCCTCCCTGAACTGGCGGGGAGCGGGACGGCGGGTGCAGAGTGCTGGGAGTTACAGAGCTCCAGCTTGGTGGGGAACAGACACGTTGTTTTTTTAACAGTTACATTTGCGGTGACAGAACTTTGCGGGGTACAGCCTCACCTGGGACTCCACGGAGCTGCCCCGCTGGCCGGCACCGCCCGAGAGCCTTTCCCAGGCTCGCTGGCACCTGGCAGGACAAGAGAAGGAGATCATTTTCACTCAGTGATAGCAACCATCCTTCACCCTTTCCGATTCAAGCCCAGCACAGGGACTTGAACAGCCCCAATGCTGTCTCTGGGGGCAGAGACTGCAGGACAGTGTGGCTCCCTGCCTGGGTGCCAGAGACTTTCCAGTGAGGGCTCCCCAGCCTTGGACAACTTCCTTGCTGGATATTCACAGAAAGTGGGGACCAATGCCGTCAGCCTCCACACCCCACAGAGCAAGATTTCTGGCCTCCTGCCAGGTGCTGGACTGGGGCACAGGGCAGAGTAGGGGACACACCAGTAAGCTCAGCATTTCCAGGCTGGCTGCAGCTTCTCTATTAAGCTCAAACAAAACAGCATGGTGACTGGACACAACACAGTCAGGACCCCACCCAGATGACACATGGGACCATGCCCTGGCCCAGCAGGCAGCTCTGTCCCTAGCCCAGGTACCCAGGCCCTTTTCCTGCTCAGGGATGCGCCACCTGGGAGACTCTGCGCCGGGTCCCCTCTCCTATGCTCTCAGCCCCCCGTGTTCTCTCCGGGTGCCTGCAGCAGCTGGGCCGGGCCATCAGCAGGCTGCACTCCCACAGCGCATGCTGCAGAATGTCATGCCAAGGAAAGGCTGCAGCGGGCAGGCGCTCGTGCCAGCGAGCTGGTGTCATTCGGGGCTGCAGGCCCCCAGGGCTGGCACCTCAGGAGCATATTCTCTTTCCTGCACCACTGCACTAACACCATCATGCAGGGATACACAGAGGGCTTCACCAGCCCAGGGGTAGCTACAACCACTCGCTCACTCCCTCAGCAGCTGGTCCTGCCATGGGCAGAGCGACTGCACCCTCACCCCTGTGCGCCTGGCAAAGGCACCTTCCCCTGCGATGGCAAAGCCTCCACAGCCACCTCTCCTTGTCCGTGCTCCACGGGGAGCGATTGTGTGCTGGTTGCTGCACCCATGAGATTGCAGGGTCCTATTCCCAGGGCTCTGCACCCCCGTGCCAGGATCTGCCCCATGGCATCAGTGGCTGGTCCTGTGTATACTCCACAGTGCCGGCATGTGGTGTGAAGCCAGAGTGATGCCAGGCCAGCCCCCTCGCCTAGTGCACATGCCTGGACACGCATTGCCCCACACGGTAGTGCCAGCCCCACCCGTTCAAAAACCAGATACCAGACCCCAAAACGTACAATGCTGGCCCCCAGACCAAGGATGGAAAGGTGCATTTGGGTCCCCGCCTCCTGCCCCCGGCACTCTGGCAAACAGCTCTGCTCCTGATTCACGCCCTCGGACCCTGCTCCAGGAGCACAGGCTAGAGGCACCAGCTGAAACTGGGGCCACATCGTGCTAGGCCCCATAGCCACATGGAGCATGACAGTCCCTGCCCCCAGGAGCTTACAGTCCAATGGAAAACGGTGGTGAGTTTGTGATGCAGAAACTAGGGGCACCAAACTCATCACCTGTAGGGACCACCGCACAGCTGTTAAGCCCTGCTGGGCTGGGCAGGAACCAGAGGGGGACCCCCGGTCAAAGGCTCATTAGCGCCACTCTGGGGCAGCAATCGCCTTAAGCCCCGAGGTTGTGCCTGGAAGAACCGGGCTGTGGAAAGTTGAATTCCTGGGATGGTGTGGTGACCTGCCTGGCACTCACGCTGGCTCTTGGCTGCCACACCTGTTTGTAACGGGCAGCTCCCACTCGCTAGAGCAACAGTATACAAGTATTGGTGCAACAGCCAAATCCACCTCTACAAACACCATGTCACAAAGCAGAGCATCCAACCCGCACGCCAGACCTGACACCAACTTTTCGACACAGGTCTGGGGATTTTCTTCCCTCGCGTGGCGCAGCGTCTGCACCCACATCTTTCAGATCCACAGCCCAGCCCCCTCCTGCTTCAGCTCCAGGAAGGACGAGGGAGTGGGGAGCAGGCTCTTACGCTGTATAAGGGCAACACACATGCCGCCAGCGGCTTACCACCAGCACTGGGCCCTGGGCAGCAGCGTTCTTGGCTTTGGGAGCAGAGCAGGAAAGCAGTGACAGCGAGAGACCACCGGTCTGGCACTAGAGAGTGACACAACACTGTGCTAATGTCGGTTACTCGAGTCACAAGCTCCGAATCTGACCTCTTCCTGCTGAAAGACGGAGGCAAAGTGGAGGAGACCTGGCCTGGGTATGGTACCCCTCCAGGTCTCCTTCCAGCTCTGCTGAAAATCAGTTTGGGCAAGTTCTCTGCTGTGGCCTCTGAAATCTGTCGCCCCCAGATCACAGAGCAGCCTCAGCTTTCCATGCCATCACAAGCCGTCCTGCAGCAGGGGCCACAAACGCACTGCCTTTGGGAGAGCTGGCACCGCGGCCCAGACTGGGCTGGCACAGAGCGAGGAGGAGGAAGATTTAGGCTGAAGCTGAGGCGATGTCTCCCAGCAGAGTTACACCAGGATCGTCTCCCCAGGCAAGGGGTGGCGCTGCACTGCCTGGGACAGCAGCACTAGGCCACACAGAGCCCCATGACCAGGCTGCAGGGGCCAGTCCTGGCCTTGGCTAGCAGCATGGGCCAGTGGGGCCCTCCTGCTCCACTCCTCTGTGCAGTGAGCTCACAGCTGGCCCAGCACCCCAGCAGCTGCTTCATTCGGGTTCCCGCAGGGCTCGCTGGGGAGCAGGATTCCCTGGGCGCAGCAGCTCATACGCGCTGTGTGGGATCCCCAGCACTGCTGGCTTTAATGTGAGTGTAATCTGCTTTTAATTAGCACCTTCTCCTCGCACCTCAGGGAAGAGGGATCGAGAGGATAAACACAGCAGCGGGGTGTCAAATGACTGGCACACCACCAGCCTACTGTTCCTGCACCTGATAGCACAGCTCTGCACCATGAGTGTGAGTTTGTAGCCGGGGAGGGGTGTGGGGGGGGAGTTGTAGCCCTGCACCCCATGGGGTGCGTGTGTGTGTGTGGGGGTTGTAGCCCTGCACCATGGGGTGCATGTGTTGTGTGTGTGGAGGGGGAGTTGTAGCCCTGCACCATGGGCGGGGGCGGGGCGGCTGAGGGGGGTGCCCTACCACTGGTCAGGATGGGGCTGTGCTGGGCCGGACACTGTCCAGGGAGACACAGTCCCTACCCCAAGGAGCTGCCAGTCTTGAAGGAGCGGAGGCTCTTTTGCCATTCAATCCCCATTCGCTTGAGCCCCCGGAGCCTGAACAGAGTCCAGGCACTGCCACTGTCTCACAGCTTCTTGGCATCCCCCTGCCCGGCCCCTGGAACCAGTCTGACCCCCAGGCTCCCCCGGGGCTCACACACCCACTCTCCCACAGGTCCACCCAAAGGGGGGGGCGCGTGGGAGGGTAAAGGCTTAGCACAGCCACATGCTTTGCACTGGGTTTTAAACCACTATTGCTCTCGTTACTCACCCAAGAAATACACAGATCTGTACAACCCCACGGGCCTTTCCCTGCCTCAGTTTCCTCGCCACTCCAGAGCATTCTGAGCTAGACACATGGCCACCCGGGGCCATCCAGGGTCCTGCTGCCGTGCATGCTTTCTGGGGTTCTGACACATGCAGCCTGCCCACCCCCACCCCCACCCCCTGCAGCTGACCTGCTCTGACCTGTCCAACCTCTTCCCCTCTCCTGGCCACACACCGAGCATCCCAGGAGCCCTCTCATAACCACCTGCCTGGTCCCTCTGTTGTTCTGCCAGGGGATTGCCACTCTCCATCCTCCCATTCCTTCACACAGGAGGGGGAACTTCTTCTCCCATCTCCAGCAAACCCCTTGTCCCCAGGTGCTGGACGCTGGCTGGGCAGCTGTTGGCTCTAATGACCCACCATGGGCCCTGGGCTGCTGTGGTGGGTGCACAGAGACAGAGAGGGCATCCCTGACATAGCAACTTTCACAGCAACATCCGCTTAGTGACTTCATACCATCAACCACAAGGCATAAGCCATACCTAGGTTCCCCAAACCACTGTGGTCCCTGGCCAGACTCAGGTGCCACCCTCTCTCCAGTGGTACCGATTCAGGTACTTCTCGGGGGGAGCAAAGTCTGGTCCCTGCCCAGCAGCAAGCTGTTCGTTCCCCTGACCCCTCGGCAGGCATCTCTGGTCTCCCTTGGACCGGGCCTCTCTTACCCACACAGCACAGGGGTCGGTGCTGCCAGGAATCAGGTCTTGGGAGACTCCCCTGCACTCCGCCATACAGGAACAGACGCCCCCGGTCGCAGCGCCATGTGGCCTGGCTGGCCCTCCCCCTGGACAGAGGGGCGGCTGGGTCCAATTTCAGTGACATTGCACCCAGTGTGGCACTCTGGACCGTTCCAGCAGCAGCCGGTCTGATCTGATATGGGACCACGGCTTGAAAGCAGTCGGGCTATCACCCCCAGCTGCGCTCCCTGGGAAACTTTGAGCAAGTGTAAAAACCTGGGAGGGAGGCAAGTCGTTTCCCCTCCACCCCCACCCCTGGCCATCCCCAGGTCCTGCTAACTGGCGCCACTGCCTCTCGCCACTTGGACCACTGAATCCTAAACCCAGCTGCTATCAGAATGGAGGGACCAGCCCAGTCCCCGCCTGCTGCAGGACCCAGAGCACCCTGGCGGCTCTGCCTCCATTTCACAGCCACTGGGACAGGGCCTGGGTCTCTTTACATGTCTGGACGGTGCCCAGTACATAGCTCCTTTCCAGTGTCTGAAGAACAGCTGTGTCTCCCCTGCCTGCCCTGCTGCACGGGGCCTAGCCAGCCGAGGGCTCTGCCACCTGTGGGACGCAGCCAATGGGACCGGGACTGGGCGTGTTTTGGTAGTTCACATGCATCACGGCGGCTTGTTGTGCCATGGCCAGACTGCACTGTCCCATGGGATTCACCGGGCCCTGCTCGGCACCATCTGTAAAGCTGGGAAACTGAGCCACGGAGGGTCCAAGCTGTCCCCACGCGGTGCTGTGCAACAGTGCCAGGCCTCCTGCCTCTGTGCCGGGCTTATTCCCTTAGACTTCGCAGCCTTCCCTGGTACCAGGCTGCCAGCGGATCCCACCCCACGCTGCCATTGTGTGGCTGAGGTAGGTGACCTGGGAAATCCATGGGGGCTCAGTGCAGGCTGCTAGCTGCATGGGCTCAGGCTCATCCCAGACGTCCCTGAGAGGCTGGCTCTGCCTGGAGGACTAGGACAGCTCGGAGGCTGCCAGCGGGGCAGCTGAGGCTGAACAGTTGCTTCCAGAAGGAACCTCTCACCAGGGCTAAGGAGGAGACAGCAAAGCACCGGCAAGCCACCCCTCCCCGTACAGGGACCTAGCATCCAAGCAGGAGGGTGCTGGCCTGCAAAGCCAAGGACTGGCCCTGGGGCCCCTGTCGCTCACCGGGGCCTACGATGACAGAGGCACAGTCTCTGCAGTCGCAGCAGGCTAGAGAGAGCCCACCCAGACACAACCAGCAGAGATTGCCCATATCCTGCAATTTGCTCCCTGCATCCCCACTTACAGCTCCCGCTGTTCCCATCTGCACTCAGCACAAGAGTCCAGGGAGATAAAGCTCCCCGTGAGGCAATCCAGCCACGAGCCGCGCATCTGATCAGGTGAGAGATGCCGACATGGCACAGGGATAATTAGCCAAGAGAAAGGAGGGTTCCCCTCAGATCCGTCTCTCCTCCCCATCCCCACCGCCAAAGCTCTTGTTCCTGCCCCATTCTATCCTGCAATGTCCCCCCGTCCCACCCAGCCTG
The DNA here is from genome assembly GCF_009764565.3 of Dermochelys coriacea. Lineage (NCBI taxonomy): Eukaryota > Metazoa > Chordata > Testudines > Dermochelyidae > Dermochelys > Dermochelys coriacea. The sequence continues at coordinate 108,632,280 of NC_050075.1, read as the reverse complement.
TCTCTTTAACACCAAATCCTGACCCATGGGTTTAGTTTGTGGGGCACAGGGGGCACTGCCCTCCCCCCCAAAACTGCAAGCCTCAGGCAGGTGCAGAATTGCCCCCCTCCCCCATGCATGGCCCCATTGGCCTGACAGGAGCTGCCTCCCCAACTATAGAAGTTAAACTGCGCCTATGCCCTGCCCCCCACACCTCCCCCACTCCATGCTGAATGCGGCAGGTTCACTGTGGCTCCCCATCTACTGTTGCATCAACTTTCAGCCTCATGGCACTCCCTGCAAGGCTCCTTGTTGGCCATGGGCCCATGTCAGATCCTGGCAGCGTTGCCTCAGGGATTCTCCCAGGCTTCCTCCCCGAGTTCACACCACCCCGGCCACATTGCAGGCCCACCTCTCCCTGCTGCCTCCAGGCAACCAGGGTGTCTCTGGATAACTCACTGCCCTTCCCCTGGCCTTGGCCTGCTTGTCTGCCCTCAGATCAGGTTGGGGAAACCCGCCGCACAAGGGGTGCTGCCGCCAAGAAACGCCGGGGAAACGCTGCCTTTGCCGAGGGACCCTGGCATGCGGGGACGACCCCGCAAACCCACCTCGGAGGTGTCACTGTAAATCCTCCTCCACTGCCTCCCTCATAGCCCTGCTGATGCCAGCCATGAGGTCATTGCAGTGACATCACCAACGTTACCATGGCCACAGGCTGAGGTCATAAGGAGAGCACTGGGAGGAAGTAGGAGAAGCCACAAACCTGGCCTTATTCAGCCAAGGGGTGACAGCCTAGAGTAGCTGTCCCCCAAGCTCTGCCCCCTGGGGAGAACAGGCAGGCAGCCTGCATTCAAAGTGTTGAGGGCAAATGGGAGGGAGCTGCCCCTTGTGGGAGACCGGCCCCTCTGGCTGAATGTCCTGCTCCCAGCCAGACCCCCTCAGTCCCTGCTGTGCCCCATGGCTGCAGATGACTGAACCAGGCACTGCACAGGGAGAGCAGGCCAGGGCCTGGGGTCCATGCCAATGTCCCAGCCACTTCAGGGCACAGCTTCTGGATCTTGTCCGCTGCTGGGATCTGAGAGTCAGGGGCCAGCCGGCAGAGTGGCCTGAGCTGGCGGCCAGCCAGGCTGAGCTGCCCCTTCTTGCCATGATGACCCACGTGAGATCCTGCCTGCTCCCCAGCACAGCTGCCTCTCCCCAGCAGCCCGCAAGGGTGGGGATCGCAGTGCGCTATGCCCATGTCCCTGAACAAGCTGCCTCTTCACGGCCCTGCTCTCTCAGAGGGACCCTGGCACGCGGAGACGACCCCACAAATCCACCTCGGAGGCGACACTGTAAATCCTCCTCCAATTCCTCCCTTCACCAAGGGTAAGTCATGCCTGACTAACCTAATTGCCTTCTATGACGAGATAACTGGCTCTGTGGATGAGGGGAAAGCAGTGGACGTGTTGTTCCTTGACTTTAGCAAAGCTTTTGACACGGTCCCCAATATTCTTGCCAGCAAGTTAAAGAAATATGGGCTGGATGAATGGACTAGAAGGTGGATAGAAAGCTGGCTAGATTGTCGGGCTCAATGGGTAGTGATCAATGACTCTATGTCTAATTAGTAGCTGATATCAAGTGGAGTGCCCCAAAGGTCGGTCCCCAGACCGGTTTTGTTCAATATCTTCATTAATGATCTGGAGGATGGCATGGACTGCACCTTCAGCAAGTTTGCAGATGACACTAAACTGGGAGGAGTGGTAGATACGCTGGAGGGTAGGGATAGGATACAGAGGGCCCTAGACAAATTAGAGGATTGGGCCAAAAGAAATCTGATGAGGTTCAACAAGAACAAGTGCAGGACGGAAGAATCCCAGGCACCGCTACAGACTAGGGACCGAGTGGCTAGGCAGCAGTTCTGCAGAAAAGGACCTAGGGGTTACAGTGGACGAGAAGCTGAATATGAGTCAACAGTGTGCCCTTGTTGCCAAGAAGGCCAATGGCATTTTGGGCTCTATAAATAGGGGCAGTGCCAGCAGATCGAGGGACGTGATCCTTCCCCTCTATTTAACATTGGTGAGGCCTTATCTGAAGTACTGTCCAGTTTTGGGCCCCACACTACAAGAAGGATGTGGAAAAATTGGGAAGAGTCCACCAGAGAGCAACAAAAATGATTAGGGGACTGGAACACATGACTTATGAGGAGAGGCTGAGGGAACTGGGATTGTTTAGTCTGCGGAAGAGAAGAATGAGGGGGGATTTGGTAGCTGCTTTCAACTACCTGAAAGTGGGTTCCAAAGAGGATGGATCTAGACTGTTCTCAGTGGTACCAGATGACAGAACAAGGAGCAAAGGTCTCAAGTTGCAGTGGGGGAGGTTTATGTTGGATATTAGGAAAAACTTTCTCACTAGGGGGTGGTGAAGCACTGGAATGCGTTACCTAGGGAGGTGGTGGAATCTCCTTCCTTTGAGGTTTTTATGGTCAGGCTTGACAAAGCTCTGGCTGGGATGATTTAGTTGGGGTTGGCCCTGCTTTGAGCAGGGGGTTGGACTAGATACCTCCTGAGGTCTCTTTCAATCCTGATATTCTATGATTCTCTGCCCTGGATCTCTGCGCCCGCCCCAGCATGCCAAGCCAGTCAAGCAGCTCACAGGCACAGGAGCTTCATGGGGCACCCAATGAAGTGAGCTGTAGCTCACGAAAGTTTATGCTCAAATAAATATGTTAGTCTCTAAGGTGTCACAAGTCCTCCTTTTCTTTTTGTTGATTTTCTGTAAGTCTTGGAGCCCCGGGGAAGTTCCAGAAAACCGGAAGAAAGTTCACATTGTGCCAATTTTTAAAAACGGTAAACAGGGTGATGGGGTAATTATAAGCCTGTCAACTTGATATCAGTCCCAGGCAAGACAATGAAGCAGATGCTACAGGTCTCGGTTAACAAAGAACTGAAAGAGGACAATGTAATTAATGCAAATCAACATGGGTTTATGGAAACTAGATCTTGTCACGCTAACTTGATAGCTTTTTTGATGAGAGTACCAGTTTGATTGATAACAGCAATAGTGTTGAGGTAATATAGACAGACTTCTCTAAGGTGTTTGACTTAGTGCTGCATGACATTTTGATTAAAAAACTAGAAGGATTTAAAATTATCATGGTACACATTAAATGCATTATAAACTGGCTAACTGATAGGTCTCAAAATGTAACTGTAAATAGGGAATCAGCACTGAGTGGGTTCCACAAACCTGGAAATCCTGGACGCCCCATCATCTCAGGCATTGGCATCCTGACAGCAGGACTGTCTGGCTATGTAGACTCCCTCCTCAGGCCGTACGCTACCTGAGGAAACTACAATCCATCGGTGATCTTCCAAAAAAATACCATCCTGGCCACTATGGATGTAGAAGCCTCTACACCAACACTCCACACAAAGATGGACTACAAGCCGTCAGGAACAGTATCCCCGATAATGTCACGGCTAACGTGGTGGCTGAACTTTGTGACTTTGTCCTCACCCATAACTATTTCATATTTGGGGACAATGTATACCTTCAAATCAGCGGCACTGCCATGGGTACCCGCATGGCCCCACAGTATGCCAACATTTTTATGGCTGACTTAGAACAACGCTTCCTCAGCTCTCATCCCCTAATGCCCCTACTCTACTTGCACTACATTGATGACATCTTCATCATCTGGACCCATGGAAAAGAAGCCCTTGAGGAATTCCACCATGATTTCAACAATTTCCATCCCACCATCAACCTCAGCCTGGACCAGTCCACACAAGAGATCCACTTCCTGGACACTACGGTGCTAATACGCGATGGTCACATAAAAAACACCTTATATCGGAAACCTACTGACCGCTATTCCTACCTACATGCTTCTAGCTTTCATCCAGATCACACCACACGATCCATTGTCTACAGCCAAGCTCTACGATATAACCGCATTTGCTCCAACTCCTCAGACAGAGACAAACACCTACAAGATCTCTATCAAGCATTCTTACAACTACAATACCCACCTGCTGAAGTGAAAAAACAGATTGACAGAGCCAGGAGAGTACCCAGAAGTCACCTACTACAGGACAGGCCCAACAAAGAAAATAACAGAACACCACTAGCTATCACCTTCAGCCTCTCAAACCTCTCAAATGCATCATCAAGGACCTACAACCTATCCTGAAGGACGACCCATCACTCTCACAGATCTTGGGAGACAGGCCAGTCCTTGCTTACAGACAGCCCCCCAACCTGAAGCAAATACTCACCAGCAACCACACACCACACAACAGAACCACTAACCCAGGAACCTATCCTTGCAACAAAGCCCATTGCCAACTCTGTCCACATATCTATTCAGGGGATACCATCATAGGGCCTAATCACATCAGCCACACTATCAGAGGCTCCTTCACCTGCGCATCTACCAATGTGATATATGCCATCATGTGCCAGCAATGCCCCTCTGCCATGTACATTGGTCAAACTGGACAGTCTCTACGTAAAAGAATAAATGGACACAAATCAGACGTCAAGAATTATAACATTCAAAAACCAGTCAGAGAACACTTCAATCTCTCTGATCACTCGATTACAGACCTAAAAGTGGCAATTCTTCAACACAAAAACTTCAGAAACAGACTCCAATGAGAGACTGCTGAATTGGAATTAATTTGCAAACTGGTTACAATTAACTTAGGCTTGAATAGAGACTGGGAGTGGATGGGTCATTACACAAAGTAAAATTATTTCCCCATGTTTATTCCCCCCGCTGTTCCTCAGACGTTCTTGTCAACTGCTGGAAATGGCCCACCTTGATTATCACTACAAAAGGGTTCCCTCCCCACCCCCTGCTCTCTTGCTGGTAATAGCTCACATTACCTGATCACTCTCCTTACAGTGTGTATGGTAACACCCATTGTTTCATGTTCTCTGTGTATATAAATCTCCCCACTGTATTTTCCACTGAATGCATCCAATGAAGTGAGCTGTAGCTCACGAAAGCTTATGCTCAAATAAATTTGTTAGTCTCTAAGGTGCCACAAGTCCTCCTTTTCTTTTTGTGAATACAGACTAACACGGCTGCTACTCTGAAACCTGTGTTTCCAGTGGGGGCCCACAGGGATCAGTCCTTGGTCCTACATTTAGGTTCCCTGTAAGCTGCACGGCTGTGCAGCAGGCTATCAAGGGCCATGCAGGCAGGGACAGGCGCCCCTCCCACAGCCCAGCCCAGGCCCACCGGAACTGCCACGGCCATGGAGAGGCCCCTCTCACCCAGCCCTGAGCTGCTGCAGCAAGAGAGGGCTGGGGGGAGTCCTCTCTCCCTGCCGCAGCCCCAGGGCACCCTGCACCCCAAACCCCTCATCCTTGGCTCCACGCAGATCCCCCCCATACCCAAACCCTCTGCCCTAGCCCTGAGCCCCCTCCTGCACCTCAAAGCCCTCATCCCTGGGCTCACCTCTGAGCCCGCACCCCCAGCCAGAGCCCTTACCCCAATGCCCCAACCCTCTCCCCCAGCCCCGAGTTCCCTCACACTTCGAACCCCTCAACTCTAGCCCCACCACACATCTCCTCTGTATTGGTGCACGTAATAAAATTCATTCTGCACACGGACGTAAAAAATTAGAGGGAACACTTTCCTACACTATTTCCTATTTTTATCAATGACTTGGAAAAAACATAAAATCACTGATTAAGTTTGCAGATGGCACAAAAATTGAGCGAGTGGACAATAATGATCAGTAATGATTCAGAGCAATCTGGATCGCTTGGTAAACTGGGCACAAGCAAACAATATGTATTTTAATACAGCTAAATGTGAGGAAAAAAGAATATAAGCGATACTTAAAGGATGGGGGACTCTATCCTGGGAAGCTGTGACTCTGAAAAATAAATAAGGTCACGGTGGATAATCAGCTGAACATGAGCTCCCAGTGTGATGCTGTGGCCAAAAGGGCTAATGGGTTCCTTGGATGCATAAACAGGGGAATAGAGTAAGAATAGAGAGGTTATTTTACCTCTGTCTTTGGCACTGGTGCAACCATTGCTGGAATCCTGTGTCCCGTTCTGGTGCCCACAATTCAAGGATGTTGATAAATTGAGGAGGGTTCAGAGAAGAGCCGCGAGAATGATTAAAAGGTTAGAAAACCTGCCTTATAATGATTGACTCAAAGAGCTCAATCTATTTAGCTTAACAGAGAAGGTTACGAGATGACCTGAATACAGTCTATAAGTACCTAAACTGGGAACACAGATTTAATAATGGGTTCTTCAATCTAGCAGAGAAAGATCTATAACATGATGCAATGGCTGGAAGTTGAAGCTAAACACATTCAGACTGGAAATAAGGTGTATATTTTTACCAGTGAGAGTAATTAACCACTCGAACAATGTACCAATGGGCACAGTGGGTTCTCCATCACTGGCAATTTTAAAATCAGGGTTGCATTTCTGTCTGACATCTGTTCTGGGCATTATTTTGGGTCAGTTCTCTGGTCTGTGCAATACAGGTCAGACTAGACCAGAGGTGGCCAACCTGAGCCTGAGAAGGAGCCAGAGTTTACCAATGTACATTGCCAAAGAGCAGTAATACATCAGCAGCTCCCCCATCAGCTTCCCCCACCCCGCCTACTACTCCCAGCGCCTCCCACCCACCAGCAGCCCCGCAGATCAGCACCTCCCCCTAACTCCCCACACCTCCCGATCAGCTGTTTCATGGCATGCAGGAGGCTCTGGGAGTGAGGAGGGAGAAGCGAGGGCACGGCCAGCTCAGGGGAGAGGGTGGGAAGGGGTGGAGTGGGGGCAGAGCCTGTGGCAGAGCCAGGGGTTGAGCAGTGAGCACCCTCTGGCACACTGGAAAGTTGGCGCCTTTAGCTCCAGCCCCAGAGTCGGTGCCTATACAAGGAGCCACATATTAACTTCTGACGAGCTGTATGTGGCTCCGGAGCCATAGGTTGGCCACCCTGGCCTAAAAACCTGTAAATCTATGTCTTGTGCAGCACAGCTACAATCCATGAAGGAGGCTGTAACAAGCCCATGCAGTCAGCAAGAGAAGCAGCCAGAACGTAGAGAAGGGGCAGGAATGGGTCTCCCACAGCCTCTCCCTGCAGTGGGCAGGAGAAGAGCATAGAGTCTGAGCCCGTCTGGAAAGGATCTGGGGCCAGCTCCAGGGGGCATAGAATGCAGACTGCTGCAGGGAGCAGGGCAGGAGCGCTGGCTGTGAGGGGAATCATAGAATATCAGGGTTGGAAGGGACCTCAGGAGGTCATCTAGTCCAACCCCCTGCTCAAAGCAGGACCAACCCCAACTAAATCATCCCAGCCAGGGCTTTGTCAAGCTGGGCCTTAAAAACCTCTAAGGATGGAGGTTCCACCACCTCACTAGGTAACCCATTCCAGTGTTTCATCACCCTCCTAGTGAAAAAGTTTTTCCCAATATCCAACCTAAACTTCTCCCACTGCAACTTAAGACCATTGCTCCTTGTTCTGTCATCTGCTATCACTGAGAACAGTCAAGGTCCATCCTCTTTGGAACCCCCTTTCAGGTAGTTGAAAGCAGCTATCAAATCCCCCCTCACTCTTCTCTTCCTCAGACTAAATAATCCCAGTTCCCTCAGTCTCTCCTCATAAATCATGTGCTCCAGCCCCCTAATCATTTTTGTTGCCCTCTGCTGGATTCTCCAGTTTGTCCACATCCATTCTGTAGTGGGGGGACCAAAACTGGACGCAGCACTCCAGGTGTGGCCTCACCAGTGTCGAATAGAGGGGAATAATCACTTCCCTTGATCTGCTGGCAGTGCTCCTACTAATACAGCCCAATATGCCGTTGGCCTTCTTGGCAACAAGGACACACTGTTGACTCATATCCAGCTTCTCGTCCATTGTAACCCCTAGGTCCTTTTCTGCAAAACTGCTGCTTAGTCAGTTGGTCCCCCAGCCTGTAGCAGTGCAGGGAACCCCTGGTTACTTCAGTCCTGTCCTCTCCCCCCAGGAGGTGCAGCAGGGAGCAGGGCAGGAGCGGTGGCTCCCAGCTACTCCAGTCCTGGCAGGGGCACTGTAAGGCACAGAGGCCATGGGACGTGTGAGCACCGCATGGCTGTGCCAGCTCGGAGACAGCAGTTGCAGGTGTAGAGCAGGAGCCAGCTGAGTGTTTGTGGCAGTGCCCTGCTGATGGAGATAACAGCCTCAGCTAATCGCTCTCCCTGTGAGGCCCTGTGTATTTTCTAATCTAATTACATTCAGAGAGATTTCTTCCTGGCAGTGGCAATCGATGAGCCTGTGTTCCGCGCCCCCTCCCTCTTGGCACAGACAATGGATACGGATGAGGGGAAAATTGAATTTGCAGCCATTTTTATTGGGATTTAATTGGCTAGTCTCACCCCGCTGCCTTAATCCCAGGTGCTGACATGCGGCAGCCCCCCTTATTTATCACTCTTCAAATATTCGCCTTTTGGCAGTTGTGGGAAATCGATGGCCTTGCCCGGGGCATGCTGGGAGTGGTTGTGCGGCCAGCCGGGGATCCATCAGCCTCTGCCATTGCTATTGACAAGGTGATTGGGCTGTAAGAGCGCTTGGATAGCAGAACTGGCGCGCATTAAGTGTCCGTCATCAGGGATGATCATGACTTATTACAGCCAATTCTCCCCGCACAATGGCAGCGAGCCGAGGCCTTGCCACAGGCTTCTGCCATGCTCTGAATAGCCAGGCGCTTTGCTCCACAATTCCCAGAGAGCAAATGGGATAGACTGGGATAGAGCTGCCACCGAGCCCTCGGCCCCATTGGGGACCCTGCCTGGCCTGAGCCCCTATGGACAGAGGAGTCCAAGTCCAGCATGTTCTCAGCCCCGCGGGGACAGGAGGCCCATACCCAAGGGACATCTTGATCCAAAGCGATTTCAACTCAGCCTCCAAGCCCTACAAGTCACCTCAGTCCATCCAGACAAGGAATTAGAAGAACTCCCAGCAACCCACAGGAGTCACTGATCTGTCCCAGTCCATGGATGATGTGACGAAGCGAGACTGTTCTTAATGTTTCCTCTGAATATTGTGGGGGTGCCTCAGTTTCCACTATGCAGGTCTTAAGTATCTAGGTGGGGGGATAAGGGTGTATGATCCTTGCAGAGCCCTAGAGGGCAGGTGTGGGCAGGGGTCTGGACACAGAGAATGGCCGACACCCTATTTCCTGGCAACTGATGGCCTGGGCCCTTCCCTCCTGCAAGGTGAGAGCTAAAGGGTTGGAGAACAAAGGAATCCGGTGGCCTCCTGGCCTAGAAAAGGACAAAGCCCAGAGGAGGAGGGGCTGGACAGAGTTTCAGTTTAGGGCTGGCTGGGGACATGGAGTGAAGTGCAGACATGTTTGTCTGGCTCTCTGCCCCCCCAAAATGGACCCAGCTGAGAGGTCCTGTTCTCTGCACCTACAAGCTCTGTTTTAGACCATGTTCCCGTCGTCTAATAAACCTTCTGTTTTACTGGCTGGCTGAGAGTCCAGTCTGACTGCAGAGTTGGGGGGCAGGACCCTCTGGCTTCCCCAGGACCCCGCCTGGGCGGACTCACTGTGGGAAGCACACGGAGGGGCAGAGGATGCTGAATGCTCCGAGGTCAGCCCCAGGAAGGGGGGAGCCGGGGGAGCTGTGTGTCCTGCAGACAGGCTGCTCCCAGAGAGGAGACTCCCCAGAGTCCTGACTGGCTTCGTAGGGAGCAGCTCCTGAGCATCACCCGGGGACTCCGTAACAGATGCCAGCTGGGCCCAGGGGCCCAGCACCCCGGGTACATGGATCCCAATTAAGACCACAAGTCTGTGGGGTTCTCGGGATAACACCTGCCATTGAGCGCACAGGAGTTACATCACCAAGCCGTCCTCAGCCCCTACCTCACCCCCAGAGCCCGTGTGGGGCTGCCGGGGAGCTATTTGGGCTGAAGAGACAGGGGACGGGAGTCCCCAGGCCAGGATGCAGTTGGGAGCTGAAGGGCTGCAGGACACTCCCTGCCTCTGCACATTATCGGGAGCTGGACTCCTTGCCTTGCATTTCCGTCTCTCTGAGCCCAGCAGAGTCCAAAGGCCAGGCCTTACCAAGAGCTCAGTCCCCATTATGCACCCTAATACATGGCAGGCTGCTGCAATCAGCACACTGGGTGCCAAACACAGGGAAACCCAGCCCCGAGCATGGGGAGACCTGGCCATAACATGGGCCACGAACGTGGGGGAACCCAGCTCTGACCGCAGGCCCAGTGATGGGGGAACCTGGCTGTAATGGGGACACTCACCCCTTGAGCACCTCCTAGCAGCTGGGTGTGGTCCTGCAGTCCTCGCCCTGGGTCCCCCAGCACGCTGCCCGCTGTCCTTGGTGGGTCCTCTGTGGCTTGCCCTCCGGCCAGGTCACACAGTCAAAACGAATCCCTTCCAGGGGAGCAAAGCCCACCAGAAATGGTCTGCCTGCCCTCACCAGGGGCATTGGCCCCAGCTCGGACTTTTAAATTCAGCCCTTCACTTGGGCTTCCAAACAAACCTCGTCCCCTTCTTGGGGTTTAGGGCACTTCGTCGCTGCTCCGGGCTCCAGCCTGGGGACCCAGCCATGTACAGCTCCCTGCACCCACTGCTGCCCCCTCTCAGGACCTCGCCCCACCTGGCCCCTTCGCGTCCCCGAGCTCAGGGCTAAAGTGCCAGGACCTCCTCCCAGGCCAGCAAGCGCAGCCAGAACCCAACTCTGGTTCTCCCTGGGGTGTGGGGGGGGCTCTGCTGGGCTCCAATTGGCTGCTTCACCTGGCCCCTATAGGCAGGCCTGGAGGACTCACCTTCACTGCTCTGTCCCTGCCACATTGCGGCTTGCTGGGGAGGGTCCGGGTCCTCATGTAGGGAGCCACAAAGGCCAGCTGCAGCCCCACACATCAGCCCTAGGCCCCAAGCGGGGGGACCAGGCCCTGACCCCAGGCCCCAAGCACGGGGGAATGAGGCCCTGGCCCTAGGCCCCATGTGCCAGGGAACTCAGCCCCAAGGCCCTTCCTGCCCCATGCAGGGAGACCTATTTGACTCCTGTCTTCCCTCACCCTCCTCCAAATGTGGGTGGAGGCAATTTGGCACTGGGGCCCACATTCCGTGCAGCACGTGCGATCAGACCTGGCCGTGGCACACGGGATGCTGGCCCTGCTGGCAGAGCTCACACCCGGGCTGGAGCTGCACTGAGCGTGGGGGGGACCTGCGCTGGCCAGTGCTCCCCACGGCTCTGAGTGGGCTGCAGGCTCATGTTCCAGGGCTGCTGGGCTCGTCCTGCTGGGGGCTCACAGCAGAACAGGTTCCAAGCCCAGGAGGTTGCCTGTAACAACCAGGGACCTAGAGCCGCTGGCTCCGACCTTCTCCAGCTCAGACAGGCTCTCGGTCGGGCCAACCTCCCACCATCCTGGCCGCCAGACCCACAACAGCATGTGGGTAGGTGCTGGAAGCCCTGACAGCAGGGGGATGGGATGGGGGTGGCTTTACTGGCCAGGATCAATGCTGTGCCCTGGAAGCTGGTATCGAGCCTGCCTGGCTCATCTCCTCCACCCAGCCCCTCAGCCTGTGTCTCCAAGTGGAGAAGGGACAGTCACTCTCCTGCCCCACGGGGGGACGGGTGGGGCGTAGAGACAGGCTGCAGGGATCCAGTGGGCTGGGGTAGCCGTAAGAGGTCAGATTCTGGACAGGGCCTTCCTGTCATTGCTCGCTATCCTAAACAGTCACCCCGTTGGGACTCCTGCCCTCCTGGCAGCCCCCCGCCCTGCTTCAGTGCCAGCAACCTGTGCCCTTGGCCCAGCAGGGTCTGCTGCCCCCAGACTCGGTGCTGCCCTGGCAGTGCCGGGCCTTGGGTGAACACTGCAGGATTTATTTTGCTCCAGGCTTGCAGGAGGCTGTAGCTGGCAGCAGTGGAGCACGTCACCCGCATGCTGCCCTGGCTCCTGGGGAAGGGATGGCATAGCTGCAGCACCATAGCAGCATAGATGTGCCCACGCACAGGCTGGCAGTTCCTCCTCCCCCGGCCACCCTCTGGAGCATAAGAGCTCAAATCGCACCCAGCCCAGCAATCGCAGGTGCTGGCATTAGCTGCCAGGGGGGCAGTTGCAGCCCAACAGCTGCTGTCACTCAAAGCTTTTCTCTCTGACAAGCCCCAGGTCGCTGAGGCTGAGGGCAGCAGCTGCCAACGCACGCCCAGGGCACAGTGCTCTGTCCACGTCCGTGTCCACAGGCTGGACTCGTACTCGTGCAAGGGTGAGGGTCCCTCTAGCTACAAGGCTGTCACTGCCTGTACCTTCATGGCTGCTGCCCCCCACCATCTCCTGGGACCCCAGTTCTTCAGCAGCCTCCTCCCAAGAGCTGGGCCAGAGAGAGGGATGCAGATGACAGTGCCACCTCCACTGGCCCCCACTGAATCCTGCATACCACCTGGGATGTGGGTAGGGGGATCAGGGGTCCGTTTTTTGACCAGAATACCTGGTTGAAAAGGGACCCTGGCAGTTCCGGTCAGAACCGCTGACCAGGCTGTTAAAAGCCCGGTCGGTGGTGGTGCGGAGCTAAGCCAGGCTCTGGGGTGCAGGAGGGGGCTCCGGGTGCAGGAAGGGCTCAGGGCTGAGACAGGAGATTGGGATTCAGGGTTGGGGAATGGGCTTACCTCGGGCAGATCCTGGTCAGGGCTAAGGCTAGTCCCTACCTGTCCTGGGGCACCACACTGCGCCCTGGAAGCGGCCAGATGGTCCGGATCCTAGGCGAGAGGGACATGGGGCTCGGCTCACTGCCCCTGCCCCAAGCACCAGCTCTGCACACGGCCAATGGGAGCTGGGCGGGGGGCGGTGCCTGCGGGCGAGAGCAGCGCTCGGTGCAAAGCCTCCTGTCCCCCCTACCAGGAGCCAGACCTCCTGGCTGCTTCCGGGGTGCAACACAGAGTCAGGACAGGCAGGGACTAGCCTTAGCCCTGCTGCACTGCTGACCAGGAGCTGCCCGAGGTAAGCCCATGCCCCAACCCAGAGCCCCAACCCCCTGCCCCAGCCCCGAGCCCCCCCAAACCCAGAGCACCCTCCTGCACCCCAGAGCCTGTACCCCCGGCTCAGAGCCCCCTCCCACACCCTGAACCCCTCATCCCTGGCCCCACCCCAGAGCTTGCACCTCACCTGTACCCCAACCCCCTGCCTCAATCCGCCGCCCCCCCCACATTCCAAATCCCTCAGACCCACCCCCCAGCCTGGAGCCACCTCCTGCATCCCAAACCCCTCATCCTCAGGCCCCCACCCCCAGAGCCCGCACCCCCAGCCGGAGCCCTCACGTCCTCCCACACCCCAACTCCCTGCCCCAGCCCAGAGCCCCCTCCCGTACCCTGAACCCCTCATTTCTGGCCCCAGCCCAGAGCCAGCACCCCCATTTAGACCCTCACCCCCTCCCGCACCCCAACCCCCTGCCCCAGCCCAGTGAAAGTGAGTGAGGGTGGGGGAGAGCAAGCCACAGAGGGAGGGGGAATGTAGTGAGCAGGGGGCGGGGTCTCATGGAAGGGGCGGGGCTAGGGTGTTTGGTTTTGTGCCAACAGAAAGTTGGCAACCCTAGATGTGAGATTTTGTCTGTGCCCCGCTCACACTGTCACAGAGCCTCAGAATTGGAGCTACACCCCAGCTTTTCCACAACATCTTGGCAGAGCCCCCTCAGTGTGGGAGCCCCCCAAGGGGTCCCACTCATCCATCAGGGTAAGCCATGCAGCCTCACACCCTCCTGGAACAGGACCTGGGCTCTGTCACGGCTTCACCGGGCGATGCTCAGGAGCTGCTCCCTACGAAGCCGGGCAGGACTCTGGGGAGCCTCCTCTCCAGGAGCAGCCTGTCTGCAGGACAAAAAGCTCACCCGGCTTCCCCCTTCCTGGGTCTGACCCCAGAGCATTCAGCATCCTCTGCCCCTCCGTGCGCTTCCCACAGCCAGTCCGCCCAGGCTGGCTCCTGGGGAAGCCAGAGGGTCCTGCCCCCCAACTCCGCAGTCAGACGGGACTCTCAGCCAGCCAGTAAAACAGAAGGTTTATTAGATGACAGGAACACGGTCTAAAACAGAGCTTGTAGGTACAGAGACAGGACCCCTCAGTCAGGTCCATCTTTGGGGGGCAGGGAGGCCAGAGCCCTATCTGGCCCTCCCTCCATTTCCCCAGCCGGCTCCAAAACTAAAACTCTCTCCAGCAGTCTTCCCCAGCCTCCCTCTGGCTCCTCCTCCAGCCTTTGTGTCTTTCCCGGGCCAGGAGGACACCGGATCTCTGATGAAGTGAGCTGTAGCTCACGAAAGCTTATGCTCAAATAAATTTGTTAGTCTCTAAGGTGCCACAAGTCCTCCTGTTCTTTTTGCGAATAGAGACTAACAGGGCTGCTACTCTGAAACCTGATCTCTTTGTTCTCTAACCCCTTCAGTTGGCACCTTTGCAGACGAGAGGGGCCCAGGCCATCAGTTGCCAGGAGACATAGTGTCGGCCATTCTCTGTGCAGCTCCTCTAGGGCTCTGCAACAATCACACACCCTTATCCCACCACCTAGATACTTAAGAACTGCATAGGGGAAACTGAGGCACCCCCACACTATTCAGAGGAAACATTAAGAACAGTCCCGCTTCATCACAGCTCCAACACCCATTTCACACCAGGACTCCTGGCAGAGACTTGTGCACTCTTCATTCGTGGACACAGAGCTGGAACTCAGCACTGAATGTCCTTAGGTTAGAACCAAGAAATAAAGGTTAAGTCATGGCCCACTTTGGTCAAACCAGCGCAAACCCCCGGCCAAGCTGCAGCAGATTCCACCTCAGGCTCTGAATTCTTCAGGCAGGCCCAAGCGAGAGCAGCAGCTTACCAGGAGCCCAGACTTTATTCCCTGCTGGTCACCTCCCAGTCCCTTGTTCTCCATGCTGAGTTCACAACCCCCCTTGCCAAAGCTTTCCACAGCTGAGTGTTGACTGTTGAGTTGCTGGAGTTTGCATTGTCTCTATGGCCCCCGCTTTGATCTGGGTTGGTGTCAACCAGTTCCTCAGCCACCCAATTCACGCCCCCCAGGCAGCGAGGTGACACACACACCAATGTCTCTTGTGCTCTTCCAGGAGCTGTGTCACACACACACATCCCAGCCCCCCCGGGTAGCAATGATAGAGGGGAACTGAGGCACACATACAATCCATACAAATATTACAGAAAATTCCCACATCATCACACCTGGTGTGTCCTTTTCCTTCTCCACGTTAGTCCTTCTCTTTCCTACCCCCCTACTTGTTCCTTCTGTCGAACACGAGTCTGGCTTAGCCGGCCAAGGCTGTGTATTGTGCACCACGGCTATGAGCCTGCGGCCAGCCAGAGGCAGCTAGAAGCAGTGCCCTGAACAGCCCAGAGCCGGTACGAGTCTGCCAGGTCTCGGAGTGGATGGGCCTGTGTTTCTCCAGCGGGGGGGTTGGGGTGGCAAGTGAGGGACACCCCAGGGACAGACGCTGCATCCTCTCTCTCTGCCCGTGTCTTTGCTCCAAAGGCCCGTGACTCCCACAGAGACTGTCCAGCCGTCTCTAAGACCTCTCTCCAGCTAAACTGCCAGGGACCAAGGGATGCTGTTACAAGGACAGTCTCACTTAGCACTGTCCCTGCCCCCCAACCCCCCCCAGTCTGTATCTGTGGGGAAAGGGTGAAGGGCTGTTCATGGTGTCACTGCCTGGGAAGGAGCAGGCGGGGGTCTCTGGACACCAAACCCTGACCCTTGTTTAACACCGTTCAGAGCTGGGAGCTGACTCTTTGGGCCCCTTTATTCCATCTAAACACACCAGGCCCTGGGGGGCTGGGACTGGTCTGTGCCTTGAAGCCCTCCCGTCTGTGAGGCCTAGCCTAACCTTGCTCTCTTCACTTATCTTCCTCCACATGTTTCTCCCTGGCCCGGCAGAGCGGCACTGCCCTGCTGCCCTGGTGCCCCCGGGGTGCTGCCCAACTCTCAGACCCTGGCTGTTTGGGGCCAGAATGTGATGGGGGGTAGGAGGGAATTACTGGTGCCCAGGGGGATTTATGGCCCCATTCACTCTGGATTGTCTCCACCAGGCACTGCTTTTACTCTGATCTCAGGGATGGACGCTGCAGTTTTGCCTTCTGGGGCGGGCGGGATAGCTCAGTGGTTTGAGCATTGGCCTGCTAAACCAAGGGTTGAGTTCAATCCTTGAGGGGGCCATTTAGGGATCTGTGGCAAAAATTGGGGATTGGTCCTTGTGACGCAGCAGGGAGCGGGAAGTGTTAACCTGGGAATGTGGCAGGGGAGTTTCACTGGGGATGGGATACCTGAGCCAGGAGTGGGAGTGGGAATGGGGAGGTAACACCTTTCTCCCCCTCCCCCCCGGGAAACTGGACAAAGGCTGCAGGAGAGAGCCGGGGTGGGGGTGGGGGGGTTGGTTCCTATTGTCCAATAAACCTTCCATTTTACTGGCTGGCTGAGAGTCACAGTGAATCTAAGGAAAAGGGGTGCAGGGCCCGGACTCCGCCACACTCCGTAACAGTCCTGCTTTGAGCAGGGGGTTGAACTAGATGACCTCCTGAGGTCTCTTCCAATCCTGATATTCTAAGAATTTCTCCAGACCACCCCATGCCAGCAGGCAGCCCTGTGGGCACCAGCCCCTGCAGCTTCCCTGAGCCTAGAGGAATGTCCCACTCTGTGGTGCTCTCTATGCACCCACCCCCTCCATACCCCATGCCCCCTCCATGCACACTCCCCCCATGCCTCCTCCATGCCTTCTGCCCCCTCCATGCACGTTCCTCCCCATGCACTCTTCCAACTCTTACCCCTGAACTGCTGGATGCTCACTCCTGCCCCTTCATCTCACCCAAATCTGCCTCGCTCATGCCGGGCAGGAACAATCATCTCTGACAGGCATGGTCCTCTAGTCTAGTGGATGCAATTAAAACCAGCTCTCTGAACGGAAGGGAGCCAAGTGGATGTGCGCTGGGGCTGTCTGCATGGGTACAAGCTAACAAGAGCAGGGAGGCATCACCATTGAGACTACAGGGATTGGGACCAGGGGAAGTGGGGGAGTCTCAGCCAGGACATCTGCCATGGGAAACTGGTGAAGGGTCCTGGCAGCCAGAAGCCTGGGCAATTACCCAGGGCTGAGCGCTGAAGAGGAGCTGCATCCTGGGGCCTGGTACCCCAGGCACAATGCCAGCCCCACCAGGCAGCGCGGTTCCTGTCACTGGGCTGCACAGCCCAAAGGGAAGCGGGGGGTGGGATGCCACTGACCATGGGAATCAGACTCCCCTTGCCACCCCCAGAGATAGGAGGCATTTCCTGGGGGTCTCCTGGTGACTGTAGCAATTGCCCCTTCCCCCAGGCTCAGGTGGGGTTGGGAGCAGGAAGTGCCCCTCCCTACACACCCAGGCTAGCAGAGGTCTCCAGGCCGCAGGCCGGCCTGCTGGAGCGCAGTGAGGCAAGATGCTGATGGTACCGAAGCACAGGTGGCATGCGTGGCCCACAGGTCATGGCCGATTTCCTGCCTCTCGTTCTAGGCAGTCCGGCTGGGGGCCGCTCAGTTCCCTTTCAGAGACTGGGTTTAATTACATCCCTCGAAAATCAAGCCTGTCAGAGATGCTAATCCTGCCCTGCATGAATGATGCTGAAATTGAAACAGCCACAGAGCAGAGCGCACCGGCCCCCCGCTGCTCCCAGGAAGACACTCCCAGCCGCTGAGCATAGCCCGCGCCACAACCCAGCACCGTCGCTCCCATCCCACAGCGCTGCAGGATCCACAGCCCAGGGCAGCAGCTCCAGGTTCATACCCCCACCCCCAGGGCAGCTCTCTGCACTGCCACCCTGCTCCCAGAGCCCCCCAGTGCCCAGCCCCAGCACCCCCTTCTCCCCCCCAGGGCAGCTCTCTGCACTGCCACCCTGCTCCCAGAGCCCCCCAGTGCCCAGCCCCAGCACCCCCTTCTCCCCCCAGGGCAGCTCTCTGCACTGCCATCCTGCCCCAGCGTCCCCCAGTGCCCAGACCCAGCAACCCCTTCTCCCCCCAGGGCAGCTCTCTGCACTGCCACCCTGCTCCCAGAGCCCCCAGTGCCCATCCCCAGCACCCCCTTCTCCCCCCAGGACAGCTCTCTGCACTGCCATCCTGCCCCAGCGTCCCCTAGTGCCCAGCCCCAGCACCCCCTTCTCCCCCCAGGGCAGCTCTCTGCACTGCCACCCTGCTCCCAGAGCCCCCCAGTGCCCATCCCCAGCACCCCCTTCTCCCCCCAGGACAGCTCTCTGCACTGCCATCCTGCCCCAGCGTCCCCCAGTGCCCAGCCCCAGCACCCCCTTCTCCCCCCAGGGCAGCTCTCTGCACTGCCACCCTGCTCCCAGAGCCCCCCAGTGCCCAGCCCCAGCACCCCCTTCTCCCCCCAGGGCAGCTCTCTGCACTGCCACCCTGCTCCCAGAGCCCCCAGTGCCCATCCCCAGCACCCCCTTCTCCCCCCAGGACAGCTCTCTGCACTGCCATCCTGCCCCAGCGTCCCCTAGTGCCCAGCCCCAGCACCCCCTTCTCCCCCCAGGGCAGCTCTCTGCACTGCCACCCTGCTCCCAGAGCCCCCCAGTGCCCATCCCCAGCACCCCCTTCTCCCCCCAGGACAGCTCTCTGCACTGCCATCCTGCCCCAGCGTCCCCCAGTGCCCAGCCCCAGCACCCCCTTCTCCCCCCAGGGCAGCTCTCTGCACTGCCATCCTGCCCCAGCGTCCCCCAGTGCCCAGACCCAGCAACCCCTTCTCCCCCCAGGGCAGCTCTCTGCACTGCCACCCTGCTCCCAGAGCCCCCAGTGCCCATCCCCAGCACCCCCTTCTCCCCCCAGGACAGCTCTCTGCACTGCCATCCTGCCCCAGCGTCCCCTAGTGCCCAGCCCCAGCACCCCCTTCTCCCCCCAGGGCAGCTCTCTGCACTGCCACCCTGCTCCCAGAGCCCCCCAGTGCCCATCCCCAGCACCCCCTTCCCCCAGGACAGCTCTCTGCACTGCCATCCTGCCCCAGCGTCCCCCAGTGCCCAGCCCCAGCACCCCCTTCTCCCCCCAGGGCAGCTCTCTGCACTGCCATCCTGCCCCAGCGTCCCCCAGTGCCCAGCCCCAGCACCCCTTTCTCCCCCCAGGGCAGTTCTCTGCACTGCCACCCTCCTCCCAGAGCCCCCCAGTGCCCAGCCCCAGCACCCCCTTCTCCCCCCAGGGCAGCTCTCTGCACTGCCACCCTGCTCCCAGAGACCCCCAGTGCCCAGCCCCAGCACCCCCTTCTCCCCCCAGGGCAGCTCTCTGCACTGCCACCCTGCTCCCAGAGCCCCCCAGTGCCCAGCCCCAGCACCCCCTTCTCCCCGCAGGGCAGCTCTCTGCACTGCCATCCTGCCCCAGCGTCCCCCAGCGCCCAGCCTCAGTGCCCCCCTGTTACCCAGAGCCGCCCAGGGCAGCTCTCTGCACTGCCACCCTGCTCCCAGTGACCCCCAGTGCCCCTCCTGTTACCCAGAGCTGCCCAGGGCAGCTTTCTGCACTGCCACCCTGTTCCCAGAGCCCCCCAGAGCTCTCCAGGGCAATTCTCCATACTTCCACCCTGCTCCCATAGCCCCCCAGGGGCCAGTGCCCCCCTCTGTTACCCAGGGCCCCCCGTTACCCAGAGCCCCCCAGGATTCCTTATCAAACACCAGGACCCTGCCCAGCCCCACACTCTCCGTTACCCTGGCTCCTCAAGGCTGCGGCATGAAGTGGGGGTTGGTGCCTGCAGCAGTAAAGGGCGCAGACGTGCAATGGGGTTTCCTCCCCCTAGTCTGGGTGGGGAGCTCCCAGGGCCAGGGCTGAGCCTGCTGCATGAGGGCCTGGGGGCAGGAAGGGGGCAGGGCAGATGCTCCTGGAGCTGCTACAGGGCCAGGAGCCGAGGCTGCGGAGAGGGCGGCAGGAGGCAGCTCCGGCCTCGCAGCCCAGGGCTGGCAGGCACCGAGCAAGGCAGCTGCCACGGACGAAATCCGTCCCCCAGGCCCAGCCTCCCGGCCGGGGACACCAGGCAAAGCTGTGGCAGGCCAGGCCCAGGAGGAGCCACAAGCAGCATGGGGAGCCCTGGGGAGGTGCCGGCGGCGCACGGGGGAATGCTAATGCTGGGATTCCCCTTGCACATCCCCTCGGCCCCAAGCAGCCCCGCTAGGCCACGGGGCAGCAGGCGGGCGGGAACCTGGGCCAGGGCCTGGCAACGTCTGGGATGAGACACCCCCGGCATCCCAATGCAGGAGACCTGGGAGCTGCTGCCAGAGCAATCCAGGCAGGGAGCGGACAGTGCGCGTACACACACGCGCACACTCGCGCACATGCCTCTTCCCCCCCTCAGGCCCTGCCCTCTGCACCCACAGCACCCACCCCCACCCCGTGAACCCCAGCGCACTCCCTGCCGGCACCACGGGCGCTCAGCACACACTGCACACCACGGGGCAGCCGAATGCCCTGCCTGTAACCCACACACCTGGGCGTGGGGCTCTGTCCCCTTCAGCCCCCTTCGCGGTTCAAGAGTCTGCTGCAGCCTTAGCTAAGGGCCAGGCGGCGTTGAACTCATGCCGTAGAGGCTTGTGCACTAAGCTCCAGAGGTCCCAGGTTTGATCCCACCCGCTGACGACCAGGGTTACACCTGCACTCTGGGAGAGCCAGATGCCCCCTCCCGGTACAGGTATGGCCACCCCTGGCTGGGCCCAGCATGCCCCACACACAGCGAGGCCCTTGTGCGGCCTGGCGGGGCGTCCATCTGCATGGTGGCCAAGGAGGGCAGTGAGGTGGGGGACCCGCTGTGGTCCATGCAGCGGGAGGCTGCCTTTCCCCCCATCCCTCTCAGACTGCAGCAGGCCCAGCAGCGGCTCCACAGCTCTGCAGGAAGTGGGAGGGGGCTGGGAGGGGGCCACCCCACACAACAAGCCCATTAGTGGGAAATCAATGGCAGCCGGAGCCAGGAAAGGAAGCAGTTCATGTGCCAGGTCCACACCCAGCCCCTGGCAGGCTCCAGGCCACACTGTGCACTTAGCCCGGGCTCCGTCCGCCCGCCCCCACCCTCCAGGGAACCACTGCCCGCAAAGCTACAGCCCTCCCTCTCCCGTAACCTGTTCCCCCCTCCCAGAGCTGCTTTCCCCATGCTGCACTGGCCACAGCCTCAGCCCAGGCAACCCCACAGACCCTGACTCCGTGCGGGAGCAAGGCAGCCCCCCTCTCGACATGAGCAAGGTGTGAGCTGGCAGGGAGGCTGGCCGGGGCACAGCCTCTCCTCTGCCAACCTCGGAGCGGGCACAGCCTACCTCCTCCCTCTCACCTCTCCAGCAACGAGCCAGAGCCCAGGAGATGTGTAACTCCCCCCTGCACTGGGGTCTCCTGCCCACCCTGGCTCCTCACAGAGCATGCCAGGGGCAGCTCCGGCAGCATGCACCCAGCTAACCCCTCTGGCCAGCATTGTATCTCCGGCTACAGCCCCGGCAGGGCAACAGGATTTAAGGAGCCAAGCTGACAGGTTAACATGCCAGCCAGGTAACTAGTAATGACAGAGAGCAGCAAGGGCCTCAGCTTTATGGCTCGTTCCAAAGATGGCACCTTCTGCAGCACAGGTGAGCCCCCCAGTGAGCCTGCTCCTGGAGGCACGGCTCCCCCTCTGCCCCCCACAGCGAGCCCCCACTCTGTTCCCTGCAGCACAGTGCCCCCCGGCAAGCCCCTGCCCTGCGCCTTGCAACGCAGCACCCCCTGCTGATTCACCTGCCCCCTCCCTGCTGCCCGGCACCCCCTGCGGGGTCCCCCGCCCTGCTCCCTGATACTCAGCGCCCCCACTGGGTCCCCCGCCCCGCCCCGCCCCGCTCCCTGACACTCAGCACCCCCACTGGGTCCCCCACCCCACTCACTGCCATCTGGCGCCCCCGCTGGGTTCCCCGCCCCGCTCCCTGACACCCAGCACCCCTGCTGGGTCCCCCGCCCCGCCCCGCTCCCTGCCGCCCGGCACCCCCGCTGGGTCCCCCGCCCCGTCCCGCTCCCTACCACCCGGCACCTCCTGCTGATTCACTTGCCCCCTCCCTGCCGCCCGGCACCTCTGCTGGGTCCCCCACCCCGCTCCCTGACACCCAGCACCTGCGCTGGGTCCCCCGCCCCGCTCCCTACTGCCCGGCACCCCCTGCTGATTCACCTGCCCCCTTCCTGCTGCCTGGCACCCCCTGCGGTGCTCCCCACCCCACTCCTTGCTGCTTGGCACCCCCTGCTGATTCACCTGCCCCCTCCCTGCCGCCCAGCACCCCCTGCTGGGTTCCCCTCCCTGCCCCGCCCCACTCCTAGCCACCCGGCACCCCCGCTGGGTTCCCCACCCCGCCCCACTCCCTGCTGCCCGGCACCCCTTCTGGGTTCCCCGCCCCGCCTGGCACCCCCGTTGGGTCCCCCACCCCACTCCCTGCCACCCAGCACTCCCGCTGGGTCCCCTGCCCTGATCCCTATCGCCTGGCACCCCCGCTGGGTCCCCCGCCCCGCCCCACTCCCTGCCACCGGGCACCCCTTGATGGGTTCCCCACCCTGCCCCACTCTCTGCCACCACCCAGCACCCCTGCCCCCCTCCCTGACATCCAGCACCCCCACTGCCCCACTCCCTGACTCCCACCCCTGCCCCACTCCCTACTGCCCGGCATCCCCTGCTGAGTCACCTGTCCCCTCCCTGCTGCCCGGCGCCCCCTCCTGGGTTCCCCACCCCACCCTGCTCCCTGCTGCCCGGCACCCCTGCTGGGTCCCCTGCCACACTCCCTACTGCCCTGCACCCCCGCTGGGTGCCCCCCCACCCCCTGCCGCCCCCCGCTGCATCCCCCACCCCGCTCCCTGCCGGTAAGCTGGGGTCAGCCTTGTGTCCAAATACACACCATGCTACAGCACTGGGATGAGCAGCGACTCTGAGGGACCCACACCCCCAGTGCAGAATATGATGGGCTGCTCCCATCTGAGGATTGGCCCAATTTAACTGATCTTAGCTTGCCACCAGTGGGGAGACCCTGGGCAAAGAGGGTCTGTCTCCATGTCTCCAGGGCCCTGTCTCTTGCCCCAGCTGCACTGGTGCAGCCACTGAGCCCTTCTCCAAAGAGACTAACAAATTTATTTGAGCATAAGCTTTCGTGAGCTACAGCTCACTTCATCGGATGCATTCCACTGAAGCTGTAGCTCACGAAAGCTTATGCTCAAATAAATTTGTTATTCTCTAAGGTGCCACAAGTCCTCCTTTTCTTTTTGCGAATACAGACTAACACGGCTGCTACTCTGAAACCTTCTCCAAAGCAAGCCTGCCCAGGTGTTAGGAAACCAGCCAGATGGGTTTCGTTGAGCCTTGTCACTTGGAAGACATCCAGTAACGAACCGCCAGAGAGGAAGGGACACTAGCAGCGAGCAGACTCTGCTGTGGCAGCAGCAATGACTCCAGCAGCTCTTGGAGCTGCCAACTTGGCAGGTGCTGGGCAGCTCTGGTAGCGATGGACTCAGAAACGGGCCTTTGGGGGTTGCTGGTGCAAACGGATCTTGCCTGATGGTCTCTGGCCAGGCACACCAGCTTGGCTCCCTGCTGCTCTCCCTACCCTGGTGCAGGGGGGCAGTCACCAGATCTCCCCATCTTGATGGGCACAGCTGGCTCCCGACCCCTAGTTCTGCCAAGGAGCCCCAGCAAGTCACTTCGCCGCTCTGGGCCTGCGGATGCTCTGGGTGTCCCAATCCCGTGGGCAGAGCTGTGCCCGGCTTCTTCCCGAGGGCTGTGCGGCTCCAAGCACCGAGAGCCTGAGCAAAGCTCCATGCCCATGAGCCGCACCCACTTCCTGCCAGGGCCTCCACAGACATCTCCCACCCGCCTCAGGTCCAGCCTGCTCCCCAGGCCATACAAGAAGCCGGACCCCACGGCCGGGGCTCTGAAAGGCACTGAGCTCCCAGCAGGGAGGAGGATGGGTGCAGGTGGCACAAAGCTCATGCAGCAGAGGAGCTTGCCCCATGACCACAACTCGGATTGTGGGGCTGGGAGGGCCTGGGGGCAGCAGGAACCAGACCCTGTGAATAGGATCCCAAACCTGGATTCCCTTTGGGAACTGGCCTGGAGCAGGAGAGCCAGGGAGCCCCCAGCACTCCGCAGCAGCGAGTGGAGACAGCCGGGCCTGTGCCAGAGGCAGGGAGACAGGCTGTGGGGTAGCGATTTCCCTGCTGACAGGTGCGGCAGGGAGGGAGCAGCCATGGGCTGCACTCGGAGGGGTGTTGGCCCAAGCTCCCCTGTGCTGGGGGAGCCGCGCTGCTGTCTACTCTCTCTGCCCTTCTCCCCAGGGAGTCTGACAGCCCTGCCTGGGGTGAGCACAGGAGAACCCCAGAGGGGGGCCATGTCATAGAATCACAGAATATCAGGGTTGGAAGGGACCTCAGGAGGTCATCTAGTCCAACCCTCTGCTCAAAGCGGGACCAGTCCCCAGATGAATCATCCCAGCCAGGGCTTTGTCAGGCCTGACCTTAAAAACTTCAAAGGAAGGAGATTCCACCCCCTCCCTAGGTAACGCATGGTAATGTCCCCGCCCACGTGCACACCAATCCCCATGCACTCAGCGTGGCGGGTCTGGAACAGGCGCTAGACCAGGGCTCTGGACCTTCGCCATGCCCTGATCTGTATGGTGGGGCCCCTCCTGTCTAGCCCTAATGACCCCTAAGCCTGCTTGTGTCCTGGGAGGGGGTCTCCACCCCAGCTGAGCGTCCCCAGGGCTGGCTGATGGGGCTTTAACCCCAGTTTGCCCTGAGTTGAGCTCTGCAGCCCAGAGAGCAAGCTCTGCCTCTGCTCTGGAGCTGGGTCCAACCCCCACCTAGCTGGCTGGGCTTCCCGCTCTTCCATAGGGAGGCTGCCGCACCCCACCCTGAGCTGGCTAAACCGGCTGGGCAACCCATCCACAGGAAGGACTGGGCCTCCTGCTTCTGCCCCAGGGGCCAAGGGTGGGAGGGGTAGGGGAGGGAAGTGCCAGGAGGAAGAGGTCCCTGAACCAGCCCAGGCTGCTGTGCAGGGATGTGCCTGGCTCCAGCCACCCTGACAGCCCTACAACCCTCCCCAGCCAATGGGCCTAGTGCCGGGGCAGAGCTAGGCCAAGCAAGCACCCCATTCTCCAGCCTGCTGCACCCTAGGGGAATCCCCTGCCCAGCAGGGATTCACAGGGAGCAGGTGCAGGCAGAGGTGGGCTTGCTCTCAGGGCTCCCATCAGCACGGTGTCTGGGCTCTGGGACGGACCCAGCCATGCAGCAGGAATGCAGCATGGGGGTCCAGCACCGAGAAGACAAAGCACCCACCTGGAGTTCCTTATCCCTCGCAGCTCACGTCCCTGCTCAGCACAGCGCTGTTCCTGCAGCTGGCGGTTAGAACAGGAGCAGTGACATTACGACAGCACATTCCTGTCCTCCACCCCGCTCTGTGCAAGGCACCCAGCACTCAGCAGCCAGGCCATCAGGCCCAGAGCGGGGAAGGGCACTCAGCGATTCGCGGCAGAGCCAGGGATAGTACCCAGGACTCTGGTCCCAAGGGCGTGCTCTTTGGGGTTTCACTGCTCCAAGCGCTTGTAGCCAATAGAAGAGCACCTCACACAGCCCCTGCTGAGCCCATGTGCATCTACCGAGCGCTAATTAACACTCTAGTCACTGTAACCCCTGCTCAACAGCCCCGGTTCCCTGGTGCTCTCGGGAGCCGCCCTTTGGCTCTTGCCTTAAATGCAGGTTTCGGGCTCTTCAAGGCCAGGCCTGGCTCTGTGCTGTGTCCTGCACCTGGCACCGTGGGGCTGGGACCCCCAGGTGGCACTGCGACAATGTTCCTGGCTCCTAGCAGCCCCCACTGCAGGCCCAGGTGGCTCAGTGAGCAGAAGCCGAACAGCCTGGCTCCAGAGGCCGCTGCCCACTCCGTCACCTGCCATGCAGAAGGGCTGCCGGGGAGCAGCCGGGGTTTGTGCCCGGATGCAGGATTCTCCCTGCAGCTAAAGCCCAGCTCATTAGATTTCTGCAGCGCACTCTGAGCCACAGGGAGCCAGGACCTAGTGAGCTCCGGGCAGCAGGTGGGCATAGGGAGCGAGGAGCCGAGTGAAGAGCCCAAGCTGCTGACAGCCAGGCCGAGCAATCCCAACCAGGCCAGCTCACAGGGAGCGATTAGAGGGTCAGGGCGCGGAGAGGCAGGATGAGATGCTGTCCCTGCCCCACTCTCAGGCTCTGTGGATCAAAGACAAACTGACGGAGAGAGCACAAGAGGCCAAGAACGAGACCAATATCAATGGGGACAGAGAAAACCTCAGCCCCAGCGAGAGTGCAGCTATGCCTGGGGCAAGACCCCAGTCTGGGGAATACCCTCTGCCCCCTTACGGGCTTTCCCAGGGGACTCTCAGCACTTCCTGCCTCTCCCCCAGGACTGGCTCAGGCCCCACCACCGTTGCACGGGGGGACTGAACAGTGGCGTTGATGCTTTCCAGGCGTCAGTCTCTGGACATGGCTCCCTGGGGCTGCCAGGCCCAGAGACCCTCCCACAGCTGGCTCCCAGCAGGGCAGGATGCAGGATGGTGGGCCCCTGGGCTATGGTCTTGCTGGCTGAGACTCCAGACTCAGCTGTCAAGCAGGGCAGACTCCTGCCCTGAGCCGGGGCTCACAGGCCAGGACCTGTGCCAAGCCTCGAGGCTGCTGCTGCCCTGGCTGTGGGGACAGGGCTGGACCGGGGCTCCTAGTTCATGCTCCTAGAGGTTTACACCTGCATCACTGGGAGCAGTCAGGGTCCCAGTCTTTGCTGCAGCCTCAGGCGTGATGACGTCCCCACAGCAAAGGGGCCTTTAGGGTCAAATCTGCCGAAGATCTCAGGACTAGATCCCACATGCTGCCCCCCTCCCCCCTGCCAACAGGGGCTGGATTCCCCCGCACAGGGTTCCCCACCCAACAGGGGACAGATTCCCCCACAGTAGGTTCCCCCCAATGGAGGACAAATTCCCCCGCGACGGGGGCAGATCCCTGCATTGGGTTCCCCATCACAGGGCCCGGATCCCCAGGCGCTGGATAAAGATTGCCGGCCTGACTCCTTCGTTCTAAGGCTGCTGGCAGGTGGGCTTGGCCCCTGGATACAGGGATTCATGTGCCATCCTGAACTGCACCCACCTGGCTGGGCATGCTCCCGTCCTCAGATGCTGTGTGGCTGTGCCCATCTCAGCCCCACGCAGGGGCACCTGCCCAGCACCATTTACTCCCATGGGCCTGCCCTTTCACACCCACCTGCGAGCCGCAGGTTTTGACGCCTCTATTCCGAAAGGCATTTTTCTCAGGTAAGCCGCCCCTGAGCAGCTGCTGTGTTTCTCACCCCGGCCTGGCAAACCGGGCAGCGCAGAAGATGGGAAATCCCAGTTAAGAAACTAGAGACACCGCCCCCAAAGCTGCCCCTGCCTTACGGGAATCAATTCACAGAGACTAGAGCTTCACTGGCAGCGGCACTGGGGCCAGGGCTTCACATGAGAATTTGTTTCCTTGTTAAGTGAGATTTTTCAGCAGCCTGGTTTTGGGAATGGAACTGCCCTGGGTGTGAATTATTCATGAGAAATTATTCAATTTCTCCCAGTCGAGCCAAGCAGCACTTAGGCCTAAAAGCCTCGTTAAATAGAGCTGTGCCCTAGTGACAGTGGGAAAGAAGCTGAGGGTCTCAGCCGCTACGGTCCACAGCGTCAGTCCTAGGACACAGGGCCGCAGGAGCAGCGGCTGAGAAGCTGCGAGCTCAGCAGGTGTCTTGCAGTGAGACACCGGGCACAGCTGAGCCAAGGACAGCAGTGCAGTCAAAGGTGCCATCCACGGAGACTGTGCCAGCTTCCCCCAGCCCAGAGGCCCCTTCTGTAGGCCCCTGCCAGCTCTGTGGCCTGAGGAGCAGGCTGGCCTTGATGCCAGGCTGTCACGGGGTCACCGGGCGATGCTCTGGAACTGCTCCCTATGAAGCCAGTCAGGACTCCGGGGAAGCCTCCTCTCCCCAGGGCAAGAAGCTTACGCAACTTCGACCTTCCTGGGGCTGACCTTGGGGCATTCAGCATCCCCGTCCACACCGTGCGCTTCCCACAGCGAGTCCGCACAGGGGGGATCCTGGGGAAGCCAGAGGGTCCTGTACCCCAACTTCACAGGCAGACGTGACTCTCAGCCAGCCAGTAAAACAGAAGGTTTATTAGACGACAGGAACACGGTCTAACACAGAGCTAGTAGGTACAGAGAACAGGACCCCTCAGTCAGGTCCATCTTCAGGGGCAGGGAGGCCAGAGCCCCATCTGGCCCTCCCTCCATTTCCCCAGCCGGCTCCAAACTGAAACTCTCCTGCCCCTCCTCCAGCCTTTGTCTCTTTCCGGGGCCAGGAGGCCACCTGATCTCTTTGTTCTTCAACCCCTTCAGTTGGCACCTTTGCAGAGGTGGGCCCAGGTCATCAGTTGCCAGGAGACAGGGTGTCGGCCATTCTCTGTACAGACACCATCACGCTGGCCCTCTAGGGCTCTGCCACAATCTCACCCCCTTATCCCACCACCTAGATACTTAAGAACTGCCTCTGGGAAACTGAGGCACACGCACAGTATTCAGAGCAAACATGAAGAACATTCCCACTTTGTCACACAAGTCCAGAAGGCGAGCTCCTGCCCACTCCACTCTCCCAGCAGGGGCCAAGCCAGGGTGCAGCCTGGAGTCCGGACGGAGGCAGTCCCAGAGCCCCTGGGTGAGGAATCAGGGGGGGTTCCCCAAGGGCACGCCTGCCCCACAGAGTGGCAATTGCAGGATGTGGGTTCTGTCATGAGTCCAGGAGCCCTGGGGGCTGAGCTGGCCCAGAGGTGCCAAGGGTGTGGCAGAGGGCGGCAGCAGCTCTAGGGGCACACGGGGACTTGCTAAGCACAGCTCCCTGGGCCGGCAGGGCAGGGCTCCTGACTCACTGCAGCAGCAAGCGCGCGCCCGTGCCCACTCCACCAGGAATCGCAGGGAAGCTGCCCCTGCACTGCTCTCTTGGCAGCCATCCCTCACCCCCCTAACTAGCTCGCAGCCCCATGCAGCGCCCCTCCCCCACTGTTTGCATTCTCGCGGCACCTCATCGCCCCTCCACCCAGCACCTCTGTCTATCTAAGTCATCCTGCGGGCGCAGCCCCCTCCCCTCCCCTTCTTGCTGGCGAGGGTCTAGCCAGAGGCCCCACTGGGCTTGAGCTGCAGGTCCGGGCAGTTTGGAGAGCCAAGCGCCCCCGGCCACGCTACTTGGCTGGCCTCCCCGACCTCAGACTCAGGCCTGAGAGCCAGCAAAGGCCCCAGGGGCCCCGCCAGGCACGCAGGGCTGGACTGAGCGTGCACCGGCCTGTGGGGACACACCCTGCGCACAGCGAGCACTCACACGCAGGCATCGGCAGCAACAGCTGTGCAGCCCCACGCCTGCAGCACACCCCCACTCCTGCTAACCAGCGCTGCGGTCCCCAGGCACAGGCTGCAGGAGACGCTGACAGATCCGTTTCGGGCTCTCAGCATCTCAGTGAGCCCTGCAGCCCCTCCCAGCTGGGCCTCAGCCGTGGCTCCACATGCCTCTTCGACTGACTGTGTCTGCGCTCGGCTAACCAAGGGGCTTCCATAGCTGGGGCTGCCCCGCCTCGCCGGGGGGACTGGGCGAGAGCTCAGCAGTGGCTGCAGCTAGGCCCATGAGGACTGAGCCGAGCAGGTCTCCCGCTGGCCCCGTGGGCAGGGCCTCTGGCTGGCGCAGAGCGGAGGAAGCAGGGAGGCCGAGGAGAAAGACACCAGAACAGAGAGACCAAGAATTCACACTCAACGCCCCTTGGCCTGGGGGCAGAGTGAAGGAGAGCAGCGGGAGCGCGGCGCCGCACTCGGGGTAATGGCAGCACCCGCAGAGAAAGGGGCAGGAGCGCTGGCTGTGGGGCAGATCCCTGCTACTCGAGTCCCAGCAGGGGGCGCTGTGGGGAGTGGGGCAGGAGCGCTGGCTGTGGGGCAGATCCCCGCTACTCCAGCCCCAGCCGCTCCCAGGAGCTGCTTTGCTCTCCAGGGTCCTGTGCGGCTGAAGTGCCGCACGGAAGTCGCTCTCTTGCTGGTTGGCAGTGAGTTGGCCTTTCCAGGGGGCAGGACTCTGGATCAGGACGGCAGCTCTAGGCCCCAGGCAGACCCCACCGAGAGCCAGCTGGCTCAGGAGGCCAAGACGCATTGAGGACAGGACTCCACTCGGTGAGCGCCACCCAACAGCCCCCAGCACGCTGCGGCCCTTGTGAGCAGCCCAGCCCTGCGCTGCAGGAAGGAGCACGCCGTAGCAGGAGCACAGAGGACACCTGCAGGGGTGTGGTTTGATCACAGCATCCCAGGTGTTGCCCCAGGAGGTTCAGGGCTGCTGGGATGCCGTCCCACTGCAGAGGGGCTCAGCAGCCTCCTGGCCCCCACAGTGATGCGACAGCAGCCCCTGTTTGGAGAGGATGGGGGGCCCCAGGTGTTAAGCTGACTCCTCCTGCCACGGCACCCTCGGGTGGGTTCTGGTTTCCTGGGAGTCACCCTGAAGCTCATGCAGCAGCCACTGGGGACCCACCTGGAGCCAGCAGAGGTGGAGCACTCCCAGATGGCAGCTGGAGGGGCAGGATAGGCAGGTTAAGCGTTTCCAGGGCTGACTCTGCAGTGGGAAGCAGATGCATTTATCACCCAGAGCCAGGACCCCCAGAAAGCCACAGGCACGGGGCGGGGGGGGGCAGGGAGGTCTCCAAACATCCCACCAGCAGGTCTCACCACCTCACCCTCTGCTGCAAAGGAGCTAAGAGCCTGTGGAAGCTTCCTGCAGCGGCTCCATGCAGTCTGCACTCCAGGGGACACACAGCACTGCAATCTATAACCACCCGCCAGCTAGCGCTGTCTGGAGATACTGACCTTCACCAGCTAGCGTCATTAGCCTGTACACAGCTATGATACCAGCCCCCGTTAAAAGCTCGGTCGGCAGTGCTGCAGGGCTAAGGCAGGCTAGTTCCTATCTGTCCTGGGGCACCCTGCTGCGCCCTGGAAGCGGCCAGCAGGTCTGGCTCCTAGGCAGGGGGGCCATGAGGTTCCGTGCGCTGCCCCTGCCAGAGCACCAGCTCCACAGTCCCATTGGCCGAGCTGTGGGGGCGGTGCCTGCGGGTGAGAGCAGTGTGCACTGCGAAGCCTCCTGCCCCCAGCGCACCTAGGAGCCGGACCTGCTGGCCGTTTCCGGAGCGCAGCACAGAGCCAGGACAGGCAGGCAGCCTGCGTTAGCCCCACTGCACTGCTGACCGGGAGCTGCCTGAGCTAAGCCCGTGCCCCAACCCAAAGCCCCTACCCCAGCCCTGAGCCTCCCCAAACCCAGAGCCCCCTCCTGCAGCCCAAACCCCTCATCCCTGGTCCCATCCCAGAGCCTGCACCCCCAGCCCAGAGCCCATACCACCTCCTGCACCCCAACCCCCAGCCCTGAGCCCCCCCAAACCCAGAGCCCCCACCTGCACCCCCAGCCCAGAGCCCCCATCCCCTCCTGCACCTCAACCCCCTGCCTCAACCCGCAGCCCCTTCCCACACTCCAAATTCCTCAGCCCCACCCCCCAGCCTGGAGCCCCCTGCTGCACCCCAAACCCCTCATCCCTGGCCCCATCCCACAGCCCTCATCCCCTCCCACACCCCAACTTCCTCCCCCAGTCCAGAGCCCCCACTCGCACCCTGAACCTCTCATTTCTGGCCCCACCCCAGAGCCCACACCCCCATTTAGAGCCCTCATCCCCTCCCACACCCCACACCCCTGCCCCAGCCCAATGCAAGTGAGTGAGGGTGGGGGAGAGCAAGCCACAGAGGGAGGGGGAATGTAGTGAGTGGGGGGAAGGGCTCTGGGAAGCGGGGAAGGTGACATAGCTCCTTCCACAAACCCTGGTGGGGGGGAGGTGATATGGCTCCCCCCACAGACCCTGGGAGCGGGGGAGGATAAAGGTGACATGGCTCCTCCCATAAACCCTGGGGGCACGGGGCTGGGGAAGGTGACATGGTTCCTGCGAGAAACCCATCTGAAGGCTGTATTCTGGGGGGTTGAATACAGAACAGTCTCTGTCTCACCCCCTGAATCTCTCTGCCTCCCACCCCCACACCGAGGAGCCTTTGAGAACTCACAGGCAGATTGCCCCCCACAGGCCCGGGCTCTGCCCTCCCTGCAGCAGCAGTCAGGTTGGGAGTAGGGAAGGGGGGGCTACCGAACAGCCTCTGTGTCCCCAGGGCCCGGCACGCCAGGAGCTGGGCTGCCCTCTGCCAGGGCCCCCTAGGGGAGAGGGAGCACCATGGCTGGGGGGGTGCTGGGACGGAGCACCTCCCCTGGGGTGCCCAGGGCACGGGCAGGGCTGCCTGCACTGCGGGCTGGACCCAAAGCCCTGCCCTCAACTTGCTCCCCCGCTGGGGTGGCCCCAGAGCCGGCAGCGGTGGCAGACGGGGAGGAAGGAGGCAGCATCTGGGCAGGAGCCGGTGCTGCTGCCTCTGTAATTACTAATTAAAATGCAGATGCTCCCCAAACTGTAACTTCTAATTTACGGCACAGGCGCTAAATCAAAAGCAACAAGACAGTAAAACCCAGGCTGTGCACAGAGAGCTGTAACGTCAGCAGCGGGGCTGTGTGGCCCAAGCTGCCCGCAGGGCTGGTTCACACGCCACGGACACCAGCTGGCCTGCAGCGGGCACTGCCTGGGGCATGGAGCACGCAGCAGCAGGCCTCCCCGGGAGCCAGCCACAGGGGCACGTGAGTGCAGGGCAGTTGCTCCCACTGGGACATGGGGGACCCTGCAGGAGGCAGCGCTGGGCACTCTTCTCCCAAGTACAAGCTAGTTGCTGGGGCATCCCCGGGGCATCCAGCCAACACGCAGCCTGCGGCGCCCTGCAATGGGGGAAGCATGCCCTGCTGGTGCCTACTGCTGCCCGCAGAGGGGACACGACACAGCCCCTCTCTCTGAGACCTATCCCCCGTCCCCCGCAAGCTGGGCAGGGCAATTGTCCCTCATTACACACAGCACGGAGACCCACAGGTTATGTCTACACTGCAGCTGGCCACGAGCCTCCCAGCCTGGGCCCACGTCAGGCCTGGCAGGGCCCACACTGGGCACTCAGAGGAGCATCAGGTGGGAGCTCCACCATCCCCTCCCTCTCCCACCGCCCCAGGGCTTGAGAGCATCCGCATAGCTCGGCTGAGCACGCAGCACACAGCGCCTGCACAAGCCAGTGGGCCTGGGCTGGGAGATGAGCGCTCAGCTGCGGCGTGGATGTACCAGCCAGAGAGCATGACTCCCCGGGTCACCAGGGCACCCGCGGCACAGAAGGGAATTCCCAGAGCTAGGCTAGCACCCCGCTTAGCCAGCCTTCCTCCCGAATGTGCCTGAGCCCGTGGGTCCTGGTGCCCCCACGGCTGCACCTGAAGAATGACAGGTCCTGAAACCAACACAGAGCTGCCCACAGGGCTCCACCAAACCCCTCAGCAAACCCTGTTGGCGTGCAGCAGCGCATGGCCTGGGACCCAGGTGGGGCGGAGGGTGGGGGCAGGTTAGTGTCAGTGGCAGCGTATGGCATGAGGGGGCCCAGATGGGGCAGGAGGGGATGAGTTACAGACAGTGGCAGGATATGGCCTGGCCAGGGGGCCCAGACAGAGGGAGGAGTTCATGCTGGTGACAGTGTGTGGCCCGGGCAGCCCAGAGGGGCAGATGGTGCCGTGGCAGAGTATGGCTCGGGGGCTCAGATGGGTCTGGGGGGTGTGGGGTGGCTAGGCAGCATATGGCCCACTGCACAGGAGCCGCAATGGGGAAGCATGCACTGCTCCAGCGGGAGCGGGCGAGCAAGGGATAGGAGGCTGCAGCTGGGAATGATGTAGGGCCAGGATCACGCAGCCAGCAGAAGAGCCAGATGGGATGTTACCAGCAGCCCAGGCAGCTCTTGTGACAGGAATGAGCCGTGCTGCTCACCAAAGGCGGAGACCCTGCCCCCATGTGTGGAGGGGGAGGGAGGGCACAGGCCGGGCAGGGCGAAGGGGGCGCTGACCTAGCCAGCTCAGCGCTAACTGGAGCAGCACAGCCCCCCTGGCACTGACAACCTGCCCGTGACGCCCAGTGCTCAGGAGCAAGCCCACAGTCACTGCTCATGTGGGGAGCATATGCTGGAGCACAAACAGGCTGGCTGCAGGCTCCTGAGAGACCCTGCCAAAGCCGGTGAGAGGCACGGCCGTTCCCGATGCTGGAGATTCCCGCCTGTCCGGCTGGACTGAATGTAGAGGCCAGGGCACTGCAGCCAGCCCTTAGCATGCACCAGGCTCCTCTGGGGCTGTTATTTACACGCTCACGGCATGCAGAAATCACTCTTTTTAAAGGGCTGCCGAAGTGCCCTGCTTGTGTTCACTCAGCGTCACCTGGCCGAGCCCAAGGAAAAGCAGCCGCAGCCCCGGGCTCTGGGTAACCAAGAGATCTGATTCAAGCTGTCAGGCAAGGAACATGCTGCCCGGGTCAATCTCTGAGCAGCTCTGGGAAGGGCTCTGCTGGAGTGTGCCCAAGGGGCCATGTTTTAGGCTCTGGGGGCCCAGATACGGCCCTAACCAGGGTGCCCCACAGCTGGATCAGTGTTCAGAAACTGCCTGAAGAGCCCCACCCATTCAAAGTGCCCCCCAGGCTCTCCAGCAAAGGCCTGGGACGGCAGCTGAGCCCTGCAGGCGAGATGCAGATAACCCAACACAGGCACTGGCAAACAGACATGAAGCAATGGTGGGACACGGCGTGCAGAACTGGCTGCCCATCTCGGACCAGGTGCTGCAGACCCAGAGGGGTCTGAGAAGAGCAGCGCGAAAAGCTGAGGGATGGCGTGAGATGGGAGAGACACGGGGGATCGCTGCCGTGGAGAGGCGTGGGCAGGGCAGCAGCGTGTAACAAACCTACAGCAGCTGCACTGAGCCCAGCACCCTTTTAGGGAAGGCCAGTGCGAAGGCTGCCCACATGGCCGGTGGATAGGCACCAAGACACAGGCTGCAGCTCCATCTCCCTGTCCCCCCGGCAGATCCCTGTCCGTCTCCTCCTCCCTCCCCTCTCCCGTGTGTCTCTGCCCCCCAGGCCCACCCCTCTGCACGCCCACCAGGCTGCCTCATCCTTCTCCTCTTGCTGCCTGAGCCCCCGCAGAGGAGAGACCCTGCCCGCTCCCACTTCGGTCCCTGGTGCCCCCATGGCTGGGAGGAGCCATTGTAGGGAGGGTCCTGCTCAGCCCCTGGGATGCAGCCTGCTCAGGATCACTCTGTGGGGATGGGGCATGTGCAGTCCGGTTGGCACACAGGAGTTGTGAGGGGCTGGAGCATGCTCATTGTGGGTGGAATCTTCAAAGAATTTAGCTGCCAATTCTGAATGTCCACTGAGCATGTGCCAACAGCTTTTCAGAGGCTCATAGGCTGGTCAAATTTAGGCAGATTTTCACGGGGACAGCAAAAGACACCTCCCTGACTATAAGATGACCCCCCTGCCCAAATTCAAGTTTCTGCGCCAAAGCATGGAGGCACTGGGGCCTCTCAATGCAAGGGTTGTAAGATTTTTGTTGACTTGGGCTAAACCATGTATTTTTCCCTAATCTCCTTCTTGGAAATGGCTGAACCATTTTAGTTGTAAGTTTCCAGAAATATTCAGCTTGAGCCTGACACCTGGCATGGCAAATGTCAATCCGAACAGCTAAAATTTGGCAAAGTGGTAAGCTATGGAAAACAGGGCCTTATAACGGAAAGGTCTAGTCAACCTTAACTAGAGGCGTCACTGCCAGAGCTGCCTTTACTAATGAATGATCATTAGCGGGAGGAGGCTGAATGGGAGTGCCTGTTCTCCTGGCTCATAACACATGAACAAGGGGACATTCAATCAAATTGACAGGTGGCAAATTCAAAACTGATCAAAGGAATACTTTCTCATACAAATGTGAAATTATACTGTGGAAGTCATTGCAACAAGATGTCAGTGAGGCCAAGAATTTATCAAAATTCAAAGAGGGACTAGACATCTATACAGATGACAAGAATATCCAGAGTTATCACAGTTAATGCAAACAAACTTTTGGAAGGAATAAAACCCTCCTGCTCCCAGTTGGCCTCCCAGATGATGGAGGGCTGTGTGGATGAGAACCCCAAGGCAGGCACAGTGTGCCAGCAGGCTGTGCTTCCTCAATCCAGCAACCGTCGCAGTCTGCCCTGGCTGCTGTTTCTGGAGGGCATGAAGGTGCTGCCCCACTGGGGCGCGTTGCACTGACCCAGCCACCAGATAACAGCTAGGGAACGGCCTTGAAGATGGGACCGGATGCAGTCCTCATGCCAAGCCCAGCTGGTGAGACCCTCACTTGGCAGCCATTGCTGCCAGCACAAGGGGCAGCCAGGGCCCACAGGAGCCCTGGTACCAAACCACTAGGTGCGGCCAGCATTGTCTCCCCACAACCCCCGGGGAATGGAGGAGTCGTGCCGGGGGAATCACTGCCTCCAGGGGCTCTTTCCTGAGCGGGGAGCGGCTGTTATTGAGCCCTCCTGCCACGGGACTTTGACAGGCAGCTCCAGTACCCCCGGCCCTGCCTGGCTGGCATCACCAGAGCTCGGGCTCCTGTCCCTGAGCAGCACAGGTAATGCGGGAGGGCACGGGGGGGCATGGGCTCCCCAGAGCTGCTGCTTGGCTTGTCCTGAGCACGCTCAGTAACATGGGCTGAAGCCGCTGCTCTCACTCTGCCCCCCCATTGGCAGGTCCGGCCGTCTGTCTCTGCTGAGCAGCACCCCAGACACCCCAGCGGAGCAGCTGCATTGGTCCCCTCCCAGCCCCGCTGGCTCCAGATTGGAGGCAACGTATCTACAGAAACACCAGTTCCTGGCGAGGACCGTCCAGCTCCAGGCTGCCATAAAATGCTGGTCCCGGCTGCTCTCCCCGAAAGGAGTGCCACGGGTCAGGGCTTCCCGCACTAGCAGCAGCCCCCAGATCAGCCAGCATGAGGATGAAGCCGCGGTGCCTGGGAGCTGCTCTGTCTGAGCGGTCCCGGGTCAGGGAGCCCATTACAGGCCCTTCACCCCAGCAGAATTGGGGGGCATGGCTGGTGCATGACACGCATCACCTCTGCCCGCTCCCAGCGCAGGGACTAGCCAGTGGGCTGAGCTAGGCCAGAAGTAGCCTTGGCTGCAGGGTGGCCACGGAGCAGGAGGGGCCGGCGTCGGCACGGGCAGGGCCTGCGCAGTTCTGCAGGGTCATTACCGCAACGCCGGGCTCAGGTTAGCCCTGCCGCACCCGGTCCGGCAGACCCACTCTGGACCAGGAGACCTGGGGGGCAGCTGCAAACTGGGCACCCCCAGCCCTGCCATGCACCGGGCTGGCCTGAGCACTAGGCTGGGGTCACCCACTCAGGCCCCTGCCCCGCACACGCACCTGAGGCCACCCAGAAAGCAGCTAGCTGGGGGCGCAGGGGTGTTGAGCTGCTCTCCGTGCCCTGAGCAGCACGAATTCAGAGCCGGGTTCCTGCAGGCCGAGACGTTGCGTGCCCAGACAGCCTGACATTCCCTTCTGCTCTGCCTGCCCCTCAGTGCTCCCTGCCACCCTGGCACCAAAGGGCTGCCACTAGGTCCACGGGCAGCAGGTACCATAGGCTGGGGGTGGCTGTGCCTCCCCAAACAGCCAGATGTGGCCCTGCCCACGCTGCACTCCAAGGGCCCCTGCTTCCGCTCTGCAGCCCAGCTCCAGGGGCTGGGGCTGTGCCGTCCTCCCTTCCAGTGCTCCGGGGTGGGGGTTACTAGCCTGGGACGGGGGCAGGCGGCTGCAGTGCAGGGACTCTGGGCTATGGCAGGGTGGGCAGAAGGAGTGGAGCCTTGGACGGAAGGAGCGGGGCTGGGGGCTAGCCCCCGAGGACGGTTCACACGCCACCCATGCCTGGGTCCCCAACTCAGCACGTCCTCAGAGCAATGCAGCTGCCACAGCGCAATGCCAGCCCCAAGGCAGGCCACAGATCCAGGCTGCTCTTACCAAGCCCCCCAGAGCCCTGTCCAAGCCCCAACCTCCCACGCCCACAGAGCTGTGTAGGAATCAGCTCCCCTTTCCCCTCCAGCCCCCGGTACGGGGCTGGCCAGCATCGCTAAGGCCCAAGGAGGTGGGTTATGCACTGTCCAACCCCAGCAAAGTGACCCCCTCCCATCCCCCTCAGGGCACCCCCTTCTCTGCACACCACACAGAACTACCCATTGCGTCCTCCATCCCCCACCATGCCCTGCCCTGCCCTGCGTGCACCAGGGTGACCCTGATGGAGGGAGGGTTCTCTCTTGGGTGTCCAGGTAGAAAAGGGTCCCAGAGCCCCAGGAGAGCCTGGGGGGCCACAGGGTGCATCCCCTTCCTGGCACTCAGCTGTCCAATGCAATGCATTCACTGGGCACAGATGGCACCATGGTCACAGTCAGAGGCCAGGTAAGGGCTGGCTGGAGAGATGGCCTCCAGCTGTGCCTGGCACCCCCAAAGCACCCCCCAATCATTAATGCACAGCCCTGCCCCCAGAGCCCACAGACACATAACACTGCTCAGTGGGTCAGGGCCCTCTGCCTGGGACCAGCATCTGGGCATGTGGCAAGCTCCAGCCCCTCACCTGCTGTGGGGGAGGGTCCCTCACGTCCCAGCCCCTCCCCTCTCTAGGATGCTGCATTTGTGACATCACAGTCATTTCCATGGCAACAGAGTGGGACGGGGAAGCACAGGTAGTGCAGGGCAGGAGAAGCCCAGCTCCATGCTGGGGGCACAGCCAGGCTGCCCCCCGCTGACCCATGGCAGCCACCCACCCCTGTGGCCAGGCCGGTGCAGATTAGCACAAGTGTGCATTCCCTGCGGGTAATTAGCCCTTTAGCACGGGGCACGGCCAACCTTTGGGCTCCTCTGGAAGTGTCTGGCCTTTGGCGGGTTTGGGATGTCGGACACGCTTGGTTGTTGTTTTCCCCTGGGTGGACGGCCGAGGGCTGTGTCCCTTCTGCAGCCTGCCTGCTCCCTTTGAACAGGGCCACTGCTCCAGCCAGGAAGTGGGGCAGGATTTTCTGGCAGCTCCAGCCAGCCAGGGCTCTCTGCGCAGTGGGGAGTCCCCAACAAGCCAGGCCTCTGGGTCAGGGCCAGCCCCGCAGGGTTGTTCTGATCAGTGGCAAGGGGGCTTGGCCTGTACCCAGAACAACCTGCCCCAGGACTGGGAATGGGCATCGATGACAAGCGGACGCAGGGCCAACCTGAAACACAGAGCGTAACCCCATCTGGGGCGGGCCCCACCATCCTGGGACAGACCCCTGCATCTGCTGGGTCAGACCCTTGGGCCACATTTATCCAGCCTGCCATGCCAGCCGTGTCCCATGGAATCAAGTTTGGAGTGGGTGTGCGAGAAAGTGTGTGTGTGTGTGAGTGAGAGAAAGACCGTGTTTGTGGGGTGTGAGCGAGACAGAGAAAGTTGTGTGAAGAGGTGTTTCTGATGTGTGGGGTGTGGAGGGGTGTGTTTGTGGCGTGTGGGTGAGCATAAGGGGGTGTCTGTGCAGGTGGGTGAGTTTCTTGGGGGTGTATTTGTGGGGTGTGGGTGAGCGTAAGGGGGTGTCTGTGGGTGTGGGTGAGTTTATTGGGGGGTGTTTGTGGGGTGTAGATGAGCAAAAGGGGGTGTTTCTGGGTGTGGGTGAGATTTTGGGGGTGTGGGTGAGTTTCTTGGGGGTGTTTGTGGGGCATGGGGAGAGCTGTGGGGTGTCTACATGCAGATGTGGGGGTGTAGCAGTACGCGACCGCTCTCTGCCCAACCTGCAGTACCCAGCGTGTCTCTTGGCCAGCGAGAGCTGCCAGGGAGAATGGAGTGGGCCCTTAATCTCTCCCTATACGTTTAATTAATGGGCTGCAGTGCTCACTCTGTGCGGCTGCCTTAATTGGTACAGGCTGCACACGCTGTGGAGCCTGGAAAAACACATTTGGAAATGAAAAATATATTAAGCAGCAAACAAATCAGTGACTCTTAATGAGGCTGGTTCAGGGCCGTCTGTCCCGCGGGGCCCCAGCTCACACACACAGCGTGCCCGGCTGGCTTGGAATGCTCCCAGCGCACCCCGGCTCCGTCGCCCCGACATGCGTGCGGTGCGTGGCTGGGAGCAGCCAGAGCCTGTGCCGTCATTCCCAGTCCCCTTGGTAACGGAGCCGCCAGCACCTTGTCCCCAGGCAGGGCTGCCGGGGAGCCTGTGCCCCCAGTTTGCTGGGCGGTGTCAGCATGGGGCATCTCCGTCAGCCCACGGGAAGAGCTGGCGACGGCCCAGTGGCTGGGCCTGTGGCAGGCTCGGGGAGCAGGCGGGGCACCTGGCGGCAGGTTCCCGGGGCACAGGCAGGGCCGCAGGCAGCACCAGGCTTGGTTGATGCTGTTGGTTTAGCAGGCTGCTCTTTACGCGATGCGTGTGGCAGGGGTGGGGACGGGCCCAGGCCTGATTTGCATGCTGGGGCTGGGGGCCAGCGCTGCCTTGCTAAGGACTGTAATTGCCTCGGCTGCACACAGAACATTAGCTGCACGGCCCGGCAATTTACACAAGGAGAAACAAAGTCATAACTCACCCAAGAAACAATCTGCCAGGCTCTGCACAAGGAGCAAGGTGGCCCAGCCCGTCACCCGGCCCTGCATCAGGCTGACAGACGCTGGCCCAGCTACCCCCCCCACACACACAGCCCAGACCTCCCTGCAGGCTGCACCCAGCAGCAGGGGAGCCGGGGGCAGGGAAGGCGCACGAGGGCATGGGGGGCAAGTGTGGGGCAGGGAAGGCGCACGAGGGCGTGGCGGGGCGCGTGGGGCAGGGAAGGCACATGAGGGTGTGGCGGGGCGGTGTGGGGCAGGGAAGGCGCACGAGGGCGTGGGGGGCAGACATGGAGCAGGGAAGGTGCACGAGGGTGTGGCAGGGTGGCATGGGGCAGGGAAGGCGCACAAGGGCGTGGTGGGGAACATGGGGCAGGGCAGACGCACGAGGGCGTGGGGGGCAGGCATGGGGCAGGGAAGGTGCACGAGGGAATGGCGGGGTAGCATGGGGTAGAGAAGGCACACGAGGCCATGGTGGAGCAACGTGGGGCAGGGAAGGCGCACAAGGGCGCAGCGGGGTGGCATGGAGCAGGGAAGGCGCACGAGGGCGTGGGGGGCAGACATGGAGCAGGGAAGGTGCACGAGGGTGTGGCAGGGTGGCATGGGGCAGGGAAGGCGCACAAGGGCGTGGTGGGGAACATGGGGCAGGGCAGACGCACGAGGGCGTGGGGGGCAGGCATGGGGCAGGGAAGGTGCACGAGGGAATGGCGGGGTAGCATGGGGTAGAGAAGGCACACGAGGCCATGGTGGAGCAACGTGGGGCAGGGAAGGCGCACAAGGGCGCAGCGGGGTGGCATGGAGCAGGGAAGGCGCACGAGGGCATGGGGGGCAGGCATGGGGCAGGGAAGGTGCACAAGGGCGCGGCGGGGTGGCATGGAGCAGGGAAGGCGCACGAGGGCATGGGGGGCAGGCGTGGGGCAGGGAAGGTGCACGAGGGCGTGGTGGGGCACATGGGGCAAGGCAGACGCACGAGGTCGTGTGGGGCAGGCATGGGGCAGGGAAGGTGCACGAGGGCATGGCGAGGTGGCATGGGGTAGGGAAGGCACACGAGGGCATGGGGGGCAGGCGTGGGGCAGGGAAGGCGCACGAGGGCGTGGTGGGGTGGCATGGGGCAGGGAAGGCGCACAAGGGCGTGGCAGGGTGGCATGGGGCAGGGAAGGCGCACGAGGCTGTGGCGGGGCAGCGTGGGGCAGCCTTCTGGCTGTGCCCCATACAGGGCAGCTCTGCTCTTGCCCTGCCCCCAGCGTTGCATGGGGCCCGGGGGGACACATTCCATGTCCTTCCTGGCAGTCAGCAGCAGCTCAGCATTCCTCTTGGAGCAATCCAGCCCCACAAGCAGCCCCTGCTTGGCCTCCCCACTCCTCACCCCACTACGGGGGGAGGGGTCTGACACTAATAAATGGCAGGGTGCACTAACCAGGGCAAAGGCTTGGGGCTGCCAGTGCTAGGCTGAAAGGCAGCCTGCCCTGTGCAAGGACAGGTCAGGAGTCACCCCAACCCCACCCCCGCAGGTTCCCCTCTGGCACGGAGACAACGATCCTGACCCATCTCCCGGGACCAGCAGGGGTTGACGACGATGCTCGTTTCGATTGTGAGCTCTCTGGAGCCAGGACCAGGTCTGTGTCTATGCAGCACCCAGCACAACACCCCTCCTGCTCCAGCACCCCTGCCAGGTCAACGTTGGCAGGAGCCAGCTTGGGGCTCGGCATGCAGGTGCCACGCAGACACTGACGAAGCACGCGGGGGGCGGCAGGAGCAGGTCCCACAGCACAGGGAGGAGTGGGGAGTTTATCATGCACCAGCCAGTGAGGTTCCTGTGATTCACAGGTTGCTCTGGAAGGAGCCTCCTTTGGGGTCTTCCCAGCAAATGCCGGGGCTGGGAGTGCAGCAGGAGATGCCAGCCCTGGGGCAGCTGCTGGCTGAAGCGCTGGGGCTGCAGCCTCTTCACTGCCAGGTAGCTGGGGGGGCACGTCTAACACCGCTGCCTGGCAGTGCCTGCCAGGGCTGATGGGGTGCCTGGAATGACCCACTCTCCAGGCTGGCTGTGCGTGCTCCTGGGGGGCTGGGCAGCGGGGAGTCGCTCTGGTGCAGGCACTGCCGGGACCAGGCATGCAGTGTGTCTGCCCGGGCCGTGGGCACCATTATGGCTGCATAAGGGGATCTCCCCTCAAGGGCACCAGCATGTCACAGCCATTCAGGGGAATTACTGCCCTCCAGTGAGTCCAGCCACACCAGGCCCCTGGGGCAGCCAAATGCTACATGGAGAAACTCTCCTGGGGGCGAGAGATGCTGCACCAGCCTCTGCTCTCCCCATCCCCGTGGAGGAGCAGCTCTGCTCAGAGCACTGCCCAGCCCCAACCTCCAATTCACACAAGCCCTGTTGGCCTGACAGGCCTGTGGACACCAGCACTCAGAGCAGTGAGGCTACCAGCACTCAGCTTTCTGTCTCGGGGGAGAAGGTGGCCAGTAGAAGGGCCCAGGTGCACCCCGTCCTCCCCGGCGCCTGGTGTACAATCCCCCATGCATCTCTCATCTCTGTCACCTGGCTGACTGGAGCACTGGCCTGGCCCTGGGTGCAGGGTCACTTTGCAGGCAGCAGCAGCTCCAGCCAGCACAGCGTCTGCAGGATAAGGCAGAGGAAAGACATTGCCCTGGACTGCACATGGGGAGGCTTGTGCTGGTTTCTCTCATTCCTGGAGAGCCCATTGCCATGGCACCAGCAGT
This sequence comes from Dermochelys coriacea, assembly GCF_009764565.3. Taxonomy (NCBI): domain Eukaryota; kingdom Metazoa; phylum Chordata; order Testudines; family Dermochelyidae; genus Dermochelys; species Dermochelys coriacea. The sequence continues at coordinate 108,589,035 of NC_050075.1, read as the reverse complement.
GAGGGCCCCATCCCAGCCCTTGCTTGGGAGGGGCAGTGCATGGCTCCAAGGGACAGCTTGCAAGTCAGGTATGGACCCCCGGGAGCTGGGAGCCAGGGGCCAGAATCGAGCTCTTATTGAAATGCGGCTGCCGGGGGTCACACAGGTGTGTCTCGCATGATTGCACCAGTCTTGGGTCAGGGGCATCTCTTGCAGGGAATCCCCAAGCTGGAATCACAGCCCGGGCACCAAGGCTAACGCCAGGTTCCCCAGAACAGTGCCACGGAGCACGCAGCGACAGCACGGGGAAGGGCCTTGGCGTAACACAGCATCCCTAAGACAACAACTCCAGCAGCAAGGTATCCCCCAGTGCTGCATTGAAGCACCAGGGTCAGCAACAACTCTGGGAGGAGAGCGACCCCTACTGAGCCCACCACCCCACTCCCTGCAGTGCCATGCCCCCTAGCGCTGCACTGGGGCATGGGGTGAGCACCCCTAGTCACTCAACAATGCTTATTCCCGTCCTCTCTTCCAAGAGGAAGCCCAGCCGCCCTCTGGGTCTTGCAGCAGTTTTGAGAGCTGCAATTTCGTGCTAAACCCACAGTCAGCCCCAGTCACAGACTAATAGGGCCTATCAACACCCACTGCTTAACACTTACCGCCTCTCACTCCTGGCCTTGCAACTCAACTTCTGCCGGGCCGGCCACACCGCCAGGTCTCTGTGTTGCTGGGGTGTTCCTGACGAGACGGGTGAGACTATTTCCAATGGATTCTGTTGATCAAAATGGAGAAATCATTGAAAATAACAAGACCTTTGCCTGCGTTTAGCGCTTCATGCACTCAAAGCCTTGCACGGACGTTCACTAATGAACCACATGAAACTAGCCCGAGCCAAGCTTCCTACCCTTTCCCAGCTCTGGGCACCATGGGGGAGCGGCTCCCGGCCAGACTGTGTCTAACCATTTCCCACCCAGCAAGCTTATAAGCCGCTCTTCTCTCCGCACCGCGGCTGCGTCATCCCCTGGATTGCGTTTGGCCTAAGTTCCCCCTATGCCGCGCAGCCGCGCAACTGCCTATGAAGTGCAACGCAGGGGCAAAGGGCTGCGGCGGGGAGAGATGCCCCTCCCCCAGCCCCAGCCCTGCAGCAGAGCCCCTCCCCCGGCCCAGCCCGGCGCCGAACCTGCCGCAGCCGGGGGACGGGCGCCCCTCCCCCGGCCCAGCCTGGCGCCGAACCTGCCACAGCCGGGGGACGGGCGCCCCTCCCCCGGCCCAGCCCGGCGCCGAACCTGCCACAGCCGGGGGACGGGCGCCCCTCCCCCGGCCCAGCCCGGCGCCGAACCTGCCGCAGCCGGGGGACGGGCGCCCCTCCCCTGGCACCGACCCAGCCAAGCCCCAGACCTGCGGCAGTGGGGAGAGCCGCCTCTCCCCCAGCCCAGGTTCTGCTGCGGGAAGAGAGAGCTGGGGGTGTCCTCTCTCCCTGCCACGGCCCGGTGGCAGCCTGCACCCCAAACCCCTCATCCCCAGTCCCACCCCATAGCTTGCACCCCCAGCCGGAGCCCTCACCTCTGCCCCCCCCACCTCAACCCTCTGCCCCAGCCCTGAGCCCCCTCCCACACTCCGAACCCCTCAGCCCCACCCCCACCCGATGAATTTTGTTATGTGTCACACGCAGCCTCCATATTGGTGCACAAAACAAAATTCATTCTGCACATGGGGTGGGGAAATGAGAGGGACACTGTTTGGCACCCCAGCTTTTGTGTTAATGGAGATGGGGGCCACAGGGTTGAACTTAACCCAGTCACTATGACATTAAATAGCATCAGGCCAGGCTGAGGGTTTGGGATGCAGAGACCTCAGCCATGCAAAACACACCACGAAACAGCCTCTTCTCCTTTTCCCACCAGTACAGAAAGGGGGGAGTTAAAGCACTTGAAAGGTGGAGTATCGAGTGAGGCTGTCAGTGCAACAGCACGCCTGGGTCCCATTCCCTATAGCTGGAGACAGTGTTTAGAAGGAAAACCCCCTTGTTGGACAGTCTGTTAGCGGGTATTAAAGACAGGATCACTGGTCTTTTGGGCCAAGAGAAGAGGTTAGTGGAACTGGGCTGGAGCCGCTGCTGCTGCGGCTGAAGTTGGATCCCGTTTCTCGCTGACAGAACCAGGCAAACACACCCAACAGGGGAGAGAAAAGAGCAGCAGAGAGAGAGGCTGCAGTGTCTGTCCCTGGGGTGTCCCTCACTTGCCACCCCAAGCCCCCCGCTGGAGAAACACAGGCCCATCCACTCCGAGACCTGGCAGACTCGTACCGGCTCTGGGCTGTTCAGGGCACTGCTTCTAGCTGCCTCTGGCTGGCCGCAGGCTCATAGCCGTGGTGCACAATACACAGCCTTGGCCGGCTAAGCCAGACTCGTGTTCGACAGAAGGCAAAGGAGGGGGGCAGAAAAGAACAAAGAGGGGAAGGAAAAGGACACACCGGGTGTGGGGGGGAGGGCGGGGGTTGACAGTCTCACTCCCAGGGGACGTTGGGATTCAGCTGGAGTCAGAGAGGTGGCGCTGTGATCTGGGTCCTTCTCTCCTGCCCAGTCTGGCCAGGACAGCTCTCAGGATCAGGGGGACGAAGGCCCAGGGTACCAAGAGATGGGGTGCATCCGGGCATCTGGGATGGTGCAGCTTGCTTCAGTAGCCAATTTTTCTCCCCAAAGTTTCTTTCTTTAGGGATCCAGAAGGCAGTGGTGGGAGGAACAGCCCATGGCCTCATTATTTTGTCCACCTACTAGGCCTAGTTTTTGAGAAACCAATTTTGGCCCATTGATTTCTGGTCCCACCCGATTCTTGTTCCCCCAGCATGCTCTTCACAGAGTCCTCGAGCTCTATCGGGAGGCCTTTTTGTTGGGATTAATTCAACACATCTCCTTTTTGCACCTTTTCCCACCAACACTGGTTGTTATCAGTTATTGTGACATCTTAGCAATTTACATTCACATTTGACAGTTGAGCTCACAATTAGGGGAAATTTGTACGCCCAATTATTACAACACACCTTCCTGTGCCCCGTGGGATCTGCACGCATTTCAGTGACATCTCTCTCTTGCCATTCACTGCGAGTGAAACAATCAGTCCCTTCTCCGCTGTCTTTATCTGAACACATTTAATGGTGGTGACTCATCTCGCCAAACACAGAATGCTTAGCCGTGGGCTTTGGTTCTTTTCTATTTTGATTGTTGGTTGAATTACGAGTGAATATTTTATCTCTGGGATTGTGAAACTGTCACATTTTGGTTATCGTTATATATTCATTTCTGCGAATCTTTTGCAAGCTTCAGAGCACACTATAAAACTATAAACCACGTAAGTACAGGGATCACTTCACTTCACCCACCACTGAAATGCAGCTGCTTCTGGAGTGGGATGCAGTAGCTGTTTAACAATGCTATGCAGCATTATGGGGACAGGAGGACAGGAATCCTGCTAAAGGATGAGTAAATTGCAGTTACTCAGTGTGATAAAGTGAGACTGTTCTTAATGTTTGCTCTGAATATTGTGGGGGTGCCTCAGTTTCCCCTGTGCAGTTCTTAAATATCTAGGTGGTAGGATAAGGGTGTATGATCCTTGCAGAGCCCTAGAGGGCAGGTGTGTGCAGGGGTCTGGACATAGAGAATGGCTGACACCCTGTTTCCTGGCAACTGATGGCCTGGCCCTTCCCCCCTGCAAGGTGAGAGCTAAAGGGTTGGAGAACAAAGGGATCCGGTGACCTCCTGGCCCAGGAAAGGGACAAAGCCCAGAGGAGGGGGGCTGGAGAGTTTCAGTTTGGGGCTGGCTGGGGACGTGGAGTGAAGTGCAGTCGTGGTTGTCAGGCTCACTGCCCCTCAAAATGGACCCAGCTGAGGGGTCCTGTTCTCTGCACCTACAAGCTCTGTGTTAGACCATGTTCCCGTCATCTAATAAACCTTCTGTTTTACTGGCTGGCTGAGAGTCACGTCTGCCTGTGAAGTTGGGGTGCAGGACCCTCTGGCTTCCCCAGGACCCCTCCTGGGCTGACTCGCTGTGGAAAGCACATGGAGAGGCAAAGGGTGCTGAATGCTCTGAGGTCAGACCCAGGAAGGTGGAAACCATGTGAGCTTTTTGCCCTGCAGACAGTCTGCTCCCAGAGAGGAGACTTCCCCAGAGTCCTGACTGGCTTCCTAGGGAGCAGTTCCAGACCATCGCCCGGGGTCTCTGTGACACTCAGGTGACAAATTCTGCTGCACCTCATTTTGCAAAACAAGGGAAGCAGGAAGGCAAGGAGTAAATGGCAGGTTCCCAAGAATAGTCAAGCCAAACAGAAATCCTTCAAAGTGGAAATCTAACCTTGAGGATGACTGGATGTGGAAGCTGTGGTATGTACATGATCCTGGAGGGGGGAACGGGTAAGAGTTTTTTCTGCATGAAATGTCGTCTGATAGAGCTGATGGAGGAAAAGATCCGAGGTTTGGAGATGCAGGTGGAAAGTCTGGTTGAGTTTAGGAAGGGGTTTGAGCAGATGATGGAGCAAAGATATGAGTTTCAGAGTAGCAGCCGTGTTAGTCTGTATTCGCAAAAAGAAAAGGAGTACTTGTGGCACCTTAGAGACTAACAAATTTATTAGAGCATAAGCTTTTGTGAGCTACAGCTCACTTCATCGGATATGAGGTATCTGAAGGGAAAAGCTCAGACTCACAGATGGAAGCAGGGCTGGGGAATTTTGAGGAGAGACTGGGTGAGGAAAGTGGTCAGTGGAAACATGTGACTCAAAGAACCAGGCAGAGGAAAAGACGGGCTAGTGAAGGAGAAATAGAGCTTAGGAACAGGTTTGCAGAGTTGGAAAATGAAGAAGGGGCTCAGCAGGTACTTGTTGAAGCTGGAAGGGTAAGGAAGAAGAGAAGAGAGGCTAGTCCTATAGGAAAAGGGGAAGAGTCAAGGGAGACTACACCAAATATGAGCCCCAGGAGGATACAGGATGGGTTGAAGAAGATTGTAAGGGAAAATAGGAATGGAAAGAACTTGCAGCCAGAGGGAACAGGGGAGAGACTGGAGAATAGCACTGTCACCAGGAAAAGGCAGGTCTATGTGATCGGGGACTCTTTACTGAGAAGAATAGACAGGCCTGTAACTAGAGCTGATCCTGAGAACAGAAGGGTGTGCTGTCTTCCGGGTGCTAAGATACGGGATGTAGACCTGAGGTTGAAAAGGATCCTAAAGGGAGCGGGAAAGAATCCCCTAATTATCCTTCATGTGGGAACAAATGATACGGCTAGATTCTCGCTGGAAAGTATTAAGGGAGACTATGCTAGGCTGGGGAAGACACTTAAGGAAATTGAGGCTCAGGTGATCTTTAGCGGGATCCTTCCTGTTCCTAGAGAAGGGCAACAAAGGTGTGACAAGATTATGACTGTCAACAGATGGCTTAGGCAGTGGTGCTATAAGGAGGGCTTTGGGATGTATGGCCACTGGGAGGCATTCACAGATAGAGGACAGTTCTCTCGGGATGGACTTCATCTGAGTAGGGAAGGAAATAGACTTCTAGGATCGAGGCTGGCACAACTGATAAAGAGAGCTTTAAACTAGGAATTAGGGGGAGATGGATGGGAGATGTCCAGAAAATCTCCACGCCAGATTTTAGCATTGAGAGGGAAGAAGACGAAGTAAGAAAGGATACAGCCGTGGGTAGGAGAATGTATGTAAGGAGCGAGGGCGGTGTGGATACTAGTCTAATAGGTTATACTGGCTGTAGAATGACTGTGCCTAATAGGGTACAAAATGTGAGCGAGGCCAAACAGCAAAAATTAAGATGTTTGTACACCAATGCGAGGAGCCTAGGTAACAAAATGGAGGAACTAGAGCTACTGGTGCAGGAAGTGAAACCAGATATTATAGGGATAACAGAAACATGGTGGAATAGTAGTCATGACTGGACTACAGGTATTGAGGGGTATGTGCTCTTTAGGAAAGACAGAAACAAAGGTAAAGGGGTGGAGTAGCATTGTATATCAATGATGAGGTAGAATGTAAAGAAATAAGAAGCGATGCAATGGATAAGACAGAGTCCGTCTGGGCAAAAATTACATTGGGGAAGAAAACTAGTAAAGCCTCTCCTACGATAGTGCTTGGGGTGTGCTATAGACCTCCGGGATCTAATTTGGATATGGATAGAGCCCTTTTTAATGTTTTTAATAAGGTAAATACTAATGGAAACTGCATGATCATGGGAGACTTTAACTTCCCAGATATAGACTGGAGGACCAGTGCTAGTAATAATAATAGGGCTCAGATTTTCCTAGATGCGATAGCTGATGGATTCCTTCATCAAGTAGTTGCTGAACCGACTAGAGGGGATGCCATTTTAGATTTAATTTTGGTGAGTAGCGAGGACCTCATAGAAGAAATGGTTGTAGGGGACAATCTTGGCTCAAGTGATCATGAGCTAATTCAGTTCAAACTAAATGGAAGGATTAACAAAAATAAATCTGCAACTAGGGTTTTTGATTTCAAAAGGGCTGACTTTCAAAAATTAAGGAAATTAGTTAGGGAAGTGGATTGGACTGAAGAACTTATGGATCTAAAGGTAGAGGAGGCCTGGGATTACTTTAAATCAAAACTGCAGAAGCTATCAGAAGCCTGTATCCCAAGAAAGGGAAAAAAATTCATAGGAAGGAGTTGTAGACCAAGCTGGATGAGCAAGCATCTTAGAGAGGTGATTAAGAAGAAGCAGAAAGCATACAGGGAGTGGAAGATGGGAGGGATCAGCAAGGAAAGCTACCTAATTGAGGTCAGAACATGTAGGGATAAAGTGAGACAGGCTAAAAGTCGAGTAGAGTTGGACCTTGCAAAGGGAATTAAAACCAATAGTAAAAGGTTCTATAGCCATATAAATAAGAAGAAAACTAAGAAAGAAGAAGAGGGGCCGCTTAACACTGAGGATGGAGGGGAGGTTAAAGATAATCTAGGCATGGCCCAATATCTAAACAAATACTTTGCCTCAGTCTTTAATAAGGCTAAAGAGGATCTTGGGGATAATGGTAGCATGACAAATGGGAATGAAGATATGGAGGTAGATATTACCATATCTGAGGTAGAAGCAAAACTGAAACAGCTTAATGGGACTAAATCGGGGGGCCCAGATAATCTTCATCCAAGAATATTAAAGGAATTGGCACCTGAAATTGCAAGCCCATTAGCAAGAATTTTTAATGGATCTGTAAACTCAGGAGTAGTACCGAATGATTGGAGAATTGCTAATATAGTTCCTATTTTTAAGAAAGGAAAAAAAAGTGATCCGGGTAACTACAGGCCAGTTAGTTTGACATCTGTAGTATGCAAGGTCCTGGAAAAAATTTTGAAGGAGAAATTAGTTAAGGACATTGAAGTCAATGGTAAATGGGACAAAATACAACATGGTTTTACAAAAGGTAGATCGTGCCAAACCAACCTAATCTCCTTTTTTTAAAAAGTAACAGATTTTTTAGATAAAGGAAATGCAGTGGATCTAATTTACCTAGATTTCAGTAAGGCATTTGATACCGTGCCACATGGGGAATTATTAGTTAAATTGGAGAAGATGGGGATCAATATGAACATCAAAAGGTGGATAAGGAATTGGTTAAAGGGGAGACTGCAACGGGTCCTACTGAAAGGCGAACTGTCAGGTTGGAGGGAGGTTACCAGTGGAGTTCCTCAGGGATCGGTTTTGGGACCAATCTTATTTAATCTTTTTATTACTGACCTTGGCACAAAAAGTGGGAGTGTGCTAATAAAGTTTGCAGATGATACAAAGCTGGGAGGTATTGCCAATTCGGAGAAGGATCGGGATATTATACAGGGGGATCTGGATTACCTTGTAAACTGGAGTAATAGTAATAAGATGAAATTTAATAGTGAGAAGTGTAAGGTTATGTATTTAGGGATTAATAACAAGAATTTTAGTTATAAGTTGGGGATGCATCAATTAGAAGTAACGGAAGAGGAGAAGGACCTTGGAGTATTGGTTGATCATAGGATGACTATGAGCTGCCAATGTGATATGGCTGTGAAAAAAGCTAATGCGGTTTTGGGATGCATCAGGAGAGGCATTTCCAGTAGGGATAAGGAGGTTTTAGTACCATTATACAAGGCACTGGTGAGACCTCACCTAGAATACTGTGTGCAGTTCTGGTCTCCCATGTTTAAAAAGGATGAATTCAAACTGGAGCAGGTACAGAGAAGGGCTACTAGGATGATCCGAGGAATGGAAAACTTGTCTTATGAAAGGAGACTTAAGGAGCTTGGCTTGTTTAGCCTAACTAAAAGAAGGTTGAGGGGAGATATGATTGCTCTCTATAAATATATCAGAGGGATAAATACAGGAGAGGGAGAGGAATTATTTCAGCTCAGCACCAATGTGGACACAAGAACAAATGGGTATAAACTGGCCACCAGGAAGTTTAGACTTGAAATCAGACGAAGGTTTCTAACCATCAGAGGAGTGAAGTTTTGGAATAGCCTTCCAAGGGAAGCAGTGGGGGCAAAAGATCTATCTGGTTTTAAGATTCTACTTGATAAGTTTATGGAGGAGATCGTATGATGGGATAACATGATTTTGGTAATTAATTGATCTTTAAATATTCAGGGTAAATAGGCCAAATCCCCTGAGATGGGATATTAGATGGATGGGATCTGAGTTACTATAGAAAATTCTTTCCTGGGTATCTGGCTGGTGAATCTTGCCCATATGCTCAGGGTTTAGCTGATTGCCATATTTGGGGTTGGGAAGGAATTTTCCTCCAGGGCAGATTGGAGAGGCCCTGGAGGTTTTTCACCTTCCTCTGTAGCATGGGGCATGGTTGACTTGAGGGAGGCTTCTCTGCTCCTTGAAGTCTTTGAACCATGATTTAAGGACTTCAATAGCTCAGACATGGGTGAGGTTTTTCATAGGAGTGGGTGGGTGAGATTCTGTGGCCTGCGCTGTGCAGGAGGTTGGACTAGATGATCAGAATGGTCCCTTCTGACCTTAGTATCTATGAATCTATGAATCTATGAATACAGGGGAGTAGAACTCACAACAGGTGATAAGGAAGAGGAAAATCAGAATGGCCATAATGGAGTTCGAAGAACCAGTATCTAACGGTGTAAAAACAAAAGTTTCTTTAAGACTATCAGAATCAAGAAGCCTGGGAAAGAACTGGTGGGTCCACTGGATCACCATCGGTTAAAGGAGCAGTAAAGGAAGCGCTGGACATTGCTGAGAAACTAAATAATTTATTTGCTTCAATCTTCAACACCAAGGATGTTGGGGAAATCTGACCCCACACTTGCTGTATTCTGGAACCAAATATGAGGTTGTCTCAGAGACTGAGATGCAAGAAGTAGGAGTTCTGGAGCAAATTGATCATTTAAAAACCAGTCCCAGGTCCAGATGATATAAATCAAGGAGTTTGTGAAGGAGTTTAAGTACAAAGTAGCTGATCTGCTAACAAAACTCTGCAATCTCTCATTAAAACCAAAAAGAAAAGGAGTACTTGTGGCACCTTAGAGACTAACAAATTTATTAGAGCATAAGCTTTCGTGAGCTACAGCTCACTTCATCGGATGCATTAAGCTTATGCTCTAATAAATTTGTTAGTCTCTAAGGTGCCACAAGTACTCCTTTTCTTTTTGCGAATACAGACTAACACGGCTGCTACTCTGAAACCTGTCATTAAAACCAGACACTGTTCCAGAGGACTGGAGGGCTGCAAATGTTGTACCTATATTTTAAAAAAGGTCTCAGGGTGATCTGGAGAATTATAGACCTTACATCTGGATCTGACAAATTGGTAGAAACAATCATTTAAAACAGAATAGCAACACCTGGAAGATCATGATCTGGCAAGGTCTATCCAGCATGGATTCTGCAAAGGAAACTTGTGTCTCTCGAATCGCTTGGAATTCTTTAAACCTGTCAGTTACGTGATGGATAGAGAACTGGCTGACATGCTTTATTTCAATTCCAAAAGGCCTTTCACCGGGCCCTGCACAAGAGGCTGCTAAGGAAGCCAAGTCATCACTGGGGAGATGCAAAGTACTGTCATGGATCAAAAATTGGCTAAAGAGACAAGAAACAGCACAGGCGTAAATGGTCAATTCTCAACCCAGCAGAAGGAGAACAGCAGGGCCTGAAGGCTCTGTACCAGGTCCCGTGCTGTTTGATATGTTTATAAATGATCTGGAAAGGGGAGCAAAATCTGCAGCTGACACAGAATTATTTAGATGAGTCAGGACCAGAGGGGCCTGGGAGAACTTCAGAGAGAGCTGAACAAGCCATGTGAATGAGCAACATGATAGCAAATGGAATCCAACATCAAGTCAAAGTAATGCATGAATAAGAGGGCCCCATGATAAATGCCTATAAAAATGCATGTTCTAGAGACAAGCGATCAGAAACTTTTTTCTTCTTGTCTCACATCACAGAAACAGGGGGACCTTCAATGAGATTAAAGGGGAAAACTGAAAACCAATAAAAGGAAATAGTTTTTCACAAAATGAGTACTTAGTTGGTGGAATTTATGGCCACAGGAAATTATCAAAGTCAAGAACTTAGTAAGATTCAAAAGGGGACTGGATATTTCTATGGCAAGACTATCTCCAGAGGTATCAATATTAATGGTAATAGATTTTGTGGCCGGGATAGTAAACCTGCTGTTGTGGGGCTTAACCCGTCTCTGGCTATTAGGGACCAGGAGGAGAACGAATGTGGGGGGCAGATTATTCCACTGCTATTGCAGGGCTTTTGCACCTTCCACTGAAGCAGCTGCTGCTGGCCTCTGCCTGAGGCAGGCCGCTGGGCTTGGTGGGCCTCAGGTGGGATAATGTCACAGTTTGTCTGCAGACACAGCCTGGGGTCTTTTCTGCCTTCCAGCCAGGTAGCACTGTGCTGGGGTGTTTGGGTCAGCACTGACTCAGGGAGTGAGCGCCCCTGCCCCACACCCCCAGCACAGCAAGACACTGAGTGCCCCTTAGCATGTCCCATCCAAGTACTGATGAGGCACGACCAGGTCTGGCCCTGCCTGGCTTATAAGAACAACTCACCTCCCATCCGAAGGCAGCATTTGAGGCTTTCTTGCCTGCAGCTCACCTGCCACCTCCCCTTGGTTTCAGCAGTCGGCAGCCACCAGCCAGGCCCACATCCGGGTAGAGAAACGCCAGGTGTGCTGGATTCTGGAGGAAGGGTGCAATAAGGCCACGGTTGTATCAGGAAAGCCACCCATGTCCTCAATTGAAAATTGACCCATTGTTTCTATTAACGAATCCCTCCTGCCTTTACCATGCTCACTGCCTGCACTCCAGTCAGGCTGTGAGATCCTGGGGGCCCATTGGGGCCTTGCAAGAAATGCCCGATTGTTCTGCTGGCTCCTAGCTGCGGTGCCCTGATGTTGCTGGAGTCCCACCAGGCGGTCAGAGGCACCACGTGGCCACGAATGCCACAGCCCAGGCCCACGCTGCAGCAGCACCAAACCTGCCAGGCATGTTCCAAACCCTCCAAAGGGAAGAGATGGACGGGGGTAAAGGAAACAGACATCACGGCCAACCAACGGGATGGGGGGAGCAGCTTGTTGACCACAGGTTTGTTTGGCTGTGGTCAACACACTCATTTCTCCCCATTCCCTACCACCCTCCTGCTTTTCTCCCACTCCAGTCCCAGTGGCCTGGCATACCCCCCAGCTTCCTCCTCCAGGCAGGGGAGCAGTTCACTCTGGCGCTGAAACAGGGCTTGACCAGCTGGTTCCTTGAGGGCACCGTGTGTCAGGGACTGGACTGTAGCAGGTGTGGTCAGAGCAGGAGTCAGGCCTAGTGGTCAGAGCAGGAGGTCCGAGCCAGAGTCCCAATATCAGAGCCAAGAGTCAAGACAGAGTCAGAACCAGGAGCCTTGGCCGAGGGTCCCAGCAGGAGCGAGGCTGGGACAGGACCAGACCAAGGGCAGGGTCTGGGCTGGGGCAGGGCAGAAGCCAGGCAGGAGTGAGGCACACGCAGGAAGGCAGCGACTCTGCAGGTGTGTGCTCTGCTGCTGGGCTTGTAAATCAGGCTGCTGAGCCTGCAGCCACACAGGTGTTGGCATTACTCCGGTAGCTCCCGGGCAGCGCAACTGAGCCTGGTAGGGGAGCAGGGCAGAGGCTGGCCTAACCCCGACACCGCAGCTGGGGCGAGACTGCTCAGGCAGATAGCAGCTTTCCGAGCTGGTGTTCTGCACTTGGGGGCTGCTGTGGGGGGAAAAGAGCCAGGCTGGTGCCACTGGTGGAACACAGTGATCTGAGAAAGGACAAGGGGAAATCCGCAGGGATGCACACCACTAGGAGGGGGTGACATGGCCAGAGGTTGAGTCTGGCATGGACGGAGGGGTGACGTGAGTGTCGGCGAGGCCAGAGGAGAGACAGATGGGTGAGCGTTTTGCGGCCTGGGTGGTGAAACGATGGAGGGGAGCCAGACATGGTGCGGCGGGGGTGGGGCGGGACGAGGGGAGGGGTGTTGAAGAGGATGCCCAGGTGCCAGGACTGAGTGTCAGGGAGGCAGGACGGGGGGCTGTCATCAGTGAGAGAACAGGGCAACCCCCATTCTTCCTGAGCCGACCTGGCTTCCGACAGGCCCTCAGGGGTGACCTGGGGTGTTCACAGCCCCTCTGACTCACCCCGTACACTCTCCTGAGTCCTGCGTGGGGCAGCTCTCTGAGGCATATGGCCAACAATGCTCCCTTCGGTTGGAGGCATCCAGGCTTTCCATTTGCCAAGGGCTGCTCCCACTAACACATTCTGTGCACTCAGCGGCCCTGCACTTTATCAATGCTCATCTCCTTCCCGCTCTCCAGCGCTCTCAAACCCTGGGTTGTGGGCTCCTGTCATGGGGAATCTCCACTGGGCTCCAGCCAGGCACGAAGCGTGCGAACATTTCCATGCCCTGGGACAGGAGCCCTGTGTGCTGTGGGGTCTGCACACACCCACTGTCCTCAAAACACACTTGTGCTGCTGTGGCAGCCCCTCAGCCTGGTCCGGAGCCCAGCCTGTCAGAGCCACCAGACTCAGCCCCAAATGGGCACTTCACCATCATCAGCAAAAGTCCTGCGCACCCCTCCCCTTGGCCAAGCGCTAGCCCCACCCATGCTGTGCCCTCTCCCCCATGCTGGTGCCCAAGCCAGTGGGAACTCAGCTCCGCTGCTGTCTGGGGGCCTGGCGTTAGGGGTGGCCCAGTGACCTGGCCCTGGGGTGACCTGGGCACTTGGGTGGCCCGGCATTGGGGGCCAGCTCTTAGGCCAACCCGGCACTGGGGCCAGTGCTGAGGCTGGCAGCCCGGCACTCCGGCTGGTGGCCTGGCACTGGAGGCTGGCACTGGGGTGGCCCAGGCACTGGGGGCCAGCGCTGAGGCCAGCCCGGCACTGGGGCCGGTGCTGAGGCCAGCAGCCTGACTTGAGGCTGGCGGCCCAGCACTGGAGGCTGGCACGGGGTGGCTTGGCAGCCCAGTGCTGGTGCCGGCCAGGGGACTGGGACAGTTTGGCTGAGGCTCCTCTGGCTGTGAAGAGGGAGTGGGCACTCAGGGTTCCAGCGGACTGGAGGTAGGGGCGGAGCCTTGGGCGCAAGGGGCGGGGCCTTGGGTGCAAGGGGCGGGGCTGAGTGGCTAGCCTCCCCAGAGGAGGGGCTCACGTGCCGCCCATGGTGAGCACCATTGTGCAGAGACCATGGCTCTGCTCTGCCCAGCCTGGCGACTATGGGCTCCTTGGAGAGGGCTGCAGGCCTCAGATACACCACTCCCGGAGCAGGTGCTGAGCCTGCTGGGCCCAGAGCCGCCAGAGGAAACAGTTCCCCTTCAGCCTCCCCAGGCTGGGTGCACCAGGGCACCTCGCACCGCGCAGCCAGGGAGAAGAGCTGAGGTCTTGTGCAATACAGCGGATCCTCCCTGCGCCAGCCCCATTTCAGCCCCAAAGCAGGTCCCCCAACAGGCTGGATGGAGCTGCCAGCCTCCCTCGGCCCTTCAGGCAGGGTGCCCCGAGCCCAGCCAGCCTGGTAGCAGCGTACAGCCAGCACACAGCTGGTCAGGCTCCGGGTTCGGCTCACGTCCAGTTCTTTAGGCCAGGAGGGAGTGGAGAACCGCTGGCCCTGTGGAAGTCAGTGCCCCAGCTGCTCCTCACTGGCACCCCAGCACCAACCCAGAGCCTGGCTGGAGAAGGGCTTTTCTCCTCCCTGGTCAGCTCCACCCACAGGGCTGGCCTTGCCATGAGGCGAATTGAGGCAGCTGCCTCAGGTGCCAGACTGGGCGAGTGGGGGGGGCCACTAGGACCCAGAGTGTAGAAAATGGTGTCTGCTGCTGGTGCATCTGGATTCTCTCTGCTCTGGATGCACAGAGATGGTGGAGAGCTGTGCTGGAGGGAGGAGGGCACAAGAGACAGAACAGGCAGGCAGGAGAAAAGGGGAGAGGGAATAACAGAAAGCAGCAGGAGCTGCAGGGAGAGAGAGGAGCAGGAGCCTCTTATGTACCCCTCTAGCACCCCCAGGAACCTGGGCTGATTAACCCCAGCTTCTCAGGGAGCTTCCTGTTTCCTGCTGCTTCCCTGAACCCACTTGAGGAGAACAGGCAGCCAACTGAAGTAGTAGGAGCCAGTTTGGCCCTTAAGATGTTGATATCTTCCCTCGCTCAGGCCCTGCTACCAGCCTGCTTATTTGTCCCCTTCAACTGAGTGTTGAGAGCCACTATAGCTGGCACAGAACAGCAGCCATGAGTGAAAGAAGAAAATGCCCCTCTGGGGCAGCATTCAGAAAAACAAAGCAAGCAAAGGAAGCTTTTCTATCTAAGCAGGAAGGAGCTCGCCTGAGACACATAGACACAAATGTTCATGGTGAGCCTTGTGGCCCCAGTGAGGATGTGAGTGTTGAGGAGATGCCTGATCTTCCAGTTAGTCAGAGTGCAGGTGACCTGGCAGCTGCTGCAGCATCCGTATCTCCATCTCAAATGGATGGAACCATGCACATTCCTGAAGAAAAGTGTAGAGCAGAGAAGAATGTGGTGGAGGCGCAAGAAACAGCTGCTGCTGAGTTTAGTTCCTTAAGTCTAGACAATCCAGGACTGTGGACCCACTTGAGCAGTAGCCTGAGGAACTTCCTTGTACTGCATGGGCCAGAGCAAGTGAAAAATGTCATGTTCCCCAAAGACAATGAAAATAGAAGTTTCCATCCCTCACATTACTGGCATGAAATCCCCAATGGTGACAAAGTGGAGAGGCTGTGGCTTATGTACTCAAAAACCCAGAATGCTGCATACTGTTTTTGTTGAAAACTCTTCCAGTCTAATGTTCCAGACACATTGGGTTCTATATGAACAAAGGACTGAAAAAATCTGGCTAGAAATCTGGCATGCCAGGAGAAGGCAGCCAATCACCAGAGAGCATTCCATAGGTGGAAAGAGCTTGAGATGAGACTAAAGTTAAAGGCCACCATAGATGATCAGCATCAAGAGAAGATTGAGTCAGAGTCTCTTTACTGGCAAAATGTTCTGAAAAGGCTCGTTGCCATTGTGAGAATGCTCTCTACCTAAAACGTAGCACTGCATGGCACTTCAGATCAGCTGTATGTGCCAGACAATGGAAACTTCCTTAAAATTGTGGAGCTGATGGCTGAGTTTGATGCTGTACTCCAGGAGCATCTAAGGCCTGGTCTACACTACGAGTTTAGGTCAAATTTAGCAGCATTATCTAGCTTTAACCCCACACCCATCCACACGACGAAGCCCTTTTTTTCGACTTAAAGGGCTCTTAAAATCGATTTCTTTACTCCATCCCCAACAAGGGGATTAGCGCTGAAATTGGCCTTGCCAGGTCAAATTTGGGGTACTGTGAACACAATTTGACGGTATTGGCCTATGGGAGCTATCCCAGACTGCTCCATTGTGACCGCTCTGGACAGTGCTTTCAACTCAGATGCACTGCCCAAGTAGACAGGAAAAGGCCCGCGAACTTTTGAATCTCATTTCCTGTTTGGCCAGCGAGGCGAGCTCACCTGCACAGTTCACCATGCAGAGCTCATCAGCACAGGAGACCATGCAGGCCCAGAATCGCCAAAGAGCCCCAGCATGGACTGAATGGGAGATACGGGATCTGATCGCTGTATGGGGAGATGAATCTGTGCTGGCAGAACTCCGTTCGAAAAAACGAAATGCCAAAACATTTGAAAAAAATCTGCAGTGGCATGAAGGACAGAGGCTATAACAGGGACCCACAGCAGTGCCACGTGAAAATTAAGGAGCTCAGGCAAGCCTACCAAAAAACCAGAGAGGCAAACAGCCGCTCCGGTTCAGACCCCAGACATGCCGCTTCTATGATGAGCTGCATGCCATTCTAGGGGGTACAGCCACCACTACCCCAACCCTGTGCTTTGACTCTGTCCAAGGAGTGGGAGGCAACATGGAAGCAGGTTTTGGGGGCGAGGAAGATGATGATGAGGAGGAGGAGGTTGTAGATAGCTCACACAGCAAGGAAGTGGAGAAACCGGTTTCCCCAACAGCCAGGATCTGTTTATCACCCTAGACCTGGAGCCAGTACCCCCCCGAACCCACCCAAGGCAGGCTCCCGGACCCTGAAGGCAGAGAAGGGACTGCTGGTGAGTGTACCTTTGTGAATATTATACCTGGTTTAAAAACAAGCATGTTTAATGATTAATTTGCCCTGGCATTCGCAGCCAGTACAGCTACTGGAAAAGTCTGTTAACGTGTCTGGGGATGGAGCGGAAATCCTCCAGGGACATCTCCATAAAGCTCTCCTGGATGTACTCCCAAAGCCTTTGCAAAAGGTTTCTGAGGAGGGCAGCCTTATTCCATTCTCCATGGGAGGACACTTTATGACACCAGGCCAGTAGCACGTAGTCGGAAATCATTGCAGAACAAAGCATTGCAGCATGTGGTCCTGGTGTTTGCTGGCATTCAAACAACATCTTTTCTTTATCTCTCTCTGTTACCATCAAGAAAGTGATATCATTCATGGTCACCTGGTTGAAATAGGGTGGTTTTAGTAAGCAGACATTCAGAGGTGCCCGTTCCTGCTGGGCTGTTTGCCTGTGGCTAAACAGAAATCTGCCCCGCTGTTAGCCATGCGGTGGGGGGAGGGTGAAGCCATCATCCCAGATAATTGGGTGTGTGTGGGGGAGTTAGTTGGGTTTCTGCTGCACATTAACCCGGAAACTGCAGCCCCTCCTTTAAATTGCCAACCCATTTTTAATGGCCAACCCAGAGCTACTTCATATGGGAAATGAAGGCGCTGCTGTTTGAAACCATTCCCACATGTTACAAAGGTTAAAGAAGCCAGAAGACTGTGGCTTACCATGGCTGCCTGCAAGCCGAATTCTTTTGCCTGGCCCTGCGTGAGTGATCTCTCAAACCAAACCGGCATACCCTCCATAAGAGGCAAAATGCGACCTTGTAATGAAAGTACATGTGCTATATAATGTAAACAGCAAGGTTTACCGTGAAAGAGTGTACCCATTGTTCTCTAAAATGTGTCTTTTTAACTACCACTCTCCCTTTTTTTTCCTCCACCAGCTGCATATGTTTCTCCTTCCCAGAGGCTAGCAAAGATTAGAAGTCGAAAAAAACGGACTTACGATGAAATGTTCTCTGACCTCATGCTGTCCTCCCACACTGGCAGAGCACAGCAAAATACGTGGAGGCAGACAATCTCAGAGTACAGGAAAACACAATACAACCGCGAGGAGAGGTGGCGGGCTGAAGGTGGCATCAGCTTGCTGAAAGAAGGCAAGAGTCAATGCTCAGGCTGCTGGAGGATCAAACTCATATGCTCCAGCGTATGGTTGAGCTGCAGGAAAGGCAGCAGGACCACAGTCCGCCACTACAGCCCCTGTGTAACCAACCACTCTCCTCCCCAAGTTCCATAGCCTTCTCACCCAGATGCCCAAGAACGCGGTGGTGGGGCCTCTGGCCATCCAGCCACTCCACTCCAGAGGATTGCCCAAGCAACAGAAGGCTGGCATTCAATAAGTTTTAAAGTTTTAAACTGCTATGTGGCTTTGTCCTTCCCTCCTCCACCACCCCACCCGGTGCTTCCCTCCTCCACCACCCCTTCCAGGCTACCTTGGCAGTTATCCCCCTATTTGTGTGATGAATAAATAAAGAATGTATGAATGTGAAGCAAGAATGACTTTATTGCCTCTGCAAGCAGTGATCGAGGGGGGAGGGGAGGGTGCTTAGCTTACAGAAAAGTAGAGTGAAACCCCGGGGGGGGGGGGTTTCCATCAAGGAGAAACAAACATAACTTTCACAGCGTAGCCTGGCCAGTCATGAAACTGGTTTTCAAAGCTTCTCTGATGCGCACCGCACCCTCCTGTACTCTTCTAACTGCCCTGGTCTCTGGCTGTGCATAATCAGCGGCCAGACGATTTGCCTCAACCTCCCACCCCGCCATAAACTTCTCCCCCTTACTCTCACAGATATTGTGAAGCGCACAGCAAGCAGTAATAATAATGGGAATATTGGTTTCGCTGAGGTCTAACCGAGTCAGTAAACTGCGCCAGCATACTTTTAAACACCCAAATGCACATTCTACCACCATTCTGCACTTGCTCAGCCTATAGTTGAACAGCTCCTGACTACTGTCCAGGATGCCTGTGTATAGCTTCATGAGCCATGGCATTAAGGGCTAGGCCGGGTCCCCAAGGATAACTATAAGCATTTCAACATCCCCAATGGTTATTTTCTGGTCTGGAAAGTAAGTCCCTTGCTGCAGCAGTTGAAACAGACCAGAGTTCCTGAAGATGCAAGTGTCATGTACCTTTCCCAGCCATCCCACGTTGATGTTGATGAAACATCCCTTGTGATCCACCAGTTCTTGCAGCACCATTGAAAAGTACCCCTTGCGGTTTATGTACTCGCTGCCTTGATGCTCCGGTGCCAAGATAGGGATATGGGTTCTGTTTATTGCCCCACCACAGTTAGGGAATCCCATTGCAGCAAAGCCATCCACTATGACCTGAACATTTCCCAGAGTCACTGCCCTTGATAGCAGCAGCTCAGTGATTGCGTTGGCTGCTTGCATCACAGCAGCCCCCACAGTAGATTTGCCCACTCCAAATTGATTCCCGACTGACTGGTAGCTGCCTGGTGTTGCAAGCTTCCACAGGGCTATCACCACTCACTTCTCAGCTGTAAGGGCTGCTCTCATCTTGGTATTCTTGCGCTTCAGGGCAGGGGAAAGCAAGTCACAAAGTTCCATGAAAGTGCCCTTATACATGCAAAAGTTTCGCAGCCACTGGGAATCGTCCCAGACCCGCAACACTATGAGGTTCCACCACTCTATGTTTGTTTCCCAGGCCCAGAATTGCTGTTCCACGCCATGAACCTGCCCAACTGACACCATGATGTGCACATTGCAGGGGCCCGTACTTTGTGAGAAGTCTATGTCCATGTCCTTATCACTCTCATCACCATGCTGCAGTCACCACCTCCTTGCCTGGTTTTGCTTTTCTTGCAGGTTATGGTTCTGCATATCCTGCTGGATAACGTGCGCGGTGTTTTTATTGCTCATAATTGCCGCGGTGATCTGAGCAGGCTCCATGTTCCCAGTGCTACGATGTCTGTGCTGAAAAAAGGCACGAAACGATTGTCTGTCGTTGCTCTGACGGAGGGAGGAGCAACTGACAACATGGCTTACAGGGTTGGTTTACAGGGAATTAAAATCAACAAAGGGGGTGGCTTTGCATGAAGGAGAAACTGAATGGCCCCCTCAAGGATAGAACTCAAAACCCTGGGTTTAGCAGGCCATTGATTTCACAGAGGGAGGGAGGAAGGGAGGAGAAAATGAATACAAAGCAAATCTGGTCTATTTCTTGTTTTGATCCACTTCATCTATCTTTATACATCTTGTTGGTAGCAGACGGTGCAGTACGACTGCTGACCATCATCGTCTCCTGGCTTCTCATTAGAAGATGGTGCAGTACGACTGCCGGCAGGACTGAATCACCATGAGACAAAATTTAAAAGGGAAATGACCTGGCTGAGTCACTCCCACATTTGCCCAGGCGCCCCTGATTGACCTCACCGAGGTCGGCTAAACGAGCACCCTGGAGTACGGCAATGATGGCTACCAGTCATACTGCACTATCTGCTGCCAAAAGGCAATGAGCTGCTGCTGTGTAGCAATGCAGTACTGCATCTGCCCCCAGGAGACATACGGCGATGGTAAGCTGAGCGGGCTTCATGCTTGCCGTGGTATGGCGTCTGCACGGGTAACCCAGGAAAAAAGGCTCGAAACGATTGTCTGCCATTGCTTTCACGGAGGAGGGAGGGAAGGAGGGGCCTGACGATATGTACCCAGAACCATCGCGAAAATGTTTTTGCCCCATCAGGCACTGGGATTTCTACCCAGAATTCAAATGGGTGGCGTAGACTGCGGGAACTGTGGGATAGCTACCCACAGTGCAATGCTCCGGAAGTAGACGGTTGCCTCAGAACTGTGGACACACTCCACCGACAAAATGCCAACTAAATGCACTTAGAGCATTTGTGTGGGGACACACACAATCGACTGTATAAAAACACTTTCTACAAAACCAACTTCTATAAATTCGACCTAATTTTGTACCGTAGACATAGCCTAAGAAGAGTCACCACCCAAGAAATGTACACACACCACTATCTTGGAAAAACCATTCAAAATGAGATCATACAGTTACTGGCAACAAAAGTCAAACAGAAGATTGTGGCAGATCTGAAGTCAGCAAGATATTACTCTGTATTCTGGACTGCACACCTGACATCAGCCATACAGAACAAATGACTTTAATGGCGTGTTTTGTAACAACAGCAGAACTTAGTGAACATGTCCCTGCAATGGTGACTGTCAGAGAGCATTTTCTAGAATTTATTG
The DNA here is from genome assembly GCF_009764565.3 of Dermochelys coriacea. Classification (NCBI taxonomy): domain Eukaryota; kingdom Metazoa; phylum Chordata; order Testudines; family Dermochelyidae; genus Dermochelys; species Dermochelys coriacea. Next base: position 108,568,179 of record NC_050075.1, on the reverse strand, counting down.
ACATTGATAATACAGGAGCTGGTATGACAAATGTGCTTCTTAAAAAGCTGGAAGATACGGGAATTGCGATAGCTGACATGAGAGGTCAGGGCTACGATGATGGTGCCAACATGAGGGGAAAGAAGAGAGCAGTGCAGACACGGATCCGAGAGTTAAACCCTCAAGCTTTTTTTGTCCCATGCAGTTCTCATTCATTGAACTTGGTGGTCAGTGATGCAGCATCCGCTTCTTGTGAGGCTGCTGAATTTTGTAATGTAATTCAAAGCATCTATGTTTTTTTCTCTGCATCAACTCATCAATGGCAAATTTTGAAGCAACATCTGGGAACATCCCCTCTGACACTGAAACCACTGAGTGCCAGATGATGGGAAAGTCAAGTGGAGGCGATAAAGCCTATCAAACACCAAATCGGGAAAACAGATGATGCTATAGTGGCCATTATGGAGGATAATGCTATGACAGGAACTGTTCATGGGAGAACAGTGGCAGAGGAAAATTAAATCACCAGAAACATACATAACTTCAAATTTCTGTGTGGCTTAGTGTTGGGGCATGACATACTGTTTGAAATAAATGTTGTAAGCAAGAGACTCCAAGGTGTTGACCTTGATATATCTGGAGCAATGGAACAACTGGACAAAGCAAAAAGTCCCACCTACAGTCTTACCAGTCAGATGAGGGATTTCAAAACGTTCTGAAGAGTGCACAGAAGTTGGCAGAGGAACTTCACACTGAAACTATTTTCCCACCCATTCAAGAATACAAGAGTCACCGAAGAAGACAACATTTTGATTACGAGGTATGGGATAATCCCATAAGAGACCCCAAACAACAATTCGAAGTTGAATTCTTTAACCATGCGCTAGATTGTGCAATACAGTCAGTTGAAGAACGTTTCATGCAGCTCAAGGAACACAGCAGCATATTTGGGATGTTGTATGATATTCCAAAACTCCTCACTATACCTGAAGAATACCTACACCAGCAATGCAGGGCACTAGAGACAGTGTTGACACATGATGACATGCGCAATATTGATGTGAGTGATTTAGGTGATGAACTGAAAGCCCTTTCAAGATGCATTTCAGCAGGATCAACTCCAAAGGCTGTTCTGGAACATATGTGCACAAATAAGATGACCACCCTCTTTCCAAATGCTTTTGTTGCTCTGCGCATACTTCTAACGCTTCCTGTAACAGTGGAGAAAGCAGCTTCTCCAAGCTGAAGTTAATAAAAACACATCTATGCTCCACAATGACACAGGAGAGGTTGGTCGGCCTTGCAACCATCTCAATAGAGCATGAGCTGGCCCAGACTGTGGACTTTCAGGAAGCAGTTCAAACCTTTGAACCAAGAAGGCATGGAAAGCATCACTTTGATTATTCAAACAGATAAAAATGCCAGTGTTTACTATGCAGACAAGAAAAATTACAACCCCTCAGACAGAGACAAACACCTACAAGATCTCTATCATGCATTCCTACAACTACAATACCCACCTGCTGAAGTGAAGAAACAGACTGACAGAGCCAGAAGAGTACCCAGAAGTCACCTACTACAGGACAGGCCCAACAAAGAAAATAACAGAACGCCACTAGCCATCACCTTCAGCCCTCAACTAAAACCTCTCCAACGCATCATCAAGGATCTACAACCTATCCTGAAGGACGACCCATCACTCTCACAGATCTTGGGAGACAGGCCAGTCCTTGCTTACAGACAGCCCCCCAACCTGAAGCAAATACTCACCAGCAACCACACACCACACAACAAAAACACTAACCCAGGAACCTATCCTTGCAACAAAGCCCGTTGCCAACTCTGTCCACATATCTATTCAGGGGACACCATCATAGGGCCTAATCACATCAGCCACACTATCAGAGGCTCGTTCACCTGCGCATCTACCAATGTGATATATGCCATCATGTGCCAGCAATGCCCCTCTGCCATGTACATTGGTCAAACTGGACAGTCTCTATGTAAAAGAATGAATGGACACAAATCAGACGTCAAGAATTATAACATTCAAAAACCAGTTGGAGAACACTTCAATCTCTCTGGTCACTCGATTACAGACCTAAAAGTGGCAATTCTTCAACAAAAAAACTTCAAAAACAGACTCCAATGAGAGACTGCTGAATTGGAATTAATTTGCAAACTGGACACCATTAAATTAGGCTTGAATAAAGACTGGGAGTGGATGTGTCATTACACAAGGTAATTATTTCCCCATGTTTATTTCCCCCCACCCCCGCACTGTTCCTCACATGTTCTTGTCAACTGCTGGAAATGGCCCACCTTGATTATCACTACAAAAGGTTCCCCCCCGCGCCCGCTTTCCTGCTAGTAATAGCTCACCTTACCTGATCACTCTTGTTACAGTGTGTATGGTAACACCCATTGTTTCATGTTCTCTGTGTATATAAAATCTCTCCACTTTATTTTCCACTGCATGCATCCGATGAAGTGAGCTGTAGCTCACGAAAGCTTATGCTCAAATAAATTTATTAGTCTCTAAGGTGCCACAAGTCCTCCTTTTCTATTTGCTGTTCAGGAGTTTGAAAGTTAAGTGTTACTTAAAATTTTTGAACAAGGCATTTTAAGTTGTTCGTTCTCCTTTATTGGGGTACGTAGCAGAGCAGCACCAAGAGAGGAGTAGAACAGGAAGAAGGCAGAACTGAGACCTTTCAAAGTTTTGGCCCAAGCAAGGGGGTATGGGGGCATCAATTGAGATTCCTGCTTCAGGTGCCAAAATATTGTGGGCTGGCCCTGTCCACCTGTATCCCACATTGACATCATAACCCTGGGCTCAGGGCATCTGCTGGTGACTACGGCAATGACTGTGATGTTACAAGTGCAGTGTTGGGAAGCTGGGGAAGGAGCCGCCCGGGGAGTTGGGCGATAACCATCTCAGAGCAGCTGTGGGACAAGGGCTGGGCTTGGCCTCCTGGAGGTGAAATGTCTGCCACATTTGATGCCATGGAATGAATTTCAGGGCCAACAGGTCCCAGCAGGAGTCACCCAGCTCCCTGGGGACTGGCAGGAAACGTTGGATTTATTCCAGCAAAGAGGGGCTTGGAGGGACTCGAATTAATAATACAAACCTTAATTTAAAATTCTATTAGGCCATCAATTACTGCCCACATGTCTGGGCACTCCGCCAGCAGCATGCAAGAACCAGTTGTGATAAATGGTTTTATCAGGATTTCATAAGGGCTGAGTTATTTGCAGATAGGAAATTTTCTGATATTAATTACAGTTTTGTAACACGCTAACAGTTACCAGCATTTCCTCTCTCTGCTGGACTGAGATCCAGTCCCAGGCCCTTCTCCAAAGGAACCCTGCATGCAGCAGTGGGCGATGGTGCTAGAATCTGCCTGCCTAAGGCGAAACCTCATGGTCTAATGGATAGGACAATGGCCTGGGACTGGAACTCAGAAAACATGGGCTTTAATCCGGTCTCCATTGCTGACCTGCTATCCGAGCTTGAACAGTCACTTTCCCTGCTCTGTGCCTCAGTTTCCCCTCCCACCTTTGGTCTGTCTCCATTGTAAGCTTTTGGGGAAGGGACTATCTCTCACTGGGTGTCGGTGCACCACCTGGTACAGTTATTATGAGTTGCACTGTGGTAGCACCAGGAGCATCAGTCCTGTGTGTTAGGCACTGTCTAAACAGAACAAAAGACACTCATGCCGCAGAACAGTCCTAGGACTTCTGATCTAACACTGACATCAAACAGCCATAACTTGGCCTGACTGTGTCTATCTGTGCCTAGGGCTCCCTCGAGCTGGGAATTTCACCAGTGCAGATGGTGGGGGGGGAACAGTGCCACGCTGCAACATGCACTGATGCCCATCATCCAGTGTAAAGCCAGGTGCGAGCTCCAATGACCTGCACAAGGGGCGTGCATCATACCACAGGCTGCCATCCAGGTCCGGCCTCCATGTGCACAAGAGCTAAGTGGAAGGGGTGAAACTGACCCCGGGAATGACAGGGTGCCTAGGCCTTGCCACAGCTCTCGGCAGAGGGATGAATTTCACACTAACAGAACAAGAAGCAACGTGGGCTGTCCCAATCTGTGCTGCCCTTTGAGGCAGGATTTGAGCACACCCCTCAGCAGCAGTGCGTCCATAGAGCAGGCTTCTGTGCTGTGCAGAGGGAAAAACAACCCACCTGCTGGGCTGTGGCTTCTGGCAGCTCCACTTGAAACCCTGAGCTCCGAGTATCAGCTCCAATGCTGTTGGCAGAATGAGACTCCGTGCGTGACCACCGCTTCTTGCCTGGGTTGCCAGGCTTAGCAAAGGACAGGCCTCTGGCTTCTCCTGCATGGCAAGTAAGGGGCATCATAGCAGGGTGGGGGCTCTGCAGAGCAGAGGCATGTGCCTCGTACCTCTGGCAACAGCAGTCACTGACTGCGCTTGGAGGTTATTTCTCAGCTGTCGGGTTTCTGGGGAATGTCAAATGGAAGGGGGAAGCTGCCATGGACAGCTCCTGTTCCCCCAAGAGAGCAAAATGGGAAGCTTTAGAGGTAGCTTCTCCGCTCGGGGCAGTGTGAGCAGATAGCAGGGTGTAAATTCAGCTGGAGCCAGCCAGAGTGGAGCTCCAGTAAATATTTGCAAACCTGTGGGAGCCCCAGCATGCCCCGCAGGGCTGAAGCCCCAACTCCTAGGGCTCCGGGAAAAACCATGTGTGAATTTAAGCCCCGGCAGATACCCTCATTGGAGCAAATCCTAGGCTCAAACACAGGGCCAGGCACCCCGCGCAGTGACAGGCCCATCGTGTGGAGATCGGACCTAGGGCAGCGCTCTGGTGCTGCTGACGGTGCGATCTCTGAGGCCCGGAAGGCAGGCACCGGGGAGGCAGTCAGGGAGGGAGGGACTAGGCCCGGAGCTGGGGAACAGCAGAACAGTGGGAAGCTCCTGGGATGGGTGTTGGGAGATTTGTGCCTACCCAGTTCAAACAGAGGAGGCTGTGGCAGAGGCAGCTTGGCTGTGAGCCATGCGCAGGTGGCAATCACTGGGCCTCGGGCTGCTCTGAGCAGACACAGGAGTGTGTCCTCTCTGGTCTATCATGCCAGCCATGCACCGCTCCGCAGCCCACAGGTCCCTGCAGGCCCTGTTCAAGACTCACGAGGGTCCGTCAGTCCTTTGGCCCAGTCTTTGTCCTCTGCTGGGCTCTGCAGTTCTCCCCTTGCTGTATTTCATGGTCCTGGCGCTGTCAGGCAGCAGCTCCCAGCTGGGAGAGGTTTCCCCTGGCAGGACAGGTGGGGCTGCAGCAGACTTGATGGAATCATTCACATGCACGACCTGCGAAAGATCTGGAAGATGCTTTTGAGCCTTTAATCTTCTGTGAAGAGCACAAAGATGAGCAGCGTGGGCAGGAAGCGCTAATCCCCTGGAGCCTGCTGGCCAGCACAGATAAATAAATGATGCAGGAAAGCCCAGTGCCTGCTCTGCACATGGGGGCTGTCGGGTTCTCTCCTGCACTCAGTGAAGTGGGTTTCCTGGCCTGGCTCCAGACAATTTAATTTTTGCAGAAGTGTGGTGTCCTTTCCCCTGCCCTCGAATGGCTCGGCTGAGCAGCCCCAGGCTCACCAAAGAGAGGCTCACGCTCGTCCCGCAGCAGCACCCAGCAGCTGGGGAATGTAAGAGAGACTCAGCGCAAATCTAAATGGCATCAGGACTCCCGCCAGGATCTACCCAGCTGCACACCTGCTCTTTGATCAGCCAGCAAAGTAGAGAGGTGGAGAGCAGCTGGCAGGCCACCCTGTCCGCACCAATCAGTCCGAGACTCACCTGGGGGAAGGGGGCTGGAGTTTATCCCTGGAGTTGCAATGAAGCAAGTCCTGAGATGTCAATTCAGATTGCGAGGGTCCTTCCAGCAGAGCCCGGAGCTCTGGCGCTGACAAGCATTTACCCTGCTCATTGCCACCAGGGGCCGGTGTGACTAGCAGTCAGGTCTGTGGGAGTGGAGTGTGCTGAGCAGCGCGTGCTGGTCCGGCAGGCTGAGCTGTCAGTGAGCAAGGCAAGGTGCTAGCCAGGGAGCTGGGGCTCTGCTTGAGGAACAGCCCGGGGAGGTATGGGGTGGCTGAAAGTTAAATGGGGTTGGGCCTGTGTGCACTGGAACCAGGAACTCCGCGTTAGAGCCCCATCTTTTCAGAGACGGGATTGAGCACACTCACCAGGTCTGAAACCTTTACAGGAGGGTTTCTGGAGACGCCCGGGAAGGGGTGTCAACACCAGCACTCGGTCAGCTCCATGAATTCATTTCTACGCTCCAGCCCAGCGCGGGAGGAGTTGGAGGGGTCTGTTGTCATCCCTAATCCCAGGGCATTCTGCCCATGTCTCCCCAGGGAGCAACATCTCTACCTCCAGCACAAAACGGAGCCTGATCCAAACAGAGCTAGTGTCCTGCCCACCACGGGCTGCAGCTCCCCGAGTAACTGTACCCTGGGAGAAGCAGCAATGAGGCAACGACAGAAAATCCCGGCTTCCTCTTCATCCTCGAGGGTGGCAGGGTCTCCTATCAGCATCACAGAGCAGATTTTAATTTTATAAGGTCCGGAAACGTCTGTGGTCAGCCTGATGAATCGGCCCCACAGCCACATGCATGTGCAGGACTGATGCACACACAATATTCAGTGCAAATAAAATAAAGAGCAATTTCTGGAGGCCCACAGCAAAGTCTCCCAGCCAGTGCCTGGGCAGCTAGACAGATTTCTGGGCCCCTGCATAGACGCTGACTCCGTGGGTGCTCCGAGGCTGAAGCACCCACAGAAAAAAATAGTGGTTTCGTGCAGCTCTCCAGCATATGGAGGAGTCAGCTAAGACTGGTCTCCATATTTCATGGTCAAAGGCAAAACTGCAAAATCCAGGACCAGGTCCACCTGCAACTCCAATCTCTCTTGACCTAACTGTCAAATCAGTTTCCAGATTTTGCTATCTGGGTTTTACACTTACTAGCTCCTCCAGCTCTCACACAGAGGTTCTCCATCGGATTGGCATCACAACATCTGCCATGGGCCGTTTACAATGGATAAGGAATCAACATCATCTTAGTATGACAACCAAGTTCAAGATTTATTCGAGCTGTATCCTTCCCATGCTGTTGTCTGGCTGCGAAACACGGACACTACGCTGCTCAGATAAAGCTGGAGGCTTTCCACCCAAAATGTCAACATCGTATAATGGGCATAAAGTGGAATGACTTCATCTGTAATGCAGATGATTATGGTCACTCAGGTCTACAGACTACTGGGGCCATTGTCCACAGGCAGCACCTTGTGCTTTTTGGACATGTCGCAAGAATGCCACAAGACGTTCCAGTGAACGCCGTTCTCCGGGTCACTTGTAACATCCAGGATAAAATTCCACCAACCGAGGGGTGGAGGTGGCCCAGAGGCAGACTCCCTATTACATGGGTTCATCAAGTCTGTTCCAATGTTGGACTCTCAGGCCGTCAAGCCTTTGCGGTTGCGCAGGAACGGACCAAATGGCGAACGATCACTATGGCCGATTGTCTGGGTAAGCATTGAAGAAGAAAAAGAAGTTCCCACCAGCAGCCCCGCAGATCAGCACCTCCCCCTGCAGCGTGTCCCATCCGCCAGCAGCCCCACCAATCAGCTCCTCCCACTTCCTTCCAGCATCTTCCCCGTGCCTGCCGTAATCAGCTGTTCAGCATCATGTAGGAGGCACTCGGGGGGAGGAGCAGGGCAGGAAGAGGCGGGATGGGGTTGGGTGGGGGCTTGGAGGAAGGGGTGGAGTGTGGGCAAGGTCTGGGGTGGAACAGAGGTCGAACACCCCCCGGGATCTGAGTAAGTCAGTGCCTATGGCCCCCCATATCTATCCTCACCCGAGAGTCTGACCTTGTATGCCCCTTTACAAATAGCATTCTTAACAGCAAGAGAAGCTTTGTTTTAGACCAACAAGTTCCTATATCTACAGTCAACGATCACCTGTCTGTGTAAGAGATGAACCTGAGCAACCCATCCGCCCATCCTCCTCCCACTCTGGCTTCGCCAGCTCCAATAAGATCTGGGTTCCTTGCCTTCCTCAGCCTCTGCCATAACATCTGGTGGGAAGGGCTTTGCAGTGCACAGGGCTGGAGGAACTCAAGTGCCAGGGAGCATTAGCACTGCTGGGTCTACCAGCCCTAGATGGTACATCCAAGAGTTCTGAAAGAACTCAAGTATGAAGTGGCAGAGCAGGTAGCAGAAAATGTGCAAACTCTCATTAAAAAGAGCTACTCTAGATGGAGGATAGCAAATGTTGTACTTGTATTTCAAAGAGGCTTTGGGATAATCTGTGGAAATGGAGACCAGTCAGCCTTACATCTGTGCCTGGGAAACTGGGGGTTGAAACAATAATTATAAATAAAATAAGATTTTTTTTTGGCAGAATCCATGTTAGTTAGAGCCTGGCATATTCTGATCTTCCAGATGTTTATTGTCTCACTGATCTATTAGAATTCTTCACACATGTCCATAAATGGGCAGATAAAGAAAAACCAGCTGACATAGTTTATTTAGCTTTTCATAAGGCCTTTTGATAAGTTCCTGCTCGACAGGCTACTAAGGAGCTAAGTCACCAAGGGGATGAGCAGGAAAGTGTTATCATGACTCAGAAACTGCCACAAAAGGCAGAAAACAAAAAGTTGGAGTCAATGGTCGATTTTGATCCTGGATGAAGGTGAACAGCAGGGTCCTCAAGGTCCTACTAGGCAAACGTGACATTAGACGGCATCAGGAATGGGACGGGGAATAACAGAGAATGTTTACACAGCTTGTCGGATGCAGGTGCAGCACTGCTCTCTGCACCTCACAGAGGATGACGCAGAACTCAGAAGAAGATGAAGACGAAGAAGAAGTGGGGCCGCTAAACACTGAGGATGGAGGGGAGGTTAAAGATAATCTAGGCATGGCCCAATATCTAAACAAATACTTTGCCTCAGTCTTTAATAAGGCTAAAGAGGATCTTAGGGATAATGGTAGTATGACAAATGGGAATGAGGATATGGAGGTAGATATTACCATATCTGAGGTAGAAACGAAACTGAAACAACTTAATGGGACTAAATCGGGGGGCCCAGATAATCTTCATCCAAGAATATTAAAGGAATTGGTACCTGAAATTGCAAGCCCATTAGCAAGAATTTTTAATGAATCTGTAAACTCAGGAGGTGTACCGAATGATTGGAGAATTGCTAATATAGTTCCTATTTTTAAGAAAGGGAAAAAAAGTGATCCGGGTAACTACAGGCCAGTTAGTTTGACATCTGTAGCATGCAAGGTCCTGGAAAAAATTTTGAAGGAGAAATTAGTTAAGGACATTGAAGTCAATGGTAAATGGGACAAAATACAACATGGTTTTACAAAAGGTAGATTGTGCCAAACCAACCTAATCTCCTTTTTTGAAAAAGTAACAGATTTTTTAGATAAAGGAAACGCAGTGGATCTAATTTACCTAGATTTCAGTAAGGCATTTGATACCGTGCCACATTGGGAATTATTAGTTAAATTGGAGAAGATGGGGATCAATATGAACATCAAAAGGTGGATAAGGAATTGGTTAAAGGGGAGACTGCAACGGGTCCTACTGAAAGGCGAACTGTCAGGTTGGAGTGAGGTTACCAGTGGAGTTCCTCAGGGATTGGTTTTGGGACCAATCTTATTTAATCTTTTTATTACTGACCTTGGCACAAAACGTGGGAGTGTGCTAATAAAGTTTGCAGATGATACAAAGCTGGGAGGTATTGCCAATTCAGAGAAGGATCGGGATATTATACAGGAGGATCTGGATGACCTTGTAAACTGGAGTAATAGTAATAGGATGAAATTTAATAGTGAGAAGTGTAAGGTTATGCATTTATGGATTAATAACAAGAATTTTAGTTATATGTTGGGGATGCATCAATTAGAAGTAACGGAAGAGGAGAAGGACCTTGGAGTATTGGTTGATCATAGGATGACTATGAGCTGCCATGTGATATGGCTGTGAAAAAAGCTAATGCGGTTTTGGGATGCATCAGGAGAGGCATTTCCAGTAGGGATAAGGAGGTTTTAGTACCGTTATACAAGGCACTGGTGAGACCTCACCTAGAATACTGTGTGCAGTTCTGGTCTCCCATGTTTAAAAAGGATGAATTCAAACTGGAGCAGGTACAGAGAAGGGCTACTAGGATGATCCGAGGAATGGAAAACTTGTCTTATGAAAGGAGACTTAAGGAGCTTGGCTTGTTTAGCCTAACTAAAAGAAGGTTGAGGGGAGATATGATTGCTCTCTATAAATATATCAGAGGGATAAATACAGGAGAGGGAGAGGAATTATTTCAGCTCAGCACCAATGTGGACACAAGAACAAATGGGTATAAACTGGCCACCAGGAAGTTTAGACTTGAAATCAGACGAAGGTTTCTAACCATCAGAGGAGTGAAGTTTTGGAATAGCCTTCCAAGGGAAGCAGTGGGGGCAAAAGATCTATCTGGTTTTAAGATTCTACTTGATAAGTTTATGGAGGAGATCGTATGATGGGATAACATGATTTTGGTAATTAATTGATCTTTAAATATTCAGGGTAAATAGGACTAATCCCCTGAGATGGGATATTAGATGGATGGGATCTGAGTTACCCAAGAAAGAATTTTCTGTAGTATCTGGTGAATCTTGCCCATATGCTCAGGGTTTAGTTGATTGCCATATTTGGGGTCGGGAAGGAATTTTCCTCCAGGGCAGATTGGAAGAGGCCCTGGAGGTTTTTCGCCTTCCTCTGTAGCATGGGGCATGGTTGACTTGAGGGAGGCTTCTCTGCTCCTTGAAGTCTTTAAACCATGATTTGAGGACTTCAATAGCTCAGACATAGGTGAGGTTTTTCGTAGGAGTGGGTGGGTGAGATTCTGTGGCCTGCGCTGTGCAGGAGGTCGGACTAGATGATCAGAATGGTCCCTTCTGACCTTAGTATCTATGAATCTATGAAACTCGGGGGACTAAGCACAGAGTACCAAGAATGATCCCAGGGCTGGGAAATTCTCTTAGGAAGAGATATTGAAATGACTGGGATTGGAGATGAATAAGAGGGGACAAGATAAACATCTGTAAAATCCTGACTGGTCTAGAGAAGGGAGACCCAGCACACCAGTGCACTGTGTCCCATAGTATAAGGACACAGTCAGTTAAATGAAAAGATGGCAAATTCAGAACTGATCAATCAACCAAGAATTCTGCTGCTGCTTGCCAGGAGCTAGGATTCACGATGTGACGGAGAGACTGCAGAGACTCATCAAGCCCTCGGATTGCTACCCCTCCTGCTTCTCCACGTGGACACCAATGATACTGCCAAGAACAACCTTGAGTGCAGACTATGTGACTCTGGGAAGAAGGATAAAGGAGTTTGAGGCGCAAGTGATGTTCTCATCCATCCTCCCCGTGGAAGGAAAAGGCCTGGGTAGAGACCGTCGAATCGTGGAAGTCAACGAATGGCTACACAGGTGGTGTTGGAGAGAAGGCTTTGGATTTTTCACTATGGGATGGTGTTCCAAGAAGGAGGAGTGCTAGGCAGAGACAGGCTCCACCTAATGAAGAGAGGGAAGAGCATCTTCGCAAGCAGGCTGGCTAACCTAGTGAGGAGGGCTTTAAACTAGGTTCACCGGGGGAAGGAGACCAAAGCCCTGAGGTAAGTGGGGACGTGGGATACCGGGAGGAAGCACAAGCAGGAGAACACGAAAGGGGAGGGCTCCTGCCTCATACTAAGAAAGCAGGACAAACAGCAAGTTATCTCAAGTGCCTATACACAAATGCAAGAAGCCTGGGAAACAAGCAGGGAGAACTGGAAGTCCTGGCACAGTCAAGGAATTATGATGTGATTGGAATAACAGACTTGGTGGGATAACTCACATGACTGGAGTACTGTCATGGATGGATATAAACTGTTCAAGAAGGACAGGCAGGGCAGAAAAGGTAGGGGAGTTGCATTGTATGTAAGGGAGCCGTATGATTGCTCAGAGCTCTGGTATGAAACTGCAGAAAAACCTGAGTCTCTGGATTAAGTTTAGAAGCGTGAGCAACAAGGGTGATGTCGTGGTGCGAGTCTGCTATAGACCACCAGACCAGGGGGATGAGGTGGACGAGGCTTTCTTCTGGCAACTAACGGACGTTACTAGATCGCAGATCCTGGTTCTCATGGGAGACTTCAATTACCCTGATATCTGCTGGGAGAGCAATATAGTGGTGCACAGACAATCCAGAAAGTTTTTGGAAAGTGTAGGGGACAATTTCCTGGTGCGAGTGCTGGAGGAACCAACTGGGGCAGAGCTCTTCTTGACCTGCTGCTCACAAACCGGGAAGAATTAGTAGGGGAAGCAAAAGTGGATGGGAACCTGGGAGGCAGTGACCATGAGATGGTCAAGTTCAGGATCCTAACATAGGGAAGAAAGGAGAGCAACAGAATACGGACCCCTGGACTTCAGAAAAGCAGACTTTGATTCCCGCAGGGAACTGATGGGCAGGATCCCCTGGGAGAATAACATGAGGGGGAAAGGAGTCCAGGAGAGCTGGCTGTATTTTAAAGAATCCTTATTGAGGTTACAGGGACAAACCATCCCGATGTGTAGAAAGAATAGTAAATATAACAGGCAACCAGCTTGGCTTAACAGTGAAATCCTTGCTGATCTTAAACACAAAAAAGAAGCTCACAAGAAGTGGAAGATTGGACAAATGACCAGGGAAGAGTATAAAAATATTGCTCGGGCATGCAGGAGTGAAATCAGGAAGGCCAAATCACACTTGGAGGTGCAGCTAGCAAGAGATGTTAAGAGTAACAAGAAGGGTTTCTTCAGGTATGTTAGCAAGAAGAAGAAAGTCAAGGAAAGTGTGGTCCCCTTACTGAATGAGGGAGGCAACCTAGTGACAGAGGATGTGGAAAAAGCTAATGTACTCAATGCTTTTTTTGCCTCTGTCTTCACGAACAAGGTCAGCTCCCAGACTGCTGCACTGGGCAGCACAGCATGGGGAGGAGGTGACCAGCCCTCTGTGGAGAAAGAAGTGGTTTGGGACTATTTACAAAAGCTGGACAAGCACAAGTCCATGGGGCCGGATGCGCTGCATCTGAGAGTGCTAAAGGACTCGACGGATGTGACTGCAGAGCCATTGGCCATTATCTTTGAAAACTCATGGCGATCAGGGGAGGTCCCAGATGACTGGAAAAAGGCGAATGTCGTGCCCATCTTTAAAAAAGGGAAGAAGGAGGATCCTGGGAACTACAGCCTCACCTCAGTCCCTGGAAAAATCATGGAGCAGGTCCTCAAGGAATCAATTCTGAACCACTTAGAGGAGAGGAAAGTGATCAGGAACAGTCAGCATGGATTCACCAAGGACAAGTCATGCCTGACTAATCTAATTGCCTTCTATGACGAGATAACTGGCTCTGTGTATATGGGGAAAGCAGTGGACGTGTTATTCCTTGACATTAGCAAAGCTTTTGACACAGTCTCCCACAGTGTTCTTGCCAGCAAGTTAAAGAAGTATGGGCTGGATGAATGGACTATAAGGTGGATAGAAAGTTGGCTAGATTGTCGGGCTCAACGGGTAATGATCAATGGCTCCATGTCTAGTTGGCAGCTGGTATCAAGTGGAATGCCCCAAGGGTCGGTCCTGGGGCCAGTTTTGTTCAATATCTTTATTAATGATCTGGAGGATGGCGTGCATTGCACCCTCAGCAAGTTTGCAGATGACACTAAACTGGGAGGAGAGGTAGATACGTTGGAGGGTAGGGATAGGATACAGAGGGCCTAGACAAATTAGAGGACTGGGCCAAAAGAAATCTGATGAGGTTCAACAAGGACAAGTGCACAGCCCTACACTTAGGACGCAAGAATCCCATGCACCGCTACACGCTTGCGACTGAATGGCAAGGCAGCAGTTCTGCAGAAAAGGACCTAGGGGTTACAGTGGACGAGAAGCTGGATGTGAGTCAACAGTGTGTCCTTGTTGCCAAGAAGGCTAATGGCATTTTGAGCTCTATAAGTAGGGGCATTGCCAGCAGATCAAGGGATGTGATCGTTCCCCTCTATTCGACATTGGTGAAGCCTCATCCGGAGTACTGTGTCCAGTTTTGGGCCCCACACTACAAGAAGGATGTGTAAAAATTGGAAAGAGTCCAGTGAAGGGCAACAAAAATGATTAGGGGACTGGAACACGTGACTTATGAGAAGAGGCTGAGGGAACTGGGATTGTTTAGTTTGCGGAAGAGAAGAATGAGGGGGGATTTGAAGCTGCTTTCAACTACCTGAAAGGGGGTTCCAAAGATGGTGGATCTAGACAGTTCTCAGTGGTGGCAGATGACAGAACAAGGAGTAATGGTCTCAAGTTGCAGTGGGGGAGGTTTAGGTTGGATATTAGGAAAAACTTTTTCACTAGGAGGGTGGTGAAACACTGGAATGCGTTACATTCACTAGGGAGGGGGTGGAATCTCCTTCCTTTGAGGTTTTTAAGGTCAGGCTTGACAAAGCCCTGGCTGGGATGATTTAGTTGGGGATTGCTCCTGCTTTGAGCAGGGGGTGGGACTAGATGACCTCCTGAGGTCCCTTCCAACCCTGATATTCTATGATTCTATGAAATACTTCCACACCAAATGTGAACTCATTGCCATAAGATGCTGTAGAAGCCAAAAAACGTAGCAAGGTTCCAAAAGAAACTGGACACATGTCTGGCTTACAGAATATCCAGTGATATTGATTTAAGCCAATCACAGACTAAAGGGCTCAGAGTGGGACTTAACAAGAAGACAGATTATCCCACATCTGCTTCTGGGCGGGTTTTACCACCTTCCTTTGTGGCATCTGGCGCTGGCCACTGGGCTAGATGGACACTGGGTCTGATCCAGTCTGTGATGCCTACGTTCCTAGGACCCCTTTGTAATGCTGCCTGCAGGGGCTCTAGAGTGCGGGTATCAACCTCAGGGCACTGGTAGGAACCAGGGCACAAACCCCAAACCAGCAGTGAGCTCTATACTTGGATTTCAACAACCACTTACGGAGTGTGACCTGCCCAGGCACTGTAACCGCCTCGCCATGGAGTCACTGACAGGCCCCTGGCACAGCCCCTGGCAGATGTGAACAGGAGGGATGGAGGAGCCGTGTATCACCCCCACTCCCATAGCAAATGGAAGAACCAAGGATCACTGGCCCTAGAGAGAGCCCGAGAGGCTGCACTAGACTGTGCTGGCAGGTCTGGGGCTGGGGGAGTTCTTTGAGTCTTGCTCTGCTATAATGACCTGGCAGACATGGGATGTTTCTCTACCTGCCCACCTCCACACCCCTCCGCCCTCTACTCACGCCTCTGTCCTGCTCTGAAAAATTACTGGGAATCCAAGGAACTCACAACAGGAGGCCCCCTTTCTCCTACCCCAACCTGGGCCCCATCTGTCCCCTCCGGACCATCGGTCAGTCAATGCATGGATGGAAGGGATCATAAGGCAGCCCCTCCTGGGGTTCCTTCCTCTGACAGGCCACAGCACAACAGGTGTGCCTGCCTCAGTTTCTCTTCCAATGGTCCAGAAATAGTCCACAAAGGTTTTCCAAGTATGTAGAGCCCGCATGGGATTAATATTACAAAATAAAACCCCATCTACATACAGCACAACCATCGTCCAGACTTCCCCAGCACACTACAAACAGTACAGTCTGTCTTCACATCCCAACAGCCAGTCCACACACCAAGCATTTCTCACCACGCTCATCTCCCAGGTATGGCTCCAGCACCTGGCACTACACCTCGCCCCTGCCTCCTGCCCTCTCTGCCCCGCTGGCGTTAGCTCTCCTGCTCAGAGAACCAGCAGGCATCTCTGTCTGCAGCTCTCCGTCTTCAGCCCTCTCCCATCTTCTCTGACTGTGGCAGGCCAGCCCCTCCTCTGTCTTCCTAACAATTCCTTTCTCTTTCCAGGGAGGGCCTGCAGTGTCTGGTGAAGAGCCCAGCGCACAGTAAATCACAGAATAAAGGGACCCAGCGCTGTGAGCAGCCCAGTCCAGGGCCAGGAAGGTTTAATGAGCCTGCCTGGCCCCATGGAGAAAGAGGGGAAGAGCGTCACTAGAAAGCAATTCCTGACCTGTCCCACTGTGCAAGGGCTCGACTCCATGTGACTCAGTGACAGGCCTGCCCCTGCATTAGCCGTCTGAGCACAGTCACCTACTGCTATTTGCACTGCAGACCCCTGCCGGTGCCAGCACCACAGCCGCTTCAGTTAAACCCCTTCACGCAGGACCTCCAAGCCGGGGCTTATGGATGGATCTGCTACAAGCCTCTGCCAGCCTAAAACAAACAGGGCTGGGCCTCGGTGGAGCTCTGAAGCATCATGGTCGCACTGCCCTAGCAGCACACGGTGTGGCTGGCACAGGGTGCAGAGAGCCACGCTCCCAGGTTGGCGCTGGGGCGACATTACAGCGCTCAGTGCCCCAACCTGGTGCGGGTACAGCCTCACTCATGGAGTTACAGACATTTCTATAGCCCTTCCCTGGGTTGTCTGAGCATGGCCAGGACTTCGTGCCTTGACCCAGGGCAGGCTGCCGTGCCTATCCCGCCTGCCCCTAGGGGCTCTCACCCACACCCGGGCTGAGCTGCCCCCACCCCCTGGTCTTGCCCTCACTCTGCATGGCTGTAAATGATGCCATGAGGTGTAGGGCAGGAGACCCCGAGGGCAGGGGCTGGAAGGTGGGAACAGCTGAGAACCACCTCGCTGTACGCGGGGTAATCGGGGTAATCACAGGGCCCTGTCACAACTGCCTTGCTGCTACCTCCTGGTGCATTCACCAGTGTGCTGTATGTGGCCTCTGTTTTGATTGTGAGCTCCCTCAGGCAGAGCTTGCCCCGCTCTGTGAGCCTGCACGGCACCAGCACAACTGGGCCAGGCACTAATGAGAATGATTGTTACTGCCCAGTTTCACGCACTCTCCTGACTCCCAGTCCTGTATCTTCCGGCCTCTCGTCTCACACCCTGTCCCGGACGGTACAAGCCAAGGGGTACAGCAGCCTTGTGGGGCATGAGCCACGTGGCTGTCTCAGTGCCCATGTGTAGCCCATCACTCCTGGTGCTGCAGTGCTGGAGGGGACCCATCGGGAGCAGCCCCCGGGAGGGGCTGTTAGCAGAACAGAACCCGTAGGGGGCCGCCCAGCTGCGTGGCGCCCCCGGGTGGGGCTGTTAGCGGAACGGGACACGTACGAGGCAGCCCAGCTGCGTGGCACCCCCGGGCAGGGCTGTAACAAGAGTAACAAGAAGGGTTTCTTCAGGTATGTTGGCAACAAGAAGAAAGCCAAGGAAAGTGTGGGCCCCTTACTGAATGAGGGAGGCAAGCTAGTGACAGAGGATGTGGAAAAAGCTAATGTACTCAATGCTTTTTTTGCCTCTGTTTTCACTAACAAGGTCAGCTCCCAGACTGCTGTGCTGGGCAACACAAAATGGGGAAGAGATGGCCAGCCCTCTGTAGAGATAGAGGTGGTTAGGGACTATTTAGAAAAGCTGGACGTGCACAAGTCCATGGGGCCGGACGAATTGCATCCGAGAGTGCTGAGGGAATTGGCGGCTGTGATTGCAGAGCCCTTGGCCATTATCTTTGAAAACTCGTGGCGAACGGGGGAAGTCCCGGATGACTGGAAAAAGGCTAATGTAGTGCCCATCTTTAAAAAAGGGAAGAAGGAGGATCCTGGGAACTACAGGCCAGTCAGCCTCACCTCAGTCCCTGGAAAAATCATGGAGCAGGTCCTCAAAGAATCAATCCTGAAGCACTTAGAGGAGAGGAAAGTGATCAGGAACAGTCAGCATGGATTCACCAAGGGAAGGTCATGCCTGACTAATCTAATCGCCTTTTATGATGAGATTAATTGTTCTGTGGATGAAGGGAAAGCAGTGGATGTATTGTTTCTTGACTTTAGCAAAGCTTTTGACACGGTCTCCCACAGCATTCTTGTCAGCAAGTTAAGGAAGTATGGGCTGGATGAATGCACTATAAGGTGGGTAGAAAGCTGGCTAGATTGTCGGGCTCAACGGGTAGTGATCAATGGCTCCATGTCTAGTTGGCAGCCGGTGTCAAGTGGAGTGCCCCAGGGGTCGGTCCTGGGGCCCGTTTTGTTCAATATCTTCATAAATGATCTGGAGGATGGTGTGGATTGCACTCTCAGCAAATTTGCGGATGATACTAAACTGGGAGGAGTGGTAGATACGCTGGAGGGGAGGGATAGGATACAGAAGGACCTAGACAAATTGGAGGATTGGGCCAAAAGAAATCTAATGAGGTTCAATAAGGATAAGTGCAGGGTCCTGCACTTAGGATGGAAGAATCCAATGCACCGCTACAGACTAGGGACCGAATGGCTCGGCAGCAGTTCTGCGGAAAAGGACCTAGGGGTGACAGTGGACGAGAAGCTGGATATGAGTCAGCAGTGTGCCCTTGTTGCCAAGAAGGCCAATGGCATTTTGGGATGTATAAGTAGGGGCATAGCGAGCAGATCGAGGGACGTGATCGTTCCCCTCTATTCGACACTGGTGAGGCCTCATCTGGAGTACTGTGTCCAGTTTTGGGCCCCACACTACAGGAAGGATGTGGATAAATTGGAAAGAGTACAACGAAGGGCAACGAAAATGATTAGGGGTCTAGAGCACATGACTTATGCGGAGAGGCTGAGGGAGCTGGGATTGTTTAGTCTGCAGAAGAGAAGAATGAGGGGGGATTTGATAGCTGCTTTCAACTACCTGAAAGGGGGTTTCAAAGAGGATGGCTCTAGACTGTTCTCAATGGTAGCAGATGACAGAACGAGGAGTAATGGTCTCAAGTTGCAATGGGGGAGGTTTAGATTGGATATTAGGAAAAACTTTTTCACTAAGAGGGTGGTGAAACACTGGAATGCGTTACCTAGGGAGGTGGTAGAATCTCCTTCCTTAGAGGTTTTTAAGGTCAGGCTTGACAAAGCCCTGGCTAGGATGATTTAACTGGGACTTGGTCCTGCTTTGAGCAGGGGGTTGGACTAGATGACCTTCTGGGGTCCCTTCCAACCCTGATATTCTATGATTCTATGATTCTATGTTAGCGGAACGGGATGCGTATGGGGCAGCCTGGCTGCGTGGCGCCCCTGGGTGGGGCTGTTAGCGGAACGGGATGTGTATGGGGCAGTCCGGCTGCGTGGCACCCCCAGGAGGGGCTGTTAGCAGAACGGGACGCGTATGGGGCAGCCCGGCTGCGTGGCACTCCCAGGTGGGGCTGTTAGTGTCTGATGTCAGATTGCAGCAGGTGCCTCGGCTGTACTGAACAGCTGTTTTGAAATACAGCTGATCAGCTACAGTAGGCCTGTGCCCGGTGATCTGGGCATGCAGCGGATGAATTCCAGGGAGTGGGTGCAGGTGGGGGCTGGTGTCCTGGCCCTGCTTTCTCAGGGTGCTGCACAGTGCAGGTGTGCTGGGCAAGCGTCCCAGGACCATAGCAGGTGTCTTGTACCAAGGCTTGGTTGCACAGAGCAGGTGCCTTCTGTCCAGGCTTCTCCGAACACGATCAGTGCCTTCTCCGAGCACCCCACAGCACACGTGTTAGCGGGGCTCCAACAGGCTGCGCTGCACATAGCAGGGCCACTGCAGCAATGTGTCGTCGCCCTGTGAATCGCAGAGCCCGGCTCCCTGCTGGGCTGGGCTGGGCAGCTGGGTCCGTGGGGCTGCCAGGACACTGCTGAGCCCCACAAGACCCCAGCGTGGAACACACGCAAAGAGCCAACGTGCGTCGCATGCCCAGGCTCAGGCCAGGCAGGTGGCAGGGGGGCTGAAGAGGGGTGTGTGCACAGCTGCAGCAGGCCGGGATTTCTTGGTTCCCAGGGTTCCCAGCAGGCCTCAGCAGAGCAAGCTGCCTTCCCCCAGTGCTGGGAGCCCCCGGTGCTGGGAGCTGCCATCGCTCTCACAGCTGCCTCAGACTGGCTTCGATGGAGAAAGGGCCCCTCCCTCTTCCGGCAGCAGCTCGGCACCCAGGTTCCACTTATCATGGTGATGAGCCCCAGCAAGGGCCCCGCGAGGGCAGCCCGGCAGTTCCCTGGCGCCCTGACCCCCACTCTGCAGGAAGACACACAGCCCTGATTGTCACACACGCCTTGCTGCCTTCTGTGCCACCCCACTGCAGATCCCCGGGGCCGGCCAGCCAGCTCCAGCTCCCCAGCTCTAGCCATGGCTGCCTGGCTCTGCAGCACACAGGCCTCCCCCTTCTGCTCTGGGCTATCCTGTGGGGATGTCTCGCTGAACCGAGCTGCACCTGCAATCTATGTTGTCAGTCCCCCGCCCCTCTCAGGGCTCCTAACTGCACCAGGACAACCATAGCCCAGCTAGCGGCTGGGGTCCCCCCCACACAGTGCACAGCAAGGAGAAATCCTGCAGGGCCCTGGGGAGACTGGCTGGAGCTTCCCCAGGATCTGACACACACAGCCCTGCTAACCCACCTTTCCAGGTGCCAATCAGTACGGAGCGCAGCCAGTGTCTGTGCCGAAGGCAGGTAGTGCTGGGGCTGCGTGGGCAACGGGGAATTTCCCAGAGAGGCAAACGACACAGGCTGAGCCTAGCATAAAGGGGGTGTGTGATGCTGTAACTCCTGCACCTGCCCTGAGCTCAGTCACACCCATGGGATTGCTCCCCAGCCTCCGACAGAGGGGGCTCAGCAAGGTGGGGTGCTAGGAGCAGCACTAGCTCCCGCGTGCACCCACAGATAGAGCAGGCAGGGCCTGAAGCCACATGGGGCTCAGCTCAGGCTGGACAGCCGCTCCCAACCACACTGCAGACGACTGGCAGCCTAGGCCTGAGGACAGCACCATTTGCATCAGCAGGATCGCATGCTGCCAACTGCTCTCTGGGGCAAGGGCTCCCGGGGCCCCTCCTTCCACCTGGCCACGGCACCGCCTGGGAGCCTCCAGGGTGTGAAAAGCAGCTATGACCCTTGGGCTGTCTAGTGCCAATCACAAACGGGACAGGACATCGGGAAGTTAGAGGACAACTCTTGCCAATTTCAGGGCCTCCCAGCACCACCCCGTTGGACTCTCCTGCACTGTAACCCCCTTCCCTGGCCCTGGACCAGTGCGAGAAAGTGGCACTGCCAGTGGGAGGAGCAGTGTGTGAAAGAAAAACTCCGGGGGCTTTGGGGAAGCCCTGGGCATTGCCCTGTCCAGGGGGCCTGGCCCTCCCAAGCAGAGGCAGAGACACCCAAACCATGGCCGGCTGGCTCTCCTTTGTACTTCTCCCCTGCCTCTCTGATCCTGGCCCATCAGGCTGGCACGGGCTGTGGGTGAAGCCCCTGGGTCACACAGCCACAGGCAGGGGTGAGACAAGCAGCACAGGGGCCAGGCTGCAGGCACATGGCCAGGCCCCTGTAGTGCACCAGGGAGCAGCCCCGCCAGGTGTGTCCATGGCTTGCAGGGGCAGGGCACTGATAAGCTGTGAGAAATGTAAACAGCCTCTGCACTGAGGCATCCGAAGCATCCTAAGCAGGGAGCGAGGCCTCGGGAGCAAATTCCTGCCATTGTACCTGCGCTGATGGGAGAGCCCCAGGCCCCTGACGGTGTCGGCGGGGGCACCTCTCCTGGCTGCCCGTTGGAAGGCTGTAGCAGCCAGGGTGCCCGGCGCAGAGTGGGGCAGGGCCTGGCAGCGACAGGTCACGCATAGCGAGCACCCAGGTGCAGCACGGGCTGGAGGGACGTTCCCCCGCAAGGGGCAGTGAAATGGGCACGTAGCTTCTCTGTTGCTCTTCTGTTTTCATTCACCCTCAAAGGCTTATTTGTCTCTCACCCCGTCCGAGCCTGCGCCCAGCCCTTTCCTCTCCCTCTGCTAGTGTCTCTCCCACTCCCTCTGTCACCTTCAGCTGGGGGGATCCCTGGGGCAGTTCCCACAGCACATGGTGTGGTGCTGAGTGCCAACAGGCGGTGGGTGAACGCGCTGCTGGGGGAGGCTAGCCAGCCCCTCGTCCCTTCTCCTCTGCCCGAGGCCTTGCCCCCCCTCCCCTGCTGGAGCCCGGAGCGCACACACCCGCACAGCCGCTGGCCCCCAGCCCCAGTGCTGGGTGGGCAGCACAGCTGGAGCACCCCCAATGCCAGACAGACAGATGGGGCGGCGTGGCCCCAGCCCCAGCCCTTGTGCACACCGGCCCCAGTTGTCTGCCCCAGCCTCTCAGCCACAGAAGAGTGGGAAGGGAACAGGAAACAGGAAAAAGGGTCTGGGGGCAGAGTTGGGCGGGGCCATGCCAGGCTCTTTGGGGAGGCACAGCCTTCCCCTGCCTATGCTACCCCCTGCCCATGGTTGAAATGTGTCCTTCTCCTACTCAAGCCATTCTAGTCAGACAAAGAACGTCTGTTATGGAATTGCTGGAGACCAGCCAGGGGTTGTTCGGCGCCGATTTCAGGAACAAGGGGACGGGAACGTCAGCACTGGAGGACCCTTTGAAGAGGCAGCCAAAGCATGCAGCATGCGGCATAGCACGAAGCAGACAGGCCTGTGGGCACAGTCCGCAGAGGGTGGGTTCCCAGTCCTGGGTTTTTCATTGGTTTTGGAGGATTTGGTTTCCCCTCCAGCTCGTTGCTAACCAGAATTCACAGCTGTTCATGTGACCAATTGGCTCTGCCATGATGGCGCTACCCAGAGGCAGCTGCTCCAGCACCCCATCCTGTACAGTGCACTGGGAACAGGGCCTGCGCTCAGACACAGCCTGCTCCCTGGGGCTTGGGTTTAACAACACAGAAAAGAACAGTACAGGAAAATAAACTCCACCGCAGTGTGACAGGTTCCCCCCGGAGTGCCATCTAGAACTGGGCTACCCCTTAGTCCTCTGACTCACCAGCCTGGGCTCCCTCTCACACTGTGCTGCTGTGACAAGCTGCAAAGCCCCCCAGCCTGCACTTTCACCAGCATTCACACAGGTAGGGACACACCCAGCTGCAGTTACACACAGGCTCTTTAACCACCAGCCTCCCAGCCTAGGACCCCAGAGCAGGACCATCCTGCCCTGGTCAAATCTGGACAGTATATGGGTTTAACACCCCGTCTGTCTCT
Organism: Dermochelys coriacea; assembly: GCF_009764565.3. NCBI lineage: Eukaryota > Metazoa > Chordata > Testudines > Dermochelyidae > Dermochelys > Dermochelys coriacea. The sequence goes on along the minus strand of NC_050075.1, from coordinate 108,545,134 downwards.
CCCTCAATGTGAAGAGGACCATGCACACTTGTGGTAACCAAGATGAGATTTTCCCCAGGCACCTTAGTCAAACGCACACTGATTTGGATTAAAACATAAAATAAATTTATTAACTACAAAAAGATAGATTGGAAGCGATTAAGTGATAAACGTCCTTTGAGGTTTTTAAGGCCCGGATTGACAAAGCCCTGGCTGGGATGATTTAGCTGGTGTTGGTCCTGCTTTGAGCAGGGGGTTGGACTAGATGACCTCCTGAGGTCTCTTCCAATCCTAATCTTCTATAATTCTATAGCAAACAGATCAAAGCCAAACAAAAATGCAAACTGATCTTAACACACTAGATAGGTAGGGTGAGAATTTGCTAATTCATATCCTGAGTGATAAACACGCTGGCAGATTCTTAAGGCACAAGCTGCCTTTGCTTTGCAGCTTGGGTTTCCCAGGTTTTCATACACAGGCTAGAAATCCCTCTAGCCTGGGACCATCACTTCTCCCCGTTCAGTCTTTGTTCCTCGGGTGTTTCCATGTGAGGTGTTGTAGGGAGAGTGAGGTACCATCATGATGTAATTTTCCCCCTTTTATATCTTCTTCCCACTTGCTGGAAAGCTCTTTTGCTGTGACCTGGGTCAAACAGTTCCCATTGTGCAGTTCTATCTCTGAGAGGTTTCTACTGTACACAGTTCCTGGGGTAATCCTGATGCTTGTGTGCATTTCCTCCATGAGCCATTAACATTGTTTGGCCTTTTTACTGTTGTACCTGAAAGGCTGCTTGTGGATGTTTTCAACCTCACAAAATGTTTCAGTAACACAGACATAGCCAAACTTCGTAACTTCACATACGATGATAGCAACATACAATCCAATGAGATATTAATGTCTAGCAGATCAAGACTTTTAGAATGATACCTCACAAGGCACACTTTGTGCAAAACATATCCTGATTACATGTTAGTGGTGAATACCTTCCCCCAGGCTGGGCTGCTCCCAGGGCTCCTCCCTGAGGCTTGCTCAGCCCACACCCTGGGTCCTCTCTCCCCTCCCACATGTCCAGGTGGGGTAAGGAGCCACCTGCCTCAATGAGTCAGCAGCACCCACTTAACCCTTTCCCAGCTGACTGGGAGGGATGTTTCGGGCATGTTGCTCCAGCACCCTCCGAAAGGGCTCTACAAGGCTCTGAGGGGTGCTTGCCAAGTCAAATGGCAGCATGCCCCCCGGCAGCTGTCCTGCACACTGGGATCCCCAACCTGCGCTTATCTGAGGCCACTGGCACTGTTGGCCCTGCCCTGGGTCAGGGGCGTTAACCCTTCACCTCCCTGACCAACATCACATGTGGGGCCAGGAAACAGAGCTCAGCCTCTGGCCAGCACTCCTGTGCAGCTCGCCTCCTCATTGCTCCAACCGTCTGCTCGGCCTGTCCTGGCCACGTTAACGGCTGGCCAGAGGGGCAGGAGCTGCCGCCTTGGCAGAGCCCCGTAGGCTCAGAGGTCTAAGCATCAGAGGGCCACCCGCAGGTCAGGGGCATGCTGGGGCCCAGCCATCATACTGACGGCTAATCATTCCCCGTTCCTACTGGCCAGACTCGGGAGTGCTGGTTGCTAGATCTGGGGACAGGGGCTCAAAGCCTGAACCTGGTCAAACCGCAAAAAGAGCGTGGTGTTTCAGGGCTGGAGCCTGGCCAGGGCGGTCTGGGGGCTCCGTGGAGCTATAATACATGCAGCCTGCGTGAAGTGCATGCAGAAAGATAACCCAGAACTCGGCTCTCTGCTGAAGGACCTGGTTGATATGGCAACCCTGTGCAGGAGCCCAAGGTCTCAGCTCTCTTTCACTTCTCCAGTTGGGCCCCAGCCATGTCACAGATGACTGGGCAGGGTGGGGAGTCCCCCCGATAGTTCTTGGGGAGTGCCATAAAGGGTTTGGGACGCTGCATAAACAGCTCTCTGGAGTAGAGGGGGTGTTTTTCCATCTGCTAATCAGGCCAGGCAGACCTGTGCAGAGCAGTCAGACAGGACATGGGCACTCGCAGGCAGTGTCTGTCCCTTGCATTACTAGCTGGCCTCTGTTTTGCTAGTTTCAGAGGAAAGTCAGAGCTCACAGCTTCTGTGAATCTGAAATCCTAGAGCTTCTGGGCTGGCAGCACTGTCCATACCGCTAAGCTTTACACACATCTGCACCACAGACGCTATGGGGGCTTGGAGGGAAGGCCTGACTTTTCCATTCTGCACAAGCTGCCGGCAGTTTATTGAATGCTCTGGGAGCCAGCGTGCAGGGACTCCGCAAATTGTGTTGGAACGTTCACAACTTGTTAAAGAAACAACCGGCGAACATCGGGTGATGTAGCACTGGGGCACAGCCCATGAAATCCAGGCACACGCGGCTGAGAAGGGAAGATTTGTTATTTTGGCCAGTGGACATGAAGATGTGGAGGGGAACATTGGTGTTGGGATTGCCAGGAAGCACCAGTTCACATTGGCCTGCAAAGAACAGGCCTTTTGCATGTAACCACAGATGTCCCATGTGGCTGGGCCGAGCTGCCTGGAGCTGACATTTTATCTTTCATTTGCTCTACCCCAGTGCCAGAAGCTTGAGCTCCATGGCCTTGAGGTGTCACGTAAGCTTCCTCCTCAGGAATCAGCAACAGGGATCGTTCCTGTGCACATAAAATTCTACTACTACACCTGCAGATGTAATCTTGTACCTGGGAAAAGTACACAGCTTACGCTCCAGACCAGTTCAGCTGCACCCGCCCCAGTAGTCTGTAGCCTGGAAGAAGCAGGGAGGGAGAAGAGGCGGGAGAGGAGAGCTGGGGAAGGCAGCTTCATAACAGACTCTTAACACTCAATCATTTGCTTTTTAAAAGCTGCATTTGCACTCAATTCGGAGTCTCTGGTGGCTGCAGACTCCAGCTCTTTAAAATCAAATGGTGCTTAAAATTAATTCTCTTCGCTGATGAAAGAATTTTGATTGATGAATTACATTTCTCTGCATTTCTAAATGAACGGGGGCCTGGGAGTCTCTCCACAGCCTCACACCCAGCCCCGAGCTCCTACACTGTGACCTCATGGCTGTCCCCATGGAAACCCACGATGACATCAGAGCGACTGAGCGGGGAGGTCCCAGGGGCGGGACGGGGGGACAGGAACTTGTTTCAGTGAAGGAGGAACCGTTCTTGTTAGTGATCTGCCTGAGAGGAGCGGGAAGTCCTTCCTGCACAGGGCTTCAAGGGCTGGGACCCACCTCCCGGGCCCTCAGAGACACCTCCCTGCACCACAGAGGGAGCTCCCCAGCTGGGGCTCTGGGTCTTCCAAGCCTGCTGGCAGGTGGCAGCTGCTCCGGCCCCATCACAGCCGGGTGACAAGTGAGGAAACTGCTTGTGGACATTTGGGGGCATTAGAAAAGGGATTTGGGGTGCTCACCCCCCCTGCTCACCAGCACTCCCCCCAAATGCTCTGACCCCGGGCATGGCCCTGGCTGGAGCCCCAGTACCTTAGCGGTTACACGAGCTGGACAGAGCGCTGGCTGCCCCAGGCCACACGAGCGTGAAAACTTGGTGACTGTGGGAAAGTTAATTCAGCGCCTGACGCCAGCCACCACTGTACAATCGCCCCTTTCCCCAGCAGTCAGGCCACTCTGGAATGGCCCAGAAAAGTCTGCAGTGATGCCGCAAGCCACTCCCAGCCAGCCGCTGAGGAAGTTGTGGGCCCAGAGATGGGGCACTGCCCTGCCCCTCTCCGTCTCCATTGCACATTCCCCATACCAACACAGGGGCCACCATGTGACGAAGGTGCTGGGAGTGCTTTAGTTGCAACAAGCGTGGGTTAGCGCAGGGAACAGTGTGTGCTAGGTGTGACTGACCCAGGAGCACTGGGGAGAGCATGTTTCATAGCCTCCTTCCTCAGACGTTGGTCTGGGAGGGAGTCAGAGCCCCAGGCCCACAGGAGGGCTCAGTCTCTGTGGGCTCCATGGGCCGTGGTCCAGAGAGTTCTCTCCAGCACGCAGCATTCGCCAGAGAAGAGCAAATAATGAAATGCCCTCCGGCTGCATCCAGGCTCTGGGCAGGAATCGCTGGAGAGGGTCCCTGGCTGGGGCCACGCAGGAGGTCATGCTGGGGGGGCAGGACGGCCCCTCTCTCCTAAGTCCCATGATGTTTGCCACCTACCTTGTTCCCTGCAGGTAGCTTCCTCGGGGGCTCTCCTGCACGCGAGCCTGCTGAGGAAGAGGGGAGGTGGGGGTCCAGGGGCCGCAATCTCTTCACTAACCTCTGGGTGGGAGCAGTCTGCCCCATCGCATGACAGGGAAGGGGGGGGTCTCTGGGCCCCTGGCACCCTGCCAGCTCAGCCCTGCTCTCTCAGAGTCTGGGGCTGCTGGGGGAGTGGTGCAGAACCCAACACTGACAGCTCTTTCAGAGGGTCTCCATCGCTGCTCGGTGCTGAAAGGTTTCCTCTGCTCATCCAGCTGCTCCTTATGAAGCTCTGGAGGCTGCAGATGCCCTGCCCCGGACGGATGGGGGAGGTTGCTGCCTGTGATGGTTCTCACCCCACTGGGACCTGGCACGCCTGGTTTGCTCCTTTCCCCCTGCTGGGTTCTTTTTGCAGCTTGGCAACAGAGCGCTCATGGCAGCAGGCTGAGAGGAAAGTTACATTACAAGGGCATTACACAGACACCAGGCCTGCAATTGATCCAGAGACTGCTGAGCAAGGCACACACAGGAAACACTCCCCCTCCGTGATTCACGTGCTGGTCAGCGGGGAAAGCCACCTGGCGGGCACACTCAGACCAGGGGCACCAGAATGGGGGTGGGGCATGACCCCCCACTTTTTACCAGCCATAAGAGTGAGCGATGGGGCAGAGAGGGTGGAGAGGAGTGAGCGGGGGCAGGGTCTTAGGGGGGAAGAGGCAGCATGGGGGGCTGGGGCCACAGTTCAGGCGCCAGTGGCCCCCCACTTTTAGGGACCTTCTGCCGCTCCTGACTCACACAATGCCATAGGAATCCTTTCATCTTAAAGGCTCCTCCAGCTCCCAGCCCCTCCACCAACAGCTGAGGCCCGGGGCCAGCCCCAGCCCTGAAAAGCTCGCACTCAGAGAAGATAGCAGGAGGGCACCACACTGGCAAGGGGCACAGGAGCTCTTTTTTGGGGGTTTACCCCATCCCTTCTGGCCTGGCATTTCCCCAGCCAGCTCGGCTCCCCTCCCAGGATCGGCTCTGGGTGCAGCACAGGCAAGGGCTACCACGGTGAAAAAAGGACATTTCATTTACGGGACAAGAGCGCCTGGTTGCCGCAGCCCGGGATGGCTGGGGCGGAGAGAGATTCCCCACGAATCGGAGATGGGGAAGCGAAATGTGTACCCCGGCTGCCTGGCGCGTTGTCCCCTGCAGCACCCCGTTCACATTCACCTGAGCCCGATGGGAGGTTACACATGAGGTGGAGGCGCAGCCAGATCCAGATAGCGAGCAGGTGTTAGTAACAGGACCACAGCAATTACCTATGGAAGCCATGCCAATCACAGCCTCCGTCAGCTTACCACCATGCTTGGGAAACAGTCTGGGGAAGGGAGCCAGGATGCTATTACAAGCGCCCTTCTGTGCCAAGTTAATTGTTAATGGGTTATTGTTCCAAGCCTACTCCACTCTATGATTATTGTGAGCAGTGAGCTTTCCCCTGGGACAAAGCCATTCCCAGAACAGCCCACTGGCCTGGAACAGCCGCCCAGCACTCCGCATCAGGCGGACTCAGGCAATGCACAAGGAAACACCCTGCAGATGGGGAGAGGACAGGGCAGGACAGAGAACTTAAGAACAGCCATACTGGGTCGAACAATGGTCTATCTAGCCCAGTATCCTGTCTTCCGACAGTGGCCAATGCCAGGTGTCCCAGAGGGAATGAACAGAACAGGTGATCATCAAGTGATCCATCCCCTGTCACCCATCCCCAGCTTCTGGCAAACAGAGGCTAGGGACACCATCCTTGCCCATCCTGGCTAATAGCCATTGATGGACCTATCCTCCATGAGTTTATTTAGTGCATTTTGAAGCCTGTTATAATCTTGGCCTTCACGGCATCCTCTGACAAGGAATTCCACAGGTTGACTCTGCGTTGTGTGAAGAAATGCTTCCTTTTGTTTGTTTTAAACTTGTTTAAACCCCTAATCTTTTCTTTCGCCATTTTCTGAACCTTTTCCAATTCCAATTCCAATAGATCTTCTTTGAGATGGGGTGACCACATCTGCACGTAGTATTCAAGATGTGGGCGTACCATGGATTTATACAGAGGCAACATGACATTCTCTGTCCTATTATTTATCCCTTTCTTAATGATCCCCAACATTCTGTTCACTTTTTTGACGGCCGCTGCACATTGAGTGGATGTTTTCAGAGAACTATCCACAATGACTCCAAGATCTTTCTTAAGTGGTACCAGCTAATTTAACCCCATCATTTTATATGTTTTTTTTTCCTGTGAGTTTAGTAAAAATTTAACAAGTTTTAAGGATGGCTATTACACTGGGTGTAAACCAGCAAGAACTTGACATGAATAAAACAAGGGTTTAACTAATATCTTGTATGTTGTTGATCCCATGACACCTTTTATCAACCTGATAAATTTTTGAAATGTTCATTTTTAGAGATTTGAGATGATAAAGAAATTTCGTTTTCAAAATGTGTGAATGTTTGACTTGTGTCCCTTCTAGGATTATACAGCCACAGGAAAACTGGCAAAGCAGCCCCAGCCAGATGCTGACAATAACTCCTCCTTCCCCACAGGGTCTGTCCGTTCCTCCCTTGCACTCCCCTCCTTTGCTCCAGTGAAACACTAAAAGTTTGTTGTTTTAGAAAAGGTCAGCAGCAGGGCAGGGACGTGCCTCCCTGGCCCAGGAGTTCCCATGAGCCCCAGGGTGCGGCCGCTCCCTTTGAGAGCCGGCCTTGCCCAATTGCAGTTCCTGCAGCTGCGCAGTCCTGCCTGCGCTGGCCCCTGGTGCAGCCGAGAGAGATTCTGCAGCACCAGGGAAGGTGCCAAGGAGCTGAGCCTGATGTGAAATCAGGGAGACGCCTTTGAAAGGGAGGGGGGAATAGAAGAAGGGACTCAGACAAACACAGAGACAGGGCTTCCACCCAGAGAGCATGCTCAAGGCCCTGGCTCCTGTTTAATAGTTTCCCCAACGAATCTCCCACAAAACGCTTTCATTTCGTTTTCGAACATCGGAGGATTTTCTCTCTAAATGTAAATAGCCGCCCCTTCTCTCTGCCTCCCCAGAGAGCTGCTCCCAGCCTGCCAGCCAGGCCCAGCGCTGTTTAGATGGTAATGGCTCTCCGCTGTCCAGCCTGAGACGATGTCACCGCCCTGGGGTTAAATCACTATTTGTATTATTCCTGGCACCTCCACCTTGGCCTCAGCGCAAGCAGCGGGCAGACGGCCCAGCAGCTGTGAGTCAGGGCGCAGAGCAGGTCAGCTGCGTGTCTTTGACTCACCATGGTGGAAGCAGGCCCCTGGGATCAACCAGCTCCTCACTCTCCCCTTCCCAACCAAAAGGGCAGTGGGACCCACCCCGATGCCACGTCCCAGCACTAGACCAGGCTAGGGCTGCAGCCCTCCTCACCCCAACTCCCAAAAGAGCCTAGAACCTGCACCTCCGTTGCCTCCCACTCCTCTCTACTCTTGAGCCAGGTATCAGCAGCCTTCCTTCTGCCCATGGCTTTGCCACAGTACGGTGCCCAGCAAGGTCAAGCACACAGCTCAGACCTGATCTAGAGCAGCCACTGCAGCTCCGCACCCAACACTTCTTCCCAATCCACGCCTTGCCTGCAAGAAATACCCACAGCACATGCAAAGTGGCATCCAGAGCACAGCAGCCAATCAAATGCAAGAATGCAACAGCTGCTTCATACCAGTTTACAACCAGCGAAGACACACACCAGACTCTGAGGCTCCAGCTGATCAGTGCCAGGATTCTGCTCTGGAAGTCTTGATCATCCATGATCTCATCAGGTCCTGGGTTCTGTAATATTTTCCTTAATGACTTGGATAATGGAGTGGAAAGTATGCTTATAAAATTTGAAGAGGGCATCAAGCTGGGAGGGGTTGCAAACACTTTGGAGGTCAGGGTTAGAATTAAAAAAAAACATGATTAAATGAGGAGAATTGATCTGAAATCAACAAGATGGAATTCAATTAAGACAAGTGAAAAGAACTTCACGTAGGGAGGAAAAAAGTCAAATGTCCAACTACCAAACGGGAAGAATTGGCTAGGCGGCAGTGCTGCAGCGAAGGACCTGGGGTTACAGCAGATCACAAATTGAATACGACTCAGCACTGTGATGTAGTTGTGAAAAAGACGAATCTCCTGGGGTGTATTGACAGGAGTTTTGTGTGGAAGACATGGGAGATAATTCTACTCGACACTGGTGAGGCCTCAGCTGGAGCACTGTGTCCAGTTCTGGGCACCGCACTTCAGCAAAGATGTGGACAAACTGAAGAGAGTCCAGAGGGGAGCAATGAAAATGATCAAAGGTTGAGAATACCTGACCGATGAGGAAAGGTTAAAAACACTGGGCGTGTTTAGTCTTCAGAAAAGACGGTGGCGGAGGGACCTGATGGCAGTTTTCACATGGGTTACGGGCTGTTATAAAGAGGACTGCGATCAATTGTTCTCTACCTCCACTGAAGGGAGGACTAGAGGTAATGCGTTTACTCTGCAGCAAGGGAGATTTAGGTGAGATATTAGGAAAATCTAAGGCTAGTTAAGCAGTGGAACAGGCTAACAAGGGAGGTTGTGGAATCCCTACCATTGGAGTTATTTTAAGAACAGGTAAGACTAAAGGAGATGTCTAGCAGTGTTTTCTCCTGACCTTTTCCATTTGTTCTTTTGCCATCTTAGAACTCATCCAAGCTTCCTCAACTTTGGAGAAGGGATAAAGTGGCAAAAGGAAAAAAAAAACCTATCACTATGGACCACCACCAAGGCTGGGGAAGTCCTGGAAAGCAACAAAAGCAAAAAGAGAACATGGGACGTGAAGGAAGAACTCCAGAATAATCATGCACTTTATAGTACTCAGTGACAAGAGGAAAATGGGAGAGAGAGGATGAAAATTTAAATTAAAAAAAATAAAAAATCCTGAATAGATTGTTCTGTTTTGAACCCCACCAAATGGAAACGTGTTTGAATTTTTATCATTAAATTGTTTTTCTATTTTTTCTAGTCTGGAGTCGAGAAGTGAAGAAAATCAGCTGTCTGGAAGAGCATTCTGGGTAATGACAGCATGCAAATGAGCATCTCACTTTTCTGAAGAAATCCTATCTGCAGCTCCAGCACAAAGCAGCTGCTGAACAAGAACATAGTTTAACCAGGCCAGATGTGTAGCTCTAAGGATGTGTTTCTCCATGTTAGGACTCAGCAATCTGGGGTCTGCACAGGGCAAAAAAATGCATCTATGTGACTAGTATAGGAAATGCTGAGAGAGAATTAAGGAGGGAGTAGGCAAATATGTCAGAGTTGTCTCTGCACTAACTCTGGGAACCAGGGGAATAAGCAAGAGGAATGAGAAGTTCTCATGCATGAACACAATTGTGATTTTTCTGGTATTACAGAGACCTGGTGGAGTGACACGTGACTGGAATGCCAACAGGGAACTACGCAGGGAAGTGCATCATTAGGGGGAAATAAAGGATGTAGCACCATATATCAAAATGTACAGAAAAGCCTTGGAGTGCAGACATGCATGGGAGGGAGGGGGAGATAGTGAAAGCCTATGGATGACAATAAAGGAAGCCAAAAGCATTGTGTAAAGCTAAGCACCAAATCATTAGTACGTGAGACACCATGCAAATGAGATGATGTAATGTTAATGTGGAAGCAATTGTGCTCAGCCCCTGAGCATGCCCAGTGCTAGTTGAGATGTTTCCAGATGCTCAAGCAGAGTCATACAGAGCTTCATGCAGCCAATGAGAAGTGCAGGGCATTCTCTCCTGGCAAGCCTGGCTCCTGCACGCTCACTAGTATCGTATGGAAACAGAAGTGGTTTCAAACAGCCACCCCCACCAAACCCACTCAACTTGCAATGCAAACTTCCAGAGAGAGAATTAGTTTAAGTAACAGCTTGAAACATTTCTCATCACTCCCAAGTCTGCTGAGGAAGCAGGTACAGAGCCAGCAGGATATCTGCCCACACCGTGAACTGAACCAGCCGGCTTCGTGGCTCAGGTCTAGCGCCTGTGGTGTGGGGCCAAAGACTGTGGGCTCAACTCCAGCTGGTGTAATAAGTTGTATTGTAAGTTCATGATACTTCCCCAGGAGAACAAGACTTTGCCACAGATTATGGAGACTTCTGAGTGGATCTCTAGCTCCCAAAGAAAGTCTTATTTGGAAGAGGCACTCATTTTTATTCATAATTAAGGGCACTGCAAATTAATTGATGCACATGTGACTGACTTAAACCTTAAAGTTCAAACACAGGATCTTGGGAAGCTGAGTGACTCATTAAGAACAGATAGGCGCATATGTAGTATATAATTAAGCAAGTGAAGCACAGAGAAGCTGTGGGAAACTGACTGAACCTGACCCTGAGCCAGAGACATCTGGGGTGAAGTTCACCGAGTGCGAAGGAGGGCCAGCAGCAGGGCTATGCACCACTCCATCTCTAGCGGAGGAGGGGGTGAATAGGCCTTGCAGAGATAAATGCAAATTAGGACTTTAAATGAATAGCTAGCGTATCATTCAAAGACAAGAAGCTAGAAATGAAGGAAAGCAAAGAGGAAAGAAGTGTACTGACAGGTAATAATCCTTGCATGCAAGGACTCGCTGAGAGCGCAGGCCAAGGACTTGCCTCAAATTTAATAAAATTTGCTATAAATGCAATAGAAAGCCATTTTCAACAGTACCTTGCACAATTGTCCCAGGGTGCCCGGCAGTGTGGAGAACAGTGCGACAGATCTCCCCCATTGCAGGGGCAGAGAGTGACTGCAGAGCCACTGCTCCAGCATGGAAAGCACTGAACATAAGAACATAAGAATGGCCATATCAAAGGTCCATCCAGCCCAGTGTCCTGTCTTCCAACAGTGGCCAATGACAGGTGCCCCAGAGGGAGTGAACCTAACAGGTAATGATCAAGTGATCTCTCTCCTGCCATCCATCTCCACCCTCTGACAAACAGAGGCTAGAGACACCATTCCTTACCCATCCTGGCTAATAGCCATCAATGGACTTAGCCTCCATGAATGTATCCAGTTCTCTTTTAAACCCTGTTATAGTCCTGGCCTTCACAACCTCCTCAGGCAAGGAGCTCCATAGGTTGACTGTGCGCTGAGTGAAGAAGAATTTCCTTTTATTTGTTTTAAACCTGCTGCCCATTAAATTTCATTTGGTGGCCCCTAGTTGTTATATTATGGGAACAAGTAAATAACTTTTCCTTATTCACTTTCTCCACACCACTCATGACTTTATAGACCTTTATCATATCCCCCTTAGTCTCCTCTTTTCCAATCTGAAAAGTCCTAACCTCTTTAATCTCTCCTCATATGGGACCTGTTCCAAACCCGTAATCATTTTAGTTGCCCTTCTCTGAACCTTTTCTAATGCCAGTATCGTTTTGAGATAAGAAGACCACATCTGTATGCAATATTCAAGATGTGGGCGTACCATGGATTTATATAAGGGCAATAAGATATTCTCAGTCTTATTCTCTATCCCCTTTTTTAATGATTCCTAACATCCCGTTTGCTTTTTTGACTGCTGCTGCACACTGTGTGGATGTCTTCAGAGAACTATCCACGATGACTCCAAGATCTTTCTCCTGATTAGCTGTAGCTAAATTAGCCCCCATCATATTGTATGTATAGTTGGGGTTATTTTTTCCAATGTGCATTACTTTACATTTATCCATATTAAATTTCATTGGCCATTTTGTTGCCCAATCACTTGGTTTTGTGAGATCTTTTTGAAGTTCTTCACAGTCTGCTTTGGTCTTAACTATCTTGAACAGTTTAGTGTCGTCCGCAAACTTTGTCACCTCACTGTTTACCCCTTTCTCCAGATCATTTATGAATAAGTTGAATAGGATGGGTCGTAGGACTGACCCTTGGGGAACACCACTAGTTATCCCTCTCCATTCTGAAAATTTACCATTTATTCCTACCCTTTGTTCCCTGTCTTTTAACTAGTTCTCAATCCATGAAAGGATCCACAGCAAGGCTAAGTGCTAGAAGGGAGGTGTCCAAAGGCACAATGTCAGGTGGGCTCACACTGAAAGTAGCACCAAGCCTGAGCATTTGACAATGATGAGTCAGCCTCCAGCACCTTGGAGATGTTTAAAACCAACACATTTTGAGTTATCTCATTTGCCTTCTGGACTTTGGTCTTTAGGGGCCTTTGGGGTCAGGTTTTCAAGCAATTCTCTGGTTTCAGAGTAGCAGCTGTGTTAATATGTATTTGCAAAAAGAAAAGGAGTACTTGTGGCACCTTAGAGATTAACAAATTTATTTGAGCATAAGCTTTCGTCAGCTACAGCTCACTTCATCGGATGCATTTGGTGGAAAATACAGTGGGGAGATTTATATACACACACAGAGAACATGAAACAATGGGTTTATCATACACTGTAAGGAGAGTGATCACTTAAGATGAGCCATCACCTGCAGCGGGGGGGAAAGGAGGAAAACCTTTCATGGTGACAAACAAGGTAGGCTATTTCCAGCAATTAACAAGAACATCTGAGGAACGGTGGGGGGTGGGGTGGGGGGGAGAAATAACATGGGGAAATAGTTTTACTTTGTGTAATGACTCATCCATTCCCAGTCTCTATTCAAGCCTCAGTTAAATTGTATCCAGTTTGCAAATTAATTCCAATTCAGCAGTCTCTCATTAAAGTCTGTTTTTGAAGTTTTTTTGTTGAAGGATAGCCACCCTCAGGTCTGTAATCGAGTGACCGGAGAGATTGAAGTGTTCTCTGACTGGTTTTTGAATGTTATAATTCTTGACGTCTGATTTGTGTCCATTTATTCTTTTACGTAGACACTGTCCAGTTTGATCAATGTACATGGCAGAGGGGCATTGCTGGCACATGATAGCATATATCACATTGGTAGATGCGCAGGTGAACGAGCCTCTGATAGTGTGGCTGATGTGATTAGGCCCTATGATGGTATCCCCTGAATAGATATGTGGACAGAGTTGGCAACGGACTTTGTTGCAAGGATAGGTTCCTGGTTAGTGGTTCTGTTGTGTGGTGTGTGGTTGCTGGTGAGTATTTGCTTCAGGTTGGGGGGCTGTCTGTAAGCAAGGACTGGCCTGTCTCCCAAGATCTGTGAGAGTGATGGGTCGTCCTTCAGGATAGGTTGTAGATCCTTGATGATGCGTTGGAGAGGTTTTAGTTGGGGGCTGAAGGGGATGGCTCGTGGCGTTCTGTTATTTTCTTTGTTGGGCCTGTCCTGTAGTAGGTGACTTCTGGGTACTCTTCTGGCTCTGTCAGTCTGTTTCTTCACTTCAGCAGGTGGGTATTGTAGTTGTAGGAATGCATGATAGAGATCTTGTAGATGTTTGTCTCTGTCTGAGGAGTTGGAGCAAATGCGGTTATATCGTAGCGCTTGGCTGTAGACAATGGATCGTGTGGTGTGATCTGGATGAAAGCTAGAGGCATGTAGGTAGGAATAGCGGTCAGTAGGTTTCCAATATAGGGTGATGTTTATGTGACCTTTGCTTATTAGCACCGTAGTGTCCAGGAAGTGGATCTCTTGTGTGGACTGGTCCAGGCTGAGGTTGATGGTGGGATGGAAATTGTTGAAATCCTGGCGGAATTCCTCAAGGGCTTCTTTTCCATGGGTCCAGATGATGAAGATGTCATCAATGTAGCGCAAGTAGAGTAGGGGCATTAGGGGACGAGAGCTGAGGAAGCGTTGTTCTAAGTCAGCAATAAAAATGTTGGCATACTGTGGGGCCATGCGGGTGCCCATCGCAGTGCCGCTGATTTGAAAGTATACATTGTCCCCAAATGTGAAATAGTTATGGGTGAGGACAAAGTCACAAAATTCAGCCACCAGGTTTGCCGTGACATTATCAGGGATACTGCTCCTGACAGCTTGTAGTCCATCTTTGTGTGGAGTGTTGTTGTAGAGGCTTCTACATCCATAGTGGCTAGGATGGTGTTTTTAGGAAGATCACCAATGAACTGTAGTTTCCTCAGGAAGTCAGCGGTGTCTCGAAGATAGCTGGGAGTGCTGGTAACGAAGGGCCTGAGGAGGGAGTCTACATAGCCAGACAATCCTGCTGTCAGGGTGCCAATGCCTGAGATGATGGGGCGTCCAGGATTTCCAGGTCTATGGATCTTGGGTAGCAGATAGAATACCCCAGGTCGGGGCTCCAGGGGTGTGTCTGTGCGGATTTGTTCTTGTGCTTTTTCAGGGAGTTTCTTGAGCAAATGCTGTACTTTCTTTTGGTAACTCTCAGTGGGATCAGAGGGTAATGGCTTGTAGAAAGTGGTGTTGGAGAGCTGCCTAGTAGCCTCTTGTTCATGCTCCGGCCTATTCATGATGACGACAGCACCTCCTTCGTCAGCCTTTTTGATTATGATGTCAGAGTTGTTTCTGAGGCTGTGGATGGCATTGTGTTCTGCACGGCTGAGGTTATGGGGCAAGTGATGCTGCTTTTCCACAATTTCAGCCCGTGCACGTCGGCGGAAGCACTCTATGTAGAAGTCCAGTCTGTTGTTTTGACCTTCAGGAGGAGTCCACCCAGAATCCTTCTTTTTGTAGTCTTGGTAGGAAGGTCTCTGTGGTTAATATGTTGGTCAGAGGTGTGTTGGAAATATTCCTTGGAGTCGGAGACGTCGAAAAAAGGATTCTAGGTCACCACAGAACTGTATCATGTTCGTGGGGGTGGAAGGGCAAAAGGAGAGGCCCCGAGATAGGACAGATTCTTCTGCTGGGTTAAGAGTATAGTTGGATAGATTAACAATATTGCTGGGTGGGTTACGGGAACCACTGTTGTGGCCCCTTGTGGCATGTAGTAGTTTAGATATAGTGTCCTTTTTCTTTTGTAGAGAAGTAAAGTGTGTGTTGTAAATGGCTTGTCTAGCTTTTGTAAAGTCCAGCCACGAGGAAGTTTGTGTGGAAGGTTGGTTCTTTATGAGAGTATCCAGTTTTGAGAGCTCATTCTTAATCTTTCCCTGTTTGCTGTAGAGGATGTTGATCAGGTGGTTCCGCCGTTTCTTTGAGAGTGTGTGGCACAAGCTGTCAGCATAGTCTGTGTGGTATGTAGATTGTAATGGATTTTTTACCTTCAGTCCCTTTTGTATGATGTCCATCTGTTTGCATTTGGAGAGGAAGATGATGTCTGTCTGTAGAAGTCCTCTACACCAACACTCCACACAAAGATGGACTACAAGCCGTCAGGAACAGTATCCCCGAAAATGTCACGGCTAACATGATGGCTGAACTTTGTGACTTTGTCCTCACCCATAACTATTTCACATTTGGGGACAATGCATAACTTCAAATCAGCGGCACTGCAATGGGTACCCGCATGGCCCCACAGTATGCCAACATTTTTATGGCTGACTTAGAACAACGCTTCCTCAGCTCTCGTCCCCTAATGCCCCTACTCTACTTGCACTACATTGATGACATCTTCATCATCTGGACCCATGGAAAAGAAGCCCTTGAGGAATTCCACCATGATTTCAACAATTTCCATCCCACCATCAACCTCAGCCTGGACCAGTCCACACAAGAGATCCACTTCCTGGACACTACGGTGCTAATAAGCGATGGTCACATAAACGCTACCCTATACTGGAAACCTTCTGACCGCTATTCCTACCTACATGCCTCTAGCTTTCATCCAGATCATACCACACGATCCATTGTCTACAGCCAAGCTCTACGATACAACTGTATTTGCTCCAACTCCTCAGACAGAGACAAACATCTACAAGATCTCTATCAAGCATTCTTACAACTACAATACCCACCTGGTGAAGTGAAGAAACAGATTGACAGAGCCAGGAGAGTACCCAGATGTCACCTACTACAGGACAGACCCAACAAAGAAAATAACACTAGCCACTAGCCATCACCTTCAGCCCCCAACTAAAACCTCTCCAACGCATCATCAAGGATCTACAACCTATCCTGAAGGACGACCCATCACTCTCACAATCTTGGGAGACAGGCCAGTCCTTGCTTACAGACAGCCCCCCAATCTGAAGCAAATACTCACCAGCAACCACACACCACACAACAGAACCACTAACCCAGGAACCTATCCTTGCAACAAAGCCCGTTGCCAACTCTGTCCACATATCTATTCAGGGGATACCATCATAGGGCCTAATCACATCAGCCACACTATCAGAGGCTCGTTCACCTGCGCATCTACCAATGTGATATATGCTATCATGTGCCAGCAATGCCCCTCTGCCATGTACATTGATCAAACTGGACAGTCTCTACATAAAAGAATAAATGGACACAAATCAGACGTCAAGAATTATAACTTTCAAAAACCAGTCGGAGAACACTTCAATCTCTCCGGTCACTCGATTACAGACCTGAGGGTGGCTATCCTTCAACAAAAAAACTTCAAAAACAGACTTTAATGAGAGACTGCTGAATTGGAATTAATTTGCAAACTGGATACAATTTAACTGAGGCTTGAATAGAGACTGGGAATGGATGAGTCATTCCACAAAGTAAAACTATTTCCCCATGTTATTTCTCCCCCCCACCCCACCCCCCACCGTTCCTCAGATGTTCTTGTTAACTGCCGGAAATAGCCTATCTTGCTTGTCACCATGAAAGGTTTTCCTCCTTTCCCCCTCCCCCCCCCCCCCGCTGCTGGTGATGGCTCATCTTAAGTGATCACTCTCCTTACAGTGTATGATAAACCCATTGTTTCATGTTCTCCGTGTGTGTATATAAATCTCCCCACTGTATTTTCCACCAAATGCATCTGATGAAGTGAGCTGTAGCTCACGAAAGCTTATGCTCAAATAAATTTGTTAGTCTCTAAGGTGCCATAAGCAATTCTCTGCAACCATGAGGGCTAGAAACACTCTTTTTTAAAAAGAAAGTTGATATTCTTTTGTCATCACATGACTCCAGGAGATGGGGCTTTAAGGAACACACACACACCCCCCAAATATTGAGACACTCATGATAAAATCATGAGTTAGCAACACAGAACTGGGCACCAAACTCCCACATTGTTCCTTTGAAAACTTCCCTCTGAAGCCAAGATTTTTCAAAAGGAACCAGTGTCTTTGGATGTCTAACTTGAGAGACCCGAAAGGGTCAGACTGTGCTGAACAAGCACTCTCAACATCAGGCCCCATTAGGGCCCAGACTTGAATGGCCCTAAAGTCACTCACTAGTTATTTTTGAACATCTTGGCTTAAATTTTCAAGTGTCTGCCTGGTGAGTGCTCAACCTGAGACAGCTGGAGCCAGATTTACAGATGCACGGAACACCCAGGACTCCAGCTGAAGTCAGCAAACGATGCTGCTGATCAGTGCCTCAGAAAATCAAAGTTAGGTGTCGCAGATAACACTGAGGCAATCAAAAACAGCGGATGCTTTTGAAAATGTAGGTTTAAACGATATCCTCTAAATTGGAAACCAGAGCACAATGCAATATTACCTTAAAGTAATGCAATATTACCTTACGTAACAGAATAGTGCAGCTAAGGAAACTAGTCAGAAGCCTAAAGCAATGCTTGTGTCATAGTTTGGACATACAAAATACCAGCACAACAGCTGGTACTTGTTTTAAAAAATAGTGTCATGTAATAGCTTCCCAAATAATAAATCCCAGTGCATCACCTTAGTTAGAACTAAGAGCCTCTCCCAGCTATGAAATTAATTAGAGACTTTGCTGTAAATACCACAGAACTGCATACAGGATATTCACCCATGCAGTGGGCCAGCCCAAGTTCATCTACATGAGCAAACTTAATGTCGGTTTTTCAGCAGCTATGTAGCTACACTGGTTCTCAAAAACAGGCTCAACATTTGCTGTCATAGCCTGCGCCTAGGAGAATTCCCAGATGTCTGGTAAGGCTCAGGTTGTTAGGAAAGAGAATACCATGCTAAGATAGATCAGTGCTCCAGTAACCCATCACAAAGAAAAAATCCATTACCCTGAATAGATAAAGCAAAAACGTAACATAATATGGAAAATCTGGGGGTTAGATTTCACTCTGCATCTGTAATTGAAGAGCCAAGTGCAGCAGAGAGACGCTTTAATGAATAATAATGCTCTTCACAATCTTTTAATGTATTTATCCTCACAACAGCCCTGGGAAGCAGGGTAGAACTCAGATTGGGAACTGAGGCTCAAAGAGGCTATGGGACTTGCCCAAGGTCACACAGGAAGTCCATGGTGGAACAAGCAATTGAACCTGGGTCTCCCACATCCTGGGCCAGGGCCCTAGCTACTGGACCATCCTTCCTCCCAGTAATTTACCTCATTTAAACAACACTATCAAACTAACATTATCCTAGGACAACAACTAGCATGGCAGCTAAGCTCTCAAAAGAAAAAAACCATTTTCAGTATTAAGTGAGGGACATCTATTTTGGCAAGTAAATGTCAATGAGACAAGCTCATAGCTATCTCCTACACCATCTTTAAAGTGTAAATCTTTGGATGTTATAAATGTAAGTGAATGCCCTATAGCATTAGTCCTGCTCCTGACGTATTTCAAACAGTAATTGCACAGATCTTTGAGGCTTGAGGTGTTGAAGTTTTGATGGCTGCTATTTTAAATTGGGCTTAAAAAGCACAACTGAAGACTTAACGTAAATTTTACAGAGAGCAAAAAAGACACTTCAGAATCAACTTGAAAAGTCAATATTCCCTTACCAGAATAGCTGGCAACTGAAATTGCCTGGCATTGAGCAGACAGATGAACGGGCATTGGAAAAATTTTGGTCATTAGAAATCCTGTATCCAGAATCATTGCAGTCACTAGCCTCCCAAAGGCTGCCAAATCCCGGGGGGACCAGGTTGACAGCACGGAACAACAAGCCTGGCGCAAGCTGTTAGTGGCCCTGTCCCGAGAAAACCAGTCAGCCACTGAGTGCAGAAATAGATTACAGCTGACCAGTTACCAAGAGCTTTTGAAAAGTATTTAAAATAATATCTATTGGCCAGCTTCAGTACACGTCACGTTTTCTCAAAGGTAAAAGCTTCCCGTCCCTGGTGGCTCATTCCGAGCCCCATGGTGAAAACCTAGCCCCACTGAAGTCAATGTCAAAACTCATATTGACTCCAATGGGGCCAGGATTGCCCCCTGATGGTTTAACTAAGAGTAATGAGGTGATGCTAAAAACAGCAGGTGAGGTCTGAATATCAAGGGAAACGTGACCTGACAGGGAGAGTTTTTTAAATTATGGAACGCTTCATGAATTTGTGTGTCATCCTTGTGCAGGGGCCATGCTAATATTCTCTGTATCGTTCCAATTTTAGTATATGTGCTGTTTGTCAGGCATAGTACTAAGACTATAAGCTCTTCTGGCAGGGACTGTCTGACAGGTGTTTGTACGGTACCTAGCACAATGCAGCTCTGGCTCTAGGCACTTCCACAAGACAAATAAGCAGCAGGCTGAGGATTACTCTCCCAAGAGAATCCCTTGAATTGTTTAAGCCTCAAGTGGTCCAATCACTGGACGATGTCCCCCAGAGAACAGTCCTGCTCTCACCCCAGTGAAAGTAGGAGTTAAACTGCCTGGTCTCTTCTCCTGTGTGGAGCACTCGGAGCTCTAGGGCTGAAAAGCACTAATAAATAATAAAATAAAATAATTATAATAATACCACCAATACCAAACTCCTATATTTTCCATTTCTTAAAAAAAAAAACAAGAAAAAAAACCAATCTCCCACATTATGTCTTTATTCTAGAAGTTTTAACAGGTTTACAAATCCTATCCATGTGCGTATTAGAGACTAAATCATAATCATTACAACAGTGAGCCTTATTCAGTAATATAATTACTGCTCTCTATTTTACAGGGCATGACCGTGCAACAGAGTGAGAACCGTTGCACTACTCATGACACAGTGCTTGTAGTGATTTTATAAAATTGAGTAAATTCTCCGATTACTCATATTTAACAAAATGAGGCACGGCTATCAAATGTTCATATTTAAAAAATAAATGAACTGGTGTACTAGGGTTTTTTTGCAGGTGAATGTACATTTTCTGAGTATTGAATAAATGGTAACCGAACATCTAACTATCTATTTGTCTTCTGTCTATTTTGCTGGGTAAGTAATTGGTGAGTTAATTTTTCCATAAACAGCCACTTCCTCTATTTTTTGAGCCATTCCTCGAGAGTTGAACTATTTTTCTTTTTCCAAAGAAGGCTATCAGTAGCCTAGCAGAGGAGAGCTTAATTCTTCATTTCCTTTTGTGGAACTATTTCTGCTAGGAAGCCCCAGGAAGATTACTAAAAGATCATTTGGTAATACATATCAAACATTTTATGATATTTGGTTCTGAATTGCATCCCGATATGCTTTAATGACTGCATATGTCCACTGTATATGCATAAAGTCTCCGCTTTCACCACAATTTCTCCAAAATTTATCCTCATTTTATACAGAGAGGTACCATTGAAACAGTATCCTAAAGACATTGTCTTTTACTGTGCTGCAAACTGAGGTTGCTGGTTCTCTTTTTCAGATCTGGGATAATGTGTCTGTCCAGGTCCTTTTCCCAGTGTGTCATATATGGCCTTTTTTGGTTAGGAAAACTGTCAGCAAAGTTTGAAATAAATTAGTTATAGTTTTGTTAGTTTGTTTCCTTATTGCCCGGATGCCATTGTTTCTAGACAAATTCAGATTTGAAACAAGGCGTACACTTTTTAACAGCGAGAGTAATTAATCATTGGAGCAATTTGCCAACAGTCGTGGTAGATTCTACATCACTGACAATTTTTCAATCAAGACTGGATGTTTTTCTAAAAGACATCCACTGAGAATTATGTTGGGGCAGGTCTCTGGCCTGTGCTAAAACAACGAGGAGTCCGGTGGCACCTTAAAGACTAAAACATTTATTTGGGCATAAACTTTTGTGGGTAAAAAGCCCACTTCTTCAGATGTATACCCACGAAAGCTTATGCCAAAATAAATCTGTTAGTCTTTAAAGTGCCATCAGACTCCTCGTTGTTTTTGTGGATACAGACTAACACGGCTACCCCCTGATACTTGGCTTGTGCTGTACAGGCAGTCAGACTAGATGATCATAATGGTCCCTTTTGGTCTTGGAACCTATTAAAGTTAGTTTTCTGTATAAAACTGCATAGCCAGAAAGTCAAGAAACACAATGCGTCACTTGAAAGTACTGGTACCAGGGGAGAGGGAGCCAGTTAAAGGTAGTTTTGATCTCTAAATAAGTTAGAAAAGTTTCTTTGCTGAATAGCTGGCCAACCATATGTATTCCATGGCTCTTCCAATCTTTAAAGCTCTCTGGTTTGTGGTTTGGGTTAGTATCTGGATTGTTGGCAATGGTGAGGGAAAAGAATTTTTATCATCTCTGGTTTGGTCTCAAGGCCTGAGGAGCAGTCTGCACTAAAGGGGGTTGTATACAGTTCTGAAGGGTGTGATTTTTTTTTTTTTATTAATCCCATGGTAGCCTAGTGATGTTTACACTGCTGCCATTTTCTTGTTCAATAAAGACCCAGCGTTTGGTTGGTTAGAGCAACCGCAATCCACTACTGCTTTGACCTGGCTGGCTTGATGGTACCATAGACTTTTTGTAAAAGCTAGTCCACCCTGTTTAGTGGCTACATTCACTCTTGATCCTTATTTATTCCATATCAATTCTAACAACATCCTCTGTATTCCTGCTAGGCTTTTATCTGAGATTATCACAGTGACGTTACACTCCATATTCTTTATGATAATACGCTTATAATATGGATATGATAAAACTGAGATATACTTTATGCAAGATGGCTCTTGTAAGGTGTCATTGGAAAGGTTATGCTTTACTGAATGTGATTATCCAATTTGTATGCATGTATCATTTCTGTATCTAAAGTTAGAAATATGGACTATGTAACAATTACAACAGGGTGTGTATTGGGAGGACACCCCCCAGACCACAGGTCATCAAATTTGATGAGCCATCAAGAAGGAACAACAAAACCATGAAGATACTAATCTCTCTCCCTCCTGGGAGGCGTCAGGGGATGCAACTGAGACACTGCTAGGTCAGGTGGCCTTGTCACCTGATTCTAAACATTACCTGGGACTTCTTGTAACTTTCCACTGTTACCCTAACCATAGAGATCTTCCAGGTTGCTTGAGATTTTAATTTATTTTTTTCCATTTCTAACTTCTGTTGTCATCAAACCACCCTGGACAAGCACGTAATCTGCATGTTTCAGTTAAAGGACTCAACCCTTGGAACTGCTGAGCACCAAAGCCTCAATCCAGCAAAACACATCAGTACTCCTCACTTATCTATATGCTTAACATTAAAGGAGGTGCTTTGCTGGATCACAGTCCTGTTACTCAGCATCTTGCAGGATCAAGCCCATATTGAGCAGCAGTAAATTGTTAATACTGCTGAATTATCATCATCAGGTTTCAGAATCAACATCCGGTTGAAGAGAGTGCAAGATGTTCATCCCTTTCTTAGAGCTATTATTTGAGGCTGGTTCTTCCTGCAGACTCAGAAAGTCAGCACTGCCATCAGGTAGTATTTGGAAAGTTCTCTTTGCAACCAGCCGAGCTAGAAACTTAGCTTAAAATATTTTAAAATGTGTATCTCACAGGCACTGATAGCGCTGCCAGAACTGAGCTAGAAGGTCAGTCTGGCTTCTTCTAGCTTTCCTTGCAACCATGTTATATCAGTGAACACTGAGGTGCGCACGCCGTCCCATCAATACCCTCTGATCTTGCAGGTCATCATACAGGTAGTGCACAACATTCACACACCTTTGGGAGCATTCAGAGCCTGAAAGCAGTTTCCATAATCTAGGTGATCCTTCAGCATCAGAGGCTTTAGTTGAGGACAGAGTATGGGTCATTTTGCGGTTCAAGGCATTTTTCTGGAGCCAAGGCAGAAACCCTGTCTGAGATGCTGCTCTGAGCTCAGACTCTGTTCATGTTGGGTCTGTGGCAGGAAAACATTTCGGGTAGCAGGAGTCACACTGGCACAGGGCAGAAGGGGTACGCTAGTGGCAGTTTTCACAAATCATTTGGTTTGTAAATGGTACCACCATTAGCATCCTTCAGCTCCTGGGGCACCACTTTGTTTCTCCATATGGTCACAGACAGCAAGTGAGAGTGCCCAGTGAGCACTTTGCACTGACACATGTTAGTTTCTGCAGGAACACCAGCTACCTGGTGCTGGTGTGCACACTACCATCATCAATCTGCTGTACTCGGTCAGCGATGGCCAGTGGGTGCAGTGTCCATTGCCTCATGCCCATTAAGATGAGACTGGCTGATAGTCAGATCTTTTTTCAGAGTAGTAGCCGTGTTAGTCTGTATTCTCAAAAAAGAAAAGGAGGACTTGTGGCTCCTTAGAGACTAACAAATTTATTTGAGCATAAGCTTTCGTGAGCTACAGCAGTGAGCTGTAGCTCACGAAAACTTATGCTCAAATAAATTTGTTAGTCTCTAAGGTGCCACAAGTCCTCCTTTTCTTTTTTAGTCAGATCTTTGTTACTAATGCCAAAGTATGACTGGGGGGACAGATAAAGGGGCCATACCCCATTTTACAGGATAACTGGGTGGCCTGTGAGCATAGTTTTCATGTTAAGAGTTCACAGCTGACCCAGAGGTATAAGACAGCCAAGAAATACAGACTTCGAAAGGCAAAAAAGCCAAATGAAATTACACAAAAGTGAGGTGAGTCACCGGAAATAAGCAAAGAGTCTATAAAGACAAGTAGAGCCATAACCTGTTGATTCAGTGCACCAAGAACAATAGGACACAGAATCAGCATAAAAACCAGGAGGTGACAGCATAACTTTGTACTCATGATACAAAGTCTTACCTGTAACATGCTCAAATTGTGTACATTAAACATCCTTCATTTTAACAGCTTTGCTCCTGCTCACCTTGCAGTGGTTAGCAAGGGACACTGCAGTTTGAACACAAGCTTGGAAAGGAGAACGAAGGACAGAATGAGAGCTGTGCAACAGAAGAGGAGTGAGTTGGGGAGGCTCCGCAACAGCACAGTTTCACTGAACTATTTTTGATCACTCTTCAATAATCATAGACATGTGGGGCTGGAAGGGAGCTCAAGAACTCATCAAGTCCAGCCCCGGCACCGTGGCAGGACCAAGTAAACCTAGACCATCCCTGACAGGCATTTGTCCAACCTGTTCTTAAACACCTCCAGTCATGGGGATTCCACAACCTCCCTTGGAAGCCTGTTCCAGAGCTTAACAACCCTGAGAGTTAAAAAAATTTCCTAATATCTAACCCGAATCTCCGTTGCTGCAGATTACACCCATTACTTCTTATCCTACCTTCAGTGGACATGGAAAACAATTGGTCATTGTCCTCCTTAGAGCAGCCCATGACATATTTGAAGACTTATCAGGTCTCCAATCAGTCTTCTTTTCTGAAGAAGAAACTTACCCAGTGTTTTTAACTTTTCCTCATAGGTCAGGTTTTCTAAACATTTTATCATTTTTGTTGCTCTGTTCTGGACTCTCTCCAAAGTATGTTTCCAAAAATTCGACAAATTATAATGAAATTGGGGAAATCAGGGAACCTTGAGCAGGAAGCAGAGAATTTATTAGGGAGCAGCTTGAGAGGCCAAGACCAAAGGTAAGAGTATCTGACAAAACAACACCTGTATGTTGTAAACCAGCCTGTCCAGATGTGGTTTGACTGAGAATTGTAAAAGAAGTCACTGAAGAGAAGCTCTGAAAGATAATCTTCCATTTATCATGGGACTCAGAAGAGGGACCTGGTGCCTGGGAAAGACCAAATGTGGCTCCTGTCTTCAGAAAGGGTGGGAAGGAAGGACAGGAGGACTCTAATAGCCAACTCACCACACCTCTTTTGCAAGCAAAATATTCAACCACTTCTCTCTCTCTCTCTCCCTGGGCCCCTCTCATCTCTTCCCTTTCTTTTTGTTACTCTCTTGCTGAGCCTCCAAGTGCTTGCCAAGGGACCCCACTAAACTGCAGTAATCAAAACATTCAGGTAAGGCAGCTTGCTTGTTGCATTCATTTCTTCTCTATATATATGGCTTTGTTTTAATCCTTCCAGTACATCAGGAGGGACTCTGTTTGCATTTGACCTTTGTTACCGCACCTGGAATCATTCCCCAAACTAAAGTTGTAGGGTATTTTTGGCAGGCGGAGGGGGAGAAGTCAACTGTAAAATCAGGGAGTCAGTATAATAAGTCCAGACCCAAGTAACCAGCTTGTGTGTTTGTGGGGTCTGCAGTAGCAGGGGAGGAATCTTCCACCTCCAGCTGCTTTATGGCCAGTTCTGGAGCCTCAGCATTGCTGCAGCACACCCAGCTCTGTTCTGCCCAAAGGAATGGCCAGTGGCCTGTGTAGCTGTGAAACCTCCAGCCCTGACCCACTCCCCGTTTGATTAGAACAGTTTTGCTCTCCCTTTACTAAAAGACCATCGTCATTAAGTAACTGACTGCTCAATCCCCTCACTTCTGTTTTTGTTGCAGCCACAAAATAAACTGGTTAAATTCCAACTAGATACAAATATTTTCGTGTGGGCTAGGAATTGGCTGATGCATCAGGATCAAAGAGTAATCATTAAAGGTAAAACCTCCAAAGGGGTAACAGCTTTGAATAGGTCACTGAAGGAGTCAACACTGGGACCTGTATTTTAAATTTCATTAAGCAGAGAAAGATGCAATATCATCAGTGATTGATTTTAACCAGATGAACAGCAAACACACAGCAGAAGGCATCCAAAGTGACCCAGAGACATTAAGGCTGTGCACTGCATGAAACGAGATGAGATTCTATGCCAATAAATATAAATCCATAAACCTAGGGAGAAGAAATAAATAACAGCAAATCTGAGAGACTGAGGCTAACAGGTGATAAAGCTACTACTGTACAATCCTGAAATATAATGCAGTTATGAACAAAATCAAGATCTTTTCTAGTGTGTCTGTAGGGGGGTGAGGAGGAGAGACAATGCATGTCCAGACATGCCTTTGTATGGCCTCATCTGGAATGTGGGGGACCCTTCTGGTTTATTCTATTCTGTCCAGGTTCTCCTCACCGTAGTGTCTGAGCGCCTTCCCACCATGCATTAAGCAACATGACTAACATCCATCAGACATTGTTTGTTCTCTCTCTCGGGGGGAGATTTGTGAGTGCAGCAGGGTGTTCTGTTTTGGTAGGGCTTTGGTTGGTTGGAAGAGTGTACATGCTGCTCTGTGTTTATGCTAGAAAGATCCCAAAAGTTTTGGAAAGATAGAGAAAACTCCAAAAATGACTCAGGATTGACGCATACAGCACAGAGACTGTAGGAGCTGAAGTTTTATAATTTAGCGAATGGAAGAGTCAAGCGGACACAATCTCTTCCAGGTAACAACATAACGGAAGGAAGGGAATTAATTCACAGTCTCATAAGATAGTTGGTTTCAGAGTAGCAGCCGTGTTAGTCTGTATTCGCAAAAAGAAAAGGAGTACTTGTGGCACCTTAGAGACTAACAAATTTATTAGAGCATAAGCTTTCGATGAAGTGAGCTGTAGCTCACGAAAGCTTATGCTCTAATAAATTTGTTAGTCTCTAAGGTGCCACAAGTACTCCTTTTCTTTTTAGAAGATAGTAGGACACAGAGCAACAGCCTGGAATTAAAACGGGGAAAGCATAGGCTAGATATTTGATTCTTTCCAGTAAGGGCAATTGGGCAGTAAGATAGGGTTGCCAGGCATCCAGTTTTTGACTGGAGAGCCTGCTCGAAAAGGGACCCCGGCAGCTCCAGTCTGCAGTGCCGACCGGGCCGTTAAAAGGCTGGTCGGTGGCACAGTGGAGGTCCGGGGCGAAGGCAGGCTCCCTGCCTGCCCTAGCTCCGTGCAGCTCCCAGAAGTGGCCACCAGGTCCTTGCAGCCCCGAGATGCATGGGTGGCCAGCGAGGCTCTGCACACTGCCCCCCTCCCAAGGGCCGGGTCCGCAGCTCCCATTGGCCGGGAACTAGGGCAGCACACAGAGCCTTCCTGACCACCTCCACAACTCCCATTGGTCACGGTTCCTGGCCATTAGGCACTGTGGAGCCAGCCCTCGGGGCAGGGGCAGCGTGTGGAGCCACCCTGGCTGCCCATGTTTCTAGAGGCTGCAGGGACCTGGCAGCCACTTCCCGGGAGCCGCGGTAGGCACCACCAGGACCCCGCACCCTAAACCCTCTCTCCTACCCCAACCCCCTGCCCCAGCCCGGAGTCCTCTCCCGCACCCAAATTCCCTCCCAGAACCCACACCCCCCAACCCACTCCTTCTCTCCAAACCCCTCATCCCTGGCCCCACCCCAGAGCCCGCACCCCCAGCCAGAGCCCTCAGTCCCTCCACCATACAACTATTCAGTGAATGTGATTCACAAATCCTCTCCCCTACCCCAACCCCTGCCCCAGCCTGGTGACAGTGAATGAGAGTGGGGGAGAGCAAGTGTTGGAGGTGGGGGATGAAGCAAGCGGGGGTGGGGCCTTGGAGAAGGGGCGGGGCAGGGATGGGACAGGGGTGTTCGGTTTTACGCGATTCAAAAGTTGGCAACCCTATAGTAAGAAGGTGGGGAGGCCCCATCCCAGCAGGGACTGAGAACAGGTTAGAGAAAGTTTTGGTGAGACGGATAAGGCCCAGTCCTACAGAATGCTAACCTGGAGCCTGTGAGCCAGTCGTGATGGGGGCAGCTGGGCTAGCAAAACTTGCTGGCATCTAACAGTGTGCCCGGGGGGGGGGAAGAGAAGAGGGAGGTGTCAGGGAAACCTTCCAGAGTTCTGGTTTGTCAGCAGCAGATTCAGGATGTAGCCAATGCCATGTTCCCAGAGCTCAGAGGGGCTGCTGGGAGCTGAAGGATTTATTCATTTATTGCTGCTGATGGGGGCTGGCTCGGCAGCCCTGGAAAACCGAATCCTCCCCCTTCCCCAGAGCAGGCCTAGCGTGGGCAGCAGAGGCAGTGCAACACTCCCCGCACTGCCCCAACCCCACTAGGGAGAGAAGATTCAATCTTTGTGGCCATTTGCAGCTTGTCCTCTCTGCTGATACTGCTAGAATGTGCCAAAAAAACCCCTACTGTCACCGATCCTGTAACCCAGAAATCTGATCTACAGCAAGGCGCCCAGACTCCACCCAACACGCTCCCAGGACAAAGTCCAGGATACCCACCAAAACACAGTTAAAATCCCCTTTACCAAAGGACACTCCTCCAGAGAAGTAGATCACATCATGGAACGGGCCTCCCAGATACCCCACAAAACCTGCTTTCATAGGGAGAGGGGGAGAAATCTTCCAATCACACTCCCCTTGTTGTCACCTAGTAACCTACACTGCAATCCATGGGGCATAGCATTAAACGATTACAACCCAAACTTTTTGGGGACCCCATCCTGAAAGAAATCTTTCCTGAGTCCCCTCTTCTGGCCTTCAAACAACCTCCAATCTCGCCAAGCTCATCTCATCAGAAGCAAGCTCCCCACACACCACGACACACCAACTTAAAAAGTGATACTACACCCTGCCAGAACAACGGGTGCAAATCCTATAGCAGTGGAGATGTGTCTGCAATGATCAATACCCCTCTCCCAAATACACCTTTCAAGATCCACAGATCTTACGCATGCCTATCACAACATGTGATGTACCACATCCACTGCACTAAATGCCCCAGTAACAATTATGTGGGTGAAACCAGATAATCACTACGGTCTCTAATGAACTCGCACAGAAAAATTATAGAAGACAAAAAATCCCTATCACCTGTGGGTGAACACTTTTCACAAAATGATCACTCTATATCTGACTTATCCGTCCTTATCCTCATAAGAACATAAGACCGGCCATACTGGGTCAGATCAAAGGTCCATCTAGCCCAGTGTCCTGTCTTCCAACAGTGGCCAATGCCAGGTGCCCCAGAGGGAATGAACAGAACAGGGAATCATCAAGTGATCCATCCCCTGTTGCCCATTCCCAGCTTCTGGAAACAGAGGCCAGGGACATCATCCCTGCCAAGCCTGGCTAATAGCCATTGATGGATCTATCCTCCATGAATTTATCTAGTGCTTTTTGAACCACATTATAGTCTTGGCCTTCACAACATCCTCTGGCAAGGAGTTCCACAGGTTAACTGTGCATTGTGTGAAGAAATACTTGCTGTTTGTTTGTTTTAAATCTGCTGCCTATTAATTTCATTTGGCGACTCCTAGTTCTTGTGTTATGAGAAGGAGTAAATAACATTTCCATGTTTCCTTTCTCCACACCAGTCATGATTTTATAGACCTCCATTGTATCATCCTGTGATGGGGCATATCCACCCCGCACCAGCCTCGAGAGGGTTAACTCTGCTTTGCAGGCTAAGGAAGCCCCGCCCTCTGACCCTGCTGGGCACGCTCAGCCTGGAGGCAGCATATAAAAGGTAGTAGCCCAGCTCAGTCTGGGCAGGATGTGAGCTCTCTTGGGGGTGCTATAGGCCCCAACTGCAGGACTGTGGCTCACAGAGTGCCAGATGGGCTTGGGGCTGCACTGGTGGGAGCCTGGCCATTGAGGACCCCAGAGGAACCAGGGAGCTTCAATGAGGGGGAAAGGGTAAGAAGCAGCCCAGGGGACTTAAACTTTTCAATGGTGAGTGAACGGGGGAACTTTTCAATGGTGAGTGAATGGCACTGGGCTGGGATTCAGAGGAGCAGTGAGGGCTGAGTCCCCTTACCTGGGGTGCCACACCCCCAGTGGGCCAACAGGCCAGGCAATCTCACAGAGGTGGGCTACTAGGCTAACTCTGGCTATTAGGCCACACTGCCCTGTATAGAAGGGCTGTCTACTGACTCTGGCCATTGGGCCATGCTGCCCTGGCTGAAAGGGCCATCTTATTGATGCCAGCCACTAGGCCATAGTAACTCATTAGTATAAGAACTAATGGGCTGTGGTATCCTTTGTCCTTCTTTTGGACCACATGTGACCCAACACCCTATGGCAGGGTGTTCCTATTCCATGATTGCCCCCCCCCCCCCCGTTGTCTCTTCCAAGCTGAAAAGTCCCAGGGCTCTTAATCTTGCCTCATATGGCAGCTGTTCCATAACCCTAGTCATTTTTTTGTTGCCCTTTTCTGAACCTTTTCCAATTCCAATAGATCTGTTTTGAGATGGGGTGACCACATCTGCACACCTTATTCAAGATGTGGGCATACCATGGATTTATAGAGAGGCAACATATTTTGTCTTATTGTCCATCCCTTTCTTAATGATTCCTAACATTGTTTGTTTTTTTAACCTTTGCTGCACATTGAGTGAATGTTTTCAGAGAACCATCCACAATGACTACAAGGTCTTTCTTTAGTGAAAACAGCTAATTTAGACCCCATCATTTTAGATGTACAGTTGGGATTGTTTTCTGATGTTCATTACTTTGCATTTATCAACATTGAATTTCATCTGCCATTTTGTTGCCTGGTCACCCAGTTTTGCAAGATCCTTTTGTAGCTCTTTGCAGTCTGCTTGGGGCCTCAAAGGAAACCTGCACAACACTGTCAAAAGACAAGCCTGGGAGCTTCAAGTCATAACTTTGCTAGACACTAAAAATCATGGCCTCAGTAAAGATGCTAGATTTATGGCTCGTTACAGTGTGTAACTCCTTAACACCCCCCCTTTTGTCCTATGTACCTGGAGAGGTGTTAACTGGCCACTTCCCCTTGAATGGGCTCTTACAATGCCTGTTAACTACTTGCTCTAAATAAGTTGTTCTGCCTTGTATTTAGCTCCAACACTGAGGTTTGGCCTACGCTATAGCCTTACATCAGTGTAACTACAGCACTCAGGTGTGGAAACCCCGAGCAATGCAGTTAAACCACCCTAACCCCCAGTGCAGACAGCACTATGTTGACAGAAGGCCTTCTCCCACCAACACTGCCTCTCAGGGAGGTGCAGTACCTATGCAGACAGGAGAAGCTCTCCCATCAGTGTAGGGAGCGTCTTCACTAAGTGTTACAGCGGTGCTGTGTGTGTAGACAAGCCCTGTGCACCTTTCCCAGGCCTGAAGAAGAGCTCTGTGTAAGCTTGTCGTCTTCACCTGCAGAAGTTGGTCCAATAAGAGATTACCTCCCCCACCTTGTATCTAGAAAGTGCCAGCTGCATTTGGGGCTTCCACTCTGTGGCTGCCCTGCTCTGGGAGCAGAACTAACTGCCACCAAGGGGCAAACACTTGCACCCACTCCCAAACTCAGCTGGATTAAAGCAGTGCCCTGGATGCTCTAGGTTCCACTAGCAACCCTTGAGCCATGAGTCCCCCTGAAAGTGCTCTCTGCCTGATGGCCTGCCAGTGAGCACAATTCCAGTATCCAGTGCTGCCACACAGTGGTGAAATGGCATTTCAGAAAGCAGGATCTGCAAAGTCTCCTATTAAAAGGAGCCTGAGGCAGCAGAAAGGGGTTGGAACCTGTTCAGACCCCAAAGGATCTTTTGAGCAAGCTAACAAGCAGGAGTGCATATTAAACAGAGATGAAGGAAACCTGCTAGGGGATCAGCTGATCCCCAGCCAGCTTAAATTGTTCCCTCCAACATATTCCCCAGGACAATGTCTCCAGCAAGGTTCTACCACCTCCTTTAGGGGAAATAGCCTGCCAGCCGCCTTCTTTCATAGGAGGTTACGGGAGAGGAGTGGGGGGAATGTGACACGAAGGTGCTACTAATACAGTTCTGCCAGTTCCCACAATATTTGGTGGTTTTTCTCAAAGCTCCACTTCTGGAGACGTTATTTATAATGTAAATGAAATTGGATTGTAATCCCCCTTTCTGATAGCTCATAATGTTCACATACAAATTCCTTTGTAGCTGAAATCTTATCCCAGATGGGATGACTTTTTTTTTTTTTGAACCTGTCAGTAAATCCATTCTGAATTCTACCTTTATGTGCAAAAAGCCAACTAGAATGTGTCCTCAAAAAGAAAAGGAGTACTTGTGGCACCTTAGAGACTAACAAATTTGAGCATAAGTTTCGTGAGCTACAGCTCACTTCATCGGATGCATCAAATAAAAAAAAGCTTAGACTCAAATTTTAGTCTCTAAGGTGCCACAAGTACTCCTTTTCTTTTTGCGAATACAGACTAACACGGCTGCTACTGAAACCTGTCATTAGAATGTGTCCTGTAACTTCTAGTCAGAAATATCATGGTAAAACATCTGAACAAATTTTGTTCAAACTTAGCTTGCTCCATACATCTCAATGAGATCTAAAAACAAGCCCATGTTTGAAGGAAATTTGTTTGGTTGTTTTGAAGTTGGGGGTTTTTTTTTGTAATGCATATGCCATAGATTTTGACTTTTCAAGTAAATAAAGTACTCAAAAGTCAATCAGCCTGAATGTAGCATTAATGGTGGGTTTGATTTTCTTTGGCATGGAATTAGTGAGTTCAATAACTTATTGATATTCAGACTTCTGAAGAGAGATTATGAAATATTGGACTTTGGTAGATCCAGGAAGAATTTTGCCATTGACTTCAATGGGACGAGGGTTTCACCTATGGCAATTGGAGCCATGTTAGACAGTAGAACAGCAGCTCTTATCATCGGCACAGCCCAGCACGAATGCAATGGTTGTATAACCATGCTGGCAGGCCATGCAAACCAGGAAGTGCAACCACAACCCCTTTTTAGTTTGAAAAAATATATTTAATAGCCAAAACCAATTTGAACATTTTAGTTTAAAAATATCTAAGTTATTAATGATGAAGCTGTTAAAGAAAATGTCAAGTTGAAGAGTATTTAAATCCAGAATGTGAGTTGGTTAAATTAGTTTAGAGTTTAAGTTAAAATGAGAATGAAAATGTGCAGTTAAGGCTGCTACTGCCACCCTTAAATCATGCTGGTATGAGCCTTCTCTTCCTAAACCAGAATCCTGTCCATTAAGGATGGAGTCATCCATAAATTTTAATTTACTTCTGCCACCATATCAGGCAACTGATATATTTTAAAGAGATTGTCAAGGTTGCAAAGCCCCACATTTGCCACACTTTTCCTCCCATGGCTGTTCGCAAAGTTCTTGGAATTCTCTGTATTCGCTTTTCTTTCTAGCGGAGGCTTCAATGCTTATAGTTTAGTTTATTATAGAACTAAATCTCCTCTAGCTCCAGCAGTCGTGAGTGACTATGAAATACCTTAGAGACTAACCAATTTACTTGAGCATAAGCTTTCATGAGCTACAGCTCACTTCATCAGATGCATCCGATGAAGTGAGCTGTAGCTCACAAAAGCTTATGCTCAAATAAATTTGTTAGTCTCTACGGTGCCACAAGTACTCCTTTTCTTTTTGTGAATACAGACTAACACGGCTGCTACTCTGAAATAACAGACTACATAGCAGAGTCCAAATAAGCAGTCCTTTAACAAGACAGGTATGCACACCCAAAGACCCAGGAAGAAAATGCCAGTAACAAACTAGCGTGTGCAACCTGGAACTTGCTACAAGAGAGAACTTGGGGGCATGTTTTCAACACTCAGGAGAAACCCTAGAACCTAATGCACACAAACACCCCTTTGCATGCTGAGGTTCATGAGCAAATCCAACATCACAAATTGCACCTGCTTGCTGAAGGGAAAGATGCTTGCTCAGAGAAGAGGGGTAGTATCTGACTTTCAGGAGAGTGTTCCAACAGACACACAAAAGGCAAGGTCCTTGCACTGAAGAGCTCTGAGTCCAACTCAGACAAAGTTTACTCCGAGCTATAGTGGGAAGAAAAATTATTGAAAAGCCTTTGACAGAAAAACCTTGTTTTGTGGATTTTTTTTTTTTTAAAAAGGTCATAAAACATGCACTTTACATCTCTTGAGTAAAAGCAAAAGCAGGCAGATTTCTCAAACGTGTTTGTCTATGAGCCAAAGTGACTATCAGTGGCTCCCTCTCTCAGGTAAACATGTAATTAGGATTCAGAGTAGCAGCTGTGTTAGTCTGTATTTGCAAAAAGAAAAGGAGTACTTGTGGCACCTTAGACTAACAAATTTATTTGAGCATAAGCTGTAGCTCACGAAAGCTTATGCTCAAATTTTAGTCTCAAAGGTGCCACAAGTACTCCTTTTCTTTTTACTTAATTAGGATGTTTCCAAATACATTTATTATGCACATGATTGAAGCCAATCCAGGCTGCAGTATAAATATTCTGCTTTTAAAAAGTTGCAGAAGCAGTGCAGGGTCAAAGGTCCCCCCAGATTTCTTCAAGGTTCCCATCAGAACCTATAAATTGTCTCCCCCACCCTACCCCCCCACACAATATTAACAGTTAGGTGTCCCCTGTGCCTGGCAGAAATCCAGGAGGGCTCAGTGCAGCATGGCAGGTCTTTGAGGCTGGCTCAGAGCATGCCTCCCTAGAGCAGCACATGGCTTGCCCTGCTCTCATGGCCTCTCTGAGGGTCTCAAAGTGCTTTACAAGCAGCTGCAGGGCACTACTGGGAGTCTGGTAGGGTCCCCCAGCATAGAGTGGGGGAGGCTTCACATTTAACCACCTATAGCTGTGCAGCTGCATGTGGGTTCAGAGGCTGCACCTGCAGCCCTGAGAACTTGGCCCAGCTGCCTGGTCCAAGTTCAGTGTCCATCACAGCAGTACCGTGTTTACAATGATGCCATGGCTTTGGGCCCACACTCTAAAGGGCACCACTCCTGCACTCTGCCCCCTCCCCACCGTTGGCTCCTCTCTGCCCCTCCCCTCATGCAAGCAGCAGGTGGGGCTTTGGGGTGGAGAAGCAGGGTGGGACCACGGTCTGGGCACCAGGGCCCAGACAAGGTTAATGTGGCTGTGCATCAGAGCCAGAAATAGAGCCTCAGGGGCTGAGACTATGCAGCCAAAGGCCAGATGGGACTGGGAGCCTGTGGCTAAAGGTGGGGCGGGCCAGGAGCTGGCTGTGAGCAGGGAAGCT
The DNA here is from genome assembly GCF_009764565.3 of Dermochelys coriacea. Taxonomy (NCBI): domain Eukaryota; kingdom Metazoa; phylum Chordata; order Testudines; family Dermochelyidae; genus Dermochelys; species Dermochelys coriacea. The sequence goes on along the minus strand of NC_050075.1, from coordinate 108,510,096 downwards.
GCTCCACATTGCACTGAAGGAGGTGCAGGAAGTGACGACTGAGGCTATGCTGCAGACTGCCCCCCCGCATCGTCTCTGCTGCCTGGGTTCACACCACACCCTCTACACTGTGCTCAGCCCCCATCTCCACAGTGATGTCGTCGGTGGAGAGCTGTGTCATTCCATGCCTACCCAGGAGGCCCTCTTGTCTGTGCAGCATCTGCTTCTGAACTATCCCTTTATGCAGTACACATGCCGCTCGCCCACAGGTGCTGTAGCAGAATCTTGCTGCATACACAACAGCAGATTTTTTTAAACAGCAATAGATTGGCTCTCTTTCTAAATACCATCTCTGCTTCAACTACTTTTTGCCTAATTGCTTCTCAGATTTATTATTTAATTAAAACTGTTCCTGGGGTATACAAGCAACAAATCCCAGTAAGTTTGTTTTTTTCAGAAATTATTTTCAGAAAGGTTTTATATCTTCACCTTTTGAAAGAATTACTCGCTCCTGTCTGAGAGGCTGTTTGCCAAGTTTCACCTGGTGGTAAAAGCTGGAGGTTGAAGTCTATAATGGGAACACTGACAAAGCTTTATCTACAGCATCACAACTGGCAACGCTAAACGTCATTTGAAAGACCAATGCAGTTGGTATTTTAAAGCAGTGCAATACAACATTCTTCATTATAGAGCATCCTTCAGACTGAGTGTCTCAAAATGCTCCAGAGAATTCATCATGAGCGAGAGAATGAGGCAAAAAGCTTGCAGGTGACACTTGGAGAGGAAACTGCATAGAATAAATCATGCAGGTGCAGGAAGAGAGACTTTCCTTACCCAAGGAGAGTCATGGGGGAGGGACAGAGGAGCATCATGAACAGGAGATCCAAGAATCAGGTTGGAGCTATGCAGAGTCTGTAACACCAGATAAACTTGTCCTTGGAGTCAATAACTGAGTTTCTCTGGTTCCCTTGTAGGCCAGCCTTGGGAGGTTATGTTCTGGGTTTTAGAGTAGCAGCCGTGTTAGTCTGTATTCGCAAAAAGAAAAGGAGTACTTGTGGCACCTTAGAGTAACAAATTTATTAGAGCATAAGCTTTTGTGAGCTACAGCTCACTTCATCCGATGAAGTGAGCTGTAGCTCACAAAAGCTTATGCTCTAATAAATTTGTTAGTCTCTAAGGTGCCACAAGTACTCCTTTTCGTTCTGGGTTTTGCAGCTCAAAGATCTTTCTAAAACGGGTCAGAGCTGAACATGGCACCTAAACACCCTGAAATTTGCGTGAGGACTCTATTCCAGGAGTAGTCTCAGCCCTGCCTTGTGCCTGGCTCTCTGGAAAGCAGCCCTGGGAATGTGTGGGAGAGAAGGATATCGTTCCCCCTCAAATGCTTGTAGTAAAATCATGGAAGAGCTGAGGCAGCCTGGAGCTTGCTTTGTGACTCACTCTTTGCAGTTTTCAGGCTTTTATCAATTTAGATTGCTCTAAATTGACTCCCAAGACAGTGCCAAGGCATTGTGGTGGTCTAAAGATCTCTTATCTTAGTATTTCATTAGAGTTAAATTTTCAGTGAGGGTTTGGTTTCTTGCCTACCAAGCAGCCTGGTCTAAGGCCTCCACTCCGAGCTCAATTTTTTCCCCTCCTCACAGAGCAGCAACCCCAGCAGCGGTCCCAGTTGGCTGGCCTGATGCCCCTGCTCTGCTGCCATGAAGCTCGTGAGGTTTCTAATGAAACTGAGTCATGAGACTGACCACTGAACTGAAGAACGGAACAATCACAGGAGTGGATGTCAGTATGAATAAGCATCTTAAAGCGGTGAAAATGACACTGAAGAACAGAGAGCCTGGACAGTTTGAGACAGAGTATTTGAGGAAATAACATTAGACTTCATTCTGCCAGGCTGTCTACCTCTGGATACGCTGCTAGTGGATGTTGAACCAAAAGTCGAATCCAAGAAAAGGGAAGCAGTTGTAGGAAGAGGCCGTGGCAGAGGACGAGGGGGGACCTAGGCCATAACTTCTCACACCACAGATGCATGTTACAAAATTCTAAGCAGCCTGATATTTTTTGTACAAGTTTTGTTTACAATCCCAATTTTTAAACACAAATTTGGAAAATTAAAGTGAATAGCTGGGAGTTCTTTCCAAATCACCTTCCTCCACCCTCTTTGCATGTATAATTTTTCTTACCTTTCTTTAGGGAATGTTAATGCTCCCTTTCTTTTCAGCTGAAGACTGCTGGGCAGGGACCATTTAGACATTTTTAAAGCGATGTTGGATCTGATCATTGCATTATTTTCCTTTTAGCATCTTTTAGATAATTACATTAATACTAAAAACACACAGCTTGCAGAGAAACTCCAAGAAACTGTCTTGTAAATATCCATTGTAATAAAAATGTGGGAAGAAAAGTAAAGAGAAAATGTAGCACAGAATGTCTTTCTGCTTTTGTGAGGCCTTTTCCAACTGCCTTGAAGGACACACAGACTTCAGGATATAGGAATATAAGAATTGCCCGATTAGAGCAACCCCATGTCCATCTAACCTAATATCTTGTCTCTGACAATGGCAACATCAGATGCTGCAAAGGTTGCAACAGGCAGATGTGAGAATCTTTTTTTCCTTCTTCTCCTCTCCCCCCCCCCCCATTAATTCCCACCCTGGTCTCTAACAGCTAGTGATTATTGTAAGCCCTAAAGCATGGGGTTTAATATCCCTTCCAATTTTTTTGACATTAATTATGACAACTGAATATTTTTGATAACTATATGAACATAGTACATGGATAAGGTAAAGCTTGACTTGCAGCCCAGTCTCTCAGTGGCTGGGCCCTAGCCACTATCTAAAAGAGCATAAAGCTCTTGGATGAAGGCTGGGGTTAACAACTCTGCTCCTCCAGCACAATGGAACTTTTTACCACAAAGTTAAAGCTCAGCTGGGTGGATGACACAGAATTCTCAGAGGCTGCTCTTAAATTGTGGAGCAAACTTCCACTGGCACTAAGGCCCATCACAAATCTCTCCACCTTCTGCTCCAAGGGCCAGGTGCACTTCTCCAACCTACCTTCTCCACCATAAACACCTAACAGCATGTACATTTAAAAACAAAAATATCCCAAAACAGCACACTACCAAAGCGGGACATTCCACTCCATGCACGATTCTTCCCCCTTGGGAAAGGATGAGAGAGAGAATGACCCACAAACAGCAGATGCTAGGCAAACACTTAATGCATGACAGGAAGGTGCTCAGATACTATAGCAATGAGAGCAGGATAGAAACCCATACAGAACAGATATGGCAATGCTGCACACATAGCAAGTGGTGAGTTGTAGACAGGAAAATGTAGGAAGGAAAAGAAAGTACAAGCTCAAGGATGGCTTAAAAATTTCTAGTCTTGGGAGTCTGAGTCAGGAGGAGTCAGAGATAGATCTGATATTGAAAGAACAGCTAGTTCCCAGAGGCATGACTTCAGTCCTTGAAGCATTAAGGGTGGGGAAGCTGGATAGGTCAGGGAGTTGAACAGGTAGGGGTTATCTGAATAGAAAGACATACAAGGCCAAGTAAGACTTTCCAGTTTGAGGAGGGGGAAAGGATAGAACCTTGTAGCTCTCTACACAGAAGAGGCTGGGGAGATAAGGAACTAAGAAGTGTTCAGCTAGTCAGATTATTTCATTTGTTTAGAATGCCTAACCCTTCAGTTTTGGAGAGAGGTGTCCCCAAGCTGCTGGGATGAACAAAAACAACCACTACTCACTCTGCAGTATTTGCAGAGCAGAGGGCCCATTGCTATGGTACATGTGAGCCATCTCTCCCCCCTCCCCCTTTAAGTGATACCTTTAAATGATCTTTATTCCAAAGTTTGATCAATGTCTGCCTCACATTTAGTACCTGACCCTCCCAGATTTATTGGTCTTAGAGGTTACACATTTAAACTACAGATTTAAGGCTACAAGGCTTGGAAATGTATGTTAAGTAGTTTCCATACTGATGTAAAACCACCCTGAGCATCTTGACGGGGATATTTATAAACAACATTAATTATCTCCACCTTAGCTGCTGTTCTGATATTCACAGGACTGTACCATTCTGCTGGAATTGAGATGTGGGGTTGTTAAATTCAAACAAAACTGATATTCTGAATTTTCAAGTCCCTTGGTAGTTTTTCCCATGTTAAACTTGTAACCCTCCCTCACAGTCCTGGCACTCGTACAGAACCCTTTGTGGCCTCGCAGCAGATGACTCGACTGCTCATAAGGCAATACCTGTTGTTCCTTCTAGCACAGGTGACTTCAGAAACAAGAAAACTATTCTACGTAAACACCAATCTAAGTAAATCTCCCAGTATCTCCCCAGATAGCACCCAAATGTCTTTCCTTGACAAAACTGTGTACTCCTCTTATATCAAATATAATAAATCATGACAACCACAGACTCATTTGAAGGCGGGAGCTCACAGCAAGAGGTGCATGTGCTGAAAGGATTCTAACCAGTCACCAGCCTCTACAATATCAAGCTATGAAATATGTATTTGCTAGTACCAAAGCATTTTTTTAAAATGATCTGTCACGGCAGCTGATTCCTGTTGCTCAGGCTTACCCATAAAGGCTGCATTAAATACAAAAAAAACTCACCCTGATCCCATGCTCACAAGTCTCCCCAGCTAAAATTCAGCCCCATGCAGAGGGGCAGCAAAAGCCCCGTGTCCTGCTCAGATTCATAGGGATTAAATAATACAGAGCCATTGTGCTGGCCTCTGCCCAAGGGAGACGATCACTCACTGAGAATAATGGGAGTTCTACACACAGACCAGAGGGAGGATATCACCGTGTGTTTATGTAACATTAAGACAGATTTTAATTGTACTAAGGTCAGTATAGGCAACATTATGATTTTCCACAGCAGCTGGGAAGGGACCTAGCTATGCTGTGCATCTGTATTAATTCTGGTCTTTGCAGAAAGCTGTCCACAGCGACATAGGTAGTTACAGTGAGGCATAATCCTTCTTCTCCGAAGCCTGCAGCAAGGCATACACAGCATCCATAGTCTCAAGACTGCTATAGTATGCATGGCTAGCTCTGGCTCCTAGACATGAGTTTTGGCCTGGGGATCCAGACTTTCATGTATCCACTGAACAGGCTCTCCTCCATGGACCCACTGCAGAGGATTGGTATATCCAAATTCCCCCGCCTGGCTTCTCCATACACTGCCTCTCTTTGTGGATTATACTGGGGTGAGGGCGGGGCTCCTGTGACCCTTCCAGGCCCAGGAAGAATTGACATAGCAGTTGCTGGATACAGGAAGAGAGAATACTCACATACAAGAGATTTGGGATTAGCTGCCGCAAGAACAATACATTAATTGCTTCACTTTTTCAGGATTACAAATCTAACTACAGCATAGGTCTGCTCTGAAAAGGGACACTGTCAGAACAGAGCTCCATGCTTATTGTGTCCCGCAACCTCAGGATCAAATTTACTCAGTTTACAAATAAAATAAATAAATAAATAAATGATGTTTTAAGTAGCAGCCTTCCAAACTCGTCTTGGGTCTTTCCTGTTTGCTTGTCATCCTCAGCAGGAAAGCTGCTGCAAGGCCACCCCATGCCTCAGTTACACTTGTACAATCTTCTAATTACACTCTCAGTTGCACCAGTATATTCATGGAGGTTGCACATTTGCAGTGAGGACAGAACTTGGCCCTGCAGTCAGAACTCGGGGCATGAGAAAGAACAGAATTACTTCTGTAGTGCTAAAAAGAATACCAAGTATAAAAAGCATTTTTCTGTTACTAAAGTTGGCAGCTATCACTCTGATAGAGGCAGGGAGCAGAGCTATTTGAATGAACAGCTGCTATTTTTACAGAATTATTTTTTGAGATCAGAATTGCATTTTAAGATTTTTTTTTTGCATTGGTATGCAGTATTTTGTATTACTGCATCTGCTACATGGGTCACAATTTGAAACTTTCAGAAGTATTTTTATTGTAGGAAGGTGGTGTTGAGAGTTCCCTCAGTATAAAAGTACCAAACCCTGTAACAAGGTCTATAAGTTTGCTGTAAGACTAAGGTATGTCACTCCCTTTCCCTTCTATATGGTTATCAGGATAAGCACTTAATCAAAAATCCACACTTCTACATAGTAGATAGAATGTATGATAGCAGCATTCCTCATCCAGTATGTACAAGCCAAGTTTGAAGTTTTAAAACAACATTGTCTCTAAGATATTTCAGCATAAAAGTCTCCACCATATTAACTTTTCATATTTGTTTTTTAAATGTTTTTAAACACGTTCTGGTAACAAAGAAACAAACAAAATAAGCCAAATTGGGCTGAAATTATAGTTGACAGAAAAGACTTACTTTCTTAACTTGACACCAAGCAGGGGATCTTTCAGCCCTAAGGAAAATTTTATGGCAAAGTTAAAGTTAACCGGATACAGGAATTTTGGCAGAATATCAGGGAAAGCTTCTTGATAGTGAGATACCTGTGGAAAAGACACCTTCCTTCCCCAAGGGAAGTATCAAAATTCCCATCACTGGCCCAGGCCAATGATTCTCCCACAACAAAGCCTTGAGTTTGATTTAAAATCTCAGTGCCTTCTCTGGATTGCTGTGGTCTGTCAGTTTGAGTGCTCTGGAGGCGAGTGGGGGTTGAAGGTGCTCAGCACCTCCCAGAAAGTGTTCAGCATGGAACCCTGGTGCCCACCAAACTGGAGAGGACCAATGCTGCAGGGCTCCAGAAGAAGTCTGTTCTCATTTGGCATAGAGGCCACGATAACAAAATCAGAAAAAACTTGTAGATCCTCAGAATCATAGAATCATAGAATCATAGAATATCAGGGTTGGAAGGGACCCCAGAAGGTCATCTAGTCCAACCCCCTGCTCAAAGCAGGACCAAGTCCCAGTTAAATCATCCTAGCCAGGGCTTTGTCAAGCCTGACCTTAAAAACCTCTAAGGAAGGAGATTCTACCACCTCCCTAGGTAACGCATTCCAGTGTTTCACCACCCTCTTAGTGAAAAAGTTTTTCCTAATATCCAATCTAAACCTCCCCCATTGCAACTTGAGACCATTACTCCTCGTTCTGTCATCTGCTACCATTGAGAACAGTCTAGAGCCATCCTCTTTGAAACCCCCTTTCAGGTAGTTGAAAGCAGCTATCAAATCCCCCCTCATTCTTCTCTTCTGCAGACTAAACAATCCCAGCTCCCTCAGCCTCTCCTCATAAGTCATGTGCTCTAGACCCCTAATCATTTTCGTTGCCCTTCGTTGTACTCTTTCCAATTTATCCACATCCTTCCTGTAGTGTGGGGCCCAAAACTGGACACAGTACTCCAGATGAGGCCTCACCAGTGTCGAATAGAGGGGAACGATCACGTCCCTCGATCTGCTCGCTATGCCCCTACTTATACATCCCAAAATGCCATTGGCCTTCTTGGCAACAAGGGCACACTGCTGACTCATATCCAGCTTCTCGTCCACTGTCACCCCTAGGTCCTTTTCCGCAGAACTGCTGCCGAGCCATTCGGTCCCTAGTCTGTAGCGGTGCATTGGATTCTTCCATCCTAAGTGCAGGACCCTGCACTTATCCTTATTGAACCTCATTAGATTTCTTTTGGCCCAATCCTCCAATTTGTCTAGGTCCTTCTGTATCCTATCCCTCCCCTCCAGCGTATCTACCACTCCTCCCAGTTTAGTATCATCCGCAAATTTGCTGAGAGTGCAATCCACACCATCCTCCAGATCATTTATGAAGATATTGAACAAAACGGGCCCCAGGACCGACCCCTGGGGCACTCCACTTGACACCGGCTGCCAACTAGACATGGAGCCATTGATCACTACCCGTTGAGCCCGACAATCTAGCCAGCTTTCTACCCACCTTATAGTGCATTCATCCAGCCCATACTTCCTTAACTTGCTGACAAGAATGCTGTGGGAGACCGTGTCAAAAGCTTTGCTAAAGTCAAGAAACAATACATCCACTGCTTTCCCTTCATCCACAGAACCAGTAATCTCATCATAAAAGGCGATTAGATTAGTCAGGCATGACCTTCCCTTGGTGAATCCATGCTGACTGTTCCTGATCACTTTCCTCACTTTTCACTTTCTCCTTCAGAGACCTAAGAAGGGTGGGGAGGAATGTTGGAAAGATTCTGAACCCTAACAGGCAATATAATGAGATTTAGAAAAGGCAAGCTTATGAGTTTTTATAAGGAGATTACTACATTTCCAAGTCTGCAACTTTGGACCTGTGTGAATAAAGGAAGGTTCTCAATTAATTATTATTTATAGTGGAATGGTGCTTCGAAGCTCCAGCTGAGATCAGGGCCCCATGGTGTTAAGCACTGCACAGACACACAGTAAGAGACAGCCTCTAAGACAGACACCACCAGAATCAGAGACCTCCTGGACTATGACGGGCGGGACTGGGTGGATCCCCGAGCGCTCAGCTGGTGCATGGGGCTCTCCACCCTTCAGACCCCACTGTGGGTACTCCAGGAGGTGGGGGCAGCTTTATTGCCCACCTCTCGGGTTTGTCTTGAGCAGGTCCTGCGAGAGGGAGCTCCCTGCCCACCCCTCACCCCAGGCCGTCCGGACTTTTTCCATCAGGCCCCTGTCCTCCAAGCCCTGCAGACCCCCTCCCATCCACAGACCGAGCCGGCTGCACGCTCTGCAGCCAGTTTACTTCCGAACCGCACCATGGGAACAATTTTACACGCTCATGCTGCACACATTTCACTTCCTCATCCTCGTGTCCCGCCCCGATACCAAGTGACAGGACCTACTACCACCTGCAGAAGGTGAGGAATCCCATGGGCCAGCCTGTAGCCCACCCTGGTCCCATGGCCTGCCTGAGATATCGGTTGGCAGCTCCTTCAGGAAGCCTTGAGCATGGGCGCCTACCTGGCACAGTTCACCCCTGTCCCCACTGCCTGTCCATTTTGTCTCGTGAGGGAGACCCTGGCACGTGCCTATCTGGAATGCACCAGGTTGCAGCCCTTCTTCAGGCTCCTCAAGAACCTCCTGTGAGGTGCTGGCTGCACTTTTCCCCACACCTTTTCATATATGCCACACCCTGTCTGTGGCCCCACAAAGTCAACCTGCTCCTGGCCCTGGCCCAAGTGGCCCTACATAAACCGGGAAGGGGAGGTGCTCTGCAACTGTGGAGCCTATTTCCGTTCCTCCCTTGTCTCATGCATCCGAGCAGGGTTCTACTGGGCGGGGTCCGCTGGCTCCCTGGACAGCTTTGAGGAGCAGCAGGCGCTGTCTAGGATTCTCTGCTCGGTGTCCCCCTCTGGATCCCTAGTTTTGAACCCAAAACCGCCACTCCCAGCCCTGTTATTCGGTAGTTGTCCCCCATCTTCAGTGGAGTCCCAGGTCCAGTGGCTTCTCCCCAAAGGTTGGGGGAGGGGCCTTTAGTCAATTTCAATAAGGCCCTAAGACAGACAAAGGGTGGGAAGGGAAACGAAGGCACAGAACATAACAGCAGCCATGCTGAGTCTTCCAACAGTGGACAATGCCAGGTGCTACAGAGGGAATGAACAGACCAGGGTGATCGTCACGTCAAGTGATCTATCCACTGTCATCCAATCCCCCAGAGGTGGCAGGTTTGTAGAAATTTTGGTAGTGCCCAGAACCCGCCCCTGCCCAAACTCCACCCCCCCCCAAACTCTGCCCCAGGCTCTGGGAGGGAGTTTGGGTGGGGGAGGAGGTCTGGGATGCAGGCCCTAGGCTGGGGCAGGGGATTGGGGTGCAGGCTCTGGGAGGGAGTCTGCAGATGGGAAGGGGTGTGGAGGAAGGAGGTGCAGGTTCTGGGAGGGAGTTTGGGGATGGGACGGGGTGCAGAGGGAGGGGGTGCAGGGGTGAGGGCTGTGGGGTGTGGCTGCAGATGAGAGGTTTGGGCTATGGGAGGGGCTCAAGGCAAGAGTGGGGGGAGGGCTCTGTCTGGGGGGCTTGGGGGTTAGAGCGGCTCAGGGCTGGGGCAGAGGGTTGGAGTGCAGGAGGATGAGGATGGGTTTGGGGTGCTGGAGGGGCTTAGGGCTGGGGTAGAGGGGGCAGTGGGGGGTGAAAGCTCTGGCTGGGGGTGTGGGCTCTGGGGTGGGGCAGGGCTGGGGATGAGTTTGGGGTGCAGGCAGACTGCTCCGGGCCAGGGGCCAGAGAGGAGGACTCCCCCCACCCCTTTCTCTGCCAGCATCAGCGAGCTCTGAGGGAGAAGCCCCCTTTTCCCTCCCTCCAGCAGCACACTCACCCCCACCACTGTCACTGAAAGTGCTCCTAGGGCCCCTCTCAGGTCCTGGAATCTCCCTCGCCTCCCCCACAGTGGGTGCCGGGGGTTGCTGCGTGAGCCTCCTCCCCTGCTCTTGCCCCTGATTGTAGCCTCACTGGGGGTGAGGGATGGGGCTGCCTCCTTGCCCAGCATGGTGCAGGAGCAGTGACTGCAGGCCAGGGGGCCCCCTGTGCTGGTGGAGGGTCATGCTGGAAAAGGGAAGAGTCTGAGGTGGAAGGGCAGCTCAGTCAGTCTGTCCTGGCAGCCGAGACGGGGGCACTAGGACCCTGCAGCAGCGGTTGCTGCAGAGGGGCAGCAAGAGGGGGCCGGGGGAGACTTGGGGGAGGCATGGGGAGGCAGCAGGTGGGACCCGGGGAACACCCAGCCCCAAATATTGGTAGAGCTGGGCCCCTGGGCTCTGAATATTGCTGGTGCTAAGGCACCACATGGAGATATAACTCGCCGCCCCTGCCAGCATCTGTGGCTGAATCCCATCTAGAGGAGACCACGCAAACACCTGCTTCAATAAAACACAGCTTGAGACGGTCTTCAGATTGTGCCTTTGCAACATCTAGGACCCTGTGCCTCCAACCCAAGGATGAAAATGTGTCTGAGGCCTGTACTGATAATGCTCTGAGGCATCCCTGTATTTGTAACCCAACCTCCAGGTGCTGTCAGCAGCAAAAACAGACAGGTTCAATGTTTGAGGACTTAACAGTGGTTCAACACCACACCCAGAAACCTGGGAAGCTACTTACACTACCCTGGGCACCCTGGATAGGCAATACTTGCCCACTTGTGAGCCGCGAGTCCAGGAATTTAAAACAAAGAGAGAGGGAGACAAGAGAAAACACTTAGGAAAACCAGCAATTAATATTAAGTAACCCTCCCCCCCCAGGATGTTTTAACAATAGTTCCAATCTCAGTCCTCCCCCGTGAGTGAGTGAGTGGCAGCTGCATTCGAGCCACTTACCTCCTCCCTAGTTGGGCTCCCCACTCACAGTTTGCTGTCCTGAGCTGGTGGTGTCCAAAGATTCTGCAAGGACCATACTGCTTGATCTACTCCAGGGATCTAGCACCTGCCCCAGCCCAGCTGATTTCAGCTTTAATTGCTGAATAGGGAGACCACACCTGACTCCCTTAAGTGGGCTGCTGCTCCTCTCTGCAGCTTCAAGCCAGGCTTCCTCCGCTCTGTTATGTGCTGTCCATTGCCTCAAAACCACCTCTGCTCTTCCAAGAGAAATCCCTGGTATCTAGGCCCCTGAACGGAGTCCTGACAACCAGACAGAGGCCCTCAGCAGAAAACAACACTCTCTTTTTCCTTCACTGTAGCCATGTCCTGGAGACTGTATCTAGCTGTGCCTGACTGAGTGACCACAGGTGCATTTGGTATAATTGTCTTCTGCCTGCATCTTCCAACATGGTCAGTAGCCATTTTGTTGCCCCCAAGATCAAAACTTAATTGCACTTTAATCAAAATGCCCCAAATGGTTACACAAGAGAAAGCAAATGAAGCCTGGACCATTCAATCAGTTCCCTCCGCTCTCCCGCAGATCCTGGCAGAGAGCTCCCTCCTCTATGAAGCCGGGCCATCCGCAGCTTTTACACAGCTCTGGGCTGCACTTCTCTGTATTCACCAGTAGGTGTCAATAGTGAGCTCCCTCCTTTCTATGGCTTCAAGTCATTGGGCTTACATATTGAATGTAACTACACCAGAGGTGGGCAAGCTTTTTGGCCCGAGGGCCACATCTGGGAATAGAAATTTTATGGCGAGCCATAAATGCTCACAAAATTGAGGTTGGGCTGGAGGAGGGGGTGAGGGCTCTTGTTGGGGGTGCAGGCTCCAGGGTGGGGCCATAAATGAGGAGTTTAGGGTGCGGGAAGGGGCTCTGGACTGGGGTGATGGAGTGGGGTGCAGGGGAGGGTGAGGATTCTGGCTAGGGGTGCAGGCTCTGGGGTGGGACTCAGGGGTTTGGAGGGTGGGGATCAGGGCTGGGCCTGGAGGTTGGGGTGCAGGAAGGGGTGCAGGCTCAGGCTCTGGGGTGGGGCTGAGAGGTTTGGAGGGCAGGGATCAGGGCGGGGCCCAGAGGTTGGGGTGCGGGAAGGGGTGCAGGCTCCAGCTCAGGCTCTGGGGTGGGGCTGGGAATGAGGGGTTTGGAGGGCAGGAGCAGGTTCAGGGCTGAGGCAGGGGATTGGGGTGCAGAGGGAAGCTCAGGGGTGCAGGATCCAGGTGGCGCTTACCTCAAGCGACTCCTGAAAGCAACGGCATGCCCCTTCTCCAGCCCCTATGTGGAGGCACAGGCAGGAGGCTCTGCATTTCGCCCCGTCTGCAGGCACCACCCCTGCAGCTTCCACTGGCTGCAGTTCCCAGCCAATGGGAGCTGCAGGGGTGGCCCTTGGGGTGGGGGCAGCGTGCAGAGCCGAGCCTCCTGGCTGCCTCTGCGTGTAGGAGCCAGAGCGGGGACATGCCACTGCTTCTGGGAGCAGGGTTGAGTGGCCCCCAACCCTGCTCCCTGGCTTGAGGACTGGAGCTGCTGCTTCTGGGAGCTGTGTGGAGCGGTTCCTGACTGCTCCCCGACTGGAGTGCCAGAGCAGGGCAAACCCCAGACTCCACTCCCCAGCGGGAGCTCGAGGACTGGATTAAAATGGCTGGTTGGCCAGATCCGGCCCAAGGGCCATAGTTTGCCCACCCCTGAACTACACCATTGCCTTTCCTATTCTTCATCTCTTAACATCATTTCCATTGAAATGAGATGTGAAGACACCCCAAAAGCTAGAAAGACAGTCTTCATGACCAAGAAAAAGTACTGGAAACAATAATGTAGATAGGAAACTCAATACACCATGATAAACACTGAGGATATCTAAGTCCAGTGTGCAGAAGAGACATCAAGACTATTGACAGTTTGCCAAGGCTTCTGCTGCACTCTGCACCAAAAGAACATCAGCAACTAAGGGAGACAAGGCAATAACCCACAGAGCACCAAAATCATCAATGCATGTGAGCCACAGCAGCCAAAAAACCCTCATCATCTCAAAGGCATGGAGATAATTCAGGCAACCTCACCTATGCAGGTTAAAGCATAAAAGGAGATGCTAGTGCTGCAAGTAATTGCTTTGAGGCCCAGGGGACTAAAGGGGAACCAGAGAAAAATCAATAAAAAGATTTTTAAATGCCATAACTGAATCCAAAGCCTGGAATAACCCTTAATAGGCACAGCTCCCTAGTTAAGCCTGGTTAGAATGGACCTGAAATAACAGCTGGATTCAGAATGGAGCTCATCTGCCAGTGCCTCAAAGGGACAAAACTGCTTGGGTGCTCGAGGAGCTCTGGTTTATCACCCAGGAAGGAGCTGAGAGACCCAAAAGTGGGGATCCGGTCAACATAGCATCATTAGAGAATGTCAGTTTTATCACACTGTCCTAGCAAAGTGCCTCAACCTCCTTCTGATGGAACTATTGATAAGTGTCAGCATAGATCAGTTTCCATGGCCCATTCCATCATCTCCCTCTCTGCTATGAAGACCAGGGAAATTGGTTGAAACTATAGTAAAGAACAGAATTATCAAACATATAGGTGAACACAATTTGTTAGGGAAGAGTCAACATAGTTTTTGTAAAAGGGAAATCGTGCTTCACTAATCTACTAGAATTCTTTGAGGGCTCAATAAACATGTGGGGAAAAAGAAAAGGAGTACTTGTGGCACCTTAGAGACTAACAAATTTATTTGAGCATAAGCTTTTGTGAGCTACAGCTCACTTCATCGGATGCATTCAGTGGAAAATACAATGGGGAGATTTATATACACACACAGAGAACATGAAACAATGGGTGTTACCATACACACTGTAACGAGAGTGTTCACGTAAGGTGAACTATTACCAGCAGGAGAGCGGAGGGGGAACCTTTTGTCGTGATAATCAAGGTGGGCCATTTCCAGCAGTTAACAAGAATGTCTGAGGAACAGCGGGGGGTGGGGGGGCGGAAATAAACATGGGGAAATAGTTTTAATTTGTGTAATGACCCATCCACTCCAAGTCTTTATTCAAGCCTAAATTAATTGTATCCCGTTTGCAAATTAATTCCAATTCAGCAGTCTCTCGTTGGAGTCTGTTTTTGAAGGTTTTTTTTTGAAGAATTGCCACTTTTAGGTCTGTAATCGAGTGACCAAAGAGATTGAAGTGTTCTCCGACTGGTTTTTGAATGTGATAATTCTTGATGTCTGATTTGTGTCCATTTATTCTTTTACGTAGAGACTGTCCAGTTTGGCCAATGTACATGGCAGAGGGGCATTGCTGGCACATGATGGCATATATCACATTGGTAGATGTGCAGGTGAATGAGCCTCTGATAGTGTGGCTGATGTGATTAGGCCCTATGATGGTGTCCCCTGAATAGATATGTGGACACAGTTGGCAACGGGCTTTGTTGCAGGGATAGGTTCCTGGATTAGTGGTTCTGTTGTGTGGTGTGTGGTAGCTGGTGAGTATTTGCTTCAGGTTGGGGGGCTGTCTGTAAGCAAGGACTGGCCTGTCTCCCAGCCTCAGAAACAACTCTGACATCATAATCAAAAAGACTGACAAAGGAGGTGCTGTCATCATCATGAGTAGGCTGGAATATGAACAAGAGGCTGCTAGGCAGCGCTCCAACACCACTTTCTACAAGCCATTACCCTCTGATCCCACTGAGGGTTACCAAAAGAAACTACAGCATTTGCTCAAGAAACTTCCTGAAAAAGCAAAGAACAAATCCAAACAGACACACCACTGGAGCCCCGACCAGGGGTATTCTTTCTGCTACTCAAGATCCATAAACCTGGAAATCCTGGATGCCCCATCATCTCAGGCATTGGCACCCTGACAGCAGGATTGTCTGGCTATGTAGACTCCCTCCTCAGGCCCTACGTTACCAGCACTCCCAGCTATCTTCGAGACACCACTGACTTCCTGAGGAAACTACAATCTATCGGTAATCTTCCTGAAAACACCATCCTAGCCACTCTGGATGTAGAAGCCTCTACACCAACACTCCACACAAAGATGGACTACAAGCCGTCTGGAACAGTATCCCCGATAATGTCACGGCCAACCTGGTGGCTGAACTTTGTGACTTTGTCCTCACCCATAACTATTTCACATTTGGGGACAATGTATACCTTCAAATCAGCGGCACTGCCATGGGTACCCGCATGGCCCCACAGTATGCCAACATTTTTATGGCTGACTTAGAACAACGCTTCCTCAGCTCTCGTCCCCTAATGCCCCTACTCTACTTGCACTACATTGATGACATCTTCATCATCTGGACCCATGGAAAAGAAGCCCTTGAGGAATTCCACCATGATTTCAACAATTTCCATCCCACCATCAACCTCAGCCTGGACCAGTCCACACGAGAGATCCACTTCCTGGACACTACGGTGCTAATAAGCAAAGGTCACATAAACACCACCCTATACCGGAAACCTACTGACCGCTATTCCTACCTACATGCCTCTAGCTTTCATCCAGATCACACCACACGATCCATTGTCTACAGCCAAGCTCTACGATACAACCGCATTTGCTCCAACTCCTCAGACAGAGACAAACATCTACAAGATCTCTATCAAGCATTCTTACAACTACAATACCCACCTGGTGAAGTGAAGAAACAGATTGACAGAGCCAGGAGAGTACCCAGAAGTCACCTACTACAGGACAGACCCAACAAAGAAAATAACACTAGCCACTAGCCATCACCTTCAGCCTCCAACTAAAACCTCTCCAACGCATCATCAAGGATCTACAACCTATCCTGAAGGACGACCCATCACTCTCACAGATCTTGGGAGACAGACCAGTCCTTGCTTACAGACAGCCCCCCAATCTGAAGCAAATACTCACCAGCAACCACACACCACACAACAGAACCACTAACCCAGGAACCTATCCTTGCAACAAAGCCCGTTGCCAACTGTGTCCACATATCTATTCAGGGGATACCATCATAGGGCCTAATCACATCAGCCACACTATCAGAGGCTCGTTCACCTGCGCATCTACCAATGTGATATATGCCATCATGTGCCAGCAATGCCCCTCTGGCATGTACATTGGTCAAACTGGACAGTCTCTACGTAAAAGAATGAATGGACACAAATCAGACGTCAAGAATTATAAAATTCAAAAACCAGTCAGAGAACACTTCAATCTCTTTGGTCACTCGATTACAGACCTAAAAGTGACAATTCTTCAACAAAAAAACTTCAAAAACAGACTTCAACGAGAGACTGCTGAATTGGAATTAATTTGGAAACTGTATACAATTAATTTAGGCTTGAATTAAGACTGGGGGTGGATGGGTCAGTACACAAATTAAAACTATTTCCCCCTGTTTATTCCTTCCCCCTCCCCCTCCCCCCACGCTGTTCCTCGGACGTTCTTGTCAACTGCTGGAAATCGCCCACCTTGATTATCACTCTCCTGCTGGTAATAGCTCACCTTACCTGAACACTCTTGTTACAGTATGTATGATAACACTCATTGTTTCATGTTCTCTGTGTGTGTATATAAATCTCCCCACTGTATTTTCCACTGAATGCATCCGATGAAGTGATCTGTAGCTCACAAAAGCTTATGCTCAAATAAATTTGTTAGTCTCTAAGGTGCCACAAGTACTCCTTTTCTTTTTGTGAATACAGACTAACACGGCTGCTACTCTGAAACCTGTCATGTGGACAAAGGTGATCCAGTGGATATAGTATATTTAGACCTTCAGAAAGTATTTGACAAGGTCCCTCACCAAAGGCTCTCAAGCAAAGTAAACTGTCATGGGATAAAAGGGAAGGTCCTCTCATGGATCAGTAACTGGTTAAAAGATAAGAAACAAAGGGTAGGAATAAGGGTCAGTTTTCAGAATGGAGAGAGGTAAATAGTGGTGTCCCCCAAAGGTCTGTACTGGGACCAGTGAGGTTCAACATATTCGTAAATGATCTGGAAAAAGGGGTAAAGAGCAAGGTGGAAAAATTTGCAGACGATACAAAATTACTCAAGATAGTTAAGTCCAAAGCAGACTGCAAAGAGTTACAAAGGGATCAAGCAAAACTGGATGACTGGGCAACAAATTGGCAGATTAAATTAAATGTTGATAAATGTGAAGTACTGCACCTTGGAAAACATAACCCCAACTATACACACAAAATGATGAGGTCTAAATTAGTTGTTACCACTCAAGGAAGAGATCACAGAATCATTGTGGTTAGTTCTCTGAAAACATCTATTCGATGTGCAGCAGCAGTCAAAAAAATAACAATGTTAGGAACTATTAGGAAAGGGATAGATAAGACAGAAAATACCATAATGACTCTGTATAAATCCATGGTACACCCACATCTTCAATAATGTGTGCACATCTGGTTGTCCCATCTCAAAAAAGATCTATTAGAATTGGAAAAGGTAGAGAGAAGGGCTACAAAAATGATTAGGGGCATGGAACAACTTCCATATGAGGAGAGATTAAAAAGACTGGGACTTTTCAGCTTGGAAAAGAGACGACTAAGGGGGGAGAGGATAGAGGTCTGTAAAATCTTGACTGGTGTGGAGACAGTGAATGAGGAAATGTTATTTCCTCCTTCACATAACATGAGAACCAAGGGCAGGGGTGGGCAAACTTTTGGCCCGGGAGCCACATCTGGGACTAGGAATTGTATGGTGAGTTGTGAATGCTCACAAAATTGGGGTTAGGGTGTGGGAGGGGGTAAGGGCTCTGGATGGGGGTGTGGGCTCCAGGGTGGGGACAGCAATGAGGAGTTCAGGCTGCGGGAGGGGGCTCTGGGCTAGGGTGGTGGAGTGGGGTGTGGGGGGGGGATGCAGGCTCCGGTTGGGGATGCAGGCTCTGGGGTGGGACCGAGGGGTTCAGAGGGCAGGAGGTGGATCGGGCTGGGGCAGGGGGTTGGGGCACAGAGAGAGGCTCAGGGGTGCAGGCTCTGGTTCGTCCTTACCTCAAGCAATTCCCGAAAGCCCCAGCATGTCTCTTCTCTGGCTCTTATGGAGGGGTGCTGCCAGGCGGCTCTTCACGCTTCCCCGTCCGCAGGCGCCACCCCTGCAGCTCCCATTGGCTGTGATTCCCGGCCAATGGGAGATGCAGAGGTGGCGCTTGGGGTGGGGGCAGCATGCAGAGCGGAGTCTCCGGCTGCCCCTACATGTAGGAGCCGGAGGGGGGGGACATGCCACTGCTTACAGGAGCCAGGTGGAGCGGCCCCGACCCTGCTCCCCAGCTGGAGCACCAGAGCTGCTGCTTCTGGGACCCACATGGAGTGGCCCCCAACCTGCTCCCCGGCTGGAGCACTGGGCAGGCAGAGCAGGGCAAGCCCCAGATCCCGCTCCCCAGCAAGAGCTCGAGGGCCAGATTAAAATGGCTGGCAGGTCAGATCCAGCCCGCAGGCTGTAGTTTGCCCACCCCTGACCAAGGGTCACCCAATTAAATTGATAGGCAAGGGGCAGAGATGATGTGTGTGGGGGGCATGCAGGGTCAACCCCGCCCCCAATTTCTTGGGTCACCTCTTACCAGGATGACCAGCAGTGAGGAGGCAGTGTCTCCTCCTGGTGGTGGCACTCACCTTCTGTCCTTGCAGTGCAGGGACAGAGGAAGCAGCAGGACGCTGGCTGACCATGGGGCTGCTTCTCCTTCCCTGCTGCTGGAGTTCCAGCTCTTCCTGTTGCCTGCTTTGCAGACCACTGAGATGAGGCAGTGGCAATACATGGGGTGGTCATGAACCCTCCCAGAACCTTCCAAACGTGCCCAGCTATCCACAGTTATGTGTCGCCTCTGGAAGCAGGTTTAAAACAAACAAAAGGAAGTACTTCTTCACACAACGCGCAGTTAACCGGTGGAATTTGTTGCCGGAGGAATTTGTTGTGAAGGCCAAAACTATAACAGGCTTAAAAAAAGAACTAGATAACTTCATGAAGGATAGGTCCATCAATCACTATTAGCCAAGATGGCCAGGGATGCAACCCCATGCTCACTTGCTGACCTGGGCCAGATTCAGGCCAGTTCCCCAAAGCCATCTCTTTGTCCATGTTAAAATAGTGAAACCATTAATATGTAGGTTTCAGAGTAGCAGCCGTGTTAGTCTGTATTCTCAAAAAGAAAAGGAGTACTTGTGGCACCTTAGAGACTAACAAATTTATTAGAGCATAAGCTTTCGTGAGCTACAGCTCACTTCATCGGATGCATTTGGTGGAAAAAACAGAGGAGAGATTTATATACACACACACAGAGAACATGAAACAATGGGTTTATCATACACACTGTAAGGAGAGTGATCACTTAAGATAAGCCATCACCAACAGCAGGGGGGGGAAGGAGGAAAACCTTTCATGGTGACAAGCAGGTAGGCTAATTCCAGCAGTTAACAAGAATATCAGAGGAACAGTGGGGGGTGGGGTGGGGTGGGGGGGAGAAATACCATGGGGAAATAGTTTTACTTTGTGTAATGACTCATCCATTCCCAGTCTCTATTCAAGCCTAAGTTAATTGTATCCAGTTTGCAAATTAATTCCAATTCAGCAGTCTCTCGTTGGAGTCTGTTTTTGAAGCTTTTTTGTTGAAGTATAGCCACTCTTAGGTCTGTGATCGAGTGACCAGAGAGATTGAAGTGTTCTCCAACTGGTTTTTGAATGTTATAATTCTTGACGTCTGATTTGTGTCCATTCATTCTTTTACGTAGAGACTGTCCAGTTTGGCCAATGTACATGGCAGAGGGGCATTGCTGGCACATGATGGCATATATCACATTGGTAGATGCGCAGGTGAAGGAGCCTCTGATAGTGTGGCTGATGTGATTAGGCCCTATGATGGTATCCCCTGAATAGATATGTGGACAGAGTTGGCAACGGGCTTTGTTGCAAGGATAGGTTCCTGGGTTAGTGGTTCTGTTGTGTGGTGTGTGGTTGCTGGTGAGTATTTGCTTCAGATTGGGGGGCTGTCTGTAAGCAAGGACAAATCAGACGTCAAGAATTATAACATTCAAAAACCAGTTGGAGAACACTTCAATCTCTCTGGTCACTCGATCACAGACCTAAGAGTGGCTATACTTCAACAAAAAAGCTTCAAAAACAGACTCCAACGAGAGACTGCTGAATTGGAATTAATTTGCAAACTGGATACAATTAACTTAGGCTTGAATAGAGACTGGGAATGGATGAGTCATTACACAAAGTAAAACTATTTCCCCATGGTATTTCTCCCCCCCACCCCACCCCACCCCCCACTGTTCCTCTGATATTCTTGTTAACTGCTGGAATTAGCCTACCTGCTTGTCACCATGAAAGGTTTTCCTCCTTCCCCCCCCTGCTGTTGGTGATGGCTTATCTTAAGTGATCACTCTCCTTACAGTGTGTATGATAAACCCATTGTTTCATGTTCTCTGTGTGTGTGTATATAAATCTCTCCTCTGTTTTTTCCACCAAATGCATCCGATGAAGTGAGCTGTAGCTCACGAAAGCTTATGCTCTAATAAATTTGTTAGTCTCTAAGGTGCCACAAGTACTCCTTTTCTTTTTTCATTAATATGTAAACGCTGACTACTGGGCATGCACTAAAACTCTTCTAGTATTAATGTATTCATATTAGTGTTGTGATGGTTCCATGTTATGGATCAATGACAAAATGCATAGGATTTACATTGTAGATAATATGTAGATGAAGTGCACCACTTGCTAAAAAACAAATTAAAATACATTCGGGATTAACAGAAAATCACTCCCTTTCCCTTTCCCTTCCTGTGAAGTGTGGGGAAGAAGAACAAAGGCATTGCAAGAATTCTGCTATTCCCAGCTTGAATGAAGTAGGAGAAGCCTCATTCTAATGGGGCAGTTGCCTCCTTGGCTTCTCTGAATCATCCCCTTCCACCCCACCCAAAGTGTCTCTTTACAAATTCGGCGCCATTGCATCTTTGATGGAAAGGTAACATCCAGTTGCCACAATCTGTTTAATTCTCTAATTGCTCCTGTGGCTGCCGTTGCAAGGCTTTCAAGAGATCTTGAGCTGTCATATACGTAGCATCCCCATGGTATACTGGGGAATCGCTGCCCTTCCCTGCTGAGATTGGGCAGAACCCACCCAAATGTTACTTTTTCAGCAAAGATGGGGGTGATAAGAATCTAGGGAAGTGCAGTGATTGGGGATGAGCGAAGGAGTGGAATGATGTAACGGGGTGGATGAAAGAGAAAGGAGGAGGATAGAAACAATAACTCTGCACTACTGTATTGTTTGATGCAAGGACCTGGGAGTGCTTTACAAACATTAGGTAATGGAGCATCACAAACCCCCACAGAGGCAGGATTATGAGTCTCTTACAGATGAACAGTGCTTATATTGGCCTAGTGTGGCTGTGTAGCATAACACCACCTTTCCCCTACACACGTACCCCTGGTGCAGCTCTCTTCTTCCTCAAGGGTTGTTGAGCTATGAAAGGTGGTCCAAGCCCTGATGAGGACCTCATTCAACCTTATCTGCTCTGCTACGTAGATATCTCACTTACTCTAATTCCACTTCAATCCCCATCCGCTGCCTATTCTACCCCTTAGCACTGGAGGACGCCAGCTTCAAAGCCACTTGCACTTACCAGCAAGCTATGTGGATGAACCCCTTGTCAAGGTTCCTTCCCCACTCTGAACTCTAGGGTACAGATGTGGGGACCGGCATGAAAGACCCCCTAAGCTTATTCTTACCATCTTAGGTTAAACACTTCCCCAAGGTACAAACTTTGCTTTGACCTTGAACAGTATGCTGCCACCATCAAGCGTTTTAAACAAAGAACAGGGAAAGAGACCACTTGGGGACATCTTCCCCCAAAATATCCTCCCAAGCCCTACACCCCCTTTCCTGGGGAAGGCTTGATAATAATCCTCACCAACTGGTACGGCTGAACACAGACCCAAACCCTTGGGTCTTAAGAACAATGAAAAATCAATCAGGTTCTTAAAAGAAGAATTTTAATTGAAGAAAAGGTAAAAGAATCACCTCTGTAATATCAGGATGGTAAATACCTTACAGGGTAATCAGATTCAAATCACAGAGAATCCCTCTAGGCAAAACCTTAAGTTACAAAAAGACACAAAAACAGGAACATACATTTCCTCCAGCACAGCCTATGTTACCAGCCATTAGACAAAAGAAAATTAATGCATTTTCTAGCTAGATTACTTAATAACTTAACAGGGGTTGGAAGGCTTGCATTTCTGATCTGTTCCCGGCAAAAGCATCACACAGATAGAGCAAACCCTTTGTTTCCCCCCGCTCCAGATTTGAAAGTATCTTGTCCCCTCATTGGTCATTTTGGGTCAGGTGCTAGCGAGGTTACCTTAGCTTCTTAACCCTTTACAGGTGAAAGGGTTTTGACTCTGTCCAGGAGGGATTTTATAGCACTGGATGCAGAAAGGTGGTTACCCTTCCCTTTATATTTATGGCACCCCTCAGTCATGCTGGATAGACGTGGCAATAAGACAGGAGTTCTGGAAGCTGGGGAGGAATGAGCTGGGATGGGGGCCAAAGAAGAAGACTCTAAACTGGAGGGGAGCTGCAATGGAGGAAAAAAGTGGGTTCTGATCTGGCAAGCCTGACAAAGGAAGACGTGGGCTGACTTCAGAAGGGGAATGAGAACAGAAAGAGCTTGAATATAGGAAGAAGAGCTGTGACTGAAAGAACACAAGGAATAAATCCATCAGAGGGATGGAGGAAAAAAAGAAAGAGAGAGACGGAAACTATGAAAACAAATCTATAAGGGATTTAAAAATGTACAGGAGAAAAAAGATGAGAAAGGGAAAGTGAATATTATTTATTTTATTGGATTTTTATTTTTTACAAATGGCAGGGGCAATGGTTTGGACAATCAGGATTATTGCTACTTTTTTCTGTCTCCAGCAGCTCCTCCTTTTTGCTGCTTCGACCTGTCTCCATCTGTCTCTTGTTTCTTCTTTTTGTCTCCATCTCTTTCTCTCCAAAGGTGGCTCAGATATAGATCTTTAGTGTACGCCTGGCAAATCATGGCCCTAAGGCCAAGCCCGCCCCAACAAGCATAAACTCATATAACGCCATTAAGAGGTAACTGGATTCAAATCGTGGTTGAAAATGCACAACGTTGCGATACTTATTAATGATTTTTATAATTATTAATAAAGCCCCAGGAATATGGGAGGTGCACTGGGTGCCAGGTTGATGTAACGTGGTGCACACATGTTAGGAGGAGCACCCCTCTCCCACAGGCCCCTCACAGAGGAGGGATGGCAGGTTTGTTGGCATCCTGTCAGAAGTCGTCTGTCTGCACTGTGGGGTGGGGGTGTCCGGCAGGCTCTGAGGGCCCCCTGGAACAACTGTGGAGCACGGGGGGGAGCGCAGGCAGTCTGTACTGAGAGGAGTGTGGGGACTGCTCCCGCATCCCTGTGAACCCAAAGCACCAGAGCAAGCAGCAGTTTGACTCTTCCCTGCCGGTGAGATCGCTGCTACCCGCGGGGTGCCCAGGCCAGACCTGCCCCAGGGCAGAGAGTGTGAGGAGGGCAGGCTCCAAGAGGCAGCGCAGGGTGAAGGGGACACAGCAGGCTGGGGGAGCCTTGGGGTGAAAAGCTTGGCTGGGGACACCTGAGGGGAAACAGCAGGAGGACAGGGAGAGGCTGAGCCCAGGGAGGGCCCAGCCCAAGAGTGGCGGGGTAAGGATGCTGTGGGGGGCTGGACACTGAGTGGGGAGCAGGACGAGTGGGGGCCAGGTGTTGAGGGGAGGACGGAACAGGGGTCTGGGCGCTGAGGGGGGCCGAGGCAAGAGAGCGGTAGCACGAGGCTGAGCTGAGGTGCTGAGGGGGGCAGGGGTGAGGGCGGGGGAAACGAGGGGGCTGAGGGGGGCGGGGTGAGGGAGGGAGAAGCGAGAGGGTTAGGGGATGAGGGGGGGCGGGGGTGAGAGAGGAGGAAGAGAGGGGGCCAGGGGCTGAGGGGGACAGGGTGAGGGAGGGGGAAGCGAGGGGGCGGGGTGAGGGGGACCAGGTGGGGGGAGTGAGGGGGGGATGGCGGTGGGGGGAGGGGAGAGGGAGGGGGGAGTGAGGGGGGTTGGCGCGGGGGGAGGGACGGGGAGGGGGGTGCAGGTGGGGGGAGTGAGGGGGGATGGCGGTAGGGGGGTGCAGGAGGGGGAGTGAGGGGGGTTGGTGCTGGGGGGGAGGGGGAGGGATGGGGAGGGGGGAGTGAGGAGGGTTGGCGGTGGGGGGGAGGGGCAGAGGGAGGGATGGGGAGGGGGGTGCAAGTGGGGGGAGTGAGGGGGGTTGGCGGTGGGGGGAGGGGGAGGGACGGGGGGCAGGCGGGGGGAGTGGGGGGGGTTGGCGGTGGGGGGAGTGAGGGGGAGGGACGGGGGGGTAGGTGGGGGGGGCGGGCTCGCGCGGCGCGCGGGTGGAGCGGAGGTTGGGCTCGGGCTCGGGCTCGGGCACGCGCGGGAGGGCGGGCTGCGGGCGGGGGCGCGCGGGGCGGGAGGCGGGAGGCGGCGCGCGGGCGGGCGGGCGCCGACCCCAGGAGCAGCAGCAGCAGCAGCAGCAGCAGCCGCCCCGCGGTGAGTGAGAGTCGCTCGTGCGCGCCCGGCCCCGGCCCCGGCCCCGCTCCCGCTCCGCGAGCCGCCGCTGTTGAGCCGGCTCCGGGGCCCCTTCGCGGGGAGCGACCCCGGCCCCGCCCCGCCCCGCCCCGCCCCGGGCGCCTGGAGCCCCGCGGGGGGGGGGACCTGTGCGCGGCCCCCCCCGGGGCTCGCTGCGGGCTCCGCGCGAGCTGCAGTCCCGTTGGGGCCGGGCTCGCAGCGGCTCTCGGGCCCGCGGAGGCGAGCGGGGCTCCCGCGCGGCAGCCGCCCCGTGGCCGGGCCGCGGAGCTGGGCCGCGGCGTTCCCGGAGCGCGGGAGCGGATCGTGTCGGCTCCCGCCCGCCTTCAGCCGCGGGGCTGCCTCCGAACCCCGTTTGCCTTTTACTGGAAGGCGAAAGTGTTTGTTAAGCCGAGGAAAGACCATAGAAAAGGCTCTTTCGTGCGACTGGAAGCTCCGGGCTCGGCTCGGCTCGGCTCTGTGGGGCGAGGATAAATGTGAAGCCGGGATCTAGGAGCGGAGTTTCGCTTTGTCAGTTGTGTGCCTCGGGTTGGCTCCCCGCCGCCTTCTCGTACACGTTTTTGTATTTCATTGTTGAAAAAATCCATGCACTGTGTGTGGACGCGGAGAGCATCCAGCAAATCAGCCCCCTTCCTAAGGTCATTCTCTTTGCTTTCGCTGGTTATTTATAGTTTCGGTGGCTCTTGTGGGCTTAGTTGTACCTGATGGTAACTCTTGTATACTTTTTTCAGCTGTGTATTTTCAATAGTGTTGGTTTCTTTGGGCCAGTACACAACTCTTCTTTATCAAAGGGTGGCGTTGGCTGACTTGCGGCAGAAGGAGCAGGCACTTTCACAGGCACACAGGTCGATGGTTGTAAAAAATCTTCTCCAGTTTTAGTCTTTGTATTTTTAACGCTTTTGAAAACTAATTTACTTGGAAGACAAGAAATGAAACATTCCAGGTACAAATTACCTTACAGGAGAGGAAGGTGTATTGGTGTAATGAATCTTCAGTTATTAATGAAAATGGCCGAGTGACCTTTCTCTGTGGAAGAATGTACCTAAGTCGTCATGGTTTTGAAAAGTTCATCATTTCCGGTTTCATATACAATTTTCTTCCATTGACACTTTTAATAGGTAAGGAGAACACATGATCCAGACCGTCTGACTTTACCTGGGGTGCCTGTGATAGGAAATTTCATAGAAATGTTGCCTTTCCTTTTCCTCCACTTGGAGACAAATGCTCAGAAACAAAATTTTGAATTTCAGCTTGGTTTACTACCAAGCAGTCTGGAAAAGACCGACACCACTCTAGTTGTAACCCTCAAAAACCAGATACTTTCAGAATGGCTTCTTCACCCTTTCAAATGGCAAGGAAAAGTGTTGGGCTTCTTATCTTTGTCAAAGCTTTGTTCTTTCAACTGCAGATGGATTGAGAGAAAAGCTAGATGTACAGTGGGTTTCCTGACTTTGGTTATACTGGTTTGTGGTTTTATGCTTTCAGATAGCTTTAGAGAAGTGCCTTCTTGTTCCAATGTATACGATTAGCGACTTAAGCTACATATGGGGTAATTAGAAAACTACCTAAAACACATTTTTGCAGTGACAGTTGGTTTATTAGCATTTATCATTTTTCCTTCAAAGAAAGAAGTGTGCATTAAAATGAGTTGAGCCTCATACTCATGCTATTTGCATATTTTTTTCTGTGATGAGGGTCAGTGGTGATCACTTTCTGCTCCTAGAATAATATTAATGGATGATAAAGAGAAAAATGGTATGAACTCTCTCTTAATGTTACGAATAGTGGTGATGGTGATTCTTAAATATTCAGTAGGTTCTTATGGGTGCTAAGAACAAAATAGTTTTGATAGTAATTCTCAAAGGCCTTTAACAAGGAGTGGAAAAATACTGAAAAAATTCCCCTCAGAGTTGGAGATGAGATATTAAACCATAGTTCTCTAGATGATGATTTGAAACTGGAAAAAAATCTCTTTAAACTCCCAACTACATCCCCTCCTTTTTTTCACAATTTATTCTCAAAGGGGCTCTAAAGTAAAATGCCGAAGATTCCAACTTTTGCCCCCTATTGGACTGGTGAAGTGAGCTCTAGATCAGAAGAAAAAGGCCCCTTTTTAAAATGCAAATGGTGTAGATACTTTGTGAGCAGTCTCCCACTCAACCTGTTGATTTGTTTTGTTAACAGAGCAGAGAATAGCAGAGTGTATGAAATCCCCAAACCTTTGAATTATCAGGATTTAAAGTAGCATTTTTGGTGTTTAGCTTCTTGTAGTTTTTAATCTTCTCGTGGTGGGCTATATGGAAGTGCAAACCATGAAGTCACAGTATTGAATGAGAGTTCAATTTAGACATAAAAAATGTAGCTCGAGGAATTATTAATGTGGAAGAGGAAAAACTTATGCTGCAAATTAATGCATTTAACTTTCTGAAATTTCCAGTATCTTGAAACTGTTTTTAAATTCTAACTCGGCATTTCAGTTGTAGCTTAAATGCTTAGCATAAATTTAAATTTATAAAAAGTATTTCCACACTATTAAGCCAAGATACAGTCACGTAGAAGAAGATGGATTCTATTTCCAGGACACTGATTGTGCCAACTGTTTTAAAGCATTTTGAAGATCCATATTTATTTCAACTATCACAGATGTAACTAAATTAAGCTGTACTGTCCATATCAAATAAAATGCTCTTTTGTCACATATAGAATTGAGTTATAAAGAATGATTTATTCTGGAGATGTGCATTTTGTTGAATACTTGCTGGTTTGGAACTCTCCAAAGACAGTTAACTTGAGCAGGGAAGGTGAGCAAATACATACTCTTTATATTGCTTATATAACCACCTTCCTTAATTTTTCAAAGTAAACGTCAGAGATATGACAAATGTAATTTCGGATTACCAAAGTCCCACACTGAAAATTACTTTGCTTTGTGACTGGTCACTGGGGTGATTGTTCCAAATCTGCCGACTGGTTTTAAAAACAGCTCCTTATGAAAATGTGGGAAAGGCTTGGCTCACAAGAACAGTTTTATGACGGGTGTCAGTGTACTTTAATCCTAATTTTTATTACTTCTTCCATGGTGGCCCTTTATGGGTCTGAGAACTTGTTTGTGATATATCCCTATGTTAAAGGGTACAATCAGCAAACTGAACTTTGTAATCAAGAAATAAAAGCTGCATATCACAACAGCCAATCTCCGACCTGAATGTGTGGTAGAGAGTAGTCTCAAGTTATCTGAGTTTCTAATGTGCTTTTAACCCATTGACTTGAAGTGTGGTTTTCTTGACATGTATCCATCTTATTGCTGGAATAGGATGCACCATGAACATTCATACTAAGGAGTTAAAACAGCTTATGGCTGAAGAGTTAATGCATCACTTCAGCTCAAAAGATTTTTATAATTCAGCTTAGTTACAGATATTGCCATCTGCCATTTTCTTTCTATGTGCATGAACATAAATGTATCTTGGATAGATGTACTGTTGTGGTTCTTAGCAAAATAATAAAGCCTTAGTTAAGGTTTTATTCTGATGCATTCTGCTACTGAAAATGTAAGTTGGGAAATCAAAGTGGTTGTGGATTGAGAGGTGTTCAGGTATTTTTAACTTATTTTTTGCTTATGGGACTGTTTTTGGGTATGTTTGGACTAGGTTTTGTGCTTCGGTCCGTGACAGTTGCCTGAGCTTGTGATTATAAGCAGAAAGATCTAAGCTTGTGGGTAACAGAGAAGAAATGTTTTCCTCTTTGTGTCCACATAATGCAGGGCTGTGGGAAGAGATGCTTAATGAGGATGATTATTGCTATGTCTGTGGCTTTCTATAAATCCACTTGTAATGGAGGCTTTGTACAGTTACTTCTGAATCTGTACATTTAAACACTGCAAATAGCAATCATGGAGCCGGCTAATAGCAGACTGTCAAGTAAGTGCAATCCTTGTGAGAACATTCAGCCATAGATCTCAATTTAAGTATTCCTTTTACCAGCAAATGTTTCTTATAGCAGTTGCTGTATATGTAGTTTAAAAAAACATTCGTTGCTGCCTGTTTCAGCCTTACTTTCTTGAATCTTCACGAACTTTCTAATTAAAAACAGGTTTTTCGTTCTCTCCGCTCTGTCTCAGGGAGACTGTAGAACAGATTCAGATTGTAGAGATTTTACAGATTCAGAAGATCTGCAGTTCAGCATGAATTTTATTTGATGTTCAGAGACTACTAGTAGCCAGTAGGAGAGAGTTTAGTAGCCAGTTTAAACAAAAACATGATTCGTACGTTTGTTCATATGACATAATATGCAGCTACAGTTTTTGTAATGTGATTTCCATGATTATGAATGAAAAATTCAGACATGTATTTCACAATAGGATTGTACAGTAACAAACCCATCAAGCATTCGTTGGATCAGCTAAATGCCACTAGGCAGCAGTTTTATCTGGTCTTGTTAGTACATTATAAAGGGCAAACCTTTGCATTTCAATTTTACAGTGTGTTTTAAAGTGCCTTTTAGAATCTAGGCTTAAGAGTTAAACTACTTAATTCCATTTTGCAGCGCTCTCTCTCTCTCTCTCTCTCTCTCTCTCTCTCAGACACACACACACACACACACACACACTACGCCCCCCCCCCCCCCCCAAGATGGCAGGGAAAATGCTGATGTTATGCTAAGACAATACAGAAGACTGTAAAAATAAACTATCCACTTTATATAAGACACTATCAACACATTACTGTGTATTAGGTAATTTGTGTAGTAGTTTGTAAGTTAAAATTGCATTCATGCACAGCTTATAACTATATGTTAAGAAGATTTCTTATAGTTATCATTAATTTTGATGATTTGGATGCAGTTCTTAATAAGAACTTACTTGTTATGCACACCAGTCTTTCTGATATACATAGAGGTGATCTGTGGGGACATCTAAAATACTTTTCATTTTGGACATATTAGCACACTTTGTTTGCAAAAGCAAGTTTCGTGTCTACAAACTTTTGTACAGTGTTCAAATGCGAAATATACATTTCTTCTCCAGTAGAAACTTGTAATTTTTTGGAGAGGTTGCTAACTGAAATTTCTTGTCTTGGAAAGTATTACATAATTTATGTACGAAAACTGTCAAGAGCATGGAAACTACAAATCCTAAAATTTAAGAATGAACTACGACATCAGTGCTTTAAGAACATAAGAATGGCCATACTGGGTCAGACCAAAGGTCCATCTAGCCCAGTATCCTGTCTACTGACAATGGCCAATGCCAGGTGCCCCAGAGGGAGTGAACCTAACAGGCAGTGATCAAGTGATCTCTCTCCTGCCATCCATCTCCATACTCTGACAAACAGAGGCTAGGGACACCATTCTTTATCCATCCTGGCTAATAGCCATTAATGGACTTAACTTCCATGAATTTATCCAGTTCTCTTTTAAACCCTGTTATAGCCCTAGCCTTCACAACCTCCTTGAGGAGTTGACTGTGCGCTGAGTGAAGAAGCACTTCCTTTTATTTGTTTTAAACCTGCTGCTCATTAATTTTTATCTTATCTATACATACACTTTAAATGGCATGTGTACTTCAGGCAAATAATATGAAATTCCCTTGTTTTCTTTTCTCATCTGATGTCGTGAACTTAATGAAATGATACATGTGAACATACGTGAGGCATCACTGGAAGAACCTTAATGAGAACAGGAAGTAAGTGCTACTTGGTTCTGCAATTTGTGGTGGTGATGAAGTGGTACCTTCTCTTTGCATTTGGAACTTGGTCCACAGTGTTGTGGATGTCTTGGTTCATTCATTTAGTTTATTATATAAAATGATGACTTCAGTATATCAATAATACTTTCTCTTTCCTATTACCATCTTGTATAAGTGCTTCATTTTCTTTCTATCATCTACATAAACGTCTTTCATTGTTTGGAATATTAACCAAGAAATCGAGCCTAGAATCTTGCCAAACTCTTTGTGAATACATTTCAAGCAATGTTATCAAAGTGAATATTTAACACTATTCAACAGGGTAAAGGTGCAGTAATTGCAGATTAAAGGAGAGGGAACTACTCTCCCATTGGAGTTGTGTGAGTTTTAATTGTAGATCTTTCATATTTACGTATTTTTCACGTATTGTGCTCATGATATATTGCTGGAAATTCCACAGAACTCTAGTGAAATTGACTGCTATCCTCCAAGTTTTGTGGTTAGTCTAGGACACACATGAAAAAAGTTTTAGAAAAAGTGGTCATTAGTGGACAGCCAATTACATATCACTTTGCAGTTGGAGTATGGATGCTGACATGACTGACTTTGGGCTGTGGAGAGAGAGGAAGAAAGTCTTGTACCAATAAGATGATAGTCCTCCTCTCTATGGCTCTGCTGAGATTACGTCTAAATGTGCAGAACGTCTAAACTATGGTAAATTTTTCTAGTCGGAAAGCAAATCCTACTGATTTGGAGGCTAATAGGAAAGATTGGTAGAGTGGAGGCCAACAGTGTCCATGGGTAATGCCTGTGTGAGAAGCTAATACATGGCTTCTTGGAGAGTGGTGTGTACTAGTGCATCATGCTGGAAGGAGTACCCCCTGTTTAACCACCGTATCTAACAGGTGGCAAATTTTGAGGCACCCCCCCATCACTTCTTTCCATTCTTTTCTAAAATATCCCTGAACCATCCTCATTACTCACCCCACTCCTCTGTCACTCTCTCTATTTTCCTCCTTTTTCCATTATGGGGAATGTATAATTCACTGGTATCTTCTGGGAGATTTGATTGGCAAGTGCCAGAAAGTTCTTCTGCAGTCTGTGGAAGGTCTGAGATCTTCTGTGACTTCTTATTAGAGGCCCAGGGAGGGGAGCCTGAACATTTGCTGTTGTTTAATATTTGTATACAGTGTATGGATGCACATTGTGCTTTACAGAAAGACACTTCCAGCTCATTCAAGGGGTTTACAGTTTGGGAACCTTCTCTTTTCCTGATCTTAGGGTATTGTTGGGATTTTGGGTGCTGGGCTGTGAGGTTCTCCATTGCTTTGGAGAGGAGAATGGGAGTAATATACATAGCAAATCCTGGTTGGCAGCGGAACTGGAGAAGCACCCCAGAGGACCAGGTCAGGCCACTAGCAAGAACATCTCTCCTCTAATTCTGTCACCCAGTGCAATCCTCTGTATGGCAAAAGCCTGGAAGGAGTATTCTCAGCAAAGGGTCAGAATGCATGCAGAATAGTCTTCTGATCCTTGTCCTTCAGTAAACGTATCAACTTCTAGGGTACAGCCTTTCAGAAAGCTATTTATTTTTCAGCACTAAACTCAGTTGCAGCTGACATGTAGGTAAGTACTTTCTTCAGGCCTTACCTGTGAGGAGAGGAATTATTTAGATTGGCACAAGGGGGCTATAATTGGGAGTTGCGGGATGAAATTGAGCAGAGGAAAAATGTAAGGTCGAATATGTGGCTTCATGTCTCAAGGGCAGTGGTAGAACACTATCACTTATTTAAGCAAAACACTGTTATATTTACTATGGAGAAGAATCCTGTACTGGGTAATAGGCCGCTACCATTTATAACTTCTAAAATTCCATGTAGTGTTCCGCATTGAACTTCATGAGTTTCCTTATATGTATGTTCTAGGGATAACATTCAGGTTTGTCTCTATAAGACCCATATAGGGCAGCTGCTTGGAGGTTTTTTTTTGTTTGTTTTTTTCCCCCCCAGTGTTTGGCTTTTTTGTGTTTCATTTTAACAGATGAAATCAGCTGGGATCCTTGAGCTTTGTACCTGTGTGCAACAGGAAGTTATTGACATAGGACACTTGATTCTTGAGTTTGGTTCTCTCAAGCCAAACATGAGGAAATCTAAGTTAGACCTTGTGGTGTGCCTGGAAGACCACTCTGCCCACGTTCTTGGGATGAGGGTGGGAAAGGGGGTGGTTGTCTGAGAAAGTTTATATTTCTCATTTGTGTGAGGTAGTTTATGGAACTGTTGGTATGTCAGTTTGTAAAATATACATATTTTTTAAAATTCTGCATGTGCCTAGAGATGTTTTGATAGGTTCACTATATAAACTAGAGAGTAAACGAGTCTGAGAGGAGGTGTAAAGTGAAGGGATAATGTTGTCCTTATCTTTGATGCTGTTATGTGTATATATTTTATGATGTGTGTTTAAATATGTAGTTTGTAAAGAGCTTTGGGATCCTTTGAGTTGAAAAAACACTATGGGCTTGTCTACACTGGCACTTTACAGCACTACAACTTTCTCACTCGGGTGTGAAAATACACCCCCGTGAGCCCTGCAAGTTTCAGCACTGTAAAGTGCTAGTGTAGACAGTGCACCAGGGCTGGTAGCCACACTGCCACCTCTGGGAGCTATTCCCCTCGTGGGGGTGGATTTTTAGAGCGCTGGGAGAGAGTTCTATGCCGTGACTACACAAGCCACGTTAAAGTGCTGACACGGCAGCGCTTTAACATTGCCAGTGAAGACATGCCCTGTGGGAATGGTGCTGGTTGTCAGATTAAATGTGTTGCAAAGAAACTGTATGTATATTTTGTCTAATATTTATCAAGATATGACATCTCTAAGGAGGAAAACCTGATAATATGCTCTCTGAGAGAACTTTTTAGTAAGGTGCGTATTACTTCAAATGTGAAATAGTTATGTTTGCTTATATTTTCTTAAAGGACTATCATCAGGGCAAACGTTTAGGTTTTGCAAAATATAAAAATGATAGAAATGTTTCAATTTAAAAAAAAAACAGATTGCAATGGAAAATCTGTAACTTGTATCATGCATAGAACTTGAAAGTGAAAATGATTAGAAGCTGACGGTAAATAAACGTAAGAAATTCAGTAATCACTTTTCATTGTCCAAGCAGAAAGAAATGCAAAAACTAAATAGCATAAATAGTAAAAATTAGGATACTAAAGCTATCAACCTGTAAGCAGGAAATAATTTCATGCATGTATATAGTTCTGTTGAGATTGGGACTGCTTACATGATTAGGGTCTTAATTA
This sequence comes from Dermochelys coriacea, assembly GCF_009764565.3. Taxonomy (NCBI): domain Eukaryota; kingdom Metazoa; phylum Chordata; order Testudines; family Dermochelyidae; genus Dermochelys; species Dermochelys coriacea. The sequence continues at coordinate 108,476,255 of NC_050075.1, read as the reverse complement.
TATTTTTAATAAAACTTTTGTATTAATATAAGGTAAGCGAACCCATTTAAAAAAAAAATTAACTTGTCTGTTTGAAGTGTGCATTTTTGACCACATTTTAGCTATCTGTTCTAAAGGTGACTTGGCCAAATGTTGGTGGTTGAGTTGAGACATTTTTCTCTTTAAGGTATGTTAATTTTTTTCCCTCTGTGGAGAATTTGATTGCTGAGGTTCTGTTTCCTTGTGCTAATCTTGTTCCTGGGTAACTTTCAATTACTGCGGTGTTAGATATGAAAAAGAATAAATGCATGGAAACAAGTATTTCAGCAGATCGTAAGGTTATGGATTTAGTTTTCTGACATCTCTTGCTATTAAGATAAAAATGGTAAACTTTTGCAAAAACAGGTTTCAGAGTAGCAGCCGTGTTAGTCTGTATTCGCAAAAAGAAAAGGAGTACTTGTGGCACCTTGGAGACTAACTAGTCTGTATTCGCAAAAGAAAAGGAGTACTTGTGGCACCTTAGAGACTAACTTGTTAGTCAAGTACTCCTTTTCTTTTTGCAAAAACCTGATTGTTTCCTGTGGACCTGAGAGATTGAAGTTTCTCTTTCTAAAATTTTTACTTTTCTCACTGATTTTCTCACTGCGTGGTTCTTACTATTTATTTATTTATTTATTTTGGTGCTTGAAAGCAAATTCTAATTACAATCAGACGGATTTAAAATAGGATATTACAGAGTGGTTGTAGTTGCTTCCTATCCCATTGTAAAATGAATTTTAAAAATCCCCCTGCCCTAAGTTTCAGAGTAGCAGCCGTGTTAGTCTGTATTCGCAAAAAGAAAAGGAGTACTTGTGGCACCTTAGAGACTAACAAATTTATTAGAGCATAAGCTTTCGTGAGCTACAGCTCACTTCATCGGATGCATTTGGTGGAAAAAACAGAGGAGAGATTTATATACACACACACACACACACACAGAGAACATGAAACAATGGGTTCATGTTCTCTGTGTGTGTGTGTGTGTATATAAATCTCTCCTCTGTTTTTTCCACCAAATGCATCCGATGAAGTGAGCTGTAGCTCACGAAAGCTTATGCTCTAATAAATTTGTTAGTCTCTAAGGTGCCACAAGTACTCCTTTTCTTTTTGCCCTAAGTTTAACTTCCTTCCCCACCACATTTTAGAATCCATGTCATTTATGAAGCTGTGAAAGGTCTTCACAATTTTACTTGATTGTATGCTGTATCCTCATCCACTGCTCTTCATCTGTCCAGTTCTTTAGACTGTAAGCCCTTCAGGTTTGGGATTCTCTCTTTTTTTGTGTTTGTGTAGCACCTAGCACAATAGGACTGTGATCCTAAGACCGCCTTGATGCTAATCGGCAGAGTTCACTGTTCTGTAACAGTAACTCTTACCATGCCTGACAAACTCACTACACCTAACACTTTGCTGTCATAGTAGTTATCTATAAAGAATGTAATGTGAGATCTTAAATGAAAGCTAGGATTATGCTGGTCATTAATATTATGAAATGTATGTACAGATTATATTTAAAAAGCAATGCCTGTATACTGGAAAATATATCCTTCTAGTTCGTATTAAGGTTTTACTCCCCAGTAGAGGTGAAAAACTGGTTTGCCAGACAAAGGGAGGTATTTTCAGATGTGTAGATTAAGCATTGTAAAGCCAACACAATGGAAGATCCATTTACATGTGAAAGTCAACAGGAAAAACTGGTCAACTGGGGAATGTGAAACAAACAGGAGTCTGGGAAGACAAATTGGAGCCGGCACCCCAAGAAGAGAATCACAGAGGTCATCCCATCTTTGGCGGAGAAAACAACGTGTTTCGGAAATACAAGGAGAAGCAAAAAGACATTGGGAAGCAAAAAGGACAGTGTTTTTTGTATTCATGAAAGTTGGATCATGATTATGAGCGCTAGTGATGCTGGGAGGTTGCTTTAGGTGAGAAAATGTTTTAGGCAAGGATTTTAGACGGTTAACTTTAAGTTTAGGAAGCATCCTTTTCGTTTTACATGTGATCTGTTCTTATTATCCTTGCTCACTGTTTCTTAAATCTTAATCTTTGTAAATAAATTTATATTTGTTTTCACTATTAGTAGATTCCAGTGCTGTGTTATGTAGGGAGCTGATTCTGAATTGTGCCAGTCAGGCTGTGTATATGCTGTCTCTTTGGGGAGAGCTTACGATACTTACGGTGAGTGTCAAGTGATTCACTGGATACTCCACGAATGCTGGAATACATCAACTGTTAACCTGCAAGGCAAAGTAGGGACTAGCAGAGCCCTGAGGGGAGTGCTTGAGTGGCTGAAGGGCTTAAATTTGTTAGTCTCTAAGGTGCCACAAGTACTCCTTTTCTTTTTGCGAATACAGACTAACACGGCTGCTACTCTGAAACCTGTGAAGGGCTTAAGAGTGTGAGGGAGGTGAATGACATCCAGCTATCACAAGTAATACTCCTTGCTGGAGGCAGAAGGGTAACATAGTGATACTCAATCCGGAACACCCTGAGAAAGTGTTAATAGCACTGCAATCCTGATTGGGGCTTTTTGTAAGGATCGTAACATAAGTAATACTGCTTAGAATAAAATAAAATTTATTTTCCTGAAATTTTGCATTCCACACCTTGTTGTAAGTTTTTTCTGGGAATTTTGAACACTTCCATAAATTTCACTTTTAAACTTATTTAAAAACTTTTTTGGGGTTCTTAATGCCTCCAGAAGGGTTCCAAATATTTTTTTTGGGCCATGATGAAATTGGCCTTTTAATAATTTGGGGTGGAGGGTGTTTTTCAGCATTACAAGGTGTATAATAAAAACCAGCTTGTGATATCTCTTACTAAGGCCAGGTTTGCACTAGAAAAAATTTAGTGGTATAACTACACAGGCAAACCGTCCTGGTGTAGATGCAATTTATACTGGCAAAAAAGTGCTTTATCTGTTATAGCTTACACCATCAGTTCTCGAACTTTAGCAACCCGAGGATCCCCATTTTGATTTAAATATTTTCACTCCCATTCCACCCCTGCCCCTCCTCTTCCCCGCTTCTTTTTGCGGCGTGCAGGAGGCACTGGGAGGGAGGGGGATGAGTTGATCAGTGGGGCTGGAAGCCCCAGACATGATTCCGTCCCCTCCCCTGAGTGTACCCTGTTCCTGCTGCTCCTCCTCCCTCCCAGCGCCTCCTGTACACCGCTGAACAGCTGTTCCCTGGCATGCAGGAGGCGCTGGAGGGAGGGGGAGTAGTTCATCAGGATTAGCAGACCCCCTGGAGTACCCTCGCAGACCCCTCAGGGCTCCGTGGGCCCGACTTTGAGAAATGCTGGCTTACACCAATTTCCTGAGTAAAATAAAATATACTGGCAAAAACAGAGGGGTTTTTTTTTTTTTCTGCTATCGCATCTGTGCTAGGGTCTTTGCTGGTATGGAAATATTACAATTACATCAGCATAAAAGTGCTTTTGCCTGTATAGCTTGGTGAAAGCATCTTTTTGCCTGTAATAAGCTGGAGAAATGGTCTGCACAAAGTAAAATACCTCTAATCAGTTTAAAGTAGTGTTTTGTTTCTATTTTTCCTTGTTTCCTGCACTCTTCTTTGTTACCTTGGGCTACTACAGCCTGGGTCACGCTCATACAGAGCTGTTTTCACCTGTGTACAGTGCTATATAAGAGCATGACACATGCCTTGTGACAAAATTGTAAGAGTTTTATATGTGCAAAGTATTAATAATTATGCTTAACTCTTACTATATTTATAAAGCTCTTATGGACCTCAGTGACAAAATTGTATTATTACATTAACTCATACACTTGTATAATCTCTGCATATATCTTTGCTAATTTTAGGGAGCAAAAGGAGGTTGGGTGGTATAAACTAACTGGAGTAAGAGTAAATGCTGTGGCATTGTATGTTAGTGAGCTACAGGCTGCATGGCTTTCTATTGATTTCCAGACATTATAATGTTTGGTACTTTTTAAAGCTGTAGAATTTTTCTAAAAAAGCGAATAAGGTTTCTACAGGAGCTTAGATACGATGGTGATTAGGGCCATGAAAGTAGCTAGATACAGAACAGACCACTGTCTACTTCTTGAAAAATAACCTGCCCAAAATCACAAGAATCAACAGTCTACCCACAGTGACAATAAGAACAAGGGCTTTTAAATACACAATAACTGATATGTTTTGCTCTGTTAGTTTGCAAGCTGTGCAGGGGATGGGACCATGTGCACTTTATCTGTACTGTGTGGTGCTGAACATGTTAGAGTGCTGTAAAATATTTAATATGAATTTGTTCTAGTAGTGAAAAATACATTGTAAATATAAATCTGAGTTAGAGGTGGATTATTCTTAATTTATTAAACTTTAGTTGTATTTTGGAGATTAATGGCTTCTTGTCATTAAAATATGTCTCCTTTAGCAAGTAGGTCAGGGCTGTACTGCCTTTCCCCGTTTTTCTTTTTTTCTTTTTCTTTTTCCTCTTTATCACTAAAGATATGTGTGCTGTTTTAGATGTGATCAGAAGCATTAACATTTCAGTTTGGGTTTGGTATATTGTCGTGACATCTTGGTGCTGGAACTGGCCAAATAAGTAAGTAATGTAGCAACTGAGGGGCAAGTGTTCTGACTAGAGCCTGTTGTGAAATTGTTGGTTTTCTGTGCATCTTAAGTGAGTTGACAGCCCACTAGATTCTAATTGCACAGTAAGAAAAGGAGTACTTGTGGCACCTTAGAGACAAGGTGCCACAAGTACTCCTTTTCTTTTTGCGAATACAGACTAACACAGCTGCTACTCTGAAATCTGTAATTGCACAGTGTAATTAAAATAAACACCATAATGCTAATCGTTTATATATTTTTGCCTTTGGCTGAAGTTTTACATTAGAAACTGCTATACTTTTGGTGAAAGTAGTTTTAATATTATTTTAATTTATTTATTTATTAGGCTGCCTGTTTCCAGTCCAGCAGTATTTCTGTGAGTGGATAAAATATTGCTAGACAGACTCATTTTTGTTTTTATTACCTAACAGTATATTCTAGAAATAAAGTTATTACTGCTTTTAAGAAAAACTGCCACACTTGAGCGTTTAATTCCATTAGTCTCAAGCAGTCACTGATGAAATGAATAAATGACAGGTTATATATAGATATAAATTTGCAATTATTTACTTCTTTGAGGGGAAAATAATGATATTTTGTTTGTCCAATGACTAGTGTTGAAAATCAAAGCAACATACCAGATGTTTTTCCTAACGACTGCAGTTCAAGGTCTCTTTTGTATAGAGGAGGGTTTGAACGGAGTTCGGCTCCTGTCTTTGTAGTTTCTCTTGCTTGTTAGTGCAGCACTTCTCTAACTGTTCCGTTCAGCAGACCACTTCATGAGAGAGTTCAATGGACTAACTCCCCTTCCAATCTCCTGTTGCTTCTAAAAGTGCTTCGTTCTGTGGGTAACTGGTAAGGGATCTATGGGATATAGATGGTTCATGGCTCAGAGTCTGAGAGCCTCTGTTAAATGATCTTTTTAGTCTATGTAATTTAAATAGGTATGCTGTTTTTCATAAGATATTGATTGATAGTGATGTGTAGTTGGGAATTTATGCAAGTGAATGATTAGCTAGTGCTGCTAAAGTTCTGCTCAAGTCCTGTCCTGTCCTGTACAGGTTCTGCTGTCCTAGCCTTGTCCTGAAAAAGACCCTGCCTACTATGGAAGTAACAACAGTGTTTAAGGGTCATAGTACAATTTTCCGGAAAGATATAGGCAGGAATATTTTAATAACACAGTTGAGAGAAAGTTCCTTTTCCAGGGAAACAACGAGGTCACACAGTTGTTGCTAGTATGCTTTTGGACAGCGTGGTTTAGACCAAGGGTGGGCAAACTTTTTGACCTGAGGACCACATTGGGGTTTTGAAACTGTATGGAGGGCCAGGTAGGGAAGGCTGTGCCTCCCCAAACAGCCTGGCCCCCTCCCACTTCCTGCCTCCCTCAGAACCCCCGACCCATCCAACCCCCCCACTCCCTGTCCCCTGACTGCCCCCTCCCGGGACCCCACCCCCATCCAACCACCCCCCCCACTCCCTGTCCCCTGACTGCCCCCTTCCGGGACCCCATCCCCATCCAACCACCTACCCCCTCGCTCCCTGTCCCCTGACAGCCCCCCCCAAGAACCTCCGCCCCCTGACTGCCCCCCGGAACCTCCTGCCCCTTATCCAATGCCCCGCTTCCTGCCCCCTTACCATGCTGCTCAGAGAAGCAGGACTGGGAGCCGCGCTGCCCGGCAGGAGCTTGCAGCCCCACCACCCAGAATGCTGGTGGCATGATGAGCTCAGGCTGCAGGGGAGGAGGGACAGCAGGGGAGGGGCCGGGAGCTCAAGGGCCAGGCAGGAGGGTCCCGCGGGCCAGATGTGGCCCACGGGCCGTAGTTTGCCCACCTCTGCTTTAGACTGTATTTTAGTGAATTATACGGCAGTTATTGTAACATGACAAACTGATTAGGATTAGAAATCTCAATACTAGTCTAATTTATGACACAATTGAGTTTTGAATCTGCATATGGAGAGCTATAGTTTGTTAATCCACTGCATCAGTCGTTCTCAAACAGGGTATGTGTAGCCCTGGGTACACAGAGGTGTTCCAGGGGGTCAGCTCATCTAGATATTTGCCTAGTTTTACAACAGGCTACATTAAAAGCACTAGCAAAGTCAGTACAAACTAAAATGTCAATGACTTGTTTATACTGCTCTATATACTATACACTGAAATGTGACATTTTTGTATTTTTAGGTCTCATTTTGTAAACAAGTAGGTTTTAAATGAGGTAAAACTTGGGATATACAAGACAAATCAGACTCCTGAAAGGGGTTCTGTCGTCTGGAAAAGTTGAGAGCCACTGCACTGCATCATCTAGGCCAGAATTGCCGTAGATCACCATAATGATGGGGCTGTTTAGTCTTGATGTTAATTAAGGTGATTTTTCCCTCCTCTTTCTTACACTAGGGCTATGTCTATACTACCGCCTACATTGGCAAAACGTATGTTGCTCAGGGGTGTGAATGTTCCACAGTGCTGTAGGTATAGACGTGGCCTAAGTTAAAGTTCTCTCTACTTCTAAGATGTTTATATGGCAAGAAGCTTTCAGATTTGCTTGGTATGTATATAAAAAAAACACCCTTGAAGAAATTAAGATAATTCTTGGATTTTATAGAGATAATTAAAGAGTCAGGTAAAATATATCAGAAAAAAGATCTTGTGGGCATAACTGCTTTTCTTAAAACAGAAAAACTTGGCTCAAAACAGAAAAACTTTTTCTGTTGAATCGGATTGTTATTCCAAGATCTCTAAATGATATAAAAACATAATTTTTAATAGATTCCTGAAAGGAGATTTTATCTGATTCAGTGAACATTCAACATGTCTTGAAATCCATGACATACCTTTAGAAAGATGTTTTAAAAAAAACTCCATCAGCAATTTTGGTCTGAGATTTGACTGGGCAGGTGGGCATTAGGGAATTTCATAGTTTTATTTTTATAATGAAATTGTGTAGAATTAATATTGATTTATTGTAGCAGCTTGCTACCACCACTATATCTAAGGGTCGCTTGCTAGTTCTGCTTTTATAGTTGTGCCTCTGCATACTTCCTCAGTTAAGATCTGTTGTTGCAGAGGTGAGGGAGTAATGGGGGCATTTTATTATTTTTAAAAATTAATTTTTGAAGGCTTTATTACCTGACTTAAGTGCTTATCAAGCTGAAAAACAGCACATAAATTCTTGGGGAATAGAGGCAAACACTGGTAGAAATGGGTTAAATTAAGCTGTATGTTAATGATAGATTTATTTCCATTTTCAGATATACTTCTTAACCAATTTTTGCACTCAGTCCTAGGGTAGACTGGTATATTTTTGTTTAAGACATTTTAAATGCTTGGGTTTAACTGTGAACAGCAGCTATTGAATCATAGAATCATAGAATCATAGAATATCAGGGTTGGAAGGGACCCCAGAAGGTCATCTAGTCCAACCCCCTGCTCAAAGCAGGACCAAGTCCCAGTTAAATCATCCCAGCCAGGGCTTTGTCAAGCCTGACCTTAAAAACCTCTAAGGAAGGAGATTCTACCACCTCCCTAGGTAACGCATTCCAGTGTTTCACCACCCTCTTAGTGAAAAAGTTTTTCCTAATATCCAATCTAAACCTCCCCCATTGCAACTTGAGACCATTACTCCTCGTTCTGTCATCTGCTACCATTGAGAACAGTCTAGAGCCATCCTCTTTGAAACCCCCTTTCAGGTAGTTGAAAGCAGCTATCAAATCCCCCCTCATTCTTCTCTTCTGCAGACTAAACAATCCCAGCTCCCTCAGCCTCTCCTCATAAGTCATGTGCTCTAGACCCCTAATCATTTTCGTTGCCCTTCGTTGTACTCTTTCCAATTTATCCACATCCTTCCTGTAGTGTGGGGCCCAAAACTGGACACAGTACTCCAGATGAGGCCTCACCAGTGTCGAATAGAGGGGAACGATCACGTCCCTCGATCTGCTCGCTATGCCCCTACTTATACATCCCAAAATGCCATTGGCCTTCTTGGCAACAAGGGCACACTGCTGACTCATATCCAGCTTCTCGTCCACTGTCACCCCTAGGTCCTTTTCCGCAGAACTGCTGCCGAGCCATTCGGTCCCTAGTCTGTAGCGGTGCATTGGATTCTTCCATCCTAAGTGCAGGACCCTGCATTTATCCTTATTGAACCTCATTAGATTTCTTTTGGCCCAATCCTCCAATTTGTCTAGGTCCTTCTGTATCCTATCCCTCCCCTCCAGCGTATCTACCACTCCTCCCAGTTTAGTATCATCCGCAAATTTGCTGAGAGTGCAATCCACACCATCCTCCAGATCATTTATGAAGATATTGAACAAAACGGGCCCCAGGACCGACCCCTGGGGCACTCCACTTGACACCGGCTGCCAACTAGACATGGAGCCATTGATCACTACCCGTTGAGCCCGACAATCTAGCCAGCTTTCTACCCACCTTATAGTGCATTCATCCAGCCCATACTTCCTTAACTTGCTGACAAGAATGCTGTGGGAGACCGTGTCAAAAGCTTTGCTAAAGTCAAGAAACAATACATCCACTGCTTTCCCTTCATCCACAGAACCAGTAATCTCATCATAAAAGGCGATTAGATTAGTCAGGCATGACCTTCCCTTGGTGAATCCATGCTGACTGTTCCTGATCACTTTCCTCTCCTCTAAGTGCTTCAGGATTGATTCTTTGAGGACCTGCTCCATGATTTTTCCAGGGACTGAGGTTAGGCTGACCGGCCTGTAGTTCCCAGGATCCTCCTTCTTCCCTTTTTTAAAGATGGGCACTACATTAGCCTTTTTCCAGTCATCCGGGACTTCCCCCGTTCGCCACGAGTTTTCAAAGATAATGGCCAAGGGCTCTGCAATCACAGCCGCCAATTCCTTCAGCACTCTCGGATGCAATTCGTCCGGCCCCATGGACTTGTGCACGTCCAGCTTTTCTAAATAGTCCCTAACCACCTCTATCTCTACAGAGGGCTGGCCATCTCTTCCCCATTTTGTGTTGCCCAGCACAGCAGTCTGGGAGCTGACCTTGTTAGTGAAAACAGAGGCAAAAAAAGCATTGAGTACATTAGCTTTTTCCACATCCTCTGTCACTAGCTTGCCTCCCTCATTCAGTAAGGGGCCCACACTTTCCTTGGCTTTCTTCTTGTTGCCAACATACCTGAAGAAACCCTTCTTGTTACTCTTGACATCTCTTGCTAGCTGCAGCTCCAGGTGCGATTTGGCCCTCCTGATATCTTTCCTACATGCCCGAGCAATATTTTTATACTCTTCCCTGGTCATATGTCCAAGCTTCCACTTCTTGTAAGCTTCTTTTTATGTTTAAGATCCGCTAGGATTTCACCATTAAGCCAAGCTGGTCGCCTGCCATATTTACTATTCTTTCGACTCATCGGGATGGTTTGTCCCTGTAACCTCAACAGGGATTCCTTGAAATACAGCCAGCTCTCCTGGACTCCCTTCCCTTTCATGTTAGTCCCCCAGGGGATCCTGGCCATCTGTTCCCTGAGGGAGTCAAAGTCTGCTTTCCTGAAGTCCAGGGTCCGTATCCTGCTGCTTACCTTTCTTCCCTGCGTCAGGATCCTGAACTCAACCAACTCATGGTCACTGCCTCCCAGATTCCCATCCACTTTTGCTTCCCCCACTAATTCTACCCGGTTTGTGAGCAGCAGGTCAAGAAAAGCGCTCCCCCTAGTTGGCTCCCCTAGCACTTGCACCAGGAAATTGTCCCCTACGCTTTCCAAAAACTTCCTGGATTGTCTATGCACCGCTGTATTGCTCTCCCAGCAGATATCAGGAAAATTAAAGTCACCCATGAGAATTGTCATTGTCCATTTATGTTTCTCTTACAGTACATATTTACATTCCATATCAAGGGTTCTATCAAAAATCCCATTGACATCAGTGGGAGTCTGATTGTCAATACTTAATATCTCAGTGTTCAGTATTTTATTACATGTTGAAGAATGGTTCATTCATATTGGTGTGAAACAGTTTTTTTTTTTCCCCTAATACTATTGGGAAAAGTAGGAACGTGACAAATACTCCATTCCTGTTTGCTTTATATATGAAGAGTTGTCATTTCCCGGTATTTTAATTTAGTGAATAGTGATCCAAGGAAAAAGCAGAAATAATGAACAGTTCTTGGTGATTTGTTTTTTGCAGGTGTGTCAATGCAATGTGTGGACAGTCAGCATTCCAGTACAGCTGGTCATGCTTCATTTGCTAGGAGGCCAAGTTTTAGGTTGTTTTTTTATCAAAATTTGCTTTTATTGTGAAGTCTCATGTTGTGAATACTGGAACTTCACAATGCATGTTTTGCACTGACTACTTATGCAAAAACTGATTCCATGTCACAGATATCAATGGAAGAAGACCGTGGGAATATTAAACAACATCCTCATTTTCTAAAACAGCCTTGTACAACTTTATTCACCTACTTGCCAGGATAAGTAAATTTTTGGTGGTTGCAGACCAATAAATTATTACTTTTAGTTGTAATTTTCACCACGATCAAGTCTGGGCAAATAGACTTTATTTAGTCTGGTAAATTTGATATGAAAATTTTTGCAGGGCTGCCCTGAAATATGTAGAAAAAGCCATAGGTAATCTTATTACCTAATCTCTTGGGGTAATACAGCTGTAGGCTACACAACAACCAGAGTGATGAACTAAATGAAATTATAGCATGCCAAAATGTTCTAATTTAAATAACTTCTCAGAAAGAAATGTGTCCAACAAACTGAACAACTGCTGTGAAAATACATAATTCTGTTGCCAAAATTTCCTGCTGAACCGCCATTTTTATTGCCAGCAAGTATTTGTTTTACATCTCTTTAGTCTACTTACCATTGGTTTGACCAATATTTCAATAGAAAAGTTGCTGTTATATTCTGCTAACCCAGTGTTTTGTAGCAGTCATTGCAGTCAGCTAGAAAGTTGGCCATTTTTAGTACTCAGTTTGCAGCTCAATTGCAATAGCAGCTTCAAGAAGATAGAAATCCGTATAAGATCCATGTTTCACATGACCTCATTTTAGTTTGATACCACCTGTTATGGTGCCAAAGAAACCTATCTAAACATTGACAGAATTACTGAGTAAATCATGGCCATATATGTGATAGTAAATCGAAATGTTTCCGAACCTTCCATTGAGAATTCATATTTCAAGTCTATTGTTGGTGGGAAAACAATACAATAATCTTTGTTACTGATTTATCAGCATCAGTTGGCTACTAGTTGGCAGCCAGTATCAAGCGGAGTGCCCCAGAGGTCGGTCCTAGGGCTGGTTTTGTTCACCATCTTTATTAATCTGGATGATGGGATGGATTGCACCCTCAGCAAGTTCACAGATGACACTAAACTGGGGGCAGAGGCAGGTACGCTGGAGGGTAAGGATAGGGACCAGAGTGATGGAGACAAATTGGAGGACTGGGCCAAAAGAAATCTGAGGTTCAACAAGGACAAGTGCAGAGTCCTGCACTTAGGACAGAAGAATCCCATGCACCTCTACAGGCTGGGAGCCGACTGGCTAAGCAGCAGTTCTGCAGAAAACGACCTGGGGATTACAGTGGGTGAGAAGCTGGATATGAGTCAGCAGTGTGCCCTCATTGCCAAGAAGGCCAACAGCATATTGGACTGTATTAGTAGGAGCATTGCTAGCAGATCGAGGGAAGTGATTATTCCCCTTTATTCGGCACTGGTGAGGCCACATCTGGAGTATTGTGTCCAGTTTTGGGCCGCCCACTAGAGAGAGAATGTAGACAAATTGAAGAGTCCAGCGGAGGGCAACAAAAATGATTAGGCAGCTGGGGCACATGACTGATGAGGAGAGGCTGAGGGAACTGGGATTATTTAGTCTGCAGAAGAGAAGAGTGGGGGGTGGATTTGATAACAACCTTCCACTACCTGAAGGGGGGTTCCAAAGAGGATGGAGCTCGGCTGTTCTCAGTGGTGGCAGATGACAGAACAAGAGCAATGGTCTCAGGTTGCAGTGGGGGAGGTTTAGGTTGGATATTAGGAAACACTATTTCACTAGGAGGATGGTGAAGCACTGAAATGGGTTACCTCGGGAGGTGGTAGAACCTCCATCCTTAGAGGTTTTTAAGGCCCGGCTTGACAAAGCCCTGGCTGGGATGATTTAGTTGGGGATCAGTCCTGCTTTGAGCAGGGGGTTGGACTAGATCACCGCTTGAGGTCTCTTCCAACCCTAATCTTCTAAGATCACAACATAGAACTCTTGTGTCTTTGAAACCCTTTGGAAATCTTTGGAAGCACTGTACTAACCACCTGCCAAACCTTTTTGTCTCAAAGTCTCTCTTTGTATCCATTATTTGTCAAATAGTGATAAATATCAGAGATATTAGCTACTTAAACCCTAGACACGACACAGTATGTTTGCAGGATATACTGTACTATCTTATCCTCTACTCTGAACTACTTCAGTAACTCGCTGTATTGTGCCTAGGTAAAGATACTGCATGCTGTTTATGCTGCAAATCTAACCATGTTTAAGCATAGCTGTGAAATATTATCGCTAAACCCTTCTATAACATTTTTGCTTAACTTTGTGGACAGAAAGTAGTCCTTTTATAACCATATTACAGAACCACATTTTAGCTTATGTTTGTTTAAAACTGTCTGCTAGGCTTTTCCCCCCCTAAAATTTCATGCCATTGCGATTACTAGTGAAAATGCTAATGTAGACGAGCTGCTGGTGTTATGACTCCTATATTATCTAACTTAGAGGTCAAGGTGGTTAAAAAGTTGATGGTCAAGGCCCCTTGTCTACACTGGGACTCGCATCGTTGCTATTACCTATGGAGTTGCAATGCTGGTAGTATTACTGGTAAATTTTAGGGGAGGAAAGGATGTAGAAAAGGACAATTGAGGTTATAATATGCTTCTGTAATATGGTGGTAACATTTTTGTCTATGCCGGCAAGGAAAAAAAGCATGTTTATAATATGGTTTGGTTGTGTGGATTTTGTGTGGCATAGACAGGGTTCTACTCTGAATTTCCTGATTTTAGTTGACCCAAGCCCTGCTTAACACATTGATTGGCACACATAAAATGAATTAGAAGTTGGCTAACTGCTAGGTCTCAAAATGTAACGGTATACAGGGAAACATTATTCTGTGGGTGCATTTCTAGTGGGATCCCACAGGGATTTAACATTTTTTATTAACAACCTGGAGGAGAACATAAAATCATCAGATAGTTTGCAGATGATACACAAATTTGGGCAGTGGTATATAATGAATAGGACATGTCGCTGATGCAGAGCGATCTGGATTGCTTGCCATTTACAACACACACTTTGCTTCTCTACAAAAGAAAAAGGAAACTAAGCTATCTAAACTACTGCATGCCACAAGGGACCACAACAGTGGTTCCCGTAACCCACCCAGCAATATTGTTAATCTATCCAACTATACTCTTAACCCAGCAGAAGAATCTGTCCTATCTCGGGGCCTCTCCTTTTGCCCCTCCACTCCCACGAACATGATACAGTTCTGTGGTGACCTAGAATCCTGTTTTCGACATCTCCAACTCAAGGAATATTTCCAACACACCTCTGACCAACATATTAACCCACAGAGACCTTCCTACCAAGACTACAAAAAGAAGGATTCTGGGTGGACTCCTCCTGAAGGTCGAAATAACAGACTGGACTTCTGCATAGAGTGCTTCCGCCGACGTGCACAAGCTGAAATTGTGGAAAAGCAGCATCACTTGCCCCATAACCTCAGCCGTGCAGAACACAATGCCATCCACAGCCTCAGAAACAACTCTGACCTCATAATCAAAAAGGCTGACAAAGGAGGTGCTGTCGTCGTCATGAATAGGTCGGAATATGAACAAGAGGCTACTAGGCAGCTCTCCAACACCACTTTCTACAAGCCATTACCCTCTGATCCCACTGAGGGCTACCAAAAGAAACTACAGCATTTGCTCAAGAAACTCCCTGAAAAAGCACAAGAACAAATCCGCACAGACACACCCCTAGAATCCCGACCTGGGGTATTCTATCTGCTACCCAAGATCCATAAACCTGGAAATCCTGGACGCCCCATCATCTCAGGCATTGGCACCCTGACAGCAGGATTGTCTGGCTATGTAGACTCCCTCCTCAGGCCCTACGTTACCAGCACTCCCAGCTATCTTCGAGACACCACTGACTTCCTGAGAAAACTACAGTCCATTGGTGATCTTCCTGAAAACACCATCCTAGCCACTATGGATGTAGAAGCCTCTACACCAATATTCCACACAAAGATGGACTACAAGCCGTCTGGAACAGTATCCCCGATAATGTCACGGCTAACCTGGTGGCTGAACTTTGTGACTTTGTCCTCACCCATAACTATTTCACATTTGGGGACAATGTATACCTTCAAATCAGCGGCACTGCCATGGGTACCCGCATGGCCCCACAGTATGCCAACATTTTTATTGCTGACTTAGAACAACGTTTCCTCAGCTCTCGTCCCCTAATGCCCCTACTCTACTTGCGCTACATTGATGACAACTTCATCATCCGGACCCATGGAAAAGAAGCCCTTGAGGATTTCCACCAGGATTTCAACAATTTCCATCCCACCATCAACCTCAGCCTGGACCAGTCCACACAAGAGATCCACTTCCTGGACACTACGGTGCTAATACGCGATGGTCACATAAACACCACCCTATATCGGAAACCTACTGACCGCTATTCCTACCTACATGCCTCTAGCTTTCATCCAGATCATACCACACGATCCATTGTCTACAGCCAAGCTCTACGATATAACCGCATTTGCTCCAAGCCCTCAGACAGAGACAAACACCTACAAGATCTCTATCATGCATTCTTACAACTACAATACCCACCTGCTGAAGTGAAGAAACAGATTGACAGAGCCAGAAGAGTACCCAGAAGTCACCTACTACAGGACAGGCCCAACAAAGAAAACAACAGAACGCCACTAGCCATCACCTTCAGCCCCCAACTAAAACCTCTCCAACGCATCATCAAGGATCTACAACCTATCCTGAAGGACGAGCCATCGCTCTCTCAGATCTTGGGAGACAGACCAGTCCTTGCTTACACACAGCCCCCCAATCTGAAGCAAATACTCACCAGCAACCACACACCACACAACAGAACCACTAACCCAGGAACCTATCCTTGCAACAAAGCCCGTTGCCAACTCTGTCCACATATCTATTCAGGGGATACCATCATAGGGCCTAATCACACCAGCCACACTATCAGAGGCTCGTTCACCTGCGCATCTACCAATGTGATATATGCCATCATGTGCCAGCAATGCCCCTCTGCCATGTACATTGGCCAAACTGGACAGTCTCTACGTAAAAGAATGAATGGACACAAATCAGACGTCAAGAATTATAACATTCAAAAACCAGTTGGAGAACACTTCAATCTCTCTGGTCACTCGATCACAGACCTAAGAGTGGCTATACTTCAACAAAAAAGCTTCAAAAACAGACTCCAACGAGAGACTGCTGAATTGGAATTAATTTGCAAACTGGATACAATTAACTTAGGCTTGAATAGAGACTGGGAATGGATGAGTCATTACACAAAGTAAAACTATTTCCCCATGGTATTTCTCCCCCCCACCCCACCCCCCACTGTTCCTCTGATATTCTTGTTAACTGCTGGAATTAGGCTACCTGCTTGTCACCATGGAAGGTTTTCCTCCTTTCCCCCCCCTGCTGTGGGTGATGGCTTATCTTAAGTGATCACTCTCCTTACAGTGTGTATGATAAACCCATTGTTTCATGTTCTCTGTGTGTGTATATCAATCTCCCCTCTGTTTTTTCCACCAAATGCATCCGATGAAGTGAGCTGTAGCTCACGAAAGCTTATGCTCTAATAAATTTGTTAGTCTCTAAGGTGCCACAAGTACTCCTTTTCTTAGTGTGTATGATAAAACCCATTGTTTCATGTTCTCTGTGTGTGTATATAAATCTCCCCTCTGTATTTTCCACCAAATGCATCCGATGAAGTGAGCTGTAGCTCACGAAAACTTATGCTTAAATAAATTTGTTAGTTTCTAAGGTGCCACAAGTACTCCTTCTTTTCTTTTTGCGAATACAGACTAACACGGCTGCTACTCTGAAACTTGATAACTGGGTGCAAGCAAACGTGTTTTAATATGACTAAATGTAACTGTATACGTCTAGGAACAAATAATGTAGGCCATACTTACAGGATTGAGGACTATATTCTGGAAAGCAGTGACTGAAAAAGATTTGGGGTGATAGTGGATAATCAGCTGATCATGAGCTCCCAGTGTGATGCTTCGGTGAAAAGGGCTTAATGATATCCTTGGATGTATAAATAGGAATCTCAGGTAGGAATGAGAGAGGTTATTTTACCTCTGTATCTGGCACTAGATCTGGCACCAGTGATCACTGCTGGAATACTGTCTCTAGTTCTTGGATTCACAATTCAAGAAGGAGGATGATAAACTGCAGAGGGTTCAGAAAAGAGCCACAAAAATGATTGTTTAAAGGATTAGAAAACGTGCCTTATAGTGATAGTTTCCAAGAATTCAAATTTTGCTTAACAAAGAGCAGGTTAAAGATGGACTTGATTACAATCTGTAGGTGTATACATGAGGAACAATTATTTGATGATAGGCTCTGCAATCTAGCAGGAAAAGGTATAACATAGTCCAATGGCTGCAAGTTGAAGCTAGACAAATTCAGACTGGAAATAAGATATACATTTTTAACCATTGGATTGATTAATTTAATTAACCATTGGAACTATGTGCCAAGGTTTGTGATGGATTTGTCACTGCAATTTTCAAATCAAAATTGATTTAAAAAAAAATATGACCTAGGAATGATTTTGGGACACATCTTTGGCCTGTGTTATACAGGTGGTCATACTAGATGATCTCAATGATCCCTTATGAATTTAGAATCTATAAGTCTATATATTAAAGATGGTATTAATGCATACACGGGGGTAAAATTAAGGTTGCACATTATGGCATTTCCTCACTTTCAGTGCTTGACTTTGTAATCTTAATGTTCTTTTAACATAGTTTCTTATATGTAATCTCTTACGTTTTTTAGAAAGGAAACTGAAAAAACAGAAATTCCATCCATGATATCATATTGATACCTACATGATTCATCATCAGGGTTGGGAAACTTTAGATCCACCACAAAGACCTTTGCCTTTAGAGGTAACAGAGTAACTGATAGCAGTAGTAGGTTATCTATGTGGACCAGCACTAGAGAGGGATGGCGTGCATTATCAGTGGATTTCATGGATATATGCTGACAGAGAAATGGTGACACACAGGAATCTTGGGTTCCATTCCAGATTCTGGAGGGGAGTATGAGTACAGACTCTTCTGACCATTTCCCCCAAACTTGACCTCTTCTTTCTCATCTCCTCTGTCCCTGACCAGTCCTGTCTCTACCCCACCCCTCCGCTTCCCATGTCCTTCACCTAGTCAGTTCCAGTCTTCACTCTTCAGGCTTCAGTTTAATGTACTGTATTATTGTTCATAGCTGCCTTTGATTTTCCTCTGAACCACAGTGCATCAGTACAGCTGTGCTGCTGTAAGGTCTCTAGTGTAGACATAGCCTTACTTAGACAAGTTACATATCTTCAAGTCGGTAGGGTCTGACAAAGTACATTCTGGAATGGCTGAAGAGGTCTCTAAGCCGTTAGCAATTATCTTTGAGGACTCATGGAGGAAGGGAGTGATCCCAGAGGACTGGAAAAGGACAAACATAGTACCTATCTATAAAAATGGGAGTAAGGACAAACCTGGGGAATTACAGACCAGTCAGCTTAACTTTGGTACCTGGATAGATAATGGAGCAAGTAATCAATCAGTTTGTAAACACCTAGATGATCATAGAATCATAGAATATCAGGGTTGGAAGGGACCCCAGAAGGTCATCTAGTCCAACCCCCTGCTCAAAGCAGGACCAAGTCCCAGTTAAATCATCCCAGCTAGGGCTTTGTCAAGCCTGACCTTAAAAACCTCTAAGGAAGGAGATTCTACCACCTCCCTAGGTAACGCATTCCAGTGTTTCACCACCCTCTTAGTGAAAAAGTTTTTCCTAATATCCAATCTAAACCTCCCCCATTGCAACTTGAGACCATTACTCCTCGTTCTGTCATCTGCTACCATTGAGAACAGTCTAGAGCCATCCTCTTTGAAACCCCCTTTCAGGTAGTTGAAAGCAGCTATCAAATCCCCCCTCATTCTTCTCTTCTGCAGACTAAACAATCCCAGCTCCCTCAGCCTCTCCTCATAAGTCATGTGCTCTAGACCCCTAATCATTTTCGTTGCCCTTCGTTGTACTCTTTCCAATTTATCCACATCCTTCCTGTAGTATGGGGCCCAAAACTGGACACAGTACTCCAGATGAGGCCTCACCAGTGTCGAATAGAGGGGAACGATCACGTCCCTCGATCTGCTCGCTATGCCCCTACTTATACAACCCAAAATGCCATTGGCCTTCTTGGCAACAAGGGCACACTGCTGACTCATATCCAGCTTCTCGTCCACTGTCACCCCTAGGTCCTTTTCCGCAGAACTGCTGCCGAGCCATTCGGTCCCTAGTCTGTAGCGGTGCATTGGATTCTTCCATCCTAAGTGCAGGACCCTGCATTTATCCTTATTGAACCTCATTAGATTTCTTTTGGCCCAATCCTCCAATTTGTCTAGGTCCTTCTGTATCCTATCCCTCCCCTCCAGCGTATCTACCACTCCTCCCAGTTTAGTATCATCCGCAAATTTGCTGAGAGTGCAATCCACACCATCCTCCAGATCATTTATGAAGATATTGAACAAAACGGGCCCCAGGACCGACCCCTGGGGCACTCCACTTGACACCGGCTGCCAACTAGACATGGAGCCATTGATCACTACCCGTTGAGCCCGACAATCTAGCCAGCTTTCTACCCACCTTATAGTGCATTCATCCAGCCCATACTTCCTTAACTTGCTGACAAGAATGCTGTGGGAGACCGTGTCAAAAGCTTTGCTAAAGTCAAGAAACAATACATCCACTGCTTTCCCTTCATCCACAGAACCAGTAATCTCATCATAAAAGGCGATTAGATTAGTCAGGCATGACCTTCCCTTGGTGAATCCATGCTGACTGTTCCTGATCACTTTCCTCTCCTCTAAGTGCTTCAGGATTGATTCTTTGAGGACCTGCTCCATGATTTTTCCAGGGACTGAGGTGAGGCTGACCGGCCTGTAGTTCCCAGGATCCTCCTTCTTCCCTTTTTTAAAGATGGGCACTACATTAGCCTTTTTCCAGTCATCCGGGACTTCCCCCGTTCGCCACGAGTTTTCAAAGATAATGGCCAAGGGCTCTGCAATCACAGCCGCCAATTCCTTCAGCACTCTCGGATGCAATTCGTCCGGCCCCATGGACTTGTGCACGTCCAGCTTTTCTAAATAGTCCCTAACCACCTCTATCTCTACAGAGGGCTGGCCATCTCTTCCCCATTTTGTGTTGCCCAGCACAGCAGTCTGGGAGCTGACCTTGTTAGTGAAAACAGAGGCAAAAAAAGCATTGAGTACATTAGCTTTTTCCACATCCTCTGTCACTAGCTTGCCTCCCTCATTCAGTAAGGGGCCCACACTTTCCTTGGCTTTCTTCTTGTTGCCAACATACCTGAAGAAACCCTTCTTGTTACTCTTGACATCTCTTGCTAGCTGCAGCTCCAGGTGCGATTTGGCCCTCCTGATATCTTTCCTACATGCCCGAGCAATATTTTTATACTCTTCCCTGGTCATATGTCCAAGCTTCCACTTCTTGTAAGCTTCTTTTTTATGTTTAAGATCCGCTAGGATTTCACCATTAAGCCAAGCTGGTCGCCTGCCATATTTACTATTCTTTCGACTCATCGGGATGGTTTGTCCCTGTAACCTCAACAGGGATTCCTTGAAATACAGCCAGCTCTCCTGGACTCCCTTCCCTTTCATGTTAGTCCCCCAGGGGATCCTGGCCATCTGTTCCCTGACCCTAACCCTAACCTAACCTAATGATAAGATAAGTAACGGTCAACATGGATTTGACAAGAACAAATCATGTCAAATCAACCTAATATTCTTCTTTGATGGAGAAACAAGCCTTGTGGGTAAGGGGGAAGCAGTAGATGTGATATACCTTGACTTTAGTAAGGCTTTTGATACTGTCGCTCATGACCGTCTCACAAACAAACTAGAGAAATATAGCTTAGATGAACCTCCTATAAGGTGGGTGCACAGCTGGTTGAAAAGTTGTACTCAGAGGGTTGTTGTCATTCACAGTCAAGCTATAGTGGGATGATTTAGTGGGGATTGGTCCTGCTTTGAGCAGGGGGTTGGACTAGATGACCTCCTGAGGTCCTTTCCAACCCTGATATTCTATGATAAGCTGAAAGGCAATATTGAGTGGAGTCTCACAGGGATCTGTCCTGGGGTTGGTTCTATTCAATATCTTCATAAATTATTTGAATAATGGCTTAGAGAGTACACTTACAAAGTTTGCTGACAATATCAAGCTGGGAGGGTTTGCAAATGCTTTGGAGGACACGATTGGAATTCAAAATGATTTTGACAAACTGGAGAAATGGTCTGAAACAAATAGGATGAAATTCAATAAGGACAAATGCAAAGTACTACCCTTAGGAAGGAATAATCAGTTGCACAAATACAAAATGGGAAATGACTGCCTAGGAGGAGTACTGCAGAAGAGAATCTGGGGGTTATAGTGGATCATAAATTAAATATGAATCAACAATGTAATGCTTCTGCCCCCCCAAGTGAATATTCTGGGATGTATAAGCAAGACACAAGAAATAATTCTTCTACTCTTCTCAGCACTAATAAGGCCTCAACTGGAGTACTATGTCTGGTTCTGGGCACAACATTTTAAGAAAGATGTGGACAAACTGGGAAAGTCCAGAGAAGAGCAACAAAAATGGTTAAAGGTCTAGAACAGGGGTTCTCAACCTTTTTCTTTCTGAGGTGCTTCCCCCCCCGCATATGCTATAAAAACCATAGCCCCCCTGTGCCACAACAAAGGTTTTTCTGCATATGAAAACCCGGACTGGCATTAGGGGGTAGCAAGCAGGGCAGTTGCCCGGAACCCTATGCCACAGGTGCCTTGTGAAGCTAAGTGGCTTGGGCTTCAGCCCTGCACGTCAGGGCTCAGGCTTAGGCTTTCTGCCCTGGATCCCATAGAGTCCAATGTGAGCCCTGCTTGGCCGACCCTCTGAAACTTGCTCACAGCTTCCCAGGGACCTTGGATCCCCGTTTGAGAACTGGTGGTCTAGAAAACATAACCTACAAGGAAAGACTTGAAAAATTGTGTTTTTTAATCGGGGAAGAGATTACTTAGCGGGGACGTAACTGTCTTCAGGGACATAAAGTTGTTATAACTAGCATTTATTAGCTAGCATTGGAAGTTCTTTGTGCTTATTCCGTGCTGATTAGACCTCAGCTGGAGTACTGGATCCATTTCTGGGCACTATATTTCAGGAAAGCTGTGGACAAATTGGAGAAAGTCTAGAGAAGAGCAACAAAAATAATTCAAGGTCTAGAAATCATGAGGGAATCATGACCTATGAGGGGAAGATTGAAAAAACTGATTTGTTTGGTCTGGAGAAGAGAAGACTGAGAAGGGACATAAGTTTTCAAATACATAAAATGTTGTTACAAGGAGGAGGGAGAAAAATGGTGGTTCTTAACCTCTGAGGATAGGACATGAAGCAATGGGCTTAAATTGCAGCACGGTTAGATTGGACATTAGGACAAACTTCCTAACTGTTAGGGTGGTTAAGCACTGGAGGAGGTTATGGAATCTCCATCATTGGCGATTTTAAGAGCGGATTAGACAAACATCTGTCAGAGATGGTCTGGAAGATAATAGTTAGTCCTGCCATGAGTGCAGGAGACTGGACTATGACCTCTTGAGGTCCCTTTCAGTCCTATGATTCTATAAAGGGGAGGGCGGGAAATTGTTGTCCTGATGCACTGAGGACAGGACAAGAAGTAATCGGCTTAAATTGCTGCAAGGGAGATTTAGGTTAGACATTAGGAAAAACTTCCAAACTGTAAGGAAGTTGTGGAATCTCCCTCACTGCAGGTTTTTAAGAACAGGTTAGACAAACACCTCTCAGGATGGTCTGAGTACTGCCTCAGTGCAAGGAGCTGAACTAAATGACCTACCAAGATGCCTTCCAATTCTACATTTCTATGATTGTATGATCAGTACTATTGCAATGTTTCTAATAGTTTACTGCAAAATAAACATTTTTGGCTGGGTTCAGAAAGTGTTGCAGTTTTTCTTTAAAAAAAGAAAAGGAGTACTTGTGGCACCTTAGAAACTAACAAATTTATTAGAGCGTAAGCTTTCGTGAGCTACAGCTCACTTCATCGGAACCTCTGTATAATCTTGTTAAACTGGCTTTGCAAACTTGCTAAGCATTTTTGAATAGGTATTAAATGCTTTTTGGGCAGACAAACAGATTTAGGTGATTCAGTGCTTGAAATACAAGCTTTTAAAATGGACAAGTTCACAGTTATGATTGAAGTATTTGTGCAGTGTGTTTTTCAAAATGTTGATTCACTGAGAGGAGCACAGTTATGTATGGCTGTGCACTGGTTTGGAGATGAGGCTTTATTAGGATACAGAAAGAGGAATGAAATTAGTTTGATTGGTTGAAATAAGTAATGTCCATTTGTTCAGTGTTCTGGTGCACGAGATGCATGTGATGGTTGGGTTTAAACAAGTGAATAAACTACTGTTCTCATTTTTACGGTGGCTCGGTCATTTCGCTTGTCAAAATAGGTAATTGCCTCATGTAAGACACCCTTAAGTTTTTGGTCATTTGTCACATACCTTTTAGATTCTGTTATACTTTGGTTTAAATTAGATAATCCTTTTGAGAGCACCTATGAGCAGTTAACTGGAAATGAATGAATTCACAGAGGGTATATATCATAATGGCACGTGTCATCATGAAAGTAACTACAGGAAACCAACCAAGCCTTACAGCAATAGGTTCAGGTTTCAGAGCAATTCTTGTGACCTTGACTGTGCATAGAAGAGTTACCTGTGGTCCTGAGGAGTTGCATGAAATCTTGTGTGGATGCTTGCCCTCTGGCTTTGGTTAATAGTGGAAATGTTTTCTTTTTTAGGGTTGAGAGTTCCCAGCTACTACTTTTTTTAAGATCCTTATTTGAAAGTGTTTTTAACAAGGGACATGAGACTGAGATATAAAGAAACCTTTTGAAGTTGAAAGTGGGTCTGCATGAAAATGAACTGCTTGTCTGTAAAGAGAGTCAAGTGTGAAAGAACAGGATAGTTTCACTAAATGAAGTTGATAGTCTGAATAACACAGGATAGCAAGGCAGAGAGGAGAATTTTTAAAGGTCAGAAGTAGTCATGATCTCAAACTAGGCAGTGGAAAGACATGAAAGGAATTGAGTGGAAATGCTTCAGTTTACATTTTTCACTTGGAAGTGATCTTTTTTGGTCATAAAGAGAGAACTTTAGAAATTCACTGGAAGAAGAAGGGAATCTGATTCCTCTGGGATCTTGTTCTTTTTTCATTCAACTTTTGCAAAGTTTCACATCTTTGAAAGATCAAAGAAAAACACAGTTCATGCACTTTTCCATTAGAAATAACAATCTATGCTACATACTGTATTCATGTAAAGCACCGCTACAATTTTTTGTCCTAAGTACAGGATTTCTTGTTACTGCAGGTTTCTTTTCATTAATACTGTCATGATCAACATAATTTACAGATTCTCATACTATAAACATTTTTTCTAACTGAAATATGTTTAGATTGTGAAATGTCTTCCGAGTACTGAATACTGTTTAAAAAGGCAACTAAAATCGAGGACTGTGGTACATAGATGGTCACATTTTGTTCTGTCGCATCAAGAGCAACTGAGATTACTGAAAAAAGAAAAGGAGGACTTGTGGCACCTTAGAGACTAACAAATTTATTTGAGCATAAGCTTTCATGAGCTACAGCTCACTTCATCGGATGCATGCAGTGGAAAATAAAGTGGGGAGATTTTATGTACACAGAGAACATGAAAAAATGGGTGTTAACATACACACTGTAACAAGAGTGATCAGGTAAGGTGAGCTATTACCAGCAGGAGAGTGGTGGGGAGTGGAGAGAAAACCTTTTGTAGTGGTAATCAAGGTGGGCCATTTCCAGCAGTTGACAGCAGTTATCACTACAAAAGTTCCTTCCCCTTCTCCCTCCCCCCCCGCTCTCCTGCTGGTTCATTATTTCATGTTCTCTGTGTGTATAAAATCTCCCCTCTGTATTTTCCACTGCATGCATCTGATAAAGTGAGCTGTAGCTCACGAAAGCTTATGCTCAAATTTGTTAGTCTCTAAGGTGCCACAAGTACTCCTTTTCTTTTTGCGGATACAGACTAACACGGCTGCTATTCTGAAACCTGAGCTAACTGAGTTGTGATCACTGTCCTTTGGTTGTCTGGATTGGGTCAGGGGCGTGGCCTTCTTGGTTTCAAAGCCTCATTTGTGGTTGAATAGCTAGCTAAAGCTGAATGCAAGTAAGAGAGATGTACTGTAGGTGGACAGAGAGAAACATTTTGAAGAACTGGTCAAAACCATAATGTTGCCATCATTTGAGGGCATTTGTTTTCTGATGATCAAGGTGATCTTCAGTGTCTTCTGAACTTGTGTCTTTGTTCACACAAACAGCTTCAGTAAAGAGAAATGCCTTATACTATTTTTTGGCTGGTCAAAAGACTCTGCCCTCGTTATTGAGTACAGTTATGACCATAGTGATCCAAGTGTTTGCAACCTTCAGACTTGACTTCCGCAGTGTGTGCAATGGCTGGATTTGGGGGCAGATGGGGTGCTGAGTTTGGGGGACGTCGGGCTCCAGGTGCTGTTTTTGTTGTTAGCGACAAAAGGGAAAATAGAACGTTTGAAGTAACATGTTTCAGGTATTCTGTATTTGCTTGTATATGGCTTGAATAAATGCAGGTTTATAGAGCTTGCTTGCAGATTTATCGTTTTATATGACAGGGATAAATCATGCATGCAAATTGTGCTTCAAAGTTGTGCAGAGAGCTACTAATGCAAAACAAAACAAAACAAAAAAAAACCTATTCAAAAGTTTAACAAATGCGGGAGGGGCACCAAAGGCTCTCCTCGCCTAGGGTGCCATTTGTTCTAGGATTGGTCCTGCCTAGTGTTGAAAGTGAATGTGAATCCTGTGAAGAAACACCTCAAAGAGTCTTTAGTCACATTCTCATAACACCAATGTTGTAGAAAAAATTTATTAACCTTTGGGCTGTGATAAGAATGTATGTCCCGAAAGGCAAACATTTAGAAAAGGTCAGATAGAAATTCAGAGCTACAATGGAAGTCTTGTCCAGCCTGTGTGTGTGTGGGGCGGGGCTGGGGGAGGGTTGTGATGATGTTTGCTGTGGCAGGGGACCCAGGAAATCCGCAACTCTGTTTCTTATGGGTTTGAGAGGGCTAATTGTCTGTACGTTTTTAAGAGATACTTTTGTATACAAAATGCTGCGTAAGGTCCCATTAATAAAATGTGTATAAACATAAAATTTGTATAAGTATATTTGCATTTGAAACAAAAGGCCTTGATTTCATGGCACAGTCTCTCATGACATTACAGACCCTATGGTGGTAGTTTGCATTTATTTGTTTGTTAAGCACCAGGAAATTCTACTGTGCAAGAGGTGAAGGAGGATGTGTTCCTAGCCCAAGCAGCTTCCACTGTAAATACTGTAGACATATTTGAGACATATACATGCTGGAAAATGGAAAGGACAAAAAGAAAAGGAGTACTTGTGGCACCTTAGAGACTAACAAATTTATTTGAGCATAAGCTTTCGTGCGCTACAGCTCACTTCATCGGTTGCATTCCATGAAATCTTAGCTCACAAAAGCTTATGCTCAAATAAATTTTAGTCTCTAAGGTGCCACAAGTACTACTTTTCTTTATGCGAATACAGACTAACACGGCTGCTACTCTGAAACCTTTAAGATACAGTCCTACTAATCAGCCTTGCAAAACTCTGTTCACCCACTAGCCTGCAATGAATAATTTTTTTTTTTTTTGACAGGGCAGTACAAAATAAAGTATTTAGATTTTTCATCATGACTTCAGTAAGGTAGGGTGAATAGATTTTTGCACTGGAGCTGGTACATTTTAATGATTTTTCAGGGCTGTGTTGATATTTTAATTTTTTTATGGGCATTTTTATGACCTACTTTACAACTGTCATGCTATTTGGAATCTTACAGACTACTTTGTTTTTCAGAGAGCTTTGCAGTTTGTTTTTAAAGTGTAGCTAAATCAGTTTTTCTAATTAACTAGCTAGAGAACATTTTAGCAGTTTTATCTATTCAGTCAAGTTTATGCAGTCTAATATAGTTTTGATTTAACAGAAATTGTGGCAAGAAGGAAACTACAAGTGGGCTAGTAAACTTATTCTAGAGCAATGCGATTAACTACTTGACTTATATTTTTCTCTCTCTCATGTTCTGGGTTTATTTAATCTTTATTTTTGTTTTGAATTCCAAATCTTATTGCTTCCTTAAAATATTTTCCTCAGATTTATTCCAAAAATATATTGTTCATGGAGAAAAATGACCCTTTTTGGAGTGGGACAGATATTACACACACAAGGTTAGGAAAATGGTGGATTTTGAAACACCAATTTGGAAATTGGTTTAATAACACTGGTGAGTATAATGTGGTTGTAGAAAAGGAGATTTTTTATTAGATTTTGATGGAGGTGCTTTAGGATTATGGATTCTAAGATTGGGGTATAGATTGGTAAACTGGACAGTGGACATTTAATTTTGGGATGAAGAAAATCTTGAGGGCAATGCAAATAGAAATATAGTTTCAGTGGTGCAAAGTAAGTTTTATCTCCAGGATATATTTGTGTGTGTGTGTGTGTGTGTGTGTGTGTGTGTGTGAAATGACATTGATCAGCATAGTCAAGAAGGCCTCTCAAAATTTAAAGTTCGATTACCTGGATTTCTTCCATTTAATAAAAAGGAAGGGTCAAATCATAACTTCTTTTAATGATTAAGGGATATCATTTTGTGGGAAAACCCATAAGCAAGAAAATTGTGTTCCTGAAAACTCCTTGTGGAGTTAGTCACTTCAGAAATCATGCTGCAGTTCTTTTGTGGAACAAGGGTAGTGCAGCCAGAGGATAGTAGGTGCTGAAAGGAAGATAATGATTTAAACCAGAGGTTCTCAAACGCGGGGGCGTGCCTCCCTGGGGGTGTGTGTGGAATGTATTGGGGGTGGGATTGGGAGGGTGTGAGATGTTTTAGGAACGAAAAACGGTACTGCCCACATTTTACCACAGCAATGAATAGCTAGCAAAGCTGATTCCTCCAGACATATCATGTCCTCAAATGGCACTGTGCATTTCACTCTAGGTGGCGCTGTGCATTTTGACAGATTTCTGTTAAGCTTGCATAGCATTATACAAAGTCGTTGCCATCTGTACTTTAATCCTTTTGCTATAATACGGTGTGCACATTTTAATTGTAAGCATTCCACAATCTCAGTTTTGCTTTTGCTCTTATTACAATGGATCATTGGCTCTGTTTGAATCAATGCTTTACTGTTAACATTTCGTGAGAGTTGCATGTTTTTTTTTTCACAAAAAGAAAAGGAGGACTTGTGGCACCTTGGAGACTAACAAATTATTTGAGCATAAGCTTTCGTGAGCTACAGCTCATCCGATGAAGTGAGCTGTAGCTCACGAAAGCTTATGCTCAAATAAATTTTAATCTCTGAGGTGCCACAAGTACTCCTTTTCTTTTTTGCAAATACAGACTAACACTGAAACATGTTTGGTTTTTTGTATTGATTTATGTACTTTTGTGGCAGGGGGACATGAAGAAGGGGTGTGTGTGATCAGATAAGTTTTTGAGAACCACTGATGCTAACCAAAAAGAAAAGGAGTACTTGTGGCACCTTAGAGACTAACAAATACCAGCATTCATGTTTTGGCAGGACTTCAGTTGGGTTTCTACAGCAGCAGGTTACAAAGTGACTGACTATTCCTGGCTCTAGGCAAACATATTCCTTTTCCAAATCCATAGAGTTAGAACTGCACAGTGTTTTCTCTAAGGCAGTGGTTCACAACAGGGTGTCCGCAGCCCCCGTGGGGCACTGTGGCTGAAACCCTGATCCCTGGCGCACCCCGCTGGGCGCAGCTGGGAGGCACTGGGCTGAAGCCCTGATCCCTGGGGAGGTGCGGGGCTGGAGTCCCGATCCCTGGTGCCCCCCTGCAGGGCTGAAGCCCTGAACCCATTGGCAGAGTTGGGGACATGGAGGGCATTTGCCCTGCCCCCCCAAATGGCAGCGCAAGAGCAGCCAGTCGCAGGGGCTGCGTCACACCTACCCCCTTATCTCCTCTTTCCATCCCCTGGCCAGGTTAGAGATGGGAAGAGGGGCAGCTGGTGCCATGGAGCAGACAGCGGCAGAATTCCCTCCTCTACTGCTGGTGCCCCAGGTTGAAGCTGCTTCTCAGCTCCCAGCCCCCTTAGCTCCCACAGAGGCAGCTGGTAAGAGCCTCCCGGGTGGGGAGACCCGGCTCCGTGGCTGCCAGACCCCTCCGGGAACAGGGACTGCAGGGGAGTCCTCCCAGCACACAGACGCTAATACGCCTCTCCGTGCATCCTGAGCTACCACCAGCCTGCAGTATCCCTCTCCCTGCACCCTGAGCTATGCCCTCCCTGCCTGCAAACAGCCCTAGCTATGCCCTCCCTGCACCCTGAGCTACCCTCCTGCCCTCATACAGTGCCGAGCTACCCCCTTCCCTGCACCGAGCTACCCTCCTGCCCTCACACACCCCCCTAGCTATTCCCTTTCTGCACCTAGTTCTGTTTTCAAACTTTTTGAGCTAATCCCCCCACTTTTGAGTTATAAATTTTGGTTGCGTACCTCTTCTCCCAACCCAGACAGTCTGGGTGGGGTGCTGAGCTGAGTCGGGGGTGGAGGTGGCACTCCCTCCCTGCTCCCCACCATGTGGAGGTGGCTTGAGCTCCGCTGGCCTCTGTGCTCCCCCTCCCCCCAAATAGAAGTCAAACTACATGTATGCCAAGGCCCCTTCCCTGAGGGCCCCCTCCCTCCCTGCTGGGCCCTGGAGTTTTTATAGCATGTTGAGGGGGCCTCAGAGAGAAAAAAAGGTTGAGAACCCCTGCTTTTAAGGAACTTTGCATGCTACTGGGAGTACAGCTACCAACTTCCCCATTTCCACTCCTATTGCTTGATTCTACAAGATTCGCTGCAGTCCCTTAATAACTAGTTACAAAGATTACTCCTAAAAGAGAACTCTTGCCTGATCATGTAGTTCATTTCTGTACAAAATATCATTTGACTAAGCACATTCACAGCATGATGCAAACCATGGATAGCGTCTTCAAATGCCTGCGAACTGTGCATTGCAACCAAGGATATAAGCAATATCTTTCTTTGCTATCATTATGCTTTTAAACTGTGTCAGAGGTTGCATTTGTTTACAGTTGCTCTCTGGGTAATTTTTGGATGCTGTCAAGTGTGGAATAGTTTGTAAATTATTACTTGGTTATTTGTGACTAATTTTTGAAGTAACCAAAATACTTTTATTTCATTTAATACATTTTCATGCTGAATCAAAATAACTCAGTTTTAAAAAAAAAAGTTCTGATCTCAGACTGTAACATATTTTTACAACAATGTTTTATTGATTAGGAGAAATAGATAAAGCAGAGTATTAAGAGAAGGGAAACACGAATAAGGGCCTAGAAAAACTCTTATGTGGAGTCAGATTGAAAAGAGTGGGATTGTTCCCTTGGAAAAGCGAGGAATCAGAGGGAACATAATAGTATATACAATAAAAAATGTCTAGAGAATGTAGATCAGGACCTACTGTTCTCCCCTATTCCACAACACAAAAACAAGGGGACATTCAGCAAAATTTAGAGATGGCAAATTCAAAAGTGGTAAAAGGAAATGCCTTTTCACACAATGTGTAATTAGAGTGTAGAATTTATTTGTGCACAAAGTTGTTGAGGCCAAGAATTTAGCAAAATTCAGAGATTGGTCATTGGATATCAAGAGTTGATAGTTACTACTAACAACAATTTTAGAAGAAATGAAACCCCATAATTTGTGGTTTTAACCAGTCTCTAACTACTAGAGTAGAATGAAACCTAATGTGTGGGGCAGATTATCCCACATCTCCTTGCTGTGGGGTTCTTGTACCTTCCTCAGAAATATCATGTGCTGTCACTGTCAGAAATAGGATACTTGACTAGATGGATCTCAGGGCTGATCCATTATGGCTGTTCATATAGTTTATTTTTATCTGTGACCATGGTCAGTTTGTGCCTCTGTGTGTGGAGAGGAAAGTGCATGTCATAGTCTGCCACGCAAGTAGGAATCATATGAAGTGGGAGACTTGAACACTTATTTAATGCGCTGCAAATTGACAGAAGATATTTAGGTATAGAGGCTCGTGGCCATTGCTTCCTGTCAGTTTTGGAGGGAGGCCATGCCTCTTCACTATGGTGCACCTATAAATGCAAAAGCAACAAAGAGTCCTTAAATTTGTTAGTCTCTAAGGTGCCACAAGTACTCCTTTTCTTTTTTGCGAAAGAGTCCTGTGGCACCTTACAGACTAACAGACGTATTGGAGCATAAGCTTTCGTGGGTGAATACCCACTTCGTCAGATGCACGTATGGGAAATTTCCAGAGGCAGGTATGGCTGCCTTTACATGCCCATAGGTAACCCATGATAGCTGCGTGGGCTGTCCCCATCAGGTACGGGGCTAGGAGGATTGCCCATTGGTTTGGGAGCCATCTAGCCACTGAGATGACCTGTTTGAAAGTCACCAAGAAGGCTTCTGGGTTGTCCTTGCGCTCCATCTTCGAAAACCGCATGGGTATTGCAGAAGCAGCCAGTAAGGCTGGGCAGCAGGGCTGCAAGCTGCTGGATGCACTGCCACTGCTGTTCTTGCTCTTGGGCCCCCAGCTTCTGGATCAGTTGCTGCTGCTGGGCTCCTCATTGCTTCACCAGGTGCTGCTGCTCTTGCTGGTTCTCTGCCCACCACTTCATTAGCTTATCCAGCTCCATTCTGGCAGCTTGGACCTGAAGGTGGGTTGGTAGTGCAACAAAACCCCTTTTCTCGGGGGTGGGTTGCTGCCTGTACTCTCCACCACATGTAGAGACTCAGGGCCATCCTTCCCCCTCAGTCTCAGAGGAAGTCCAAGCCCCCTGACTACAGTGTACCTATAAATGCAATGCTTAATAGGGGAATTAACAGTTCTTCTTCGAGTGATTGTTCACGTCCATTCCAATTAGATGTGCGTGCGCTGCATGTACAGACATCGGAAACTTTTTCCTGTAGCAACTCCCTTTGGGACAGCAGGAGAGCCCCCTAGAGTGGCGCCCTCATGGCGTTGTGTATATATTACCCAGCCAGCCTGACCCCCCCTTCAGTTCCTTCTTACCATCCGTGGCGGCGTTGGAATGTTTCTCTCTCTCTCTCTCTCTCTCTCTCTCTCTCTCTCTCTCTCTCGGCTGGGAGTGATCCCTTAGCTTTTCATACATAGTTATCAGTTAGTTAGAAATCCATTGTTTCATGTGTCTGGAAGCTAGTTCCAGCCCCCGCCTTGGGCTGCAGGGCATGCCACAAGCCCAGGGTTACAAAGGTTGTACCACGTGCTGCAAGTCTATGCTCAACAGCAACCCCCACGACTCCTGTCTCTGGTGTCTGGGAGAGTCTCATCAGGCAGAGCACTGCAAGATCTGCAAGGCCTTTAAGCTGCGCACCAAGAAAGAAAGACAGACAGACTTTTGCCTTAAGCTGTTGCTCATGGAGGCCGTGTTACAACCACCAGCCTCTGACCGACTGGCACCGGCCTCGACTTCCACGGTGCGAAGAGCCCCGGCGTCTGTGCGTGACCTGGCACCGCAAATCATTGGCACCGAGAAGGGACGACCAACTTTGGCACCCGTCCACTTCTCCGGCAACGACTAACAGGCACAAGCAACGGGAAAGAGGGCACTCTCCCCATAGAGTTACTAAGCCGCTCAAAGACTCTCCAGCATGCAAAGACACATTGCGGGCCCAAGCAAAGAACCGACTCCAGTGCCACAAGCCCCATTGAGTCCGGTACCCAGTGGATTCAGTGCTAACGAAGGGTGCTGTCTAGCAGGAAGCCGGCAATGGTGCGCTGCTCGAGGTCGCCGTCTCGGCACCGCTCATGGTAGAGTTGGGCATCCTATTATTTCCCAGGTTTCAGAGTAGCAGCCATGTTAGTCTGTATTCGCAAAAAGAAAAGGAGTACTTGTGGCACCTTAGAGACTAACAAATTTATTAGAGCATAAGCTTTCGTGAGCTACAGCTCACTTCATCGGATGCATTTGGTGGAAAAAACAGAGGAGAGATTTATATACACACACACACACAGAACATGAAACAATGGGTTTATCATACACACTGTAAGGAGAGTGATCACTTAAGATAAGCCATCACCAACAGCAGGGGGGGAAAGGAGGAAAACCTTGCATGGTGACAAGCAAGGTAGGCTAATTCCAGCAGTTAACAGAATATCAGAGGAACAGTGGGGGGTGGGTGGGAGGGAGAAATACCATGGGAAATAGTTTTACTTTGTGTAATGACTCATCCATTCCCAGTCTCTATTCAGCCTAAGTTATTGTATCCAGTTTGCAAATAATTCCAATTCAGCAGTCCTCTCGTTGGAGTCTGTTTTTGAAGCTTTTTTGTTGAAGTATAGCCACTCTTAGGTCTGTGATCGAGTGACCAGAGAGATGAAGTGTTCTCCAACTGGTTTTTGAATGTTATAATTCTTGACGTCTGATTGGTGTCCATTCATTCTTTTACGTAGAGACTGTCCAGTTTGGCCAATGTACATGGCAGAGGGGCATTGCTGGCACATGATGGCATATATCACATTGGTAGATGCGCAGGTGAACGAGCCTCTGATAGTGTGGCTGATGTGATTAGGCCCTATGATGGTATCCCTGAATAGATATGTGGACAGAGTTGGCAACGGGCTTTGTTGCAAGGATAGGTTCCTGGGTTAGTGGTTCTGTTGTGTGGTGTGTGTTGCTGGTGAGTATTCGCTTTAGATTGGGGGGCTGTCTGTAAGCAAGGACTGGTCTGTCTCCCAAGATCTGAGAGAGTGATGGCTTGTCCTTCAGGATAGGTTGTACATCCTTGATGCGTTGGAGAGGTTTAGTTGGGGCTGAAGGTGATGGCTAGTGGCGTTCTGTTGTTTTCTTTGTTGGGCCTGTCCTGTAGTAGGTGACTTCTGGGTACTCTTCTGGCTCTGTCAATCTGTTTCTTCACTTCAGCAGGTGGGGTATTGTAGTTGTAGGAATGTATGATAGAGATCTTGTAGGTGTTGTCTCTGTCTGAGGGTTGGAGCAAATGCGGTTATATCGTAGCGCTTGGCTGTAGACAATGGATCGAGTGGTATGATCTGGATGAAAGCTAGAGGCATGTAGGTAGGAATAGCGGTCAGTAGGTTTCCGATATAGGGTGGTGTTTATGTGACCATCGCTTATTAGCACCGTAGTGTCAGGAAGTGGATCTCTTTGTGTGGACTGGTCTAGGCTGAGGTTGATGGTGGGATGGAAATTGTTGAAATCATGTGGAATTCCTCAAGAGCTTCTTTTCCATGGGTCCAGATTATGAAGATGTCATCAATGTAGCGCAAGTAGAGTAGGTGCATTAGGGGACGAGAGCTGAGGAAGCGTTGTTCTAGTCAGCCCTAAAAATGTTGGCATACTGTGGGGCCATGCGGGTACCCATCGCAGTGCCGCTGATTTGAAGGTATACATTGTCACCAAATGTGAAATAGTTATGGGTCAGGACAAAGTCACAAAGTTCTGCCACCACCTCCCTCCCCCTTCTGCTCGTAATAGCTCATCTTAAATGATCCTCTCCTTACAGTGTGTATGATAAACCCATTGTTTCATGTTCTGTGTGTGTGTGTATATAAATCTCTCCTCTGTTTTTTCCACCAAATGCATCCGATGAAGTGAGCTGTAGCTCACGAAAGCTTATGCTCTAATAAATTTGTTAGTCTCTAAGGTGCCACAAGTACTCCTTTTCTTTTTGCTATTATTTCCCCGGTGCCCACAACTGATGTCACCGGCACCAATCGCAGACACCAATCCCAGTCCAGAGACTCCCAGTGCCGTTTGTGGTCCCGGTGAGTTCAGGCACCGCTCCTCGCGGACCGCTCAAACGTTCAGCACCACCCTGGTCCTCTGTCGGCATCCTCCAGATCTGAGGCTGACTCCGGTCGCGGCTAGCTATAGTAGACATAGAGCAAGAGCTAGCAGAGAATCTCAACCAGCCTGGCAAGCCGCAATGGGCCCCTCCGGGTCAGTGGCTCTCCTGGACCCCATGGGCCCACCACTAGCAACAGGGCATCTCCTCCAGAGCCTGTAGGTCAGGACAATCTATCATAGAATATCAGGATTGGAAGGGACCTCAGGAGGTCATCTAGTCCAACTTCCTGCTCAAAGCAGGACCAATCCCCAACTAAAACATCCAGTCGGGGCTTTGTCAGGGCCTGACCTTAAAAACTTCTAAGGAAGGAGATTCCACCACTTTCCTAGGTAACCCATTCCAGTGCTTCACCACCCTTAGTGAAAAAGTTTTTCCTAATATCCAACCTAAACCTCCCCCACTGCAACTTGAGACCATTACTCTTCGTTCCGTCATCTGCTACCACTGAGAACAGTCTAGATCCATCCTCTTTTACCCCCTTTCAGGTAGTTGAAAGCAGCTACCAAATCCTCTCTTGTTCTTCTCTTCCGCAGACTAAACAATCCCAGTTCCCTCAGCCTCTCCTCATAAGTCATGTGTTCCAGTCCCCTAATCATTTGTGTTGCCCTCCGCTGGACGCTTTCCAATTTTTCCACATCCTTCTTGTAGTGT
The DNA here is from genome assembly GCF_009764565.3 of Dermochelys coriacea. Classification (NCBI taxonomy): domain Eukaryota; kingdom Metazoa; phylum Chordata; order Testudines; family Dermochelyidae; genus Dermochelys; species Dermochelys coriacea. The sequence continues at coordinate 108,440,669 of NC_050075.1, read as the reverse complement.
GGGGCCCAAAACTGGATGCAGTACTCCAGATGAGGCCTCACCAATGTCAAGTAGAGGGGAACGATCATGACCCTCGATCTGCTGGCAGTGCCCCTACTTATACAGCCCAAAATGCCATTGGCCTTCTTGGCAACAAGGGCACACTGTTGACTCATATCCAGCTTCTCGTCCACTGTAAGCCCTAGGTCCTTTTCTGCAGAACTGCTGCCTAGCCACTCGGTCCCTAGTGTGTAGCGGTGCATGGGATTCTTGTGTCCTAAGTGCAGGACTGTGCACTTGTCCTTGTTGAACCTCATCAGATTTCTTTTGGCCCAATCCTCTAATGTGTCTAGGGCCCTCTGTATCCTATCCCTACCCTCCAGCGTATCTACCTCTCCTCCCAGTTTAGTGTCATCTGCAAACTTGCCGAGGGTGCAGTGCATGCCATCCTCCAGATCATTAATGAAGATATTGAACAAAACGGCTCCAGGACCGACCCTTGGGGCCCTCCGCTTGATACCGGCTGCCAAGTAGACATGGAGCCATTGATCACTACCCTTGAGCCCGACAATCTAGCCAGCTTTCTATCCACCTTATCGTCCATTCATCCAGCCCATACTTCTTTAACTTGCTGGCAGAATACTGTGGGAGACGGTGTCAAAAGCTTTGCTAAAGTCAAGGAACAACACGTCCACTGCTTTCCCCTCATCCACAGAGCCAGTTATCTCGTCATAGAAGGCAATTAGATTAGTCAGGCATGACTTGCCCTTGATGAATCCATGCTGACTGTTCCTGATCACTTTCCTCTCCCCTAAGTGGTTCAGAATTGATTCCTTGAGGACCTGCTCCATGATGCCATTCCAGGTCGCCAGACAGGCACCCATCAAGGACAAGGGAGTCTACTCTCTCTATGTTGCCCCCGGACCCACAAGAGCAACCGGCGCCCCCAGGTCCAATACCTGAGGCTGTGCCAAGCTCTGCGACACCTCGAAAGAAGTCAGTCCCGCAAGGTGCTTAAGTGACCCAGATCTATGGGGACATGCAGGAGGGTCTAGATGAGGACAGCCAGCAGCACCTCACTTCCTCCTCTTCCCTGGATGAGGCTGTGGCGGGTATGTCAGTCTCTGGACTGCCACCAATAGGGCTCACCGGGCTCACCATATGCTCACAGGGCTCACCATATGCCAAAATGATACCATTATAATTGGTAAATCTTGTTGTAGTAAGAATACAAAATAAAGAATATGACTCAACAAACCATAGAATCATAGAAGATTAGGCTTGGAAGAGACCTCAGGAGGTCATCTAGTCCAACCCAAACTAAATCATCCCAGCCAGGACTTTGTCAAGCTGGACCTTAAAAACGTCTAGGGATGGAGATTCCACCACCTCCCTAGGTAACCCATTCCAGTGCTTCACCACCCTCCTAGTGAAATAGTGTTTCCTAATATCCAACCTAGACCTCCCGCACTGCAACTTGAGACAATTGCTCCTTGTTCTGTCATCTGTCACCAGTGAGAACAGCCGAACTTCATTCTCTTTGGAACCGCCCTTCAGATAGTTGAAGGCTGCTATCAAATCCCCCCTCACTCTTCTCTTCTGCAGTCTAAATAAGCCCAGTTCCCTCAGCCCCCTAATCATTTTTGTTGCCCTCCGCTGGACTCTCTCCAGTTTGTCACATCCCTTCTGTAGTGGGGGGACCAAAACTGGACACACTACTCCAGATGCAGCATCGCCAGTGCCAAATAGAGGGGAATAAGCACTTCCCTCAATTTGCTGGCAGTGCTCCTACTAATGCAGCCCAATATGCTGTTAGCTTTGGCAACAAGGGCACGCTGTTGACTCATATCCAGCTTCTCATCCACTGTAATCCCCAGGTCCATATTTATTTAAAAGTTTTGATATTAATATTTATCTTTATGGCGTTCTGAAATTGTACTTTTTAGGCATGCTTGAAACAACATGTTCTCTGAATAATGCATACTAGTAAAAATGACTGTTACTGCAGATACTCAAGTAAGTTATATGTAGGCTGGCTAGTCAAATGCTCCAGAAAGAGAATGGGAAAAAGAAGCAGGCACACGATATCTGAAGTAAAGGCTGGAATTCACTTTTATTTACTTTTGTTTGTGCACTTAGTGTGCTTGGTGCTGTACAAGATAAAAAGGAAGACATCCCTTCCCTTTATGAGTTTACAATTTAAATAGGTAAAGACTGGACACAGAAGTGCATTAGGAGACTCAGAGGATGGTGCTAATTTGGAGTGTAAATTTTTTTGTGTTAGCAGTGGTTTAAGACCTCCCCCTCGTCCTCCCCCCCCCCTTTTTTTTTGTTTGTTACTGATGTGGATCAGGATTTGTGGGCTTCATCGAAGAAAGTGGGTTTTTGGGAAGGGTTTGGATAAAGAGGATGGTCCCATGAGTTACTCCTCCACCTCCAGCCTGTTCATTCCAATGAGGTATGAACTTCAAACCTAGTTGGAACTATCGAAATGCTAAGCGAAACTGGTAATTTGTTTCTTGCTTTCTTTTATAAAAGCAAGGAAAGAAAATGCAAAGTGCTGCTAATGCAATATTCAGATGGAACAATTAAACTTACAAAAAATCAGGAAATATGAAGTCCTCATAGCTAAGTTCACTCGGTCCCATTGCACTTGTGTAGTGTTTTATTTTTCTTGGTTATAGGTTAAATGTTTGTAGAACAAAACAATAATATAGCAAGTGGTAGAGAGGGGAAGTTGACAGTAAAGAATCTAAATCAGAAGTTAGGAATTGTAGAAAATTGACAAGGGAAGCTAAGGGACACAAGGAGAAATCTATGGCCAGCAGAGTTGAGGACAATAAGGAGGAGATTTTAGAATGTATTAGGAATAAAAAGAATCCGACAATGGTATTGGTCCATTATGAGATGGAAATAGTAGAATTATCAATAAGACAGAAAAGGCAGAACTGTTTAATAAATATTTGTTTTATATTTGGGGGGAAAACATGATAGTCTTATCATATGGAAGACATTTTCCATTCCATTAGTATCTCTGGAGGATGTTAAACAGAATCTACTAAAGTTAGACATTTTTAAATCTGCAAGTTCAGATAACTTGCATCCAAGAGTTTTAAGAGTTGCCTGAGGAGCTCCCTGGACCATTAATGTTGATTTTTTTTTTCAATAAATTTTGTAGCAGTGGGGAAGTTGCAGAAGACTGGAAGAAAGCTAATGTTGTGCAAATTTTTAAAAAGGGTAAACGGTAGTACCCAAGTAATCATAGGCCTGTCAACCTGACATGGATACCTGGCAAGATAACGGAATGGCTGTTATGGGACTTGATTAATCAAGAATTAAAGGAGAATCATGTAATTAATGGACATCAACGTGGGTTTATGGAAAATAGATCCTATTAAACTAACTTGATTTTTTTGTATGAGTGCAAGTTTTGTTGATAAAGGTGGTGTGTATATATAACATACTTAAACTTCTGTAAGGCATCTGACTTGGTACTGCATAACAGTTTGATTAAGAAACTAGAATGATATAAAATTAACATGGCACTCATTAAATGGATTAAAAACTGACTAATAGGTGTCAGTTTAATTGTGAACAGGGGATTGTTATTAAGTTGGTGTGTTTCCAGTATGGTACGCAGGTGTTGGTTTTTGGCTGTATGCTGTTTAACATTTTTATCAAAAACGTGGAAGAAAGCATAAAATCATCATTGATAAAATTTGCAGATGACAGAAATTAGGAGAGAAATTGGTAAAAATTGAGGAACACAGCTCACTGATTTAGAGTGATCTGGATTGCTTGGTAAACTGGCTCAAGCATTTAATGTGTTTTCAATACAGTTAAATATAAATTTATATATCTAGGAACAAAGAACGTAGGCCATATTTACAGTATGGGGGACTCTATCCTGGGAAGCAGTGACTCTGAAAACGATTTGGGGGTGGTGGTGGATAATCGGCTGAACATGAGGTTCCAATGTGATTCTGTGGCCGAAACAGCTAATGCAATCCTTGGATGCATAAACAGGAGAATCTTGAGTAGGAGTAGAGAGCAGACAGACATGCCAAACCCACAGAAAAAAAGCAGAAATTGGACTTGTTTTTGGCTTAATTGGCTTATGAGTTGCTTGTTGGCTAGTTTTTGGCTTGTTGAAGCTTGTTGCTTCTTTTTTTTTTTGATCAGCTCCTGGCAAGCAGGGGCAAGGCGGGGGAAAGGGGTGCACAGGAGGCCCACCACAGTATCAGACTGCACGCTGTGGGGATCTAGTCTCACAGAGTGTTGGGGTTCTTAGGAATTGGCTTGTTTTGACATTGTTTTGAAATGGGATTAGCTTGATTTTTGGCTTATTGTGAAAGTCAGGGCGCTTATTTACCACATGAAAGTTGGCAACTGTGGTAGATTATTTTTCCTCTGTATTTTGCATTGGTGCAACTGCTGTTGGAATACGTTGTCCAGTTCTGGTGCCCACAATTCAAGGAGGATGTTAATAAATTGGAGAGGGTTCAGAGAATAGCCATAAGAATGATCGATTAAAAGATGAGAAAACATGCTTTGTAGTGATAGACTCAAGGAGCTCAATCTATTTATCTTACAAAGAGACGGTTAAGGGGTGATAGAGTACCGTCTATAGGTATGATTGGATGTTTTTCTGAAAGATCTGCTCTAGGAATTATTTTGGAGAAGTTCTTTGGCCTATTCTAAATAGATCAGTCTAAACAATCTCAGTTGTCCTTTCTGGTCGTGGAATATGTGAATGTATGAAAAATAGGCTCTCTTTATGGTACTTGCTGTGTTTCTGGTGTGAAAATGGTTGTATTTTTGTTTATGGAAGAAAATAAATGCTTTTTATTGCTTTCTGCCAATTTTAGAATTACACAGTCAATCTCTCTGCCGCCAATTCAGAATTGTTTCCTCTTGTACATTTATTCACGTCTTGTCCGATCCAGCTTGAAGTGCCCTATGTGGTGGGGTTTCCACTACATCCTATGAAAAACTACTCTCTACCATATAGCCCTGGTCTTTCAGTCTAACTTCTGTGTGTGGACCCCGTATCTAGTAATGGTTGGAGTGTAAGACTGTGGCCTGAGAAGGGACCACATTGGGAGGAACCTTCCAGATACTCACCTTAAATATTTCCACTTCTTAATTTTATCCATTTACTCCCATGTATAACTCTGAATAATTCCTCCCCCCTCAGTTGTGTTTACATCCTTTTAATATTTGGGGACTGTAGTGTTAGCCAAACTACATATATTTAGCTATTGTGCTTCTTCAGGTAGCGTCCCTATGTTCCACTTCAGGTGCGCATACATCTTTGATTGGAGATTTTCAGTAGCTGTGCTTGTTCAGCCTCTACATGTACTATATGCAAGTTCATGTTCTTTACAAAATATACAGAGAGCAGTGCAGGCGAACAGACCTCAATTTCCTTCCAACTGCCTTCAGTGTGAGATGGAACATCAATCGTTCCTGCTTCACTTAGATGTACTTAGTTAAATATAGTTTTTTCTGTTTCTTAATTTAGTTGTAGTATTTAGTTGAGGGTCTGTTTCTCCCCCCCCCCCTTTTTTTTTTTCTTTCTATGCCTGGGAGATTATTTTGGACTTCGATGCTTCTGGGATATGTTGGGATCTGCAAGTTTTAAGTATTGTCTTTCCTGCTGGGAAGCTATCCTGGTTAGTGACAGACACTCCTGGTGGCTTCATTGTTTGGGAGACACCTATAGACTGACCAAGTGTGAGATCTGCTCCTCTGAGAGCAGATCTCTTAAAAAAATAGAGAAGTAAAATTTAAATTGCTAATGATGGAGCAAGCCCGAAGACCAACCTCTGACGCAGCTACAAGAATTGTACACCAATCTTTGAACACACTTAGTGTCTTGTCTGTCTATGGATTCTGGTGACCAAGATCCTCAAGGGATATAGCTTCAGGTGCCCCAATTAACTCCAGGTCTTGGTCACCAAACACTGTGAGGGATACAGCACCTGCATCTGCGTCCATGGTACTGAGAGCTTCGTACAATAAGACTCTGGATATATGGATACAGGGGAGTGTTAGGTCTCCTACTAAGAAGTGTCAGTCACCTATTAGGAAGAATGTTCCGGAGACTCGGGTCCCAGAAGGAGTACTATTGAGGCTCTAGGTGGTCCTGGTAATATGAGATCATCTAAGGCTTCCTCTAAAAGCACTCTACCACGAAGCTGGATTCAATACTGAAAACTTCTTTGGTGTTGGGTGGTCATGTCCATTCTAGTAGACATTCCACTTCAAAGAAGTCTGCACCATAAGACTCTTCCGTATCTTCGATACCTATAGTGGTGTCCCAGACCCCCATGTTGGCAACACCGGAATGCACGTCTGGATGTATTCAGTCAAAGAATTTGGTGCCCACAGCCCCGATGCATTATAGACAAGTCCCTATCTTGGCACCTGTGTCAGTTTTCAAGGATCCTACTCAACTCCTGCTCACGTGCCATCAGTACCACAGGAGTTTAGATATTCAAGGGCACTTTTTGTCTTGGATGAGCCAGTCTCTCCACTACTTACTGGTAATATAGTTATTTTCACCAAGATCTTCTGGGTCACTGAGACCTCCTGCTTAACTGACATTGACATTGACAGGGTGAACAGTTATCACCTGCCCTGGAATATGTTGAGGATGATTCTTCTGACTCTGTTTTTGGTTCAGGGATCTCCTGTCTGCTTTGAGACACTACTGTCTTACCTATCCTACGAGAGAGACTATTGGGAACAGTTTATCTCTACCTCCATCTAGTGGGTTTGACGAACAATGGGCCTCTTCTATGCTCGGTGTGGCCCTCCATGGTCTACTCATTTTCTTCATTTTACAGTCAACTATGATCATTTCCAGTACGGTGTGCTCCCATTTCAGCCTCTCATCTTCCCCAAGGGTATTCTCAAAGGTCATAGTGGCCATAGCTGCCCACCTACGTTGACAGGGAATAATTATCTTTCCTTATATTAGTGATTTAGCTACTGAGGGGCCGATCTTACCAAGAGGTTCTCTTGGCAGTATAAACAACAAGGTCTCTGTTCCACAGTTTAGATCTTTGACTCAGTCTCAGTCTGCCTTGACCCCTCCAGTACAGCGGATAGATTTCATAGGAGCTTCTCTGGATGCTGTGACTGCCAGGGCGAACCAATCTGTGGACAAGTCCGTGAACCTAAAAATATCTCATTTCTAAGATTCAGATAAGTCTTCAAACATCAACAAGAAATTGTTTCCAACTATTAGGACTTATGGCAGCTTGTACCTTAATGTTGGCAGGGTACATCTTTGGTCCTCCAGGGATGGCTTAGGGCAAGCATAGTCTGGACAAGCCATGAGTGATCCATGTCAGCTTCTGGATTCACTCAGTTGCAAGACCTCTCCGAAGCCTATGCATGAGGCCCTTGCATTCAACCTTACCTTAGTACTGCAACAACATCAGATGCATCTCTTTTGGGAATGGGGAGTGCATCTAGGGTCTCTTAGCATCTAGGGCAAGGGGTCTTCCAAGAGTGTTGTCTTCACATCAACCTTCTACAATTCAGAGCAGTCAGAAACGCTTGCACGCTTTTCTTTCCATGATCAGAGTCAAATCTGTCAAGATCATGACAGACAACGATGTCTGCAAGTTCTACATAAATTATCAGGGAGTGTGTGTGTGTGTGTGTGTGTGTGTGTGTGTGGGGGGGGGTGCACTCTCCCTCTCTTTGTGGCGAAGCAGTAAGACTTGGGATCTGGGGTGCATAGCCAACAAGATAGTCATCTCAGCTTCTTAACTCCTGGGTATACAGAACATCATGGGGGACGACCTCAGCAGGCTCTTCTCCCAGAATTATGAATGGGAGTTGTTCTCACAAGTCCTCAACAGCATATTTCTAACCTGGAAGTTTCCAGAAGTGGACTTCTTTGCCACCACTAATCAACACACAGTACAAAAAAATTTCCTTGAGAGAGGGACTTGATTTTCAGTCACTATAGGATGCCTTCCTTATTTCGTGGATGAAGGGCCTTCTTTATGCATACTCACCAACACCATTGCTCTCAAAAGTACGAATAAAATCAAGCAGGATAAGGCCAAGGTCATTTTAATTGCATCGACTTGACTAAGACAGGTTTGGTATCGTTACCTGGTTTGGCTTGCTTCTCATCCACCTCTGAGATTTCCAGTCAGTCTGCTGACTCAGGATTCAGGTCAGGCAGTAGATGGGAAATATATTCAGAAATGGAAGAGATTTCATGATTGGTTTAACTGGTAACAAGTTCCCTTTGTTCATTCTTCTCTTTCTGCTGTCCTAGACTACCTGTTGGAATTTAAAAGGTCTGGTCTTATTTTCAGTTCCATCAGAGTTCACTTGGCAGCTATTACAACCAAGTGGAAATTTTTTCATCTGTGGAATTTTTTTAGATTTTTGATCACTCTGCAAAGTCAAGATTCCTCAGAGGACTGATTAATCTTTTCCCACAGATTAGTGAACCTGCCCCAGCATGGAACCTTAATTTAATCCTTACTTGCCTTATAAAACACTCCTTCGAGCTATTAGCTACATGTTTGTTGCTTCACCTGTCAAAGAATACAGCTTTCTTGGTGACCATCACTTCTGTGCAGAGGGTCAAAGGACTAGGGCTTTTAATGGCAGATTCCCCACCCCCAACAGTGTTTTTCAAGGGAAAAATCTTATTACAACCACATCTTAAGATTCTACCTAAGATGTCTTATGAATTTCATATTAATCAGACCATTCATCTTTCATTTTCCCCCCTAAAGCCACATCAGGGTAGGGAGGAGGTCTGTCATACATTGGATGTCACATGGGCATTAGCCTTCTCTCAAGACAGAATCAAACCATTTAGAAAATCTCCCAGAGTCTTAGTTTCAATTGTAAGGATCCACTGTCGCCACCCAAACACTGGTGAAGGTAGATCTCTGGGTGTGTTCTCTTGTGTTATAAGTCTGATAACATTCATCCTACTAGAGCTCTAGCTCATTCTACAAGGTCTCAATCTACTTCTGTGGCATTGCTCATTCCAGTTGCTGAAATTTGCAAGGCTGCAGCCTGGATTTCAGTACGTACTTCTTGCAAATACTATACTTGGTTCATGCTTCTAGATCAGATAATGCTGTTGGAAATGCATTTTTGTCTTCAGTATTAGGCTCTGCCCTTAAGCTCCTTTCCTGCCCCCATGGGAATACTGCTTGGTAGACGCCTGAAATGGAGCATCCATAGGCACAAGGAGGAAATGAGAGTAACTAGAGTTCTTTGAAATGTATGTCCCTATTGGTGCTCCATTACTTGTCCTCCTCCGTCTTGCTTCAGTTTCCTCTGTGGGACTTTGGAGGTACAGAAGGAACTGTGTAGGTGGTTTACCTGTGCAGCTTTATATATCCTTGATATGGAGCATGAGGATACATAGAGTGCAGTTACTGCACAAGATTAGTGACCTCTCCTTCCCTCTTCCTTGACATGGTATTTCTGCATATGCAGCCCAAGCTTTGATCAGCCCGTCTTGCCGCCATGTCCTGTAGATCTCTTTGCATTGCTTCTTCCCCTGGAGTATTTGTGTCTGTTTCCCCTGAAATGAATTTGCTGCATTCTACCAAGGAAAATCTCATTATTTAATTGCATGTTTCTCATTTTTCTTAGTTCATTTGTATTTTTCTGTTCTCACTGGTGTTTGCAACTCCTCCAACTTCAGTATCATTTTTGAATTTCAGGAACATATATTTTACTACTTGTTCTGCATCATTTATAAAGATATTAATAAGGCCAAACCTAACACAGGTTCCAACAGTACTCAGTAGGCACCTTCTCCAGCTTATTATTTGATTCTCATTTTCCTTTGTTTTCTACTGTCTTTTAGTCAGTGTTCGGTCCACATCCAAGCCAATTTGAGTGGATTTTGATAGTAAGATGTCATAAGACTGTATCAGATGGCTTACTAAAATCAGAGTATATTAACATCTACCGCATTCCTTTTATCCACTAATTACAATTCTCAAAAAAAGCAATCCACTTTGTCAGACACAATGTTATTTTTATAAATCTCAATGCCATTTATTGCTTCTGGTTGGAAGAAATGATCTTCTAGAAGTTTAGTGGGTTTTTTACCCTCTTAATACAGATTCTTTTAGTTGGAGGTGGAAGTTAAACTTACAGAATAGTAATTGCCAGGATTTCTGCTCGTCGCTTTTCTGAAGTTTGGGTCTATACGAGTCTTTAATCTATGGGTACCTCTCCAGTTTTCCATGACATCTAAAAAATAATGATTGGTAGTATGTTAAATTTGTTTGCTAATTCCTTTAACACCCTAGGATGAATTATTGTCTGGATCAGATGATTTGTAGATCTCTGCATTTTCCAAGTCTTTTTTTAGATGTACTTATTCAGAGACATTTGCAATAGCTATAAATTCTTGCCTTATCTATAATGAAAACAAAAAAAAATCATGAAACTGCCACACTACGTATTATCAGTAATGCTCCCTGAGAATAGTTGTCTGTCATCATTTTGATCTTAACTAATTGAGATTGTAAGCTTTATTTTCCTGTAAACCACCATGTGTGCCTGTGGCGCAATGTAAATAATGTTTATAAATTCTTAATTATATTCTTGATTGTCTAGTATTTCTTTATTTTTCTTGTTAGACTTTCAAAGGGTCAATATGGTAGCCTCTTTGAATCTTAATTTCTCCCCTTTCATCATTTATTAATAGTTTAGTGTTCTCATGAATGGCCCCTGCAGCATTATCTCATTTAGCTTTTATGACAGGTTTCAGAGTAGCAGCCGTGTTAGTCTGTATTCGCAAAAAGAAAAGGAGTACTTGTGGCACCTTAGAGACTAACAAATTTATTAGAGCGAGCTGTAGCTCACGAAAGCTTATGCTCTAATAAATTTGTTAGTCTCTAAGGTGCCACAAGTACTCCTTTTCTTTTAGCTTTTATGTTACACTTGTTTTATACTGCAAAGAATAATTTGGGTAACTTCTGTTTGTTTGCCCTCCCTCTTGCCATTTCCAATACTGGTTTGTTAAACCTCTGATTTTTTGAACAGTCTCTCCGGAATCTGTGTTACCTCTACTTTGACCATTACGTGTTCACTCTGTTTGTGTGTTAATACTGCTTCCCGACCCTGTCTGTGTCTTGACTATTTAGATTGTAAAACTTTTCAGGCCAGGGACCATGTGTGTTGTACAGTGCTTAGCGCGGAGGTCCCCAAATTGTGGGGGGTGTGAAGGAACGTTCCAGGGGGTGTGGCAGGCCTGGGCCAGCCCCCCCAGGGGAACAGGGAGGATAGTCACCCAGCTGTGCTCTGGCCCCCAACCCAGTCCTGGCCTCTGCCAAGCATTGGCATGGTTCTGCACCTGGCTGCCAGCCCCCAATGTGCCCCAGCTGTGGCCCTGCTCCTGGCTCCAGACACACCCCAGCTGCGGCCCCAGTCTCAGCCCCCTTAACCCTGTCCACATCCCCCCCCTTCCTCCTCTGGGGAGCCGTGACCCCGCACGAGCCTGGCTTGGGGCGGGGGAGTGACATGGGTAAGGGTAGGGCACAACCCAAAAAGTTTGGGGACCACTGCCCTAGCACAATGGGATCCTGTTCTAGGTGGTCCTTAGTACTACTGCAATAACATGATTATTAATGTTTCTTCTGCAAGTGCTTCCTCATGTCCATTCAATGTCAGGTGTGTGTGCACCTCATGCACAGTTGCTGGAGATTTTCCCCTCAGTGGTATCCGTAAGACTAGCCCTAACGCCGCCCCCAGCCACGTGCACAGGTAGAAGGGGTGCTGCTGGCTCCGCACCCTCTCAGTTCCTTCTTGTTGCCTGTGATGGTTGCTTGGAATGACCTTCTTGGTCTTGCAAGGCTTTCACAGTGGTTTGAACTCTGAACTTGATTGTATATAGTTTTTGTGGTTAGCAAATTTAGTTGCAGTTTGTCTTGGTGTAGATATTATAAATAGCAGTCTCAGTCATCAAGGGATGTTGTCCCAAGGACTGGGCATGCTCCAGACTTCAAAGTGTGCACCTCCTACAGCAAGCCCATGCTAGTAAGCCACCTGCTTTCAGCCTATCTAAAGTACCTTAAGAACATAAGAATGGCCATACTGGGTCAGACCAAAGGTCCATCCAGCCCAGTGTCCTGTCTATTGACAGTGGCCAATGCCAGGTGCCCCAGAGGGAGTGAACCTAACAGGTAATGATCAAGTGATCTCTCTCCTGCCATCCATCTCCATACTCTGACAAACAGAGGCTAGGGACACCATTCCTTACCCATCCTGACTAATAGCCATTAATGGACTTAACCTCCATGGATTTATCTAGTTCTCTTTTAAACCCTGTTATAGTCTTAGCCTTCACAGCCTCCTCAGGCAAGGAGTTCCACAGGTTGACTGTGTGCTGAGTGCAGAAGAACTTCCTTTTATTTGTTTAAACCTGCTGCCCATTAATTTCATTTTTGGTGGCCCCTCGTTCTTATGGGAACAAATAAATAACTTTTCCTTATTCACTTTCTCCACACCACTCATGATTTTATAGACCTTTATCATATCCCCCCTTAGTCTCCTCTTTTCCAAGCTGAAAAATCCTAGCCTCTTTAATCTCTCCTCTTATGGGACCTGTTCCAAACCCCTAATCATTTTACTTGCCCTTCTCTGAACCTTTTCTAATGCCAGTGTATCTTTTTTGAGAGGTGAGGAGACCACATATGTACGCAGTATTCAAGATGTGGGCATACCATGGATTTATAAAAGGGCAATAAGATATTCTCCGTCTTATTCTGTCCCTTTTTTAATATTCCTAACATCCCGTTTGTTTTTTTTGACTGCTGCTGCACACTGTGTGGATGTCTTCAGACAACTATCCCCAATGACTCAAAGTTCTCTTTTCCTGATTAGTTGTAGCTAAATTAGCCCCCATCATATTGTATGTATAGTTGAGGTATTTTTACCTTGGGGAAGCTCACGTTAAGCAAAAGTTTAAGATCTGTAGGGGCTTCAGACTAAGGAGTCAAAAAGACAGAGACATTCGCCTGAAGTGTACTAATTGAGGCAGCCCTCAGACTGTCCTCAGAGGCATGTCACTCCAAATTGTCGCTGAACACTTGGACCTCTGTGTGAAATGCTCAATCGGCACTGTGTTTTTCCTGGTACCAATCTCCATCCCTGGTGCTGAGGAAGAACCACAAGAAACAGCACACTAAAAGAGGGTGCTCTCCAGTACCAAAGAGGGACAAGTGGGGAGTAGCTGATGCAGTGAGACTGCGCTAGGGCAGTCGTCCTCCTCAGAGCCATGGCTTCAGCGACTGTGCCTAGTGTACTGAGACCGATTTGGGACCCACCTCTGACTCCAGGGAGTGGTCATGGCACCTTGTGTCTGCGGGCCCCCTTGACTCTGGAGGCTTTCCAGGCTACAAAGGACTGGATGTCCTCCCGATACTGCCCGCCCCCCTAAGGTCCCTTGCCAGCCAGGGCTACCGGGGACAGGAGAGCTCAAGGGGCAGAGGGCTACTTTGTGGCACCAAGAGTAGTAGCACCTTCCAGAGGGAAGCCTTCCATGGCCCAGCCGCAGTGGTCCCTTGTCTGGTATTGATCACAGATTCCCCAGCACCGCCCAGAGGCGGAACCAGGTATAGCTCCCCCATGGTCTCTGAGAGAGGAGTCCGAGAGGGAATCCTTAACCTTAGAATCATAGAATATCAGGGTTGGAAGGGACCCCAGGAGGTCATCTAGTCCAACCCCCTGCTCAAAGCAGGACCAAGTCCCAGTTAAATCATCCCAGCCAGGGCTTTGTCAAGCCTGACCTTAAAAACCTCTAAGGAAGGAGATTCTACCACCTCCCTAGGTAACGCATTCCAGTGTTTCACCACCCTCCTAGTGAAAAAGTTTTTCCTAATATCCAACCTAAACCTCCCCCACTGCAACCTGAGACCATTACTCCTTGTTCTGTCATCTGCTACCACTGAGAACAGTCTAGATCCATCCTCTTTTGAATCCCGTTTCAGGTAGTTGAAAGCAGCTACCAAATCCTCTCTTGTTCTTCTCTTCCGCAGACTAAACAATCCCAGTTCCCTCAGCCTCTCCTCATAAGTCATGTGCTCCAGTCCCCTAATCATTTTTGTTGCCCTCTGCTGGATGTTTTCCAGTTTTTCCACATCCTTCTTGTAGAGTGGGGCCCAAAACTGGACACAGTACTCCAGATGAGGCCTCACCAAGGTTGACTAGAGGGGAACGATCACGTCCCTCGATCTGCTGGCAATGCCCCTATTTATAGAGCCCAAAATGCCATTAGCCTTCTTGTCAACAAGGGCACACTGTTTACTCATATCCAGCTTCTCGTTCACTGTAACCCCTAGGTTCTTTTCTGCAGAACTGCTGCCTAGCCATTCGGTCCCTAGTGTGTAGCGGTGCCTGGGATTCTTGCGTCCTAAGTGCAGGACTGTGCACTTGTCCTTGTTGAACCTCATCAGATTTCTTTTGGCCCAATCCTCTCATTTGTCTAGGGCCCTCTGTATCCTATCCCTACCCTCCAGCATACCTACCTCTCCTCCCAGATTAATGTCATCGGCAAACTTGCCGAGGGTGTAGTCCATGCTGTCCTCCAGATCATTAATGAAGATATTGAACAAAACTGGCTCCAGGACCGACCCTTGGGGCACTCCGCTTGATACCAGCTGCCAACTAGACATGGAGCCATTGATCACTACCTGTTGAGCCTGACAATATATCCAGCTTTCTATCCACCTTATAGTCCATTCATCCAGCCCATACTACTTTAACTTGCTGGCAAGAATACTGTGGGAGACGGTGTCAAAAGCTTTGCTAAAGTCAAGGAACAACACGTCCACTGCTTTCCCCTCATCCACAGAGCCAGTTATCTCGTCATAGAAGGCAATTAGATTAGTCAGGCATGACTTGCCCTTGATGAATCCATGCTGACTGTTCCTGATCACTTTCCTCTCCCCTAAGTGGTTCAGAATTGATTCCTTGAGGACCTGCTCCATGATTTTTCCAGGGACTAAGGTGAGGCTGACTGGCCTGTAGTTCCCAGAATCCTCCTCCTTCCCTTTTTTAAAGATGGGCACTACATTAGCCTTTTTCCAGTCATCAATGGCTATTAGCCAGGATGGGTAGGGATGGGGTCCGTAACTTCTATTTGCCAGAAGCTGGGAATGGGCGACGGGATGGATTACTTGATTACCTGTTCTGTTCATTCCCTCTGGGGTACCTGGTATTGGCCACTGACAGCAGACAGGATACTAGGCTAGATGGACCTTTGGTCTGACCCAGTATGGCCATTGTTATGTTTTAACAACAGTTACGGAAGGTTAGTAAACACTTTTTTTTTTCTTACATTCTTCCTTTTCAAAGGGGATATAGTTTGTTGTGCCTTAATTAGGATGTATTTTAGGATTCTGCAAACTTCTTCCACACTGGTGGATTTTAATATTTCCTCCTATCTGACTTCACTAGACTTTTAATTCCACAAAATTTTCTTTCCTGAAATGAAATAAATACCTTTGTTCTGCTACATGCTGTGAACACACTGCCATCCCAGTTCCATGCTTTGCTGAATTAAAATAGCTAATGGTCATTGGCACGAAGCTTTTCTATTTTCACATTCTCAGTAGGTTCCTTTTTTATTGGTGAGAAGTAGATCCAGGATGGTTTCTCCTCTATTTGGAATCTCTCTTTCTTGAGACTATAAGGTTGTATGCTGTGTAACTTAGGAACCTCTTTGATGCCTGTTTGGCTGTATTTATCCAACAGGGAACTGGCTAATTAAACCCCCCCATGAATAGAGTCTCCTGTGGCTTTTAGTACTCTGGGAGTTGGTCCAGGAATTCTGTCCTTCAGTCTTTGGGGTCTGTAACAGATCCCACAGTTTCTCCTTTCTGGGTTTTTTATTCCTTTTATGCTTAACAAAAGAATTTCACCACCATGCTCTTCCTTGTAAAAAGTCAGCATTTGTTTTGTAATTGCCTTGGAATTTTATTATTTTCTCATCATTCTGATTTCTCATAAGCATCAAAAATTGCTTTGGCGCCTCTCCTTCCTACATATTGCATTGCAAGTTCTTAACATCCCTCGAGCTTTTTTGGTATTGCTGCTTTCTAGGTTATCTTCCCCCTCCCTCCCATTGAATATCTATTTTGGATTATTTTTCTCCAGCTTTAATTTTTCCAGGTTGAATCTGATTTTATTCTGTTTTAATTTCTGAACTCGTGATCACTGGGTGGTGTTTGCTGTTTTCAGTGTCTCCCAGTTTAATATCTGAAAATGTAATCATGGTGTTTATTCCATCTTTATATTATTAATGAGGATATTAAACATGGCTGGGCCAAATTCTGATTCCTGTTACCTTACTGGGAACATTCCCTGGTATGCTTCATTGATATATGTGTGTGTTAGTCTTTCAGTTACTCTCCAATCCATTTTCTAGAGCCCATAGTTATATTCAAGCTTGTGTGACAGGGTTGGGCCAGATGGCTATAGGAGAGTAATAGAAGTCAGATAAATTAGCCCCAGGCTAAGTAGGTCCCTTTTCCCTGGATAAGGTAACAGAGAAGGTTACAGAACAATCAGGAACCTTCTGGAGACAATTAAGACAGGCTGATTAGAACACCTGCAGCCTATCAAGAAGCTGCTAGAATCAATTAAGGCAGGATAATCCGGGCACCTGGGTTTTAAAAAGGAGCTCACTTCAGTTTGTGGTGTGCGTTTGAGGAGCTGGAAGCAAGAGGCACTAGGAGCTGAGAGTGAGAATGTGGACTGTTGGAGGACTGAGGTGTACAAGCTTATCAGACACCAGGAGGAAGGTCCTGTGGTGAGGATAAAGAAGGTGTTGGGAGGAGGCCATGGGGAAGTAGCCCAGGGAGTTGTAGCTGTCGCACAGCTGTTCCAGGAGGCTCTCTAGACAGCTGCATTCCACAGGGCCCTGGGCTGGAACCCCGAGTAGAGGGTGGGCCCGGGTTCCCCCCAAATCCTCTCAACTCCAGGTCAGATACAGGAGGAGTCGACCTGGACTGTGGTTTCAGAAAAACGGCCAAGCTGAGGGCTGCCGTGAAGCTCCAAGGCGAGCAAATCGGCCAATAAGCGCAAGACCCACCAAGGTAGAGCATGAACTTTGTCACACTTGTTTGAAATTAATTTTTCAGGAACAGTTTGTCTCCTGAATTTTTTTGTTCCCTTCAAAGAGAAATAACATGTTAAAAAAAATTCTTTTTGGTGCTGTACCTGATGTCTAAAGTCCAATATAGTCTGTCTTAATGCTGATTCTTGTGTGAAAGTTTAAATATATGTTTTTTAGCTAGGGGCTGCAAATTTAGTATACAATCTGAACTAGTTAGGTTGGTATGAAATGTATATTATGGTCTAAAGTACATCCAGGTGGACATGCTCACAGACTTTGCATGCTATAAATAAACAGTACCTCTGAACTGATATAAAATTATCATCTCTGACCAATGACATTTTTTGTTCAACACAATGGCATATAATTTTAATAAGAAATTAATCTAAATTGGCACATGATAGACCGAGAGAGAAGGGGTAACAAAACTTGGTTTTTAGAAAAGTGTGTTGTTTTTGAATTTACTATGCTTTGAAAATACACAGGTACAAAGATACAAAAGCAGAGCAAAGTCATGTACTTGAGAGGCCTAGTATGGGAACTTTTGTTTTCGTTTTAGTTATAGGAAAACCAATAATTAACCTTTACAATGAATAAAACGATGTTGTCTTTGATGGATATTTAAAATAACGTCTATCAACACAAAAATTGGTAGGTAGATTTTTTGTATATCTGGTGCAACAGATTTTTTTTAAAAATTGGATTAAGAGTAATTTTAGCTGTAATTCATAAGAACTGAAAATTTATGTACCAACAGTGTGGATCAACTTTGAGACTCTGTCCTTGCCAGTTCAGAGGATTTAATCCGTTTCATGGAGAATTGATTTTCATAGGGGTAAATATAAATGGTCTAATAGACCTTGACAGGAAAGCTGCATTAATTATCAACACTCATCTGTCTATTGAACATTATGTATTTTTAATGCACCCAAGACCCTGGCAGTTGGTAGCTATACAGATAAATAAAGAAGAATCTATTTTATCCGAAAGGATCCAAACTATCATCTCTTCAGGATTTTGTCACTTTGTGTGATTTTCTTCCTCTGTCTTTTATTTAGGAGACAGGTTATTCGAGGAAAGGCTTTTTGTATTATACACTGCTCTCCGGAAGTGGGCTTAATCTCATGGTGGTGGTGTGGCATTTAACAGTTGGGGTGGGGGCTGCCACTGAAAGTACTCAACTTCTGAAAGTTTCATCGTGGTTGTCATAAATGTAAAGGGAAGGGTAACCACCTTTCTGTATACAGTTCTATAAAATCCCTCCTTGCCAGAGGCTAAATCCTTTCACCTGTAAAGGGTTAAGAAGCTATGGTAACCTCGCTGACACCTGACCCAAAATGACAAAGAGGGGACAAGATACTTTCAAATCTGTGGGGGGGGGAGGAGAGAGGGACGAGAAAGGGTTTTGTCTGTCTGTGAGATATCTTTGCTGGGAACAGATCAAGGATGCAAGCCTTCCAACTCCTGTAAAGTTATTAAGTAATCTAGCTAGAAAATGCGTTTAATGGCTTGTAAAATTCGCTGTGCTGGAGGAATGTGTTTTCCTGTTTTTGTGTCTTTTTGTAACTTAAGGTTTTGCCTAGAGGGATTCTCTATGTTTTGAATCTGCCTGCCTGTGAGATTATCTTCCATTCTAATCCTACGGAGTGTTTCTTTTATCTTTGATTTGTTCTTCTAATAAAGTTCTGTTTTTTAAGAATCTGATTGGATTCTTAGGGTCCTAAAAATCCAAGGGGTTTGTGCTCATCTTGTTTAATCAAGCCTTCTCCAGGAAATGGGGTGTAGGGCTTGGGGGGATATTTTGGGGGAAGATGTCTCCAAGTGGTTTCTTTCCCTGTTTTTTGTTTAAATTGCTTGGTGGTGGCAGCATACTGTTCAAGGACAAGGCAAAGTTTGTACCTTGAGGAAGTTTTTAACCTAAAATGGTAAGAATAAGCTTAGGGGGTCTTTCATGCGGGTCCCCACATCTGTACTCTAGAGTTTAGAGTGGGGAAGGAACCTTGACAAGAGGTTCATCCACATAGCTTGCTGGTAAGTGCAAGTGGCTTTGAAGCTGGCGTCTTCCAGTGCTAAGGGGTAGAATAGGCAGGGGATGGGGATTGAAGTGGAATTAGAGTAAGTGAGATATCTACGTAGCAGAGCAGATAAGGTTGAATGGGGTCCTCATCAGGGCTTGGACCACCTTTCATAGCTCAACAACCCTCGAGGAAGAAGAGAGCTGCACCAGGGGGACGTGTGTAGAGGAAAGGTGGTGTTATGCTACACAGCCACACTAGGCCAATATAAGCACTGTTCATCTGTAAGAGACTCATAATCCTGCCTCTGTGGGGGTTTGTGATGCTCCATTACCTAATGTTTGTAAAGCACTCCCAGGTCCTTGAATCAAACAATACAGTAGTGCAGAGTTATTGTTTCTATCCTCCTCCTTTCTCTTTCATCCACCCCGTTACATCATTCCACTCCTTCGCTCATCCCCAATCACTGCTCTCTTCCCTAGATTCTTATCACCCCCATCTTTGCTGAAAAAGTAACATTTGGGTGGGTTCTGCCCAATCTCAGCAGGGAAGAGCAGCGATTCCCCAGTATACCATGGGGATGCTACGTATATGACAGCTCAAGATCTCTTGAGAGCCTTGCAACGGCAGCCACAGGAGCAATTAGAGAATTAAACAGATTGTGGCAACTGGATGTTACCTTTCCATCAAAGATGCAATGGCGCCGACCTTGTAAAGAGACACTTTGGGTGGGGTGGAAGGGGATGGTTCAGAGAAGCCAAGGAGGCAACTGCCCCATTAGAATGAGGCTTCTCCTACTTCATTCAAGCTGGGAATAGCAGAATTCTTGCAATGCCTTTGTTCTTCTTCCCCACACTTCACAGGAAGGGAAAGGGAAAGGGAGTGATTTTCTGTTAATCCCGAATGTATTTTAATTTGTTTTTTAGCAAGTGGTGCACTTCATCTACATATCTACAATGTAAATCCTATGCATTTTGTCATTGATCCATAACATGGAACCATCACAACACTAATATGAATACATTAATACCAGAAGAGTTTTAGTGCATGCCCAGTAGTCAGCGTTTACATATTAATGGTTTCACTATTTTAACATGGACAAAGAGATGGCTTTGGGGAACTGGCCTGAATCTGGCCCAGGTCAGCAAGTGAGCATGGGGTTGCATCCCTGGCCATCTTGGCTAATAGTGATTGATGGACCTATCCTTCATGAAGTTATCTAGTTCTTTTTTTAAGCCTGTTATAGTTTTGGTCTTCACAACAAATTCCTCCGGCAACAAATTCCACCGGTTAACTGCGCGTTGTGTGAAGAAGTACTTCCTTTTGTTTGTTTTAAACCTGCTTCCAGAGGCGACACATAACTGTGGATAGCTGGGCACGTTTGGAAGGTTCTGGGAGGGTTCATGACCACCCCATGTATTGCCACTGCCTCATCTCAGTGGTCTGCAAAGCAGGCAACAGGAAGAGCTGGAACTCCAGCAGCAGGGAAGGAGAAGCAGCCCCATGGTCAGCCAGCGTCCTGCTGCTTCCTCTGTCCCTGCACTGCAAGGACAGAAGGTGAGTGCCACCACCAGGAGGAGACACTGCCTCCTCACTGCTGGTCATCCTGGTAAGAGGTGACCCAAGAAATTGGGGGCGGGGTTGACCCTGCATGCCCCCCACACACATCATCTCTGCCCCTTGCCTATCAATTTAATTGGGTGACCCTTGATCAGGGGTGGGCAAACTACAGCCTGCGGGCTGGATCTGACCTGCCAGCCATTTTAATCTGGCCCTCGAGCTCTTGCTGGGGAGCGGGATCTGGGGCTTGCCCTGCTCTGCCTGCCCGGTGCTCCAGCCGGGGAGCAGGTTGGGGGCCACTCCATGTGGGTCCCAGAAGCAGCAGCTCTGGTGCTCCAGCTGGGGAGCAGGGTCGGGGCCGCTCCACCTGGCTCCTGTAAGCAGTGGCATGTCCCCCCCCTCCGGCTCCTACATGTAGGGGCAGCCGGGGACTCCGCTCTGCATGCTGCCCCCACCCCAAGCGCCACCTCTGCATCTCCCATTGGCCGGGAATCACAGCCAATGGGAGCTGCAGGGGTTGCACCTGTGGACGGGGAAGCGTGCAGAGCCGCCTGGCCGCACCTCTGCATAAAAGCCGGAGAAGGGACATGATGGGGCGTTCGGGAATTGCTTGAGGTAAGGACCAACCAGAGCTTGCACCCCTGAGCCTCCCTCTGTGCCCCAACCCCCTGCCCCAGCCCGATCCACCTCCTGCCCTCTGAACCCCTCGGTCCCACCCCAGAGCCTGCATCCCCAACCGGAGCCTGCATCCCCCCCCCACATCCCACTCCACCACCCTAGCCCAGAGCCCCCTCCCGCAGCCTGAACTCCTCATTGCTGTCCCCACCCTGGAGCCCGCACCCCCATCCAGAGCCCTTACCCCCTCCCGCACCCTAACCCCAATTTTGTGAGCATTCACGACTCGCCATACAATTCCTAGTCCCAGATGTGGCTCCCGGGCCAAAAGTTTGCCCACTCCTGCCTTTGGTTCTCGTGTTATGTGAAGGAGGAAATAACATTTCCTCATTCACTTTCTCCACACCAGTCAAGATTTTACAGACCTCTATCCTCTCCCCCCTTAGTCGTCTCTTTTCCAAGCTGAAAAGTCCCAGTCTTTTTAATCTCTCCTCATATGGAAGTTGTTCCATGCCCCTAATCATTTTTGTAGCCCTTCTCTCTACCTTTTCCAATTCTAATAGATCTTTTGAGATGGGACAACCAGATGTGCACACATTATTGAAGATGTGGGTGTAGTATGGATTTATACAGAGTCATTATGATATTTTCTGTCTTATCTATCTATCCCTTTCCTAACAGTTCCTAACATTGTTGTTTTTTTTGACTGCTGCTGCACATCGAATAGATGTTTTCAGAGAACTAACCATAATGACTCTGTGATCTCTTCCTTGAGTGTTAACAACTAATTTAGACCTCATCATTTTGTGTGTATAGTTGGGGTTATGTTTTCCAATATGCAGTACTTCGCATTTATCGACATTTAATTTAATCTGCCATTTTGTTGCCCAGTCACCCAGTTTTGCTTGATCCCTTTGTAACTCTTTGCAGTGTGCTTTGGACTTAACTATCTTGAGTAATTTTGTATCGTCTGCAAATTTTTCCACCTTGCTCTTTACCCCTTTTTCCAGATCATTTACGAATATGTTGAACCTCACTGGTCCCAGTACAGACCTTTGGGGCCACCACTACTTATCTCTCTCCATTCTGAAAACTGACTCTTATTCCTATCTTTTAACCAGTTACTGATCCATGAGAGGACCTTCCCTTTTATCCCATGACAGTTTACTTTGCTTGAGAGCCTTTGGTGAGGGACCTTGTCAAAAACGTTCTGAAGTTCTAAATACACTATATTCACTGGATCACCTTTGGTAAAAATAAGCTTAGGGGGTCTTTCGTGCAGGTCCCCACATCTGTACCCTAGCGTTCAGAGTGGGGAAGGAAACTTGACAGTGGTTTTAGTTAGCCAGAGCGTCCCGGGGTACTATAGTTGTTGAGGTGAATTATCGAGTTCAAAGCAGTCTCTGAGATAATGGGGTCTTTATTATAAAGATTATAAATTATTATAAATTTAAGTAGCAGTCAGGAGATGTTGGTCAGAATTGGGCCCCCCTCCCCACTGAATTCTTTAATAATCAGCATGACCTTGAAGCAGTTCTACAGCCGGTTAAAGCGTACAGCACCAGCGTGATATGGTGTTCACCTGTTCGTGCTAGCTAGGAAGCCAGCTAATTCATGATGAGGACCAATTAAAAACTGTTGCAGTGCATCTCCAAAGTTGTAGGCTGTTACTTGTCTTTAGTGGACTGTGAAAATTTTTACAATATTTTTGGAGAAGGCTTGTTCCAGCTGACCAAATGTTCCAATCTAAATGCTCAATTCAGGATACCATTGCAGTGATTTGGTAATGCAAGGAAATATGGGTCAGACTTTATTTTCCAGCTAAGAAAAGAATACTATTTTATTGTTGGGTTTTCCTGTCCAGCAGTTGAGGAGGATCAGTTTTGCATGCCAATTCATATTATAGTCGAGCAAATTTTATCCAAATTTTTCCTCACCAGCCTTAAAATGAAATCCTGGACTAAGATCACATAGGCTTACAGTAAAATTGTTCCAGACTAAAACTTGGTGCAGTGATAAACTTCTGAAAACAGAAGCTCATAATGGGAATGCTGATGCTGGCATAACCACAGCGTTGCAAATGTGGTATTATGAGAACAGCTTTGCATATTGCTCATGAATAACCCGGAGGTAAAGGATTAATATTTATTAATACTGTATTGAGTCTGCTACATTTTTTTTGGTTGCTGGACTCAACACATACCCTGTCTAGTGTACATAAGCTTAATACTGTATGAGCCTTCTGCGCTCTCCCATTTTTTCCCTCTAGCTGAGCGTTCTCTACTGGTGTGAGGAGAAGCCTTTGTTGTCATTTCAGATTTCCTGCATAACCTATCTGGATTTGTCTGCAGAGAGAAATTAATACCAGAAATAACTTCAGCTCAGTTTGTAGTATTTAATTTGCTGTCTGAAAATACTTTTGCATATTTTGTGTTGGGGGAGGGGGACCAGATAGTGAAAGGTTGGGATGGTTCTGTCTAAAAATAGCATGCTTGTCTTTTGTTAGGTGATACCAGAGTACTAGAGGTAAACTGTAGGTTAACCCCCTTTTACAGAAGGGAATATGGAAAATAAAGTGCCTGCCATGCTGACAGTTAAGAGCTGAAATATTAGCCACATTATGGGATCTCTACAAACAGGCTTGTGGGTTTCTTTATTGGCTACAAAATGAAGTATTTTTGTGTGAATTTGTGTGTTTGTCTATATATAAATCTAAGTTTCTCTTCTTTGAATATTTCCATCATGTAGAAATGACTGCTCCCACCCCAGCCTGTCTAGAAATGCTTTATATGTTCCCTTAAGAATAAAAACAAATAAAGAAAACGCTGAGTATCAGGTTAAGTAGCTCAGCGTCATTCTCTTTTTTTCCCATTGCTGTTGCCATAGTCACCCTGTGGCTGGGCTTTATACTGTCAACTTTGCAGGGAGGTGTCGGCAAAACATGGTATATTTTAGATATAATCAAAGACATCCTCCAGCAGCAAATCAGCTATTTTATTAAAAATCCTTTTCCTCCACAAAATCTTCACTTTATTTAATTTGTTTCTGGCAGAAATGGGAACAAACTTTCATTACTTTTATTTTTAAACAAATAAAATTTTATAAAATGGGTGATATGCATGATTAAAGCCGAAATACAAGGGCTGCTACTGATCATTTACAATAGTGATGGTCTTGATATACTACTGCTAAGGTAGGTGAATATATAGGAATCATTAATCTATGTGACAAGTGATATCTGTGAAAATTCTGTTGGCCAGAACATAGAGCTCTTGTACAAACATGGCATTACGATTTTTTTGAGAAAACCGTGTGTATTTATACAGTAAGATAAATATGTAGATCAAAGTAATGTGAATTAAAACAATAAAAGATAAGAAATTGAGTGAGTTATAGTCATAATTGCCTTAATTCACCCTGTTGCTGTACCAAACTTTTTCAGAATATATAGCCCTGGTCATTTATTATGAGAAGGTCTTTTGAAAGGTGGGTATTTCAGTATGTACTGTGTGGGGTTCACTGTGCAGAATGAGTTAAAGGGACACCGTGATAGTCTTTAATTTCTTTAGCTTTCAAAAAAATAATAAATGCAGAAACAAGAAATGTGACTAGTTAGGATACATAGTGGAAGGAAATGTCCTTTAATGAAGACTTGAGCTAGCCAGTGTTCTTATTAATGTCTTCTGTTAATACTTTTTAATATAAACTTTTGGATTTCTGAAGGAGGGTTGTCTTCAACTCAATTACTTTTTCAAAGAAAGTCAACTCAACTTTCTCAGCTATATTGAGATGCTTCCCCTTTTCCAATTCCAAATTCCACCACAGTGAAACACCACCAATTGGCACTAATCACTAACCAGTCTCAATAACTGATTTTTTCCAAATGAGCTATTACGCAAACAAGTGCAGTGCTTTTCACTAGAGCATTATTCCTATTGATTCAGAAACCAATTAAATTGAATTGAATCAATATGACCACATGATGTGGACACAATTTTGTATTGAGAACTGTATTTCAATTTTGCTGAAGTTGGTGAGGAGCCAATTTAAGCAGAATCAAAGTAAGGCACTCTTAATCTGAAATAAGTATGCACACCAAATGGTGTTTGCAGAGTTGTTGTAGCTGTGTTGGTTCCATGATATTAGAGAGACAAGATGGGTGAGGTGTTATTTTTTACTGGACCAGCTACACAGTTGGTGAAAGAGACAAGCTTTCGAGTTTACACTGAGCTCTTCTTCAGGTCTGTTCAATCAGTTCTGTGTAGGTTTGTCTCTTTCCCTAACCAAAGGTAGCTCAATAAAAGATATTAGAACAGGGGCGGGCAAACTTTTAGGCCTGAGGGCCACATTGGGTTTCTGAAATTATATGGAGGGCAGGTTAGGGGAGGCTGTGCCTTCCCAAACAGTCAGGTGTGGCCGGCCCCCGCCCCCTATCAGACCCACCCCGGGACTCCAGCCCCATCCAACCCCCCCATTCCCTGACAGCCCCCTGGGGACCCCTGCCCCATCCACCCCCGCCCCCACTCTCGGTCCCTTGACTGTCCCCAGGAACCCCTGCCCCGGACTGCCCCCTGCCACCCCATCCAACCCTCCCTCTCCTTCCTGACTGTGCCCCCCTCAGGACCCCTACACCATCCAACCACCCATTCTCCCTGACCTCCCCCAGACCCCCCCACCCCTAACTGCCCCCCACTGCCCCATCCAACCTCCCCTCCTTCCTGACTGCCCCATCCACCCCCCCTGCTCCCTGTCCCCTGACTGCCCCCAGAACCCCTGCCCCTGACTGACCCCCGCCGCCCCATCCAACCCCTCCTCTCATTCCTGACTGCCCCCCTTTAACCCCCCTGTCCTCTGACCCCCCCAACTCCTGTCCATACCCTCTGCCCTGACCACCCCCAAACTCCCCAGCCCTCTATTCAAACTCCCCCACCCCCCTTACCGTGCTGCCTGGAACGCTGGTGGCTGGCAGCGCAGCTGCACCAGGACAGTCAGCCATGCCACACAGCACAGAGCACCAGGTCAGGCTGCGGCTCTGCAGCTGCGTTGCCCCAGGAGCTCGCAGCCCTGCTGCCCAGAGCATCGCACAGTGAGCTGAGGCTGTGGGGGAGGGGGACTAGCAGGGGAGGGGCCGGGGGCTAGTCTCCCAGGCCAGGAGCTCAGGGGCCGGGCAGGACTGTCCTACAGGCCGGATGTGACCCTTGGGCCCTAGTTTGCCCACTTCTGTATTAGAATAATGGAATATTAGGGTTGGAAGAGACCTCAGGAGGTCATCTAGTCCAACCCCCTGCTCAAAGCAGGACCAATCCCCAACTAAATCATCCAGCCAGGGCTTTGTCAAGCTGGGCCTTAAAAACCTCTAAGGATGGAGATTCCACCACCTCCCGAGGTAACGCATTCCAGTCCTTCACCACCCTCCTAGTGAAATAGTGTTTCCTAATATCCAACCTAGACCTCCCCCACTGCAACTTGAGACCATTACTCCTTGTTCTATCATCTGCCACCACTGAGAACAGCCGAGCTCCATCCTCTTTGGAACCCCCGTTTAGGTAGTTGAAGGCTGCTATCAAATCCCCCCCTCACTCTTCTCTTCTGCAGACTAAATAACCCCAGTTCCTCAGCCTCTCCTCGTAAGTCATGTGTCCCAGCCCCCAATCATGTTCGTTGCCCTCTGCTGGACTCTCTCCAATTTGTTCACATCCCTTCTGTAGTGGGGG
Organism: Dermochelys coriacea; assembly: GCF_009764565.3. NCBI lineage: Eukaryota > Metazoa > Chordata > Testudines > Dermochelyidae > Dermochelys > Dermochelys coriacea. The sequence goes on along the minus strand of NC_050075.1, from coordinate 108,413,655 downwards.
GACCAAAACTGGACACAATACTCCAGGTGTGGCCTCACCAGTGCCGAACAGAGGGGAATAATCACTTCCCTTGATCTGCTGGCAATGCTCCTACTAATACAGCCCAATATGCAGTTGGCCTTCTTGGCAACAAGGGCACACTGCTGACTCGTATCCAGCTTCTCATGCACTGGAATCCCCAGGTCCTTTTCTGCAGAACTGCTGCTTAGCCAGCCAGTCCCCAGCCTGTAGTGGTGCATGGGATTTTTCCGTCCTAAGTGCAGGACTCTGGTTTGTGTGTGCCTCATGGGAGGGCTGGATTTATTTGACATGTAGACCAGTCCTAAAAAGGTGTGCCTACCTCCTGAAGGAAGGGACACATTATCCTCCGTGTGAGTTGGCATAAGTCTGCTTAAAAAAATAAAGTAAATAAAATTAGCACTAACTTTTTACCACTGTCTTCAGCAGCTTTCCACAAGAAACTAAAAATGTTCCAAAAATATCGATAGGATTTAAAACAGTCTTTCCTCTTGAAATGGTTTTCTCTGAGAGGCTTGTAGCAGACCTGAAAAGAATCAAATAGGGAAAGGGAGAGCAATGGGCTGTTTGGTACCTCTCAAATTCACAAGTACACATGAGTTTGAAAGAAAATTTAAATGTACATATTTATGTGGAGCTCTTTGCAATAGTGTCTGAGACTGTACACTACAAGCTTTGGTTGATGCAGGTTATGTCAGCAAACAGCCACCAAAGTTTGTATGTTGCTTGGCCACGTGCATACGCGGCCACTTGTGTCGGCATTGCTTACACTCACCAGGAGTGCTTATGTCAATACAAAGTGTGGTGCACCACAGGTAGCCATCCCAGTGTATCACACGCTGTTGTCTCATGCAATGCCTTTTAGGAATGTTTCCATAATCGGTTGTGGGGTTGAAATGTAGGTTTGGGGTGGCAAGCTACGACTGCTGAACTTTTGGATGGGAAAGGTCACATTTCTGGATCTGTGCGCCGAGCTTGTCTCAGCCCCCCAGCTCGGGAGCACCAGAATGAGAACTGCATTGACAGTGGAGAAGCAAGTGGAACTTGAGAAACTTGAAATGCGGGAGTACTACCCTGTTGGTGAGAAATCATTTTGGAGCTGTAAAATATACAATGGGGGGCCATTGTCATGGAACTGGGAATGGTCAAACCAGTCAGAAAACACTTCAATCTCCGTGGTCACTTGATGGGGGAGAGATAGCTCAGTGGTTTGAGCATTGACCTGGTAAACCCAGGGTTGTGAGTTCAGTCCTTGAAGGGGCCATTTAGGGATCTGGGGCAGATATTGGGGATTGGTCCTGCTTTGAGCAGGGGGTTGGACTAGATGATCTCCTGAGGTCCCTTCCACCCCTGATATTCTCTGATCGCATTACAGACCTAAAAGTCGCAATATTACAACCAAAAAACTTGGACACCATTAAATTAGGCTTGAATAAAGACTGGGAGTGGATGTGTCATTACACAAAGTAAAACTATTTACCCATTTTTATTTCCCCCCTACTGTTCCTCACACGTTCTTGTCAACTGTTGGAAATGGCCCATCTTGATTATCACTACAAAAGGCCCCCGGCCCCTTTGCTGGTAATAGTTCATCTTAACTGATCACTCTCATTATAGTGTGTAGGATAACAGCCATTGTTTCATGTTCTCTCCCTCTGTGTCTGTCTGTCTGTCTGTCTATCTTCCTGCTGTATTTTCCACTGCAGGCATCCGATGAAGTGGGTTTTAGCCCACGAAAGCTTATGCTCAGTTAAATTTGTTAGTCTCTAAGGTGCCACAAGTATTCCTGTTATGCAGAACGGTTACTCTTGGCATTGTGCAGGATAGAGTAGATGTTGTCACAGCTGTGTGGTTGCTGACGTGGTGGAGTGATAGATGGCATGCATATTTCTATTTTAGCACCATCCCACCTTGGAAAGGGCTACTTTTCTATGTTTATGCAAATATTGGTGGATCATCAGGGATGCTTCACTCATATCAGTGTGGGCTGGTTAAGGAAGGTGCATGATTGCTCATGTCTTTAAGAACACAGGAGTATTCAGAAAGCTGCATGCAGGAACTTTCTTTACTAACTGGCAGATTGCCATGGGTGGTCCTGAAATGCCAGTAGTGATTCCGGGGACCCAACCTACCCTTTGCTCTACTGGCTCATGAGGCTGTACACTCAGGAGCACCAAGGAAAGATTCAGCTGCTGGCTTAGCAGCTGCAGAATGACTTGAATGTGTTTTGCTCAATTGAGAGTACACTGGCAGTTTTTACTCGCTAGATTGGATCTCAGAGGGAAAAATATCCGAATGGTTATAGCTGACTGTTTTATCCTGCACAATATCTGTGGACATGGAGAGGTCTGTTGACTTTGAATCGTTCGACATAAGGGCCCCTAGAAGGGCTCAGCATGGAGCTATACAGCTGAGGGAGGCTTTGAGTGAGCACTTTAATGGTCAGCCACCAGTAATACTCTGTGCTGGACTGTTCTCTTGATCTGAAGCTTTTGGTGGTTGTAGGAACTGTGCATCACTTGATGTACAGTTATAAATATTACTGTTTTTTGGAGAGGCGATGGGACCTATGTGCTCTCTGGTGCTTGCTGTACATTTACAATAATGTCCTTTGCATACTACTGTGGATTCCGCAATATGTGATCTGAACTAATAAAGATAGAAATTTATCTTTGGAGAATAAAATTATGGAGTGGCAAAGCTCGTGCAGAAAAACAATGTGTAAAAAGTCAACATGCAATGCCGTATGAACTTTTAACATAAATTAGGTGGAATGGAAGTTTAAAATGGAAAAGGCAACAAACATTTCTGTCCATTTCAGTGAACCTATGTAGTTTGTTGTGGTCATGTACGCAAGCCGTGGTTCTCACAGGTCAGTGTAAATGAAGCTGTGGTTTTCCTTGCTGTCTCCCAGTGTGGAGTGGTAAGCGTAAGGATGCAGCCTGTGTCGCATGGTGTATATGGTATGGTGAGAGGTGTAAAGAACTGCTACCCTGGAGTTCTCAGGGGTTCATAAAGTGGGGGAAGTCTGGAATTTTGGGACCTGTAGGTGATCCAGGGTTCGCAGCATTTGGGTTTGCTGCCTGAGAAAGATCCATTATGTCCCAGTGCATCTCCCTCTTGTTTGCTTGCTGAACCTCCTGGTCCTTTCTCCTATCCATGCTGTCTGCCATGTTGGCCCACCAGGCCCTTTGTTCACAGTCTGATGAAGCAGTGGCTTTCAGGATCTTGCTGAACATGTCCTCCCTAGTCACAGTCTTTCTCTGCCTCATTAGGGGTCAGGCATTTTGCAGGTTTGTAGGGGGTGCCTCTCAAGGCTGTGATGGCAGCAGCTTCTGATAAAAGCAGATATGTCATTGGATTTACAGTCAAAACCAAAAGGGAAAGCTAAGTTTCAAAACTCCCTTCTCTTATTCCCAGAAAAGCTTTTAATAAGACATGGTTATTGACACTTTAGCTTTGGGGTGCATCTTGGGTGACCAGACAGCAAATATGAAAAATTGGGACAGGGTGGGGGGTAATAGGAGACTATATAAGAAAAAGACCCAAAAATCAGGACTGTCCCTATAAAATTGGGACATCTGGTCACCCTAAGTGCATCTGCACAGCACTGCTCTCCAGCTGCAGCCATGCTGAGTATGCCTGAGGAGTGGGAGGGATTTTGGTTGCATAGAACAATAATATTTTCATCCCTATTCCATGAGTAGGAGGATAGGGCAGTGGCACTGATTATTGGCAATGTTTTCCACAGGCCATTGTGGTTTTCACTGATATCTCACTCCAGAGGGTAAAAAAGGCACAGAAGTCACAGCAGCTACTGGCAGCCTGAAGCCACGCAGGCCCATATGCATCTAGCCTGTTTTACTGCAATGATGCCAGCTGAAGTCATTGCAGAGTGGTGTGGGAAAGTATCCTGCTGCGGAGGAAGAAATAAGTCAACCATCCCTAGAAACCTTATAGAGAGGATTTCAGAGATCTCCATGAAAATTTCATCAAGATCTCTTAGGGGGATAGAAGGGACATCCCAGTGTACATAAACAAACTGCTTCTCATTTCTCCCCATTCTCCCCCATCTTCCTAACCCAAGAGGGGAATGAAAAGCAGATGCCAACTCTACCTTTGCTGTACTTCTTCCTTTTTCATATGAGTAAAACAATGAAAAGTCAATACTTGTGTCTTGTTAACTTGGAGATGGAGTGGGTGCCATCTTCAAATTTAAAGATTGTAAGGAAAAATGCATGCATATATTTGCCTGAGGTCCCCTCCCCTTCATCGAGCTTGTCTGTGCTTGACTAGCGTGGCAGGACTCATCCCCTTGCTGCATTTCACTCCCACCCCCACATTCCATGTCTTGGTCTCCTCCGACATATCTATGGTGGTCTGTGAGGTGCTGGTGAGTCTCTGCCAAGTATGTCATGCAACTTGTTGTAAAAGCAGCAGGTCTGTGGCTCAGCACCAGATTGATGGTTAGCCTCCCTTGCAAGCCTTGTGGTATCCTTGCAAATTTTCTTTGCTTTCATGTTGCACTGCTGCTAATCCCTGTTATACCCCTTTGCGGGCATCCCCTGTACAATCTTTTGAGTGATGCCCATGCTACTATGGCTCGTCCAATATTACATAGTAACGGGCACTATTTAAAATATGTTCGCAGATTTCTGAAGTGCCTGTGTAGCATGAGCAATGACTTTATTTACATAGGAGTATTTCCTAGTATGTGGTAACTTTTCTTCTTCGAGTGCTTGCTCATATCGATTCCAATTAGGTGCGCGTGCGTGCTGTGTTCCCGGAGAATTTTTATCCTAACAACACCCGGTGGGTCGGCTGTGGAGCCCCCTGGAGTGGTGCCTTCATGGCGTTGGATATATGCCCCTGCTGACGCAGCGTCCCCTCGGTTTCTTCTTTACTGCCTGTGATAGTCGTTGGAACTGTGGCGCTCGGCTTTGCTGCTCTCCACTCTCCCTAGCGTTTTTTCTACACAGTTTAATAGTTTGTAGTTGTAGTTATAGTTATAGTTTATTTGTATTAGTGGGGTTGGAAGGGGTTTCCCTCCTCCCCGTCTTTTGCTTGGGACCATGCCCAAGGCTCTGGGCTTTAAGCCTTGCGGTTCCTGCTCTAAGCTCATGGCAATGGGCGACCCCCATGACTCTTGCCTGAAGTGTCTGGGGGAGTCTCATCAAGGCGCCAAGTGCAGGATCTGCAGGGGTTTCATCCCTGGACTAAGAAGGAGTGGGACTTTCGCTTAAGACAGCTTCTCATGGGGGCGGCTCTTAGTCATCAGCCTCCAGCGGCGCGCCAAGACCCGACGACAGCAGTAGGAATGGCACCGCAGTTGGACTCTGATAGAGACCCGTGGCACCGACGTTCCCTGGCACCGCAACCAACATCATTGGTCCGGCACCACTTCCACTTGCCTGGCCAGGAGCGGCACCGCAAACCGGAGAAGGCTGGCCCACCTCAGCAGGTGCCACCCTCCCTGGATCCGCCCACAGAGCTGCATCCCGCAGCGGAGCGCCCAGGGGCACAACTGGCGGCTTCAGCACCGTTGACTCCGGCACCGAGAGTGGATCCATTGAGTCCGGTGTGACTGGACTCCCCAACTCAGTGTGGTTGAGGTCCAGTTGCCATCTACTCCAGATACCTTTGCGGCTGCGAGGGATCTGATTGCCATGAGAGTGTCGGCATCTCCTCAGCTGACCAAGGCACCGGCACCTGTGCGTGTGGCACCATCCCGGGGCAAGCTGGCTCTTATTCACCCGCTAGCACTGTCAGTTGAGCTGTGGCACGGATCCCATTCTTGGCACGGTTCCCGCTCCCAACACTGCTCGCAGTGCTGGTACCGTTCGCAGCCCCGGCACCACTCTCCATCGCGGCGCAGGTCATACTCATGGCGCCGCTCCAATTCCTGGCACCGTTCTTGACACCGCTCTGTATGCTGGTCGCTGTCTAGGAGTAGATCCCAATCCAGATGCCACTTCTGACGCTAGTCTTCGTGGCCTAGGTCCAAATCCAGGCACCGGTTCAGGTCCCGGCACAGCTCCCCAGCATCACGGCACCGCTCTCCACCGTCGCAACGTCAATCTCCAGATTCACGGTACTGCTCTCCATCATCTCATTGATGTGACTTGGCGCAGACCCACTCAGTACCACCGTGGCCATCACGTTCCACCTCTCGTTCATCAGAGTCGGAGGCAGGGTCACCACTGCCACTTGGATCACGGCCACCTGGAATCAGGGGCTGGAGATTGGCAGGCGCAGTAGCAAGGTCCCGCTCAAGTGTCCACTCAGTGGCCCTTTTGGATGCCTTGGGTGTACCACCAGGCCCAGGGTGCTCCGTCTGGGGCTTCTCGTTCAGCCCTGTCTGAGCCGTGAGTGCCAGAGGCCACCGCCAGCCATCCTGCTCCTGGAGGCATGGAGACAGTGGTGTCATCCTTCCTGGCTCCAGGCCCTCCTCCAACCCCAGTTCCTAGTCTGGACACAGAGGTCGCGGGCCCAGCTCAGCAAGAGGTTCCAGATGATCCTCTCCTCCTGTGGCTGCCGCCTCATCCTCACCCAACGAGTCGGTGGCAGGAACTGCTATATCGGGTCCCCCTCCAATAGGCCTCCGCGCCTGCCAGGATCTTTTACGCAGAGTGGCGCGGAATATGAACCTGCAAGCAGAGAAAGTTAGAGATGGAGGACCCTCTGGTTGACATTTTGGCTGCAGAGGCTCCATCAAGGGTGACCCTACCACCCATCCGGACAATTCAGACCATAGCCAGAACAATCTGGCAAATGCCCGCGTCCATTCCCCCAACTGCTAGAGGGGTGGAGCAGAAGTATTTCATTCCCTCCAAGGGATATGGCTACCTATACACTCATCCACAGCCCTGTTCACTGGTGGTGGCCTCAATGAATGAGAAGGCGGCATGGTCAGCCCAAGTCAAAAGAGGCCAAGCGCCTCGATATATTTGGGTGCAAAGTCTATTCCTCGGGGGGGACTTCAGCTCCGGATTGCGAACCAGCAGGCGCTCCTGAGCTGATAAAATTTTAACTCTTGGAACTCCATGATGAAGTTCAAGGAGCTGGTACCTCCAGAGATGAGTTTGGGGCCCTGGTGAAAGAGGGCAAAACGGTGGCGTGGACCTCATTGCAGGCCTCCTTGGACACCTCAGACTCCGCCGCTCGGACCCTCTCTTCAGGGATTGCAATGAGGTGTAGCTCTTGGCTGCAAGCTTCCGGCCTATCACTGGAGCTTCAGCAAACATGGCAGGATCTCCCCTTTGAAAACAGGCCCTTCTCCATCAGACAAGACTGACTCAAGGCTTCAAAGACTCAAGGGCCATAATGAGGTTGCTGGGCATGCACACACCGGCTACCCAGCGGAAACCCTTTAAACCTCAGCCTCAACACTCTTCTCCTCCTCCTCGGCCGAGGCAGGATTTTTATAGGAGACGGAGGCGTAATGGCAGGGGAACGCTGTCCAACCACCAATCTGGGCAGGGACAGGGCCCTTCCAAGCCCTCGGCAGGTTCTAAACAAAACTTTTGAAGAGATGCCTGAGGACGATGTACTGGACCTCATTCCGGATCCTACCCACCCTTTTTGAATCGTTTATCCCATTTCCACCATGCTTGGTCCCTCATAACCATGGACCGTTGGGGTCTTCACACGGTGGAAAGGGGATACTCTCTCCAATTTTCTTTCTCCCCACCCTCCCTCCCTGTCCCTCTTCAGGGACCCCTCTCACGAGCAACTCTTCATTCGGGAGGTTCAAAAGTTCCTTGCCATGGGAGCGATTGATGAGATTCCAAGGGAGCTAAGGGGCAGGGGGTTTTACTCCCGTTACTTCTTAATCCCCAAGGCAAAGGGCAGGCTTCAGCCTATCCTGGACCTGTGCAGACTCAACAAATTCATGGTAAAGTTGAAGTTTCGCATGGTCTCCTTGGGCACCATTATACCTTCCCTGGAGACTGGTACACCTCCCTCGACATGAAGGACGTGTATTTCCACATAGCGATCCATCCGGCTCACAGACGCTTCCTCCACTTTGTGGTCAACTGTGAACACTATCAGTTCACCGTCCTTCTGTTCGGCCTCTCTATGGCCTCCCTGCTGTTCACCAAATGTATGGCAGTCGTGGCAGCCTTCCTTCATCGATAAAGGATATACGTATACCTGTATCTTGACGACTGGCTCATCAGAGGTCGCACCAAACAGGTGCAGTCCCCCCTTCAATTGGTCACAGACATGTTTTGTCGATTTAGGCCTCCTTCTCAACGTGGCGAAGTAGATGCTAGAACTGACCCCGAAAATAGAATTAATCGGGGCAGTTCTGGACTCCGTGTGTGCTCGGGCCCTCCTGCTGGACGCTTATTTCCAAGCTTTGGTGAGCCTCATCCGGGGTCTTCAAAGCTTCCCAACCTCGATGGCAAGAACGTGCTTGAGTCTTATAGAACACATGGTTTCCTGCACATATGTGACCAGGCATGCCAGACTATGGCTCCGCCTGCTTCAAGCCTGGCTGTCATCAGTCTATCGCCCAAGTCGAGACAGCCTGAACCTGGTGGTCCCTGTCCCAGAGAGGGTCCTGGCCTTCCTCCACTGGTGGCTAGACCCCAGGGCGGTATGCGAAGGAGTCCCCTTCCACAACCCTCAGACCTCCTTGTCCCTCGTCACGGATGCGTCAGCCCTGTGATGGGGCGCCCATCTCGAAGACATCCAGATGCTGGGTCTATGGGCCCTGTCAGTACTCTCTCTACATATCAACGTACAGGAGCTGATGGCGGTAAGTCTGGCTTGTCAAGCCTTTCAGGAGCGGCTGCATGGTCGTTGTGTAGTGGTCCTCACAGACAAGACCACGGCCATGTTCTACATCAACAAACAAGGGGGCGCTCGTTCCTCCCCCGCTTTCTCAGGAGGCCATCCGACTATGGGAGTTCTGCATAGCCTACTCCATTCACCTGGTGGTATCTTTTCTCCCAGAGGTCTGGAACACATTGGCGGACCACCTCATCAGGTCCTTGCACTCCCACGAGTGGTTGCTTCGACCGGATGTCATCCCCCCATCTTATGAAGGTGGGGGTTTCCCCAGGTCGACCTGTTTGCCTCCCGCAGCAACCTGAAATGCCTGGCTTTCTGCTCCCTCCAAGCCCGCTCCCTGGGCTCTCTCACAGACGCCTTTCTACTCCTGTGGATGAGCTGATTGTTTTATGCCTTCCTGCCCTTTCCCCGGTATACAAGGTCTTGCTCAAGGTGCGCAGGGACAGGACTCGGCTGATTCTGGTCACCCCGGCGTGGCCCAGGCAACAATGGTACACCAAACTGTTGGAGATCTCTGTGGACGCCCCAGTGCTGCTGTCCCTTTTTCCAGACTTGATCGCTCAGGGTCACGGTCCCCTCTGTCATCCCGACCTACGATCCCTCTACCTCACAGCGTGGATGCTGCATGTCTGAGCCATTCAGAACTCCTCTGTTCTCATTTGGTGCAGCAGGTTCTGTAGGGTAGCAGGAAACCTTCCACTTGGGCCACATATATGGCTAAGTGGAAGCGATTCTCACGCTGGTTCACTCACTGTGGCATCCCCCCCCAAGTGTCCGCGTCTCTCATTTTGGACTATCTCCTGAGCCTGAAACAGCAGGGCCCGGTGATGATATCCATCAGAGTTCACCTGGTGGCCATCTCGGCTTTCCACCCGGGAGCGAATGGCTGAGCTGTCTTTGCTAACCTCATGGTCGGTAGGTTCCTTAAGGGACTGGACTGTCTCTATCCGCAGGTACGGCAGCCAATCCCCACGTGGGACCTTAACCTGGTCCTCTCCAGGCTTATGGGGTCCCCGTTTGAGCCATTGGCCACCTGTTTCCTCATATATACCTCTCTTGGAAAACGACTTTCCTCATTGCTGTCATGTCTGTGAGGCGTGTCTCCGAACTCAGGGCTCTTTCCTCTGAACCACCCTACATGATCTTCCATAAGGATAAGGTGCAGCTGCGACCTCACCCTGCCTTTCTTCCCAAGGTGGTATTGACCTTCCATATCAACCAGGACATTTTCCTCCCGATTTTTTATCCAAAACCGAATGCCAGTAGTCAGGAGCAGTGGCTACACTCCCTCAATGTACGTAGAGCACTTGCCTTCTACATTGAGCATACGAAACTGTTCAGGTAAACGACCCAGCTCTTCGTTGCGGTGGCGGACCGGATGAAGGGCCTCCCGGTCTCCTCTCAGCTGATCTCTCTTTGGATCATGTCCTGTATTGGTGCTTGCTATGCTCTGACTGGTATTCCGACCCCGCCCCTCATTGCTCACTCCACAAGGGCTCAGGCCTCATTTGGCTACTTTCCTGACCCAGGTGCCAATCCAGGAGATTTGCAGAGCCACTACTTGGTCTTCAATACATACTTTTGCTTCACACTATGCCATCTGACAAGCCAGAGATGATGCAGCGTTTGGTAGAGCCATCCTACAATCCACGGTACTTCACTTTGACCCCACCACCTAGGTAAGGCTTGGGAGTCATCTAATTGGAATCTGTATGAGGAAGCACTCGAAGAACAAAAGACGATTACTCGTCTTTGTAACTTGTTCTTTGAGACGTGTTGTTCATATCCATTCCAAACCCGTCCTCTTTCCCCTCTGTCAGAGTAGCCGGCAAGAAGGAACTGAGGGTGTGCTGGATCGGCTGGGGCATATATTCAGCGTCATGAAGGCAGCACTCCAGGGGGCTCCACAGCCGACTCACTGGGTGTTGATAGGGTAAAAATTCTCCGACGGCTGTGCACGCGGTGCGCATACACCTAATTGGAATGGATACAAGCAACACATATCGAAGAACAACAGTTATAAAGGTGAGTAACCGTCTTTTCTTTGCTTAAGTCTTATTCAGACTTACTCAGTCTTACTAAAAAGAAAAGGAGTACTTGTGGCACCTTAGAGACTAACAAATTTATTAGAGCATAAGCTTTCGTGAGCTACAGCTCACTTCATCGGATGCATTTGGTGGAAAAAAAAATGCATTTTTCCACCAAATGCATCCGATGAAGTGAGCTGTAGCTCACGAAAGCTTATGCTCTAATAAATTTGTTAGTCTCTAAGGTGCCACAAGTCCTCCTTTTCTTTTTGCGAATACAGACTAACACGGCCGCTACTCTAAAACCTGTTTTACAAGAGTATATCATTGAGTGTCAATAACTTCTTAAAAAGCCTTGTTTTGAGTGCGTTATCCTTGATTTCTTAAAACAGCACAGTCAAGGATTTAGATCTCTTGAACATTGTAAAGTCATGTTGGCTCTTTTAAATAAAGAAGGAGTTGGCAAGTAATAGGTTTTCTCTCTGTCCCCAATAACATTTCATAGAATATCAGGGTTGGAAGGGACCTCAGGAGGTGATCTAGTCCAACCCCCTGGTCAAAGCAGGACCAATCCCCAACTAAATTATCCCAGCCAGGGCTTTTTCAAGCCTGACCTTGCAGTTTGCAAATTAATTCCAATTCAGTAGTGTCTCGTTGGAGTCCGTTTTGAAGTTTTTTTGTTGAAGGTTAGTCACTCTCAGGTCTGTAATCGAGTGACTGGAGAGATTCAAGAATTATAACATTCAAAAACCAGTCGGAGAACACTTCAATATCTCCGGTCACTCGATTACAGACCTGAGTGGCTATCCTTCAACAAAAAAAGTTCAAAAACAGACTCCAACAAGAGACTGCTGAATTGGAATTAATTTGCAAACTGGATACAATTAACTTAGGCTTGAATAGAGACTGGGAGTGGATGAGTCATTACACAAAGTAAAACTATTTCCCCATGTTGTTTCTACCCCCCCATTCCCCCACTGTTCCTCAGAGGTTCTTGTTAACTGCAGGAAATGGCCCACCTTGATTATCAGCATAAAAGGTTTTCCTACTTCCCTCCCTCCCCCTTCTGCTCGTAATAGCTCATCTTAAATGATCACTCTCCTTACAGTGTGTATGATAAAACCCATTGTTTCATGTTCTCTGTGTGTGTATATAAATGTCCCCACTGTATTTTCCACCGAATGCATCCGATGAAGTGAGCTGTAGCTCATGAAAGCTTATGCTCAAATAAATTTGTTAGTCTCTAAGGTGCCACAAGTACTCCGTATCATTTCCTTTAGCATATCATGTATTTTTCTCTCAGGTGTATATTTCTGCCTCCCTCATGTATACAATGCAATTATCATAAGCTTCAATTTAATGTTTAAAATGATACTACTTACAGTTTTAAAATAAAAAATGGGTGGTTACCCTAAGGGACAAAATCTATGAAATAAGAGACAGTCCCTTGAAATAAAGGACAAGTGATCACCCTATGGGGCAGAGTCCTTGAAAAGGTTCATTTCATGGTGGAAATGATGAGAATTAGGGGAATGAGTGTATAAACATGACTGTAAAAGTTGATGGGTGATTAGGGAGGTTGTCCCAAATGACAGGGAGATCAGAAATGAATTAGTTAAATAGTGGTGTCTCTTTTTTTTTAATTTATTTTATTTTCATTTAAATGAATGGGCCTCTTTTTCAAAAGGTATTTTGTAGGCATTAGTTCAGAAAATACAATGCAAATAGATGCCCCAAGGTTAACAGATATGTGAAATTTACTGGTTTCAGAGTAGCAGCCGTGTTAGTCTGTATTCTCAAAAAGAAAAGGAGTACTTGTGGCACCTTAGAGACTAACAAATTTATTAGAGCATAAGCTTTCGTGAGCTACAGCTCACTTCATCGGATGCATTTGGTGGAAAAAACAGAGTAGAGATTTATATACACACACACAGAGAACATGAAACAATGGGTTTATCATACACACTGTAAGGAGAGTGATCACTTAAGATAAGCCATCACCAACAGCAGGGGGGGGAAGGAGGAAAACCTTTCATGGTGACAAGCAGGTAGGCTAATTCCAGCAGTTAACAAGAATATCAGAGGAACAGTGGGGGGGTGGGGTGGGAGGGAGAAATACCATGGGGAAATAGTTTTACTTTGTGTAATGACTCATCCATTCCCAGTCTCTATTCAAGCCTAAGTTAATTGTATCCAGTTTGCAAATTAATTCCAATTCAGCAGTCTCCCGCCGGAGTCCGTTCCTGAAGCTTTTTTGTTGAAGTATAGCCACTCTTAGGTCTGTGATCGAGTGACCAGAGAGATTGAAGTGTTCTCCAACTGGTTTTTGAATGTTATAATTCTTGACGTCTGATTTGTGTCCATTCATTCTTTTACGTAGAGACTGTCCAGTTTGGCCAATGTACATGGCAGAGGGGCATTGCTGGCACATGATGGCATATATCACATTGGTAGATGCGCAGGTGAAGGAGCCTCTGATAGTGTGGCTGATGTGATTAGGCCCTATGATGGTATCCCCTGAATAGATATGTGGACAGAGTTGGCAACGGGCTTTGTTGCAAGGATATCCATCCCACCATCAACCTCAGCCTGGACCAGTCCACACAAGAGATCCACTTCCTGGACACTACGGTGCTAATAAGCGATGGTCACATAAACACCACCCTATATCGGAAACCTACTGACCGCTATTCCTACCTACATGCCTCTAGCTTTCATCCAGATCATACCACTCGATCCATTGTCTACAGCCAAGCGCTACGATATAACCGCATTTGCTCCAACCCCTCAGACAGAGACAAACACTTACAAGATCTCTATCATGCATTCCTACAACTACAGTACCCACCTGCTGAAGTGAAGAAACAGATTGACAGAGCCAGAAGAGTACCCAGAAGTCACCTACTACAGGACAGGCCCGACAAAGAAAACAACAGAACGCCACTAGCCATCACCTTCAGCCCCCAACTAAAACCCCTCCAACGCATCATCAAGGATCTACAACCTATCCTGAAGGACGAGCCATCGCTCTCTCAGATCTTGGGAGACAGACCAGTCCTTGCTTACAGACAGCCCCCCAATCTGAAGCAAATACTCACCAGCAACCACACACCACACAACAGAACCACTAACCCAGGAACCTATCCTTGCAACAAAGCCCGTTGCCAACTCTGTCCACATATCTATTCAGGGGATACCATCATAGGGCCTAATCACATCAGCCACACTATCAGAGGCTCCTTCACCTGCGCATCTACCAATGTGATATATGCCATCATGTGCCAGCATGCCCCTCTGCCATGTACATTGGCCAAACTGGACAGTTCCTACGTAAAAGAATGAATGGACACAAATCAGACGTCAAGAATTATAACATTCAAAAACCAGTTGGAGAACACTTCAATCTCTCTGGTCACTCGATCACAGACCTAAGAGTGGCTATACTTCAACAAAAAAGCTTCAGGAACGGACTCCGGCGGGAGACTGCTGAATTGGAATTAATTTGCAAACTGGATACAATTAACTTAGGCTTGAATAGAGACTGGGAATGGATGAGTCATTACACAAAGTAAACATATTTCCCCATGGTATTTCTCCCTCCCACCCCACCCCCCACTGTTCCTCTGATATTCTTGTTAACTGCTGGAATTAGCCTACCTGCTTGTCACCATGAAAGGTTTTCCTCCTTCCCCCCCCTGCTGTTGGTGATGGCTTATCTTAAGTGATCACTCTCCTACAGTGTGTATGATAAACCCATTGTTTCATGTTCTCTGTGTGTGTGTATATAAATCTCTACTCTGTTTTTTTCCACCAAATGCATCCGATGAAGTGAGCTGTAGCTCACGAAAGCTTATGCTCTAATAAATTTGTTAGTCTCTAAGGTGCCACAAGTACTCCTTTTCTTTGTGAAATTTACTGAGGCCTGTTTCCAACGTCTTCATCTTCCTCCCATCCACAATGTTGTTAATAGGAAATGCAATAAGAGATTCTTTTGACCCCTCATTCTGTTATGCCTCTTAATGAGCAAAGAGTTGCAGACCAAATGTGTTATCTTCATCTTGATACATCAGTTGATTTCCATGTGTTACGGAGGCAACATCTTCACAGAAATCTTGGGGTTGCAGCAGAAGATGGTTGTAGTCAAGCAATGACCGTAACTACTCTGTGATCTGGTCTGCACTTAAAAATTAGATTGACCAAGCTACATTGCTTATGACTGAACAATTTCAATCCCTGAGCACGATAGTTAGATTGACCTAGTCCCTGGTGTAGATGCAGCTAGGTCGATGGAAGAATTTTTCCATCAACCTAGCTACTGCTTCTTGTAGAGATGGATTAACTATATCGATGGAAAAACCCCCTTCCTTCAGTGTAGGAAATGTCTACACTGCAGTGCCACTGTAACAGTGGTAGTGTAGACATGCCCTGTGTTTGTGTCTTAAATGCTTTGAATAGCATAGACAGGGCCATAGATGCTTCACTTTGCTTATAGCGAATTTCACTCCACAGTAAAGGACTTCACTGGGCTGATCCTCTTGGATTGTAGCACTTGTCATCTGCCAGATAGGTGTTAAATACTGCTTTCAAAGGGGATTATCACCAGCTCTGGTTGCAGAAAGGAAGAAGAGGAGAAATTTCCACTCTTCTATGAGGAGGGAGTAAAGGGGAATCCCAATAATATGACTGTAAAGGGGTAAAGCATTTTGGAATCCTGCAGAATGAAATAAGGTGTTATATAAATGCAGGGATAAATTATAAAGGTGCACAGTTATTGTATCACTTGAACCAATGCAAGTTTATCACTGCCATGTAAAACCTGCATGTTGACAGCCTGACTATCATATATGTTGTTCATGCACTAAATGTTGCAGGACCTAATTGAAATTCTGCTCTGATGTGATTCTGATCTGGTAGCTGTCCTGTTTCACAATAAATTGATATTGTCAATTTCCTCAGATTCTCTAGGTTGTTGCTGATTTTTGTGATGCATAATAAAAATACTTTAAAATCCATGTTGAGTAACAATAGAAGAATAGTGTGTTTGTGAAAACAAAAAAGTGTTGCTAGACTCTCATCTGACACAGATTTGCTACTGTTGCAATATATTTCAAAGGCAAGTTTAAAAAAGAAACAACAACAAACAGCAGGGAACATGGATTGCTGTTGTGCTATAAAGGATCCATTAAGTAGATATATTCACCCTGAGAAAAGTCTTCAGCAAGCTTTGCTTGATCTTTACAGACTGTTAGCAGTCTTTACTAATTGAGTTTATTATAGCAGTATCATATTTTAAAATACAGACTACAAATTAAAACTGATTTTCATGGAGTTATTTCAGCATTCAGCTCAGCTGGTGACTTAATGAACAGCAAATATAGGGTATGTCCATAGAATCACAGAATATCAGGGTTGGAAGGGACCTCACGAGGTCATCTAGTCCAACCCTCTGCTCAAAGCAGGACCAATTCCCAACTAAATCATCCCAGCCAGGGCTTTGTCAAGCCTGACCTTAAAAACTTCTAAGGAAGGAGATCCCACAACCTCCCTGAGTAACGCATTCCAGTGTTTCACAACCCTCCTAGTGAGAGTTTTTCCTAATATCCAACCTAAACCTCCCCCACTGCAACTTGAGACCATTACTTCTTGTTCTGTCATCTGCTACCACTGAGAACAGTGTAGATCCATCCTCTTTGGAACCCCCTTTCAGGTAGTTGAAAGCAGCTATCAAATCCCTCCTCATTCTTCTCTTCCGCAGACTAAACAATCCCAGTTCCCTCAGCCTCTCCTCATAAGTCATGTGTTCCAGTCCTCTAATCATTTTTGTTGCCCCCCACTGGATGTTTTCCAATTTTTCCACATCCTTCTTGTAGTGTGGGGCCCAAAACTGGACACAATACTCCAGATAAGGCCTCACCAATGTCGTATAGAGGGGAACAATCACGTCCCTCAATCTGCTGGCAATGCCCCTACTTATACATCCCAAAATGCCATTGGCCTTCTTGGCAACAAGGGCACACTGTTGACTCGTATCCAGCTCCTCGTCCACTGTAACCCCTAGGTCCTTTTCTGCAGAACTGCTGCTGAGCCATTCGGTCCCTAGTCTGTAGCAGTGCATGGGATTCTTGCGTCCTAAGTGCAGGACTGTGCACTTGTCCTTGTTGAACCTCATCAGATTTCTTTTGGTCCAATCCTCTCATTTGTCTAGGGCCCTCTGTATCCTATCCCTACCCTCCAGCATATCTACCACTCCTCCCAGATTAGTGTCATCTGCAAACTTGCTGAGGGTGCAATCCACACCATCCTCCAGATCATTTATGAAGATATTGAACAAAACCAGCCCGAGGACTGACCCTTGGGGCCCTCCACTTGATACCAGCTGCCAACTAGACATGGAGCCATTGATCACTACCCGTTGAGCCCGACAATCTAGCCAGCTTTCTATCCACCTTATCATCCATTCATCTGGCCCATATTTCTTTAACTTGCTGGCGAGAATACTGTGGGAGACCATGTCAAAAGCTTTGCTAATGTCAAGGAATAACAAGTCCACTGCTTTCCCCATATACACAGAGCCAGTTATCTCGTCATAGCAGGCAATTAGATTAGTCAGACATGACTTGCCCTTGGTGAATCCATGCTGACTGTTCCTGATCACTTTCCTCTCCTCTAAGTGGTTCAGAATTGATTCCTTGAGGATCTGCTCCATGATTTTTCCAGGAACTGAGGTGAGTCTGACTGGCCTGTAGTTCCCAGAATCCTCCTCCTTCCCTTTTTTCAAGATGGGTGCTACATTAGCCTTTTTTCCAGTCGTTCGGGACTTCCCCTGATTGCCATGAGTTTTCAAAGATAATGGCCAATGGCAAAGAACTACCTGTGGCTGACCCATGCCGGCTGACTCGGTCCCACGGGGCTCAGGCTGAAGGACTGTTTCGTTGCCGTGTAGACTTCTGGTCTCAGACTGCAGCGTGGGCTTTAGGACCTTGCGAGGTGGGAGGGTCTCAAAGCTCAGGCTGCAGTCTGTGCTGGAATGTCTTTACAGCAGTGAAACAACCCACAGCCTGAACCCCAGAAGCCCGAGTCAGCTGGCATGGCCCAGCCGCAGGATTTTCTTTGCTGTGTAGACATACCCACAAAGGAAGAGTTGGCTTCTTGCCAAGGGTGGCTTTTACCCAATAGTAGGCCTGTTTATCCCTAAGAGCAGTACTGGCTTCTGAAATATTGTATTAGTAGATGTGCTGCCTATGCAGTGATGAGGAAAACAAGGATAATGTATGCTGCAAGGAGTTTCTTATGCATCTGCCCAGTTTTATTTTTATATCATATGTTTATACACGTGCTGCCACCCCATTTTAACTCTAAAGTCAAGTCAACTGATTCTGGGTGTGCAGTTTTAAAAGGGGGAAAATGATATAAAACTTGGTAGAATATATATATATATATATATATATATATATATATATACCCCTAAACTCTGAAACATTTGCTTCTCTAAATGAATTATTGCACCCTGTTATGTAAAAAATAGCATTCTGGATTGAGAATTGTAGCAAAATGCTAGGATATTCAAGCTGTCTGATTGTAGGCTTTAAATACACAGAATGATTCATCCTGCTTTCTTGTTGTCCAAACCAGTAGTTAAAAATTACCATATACTTTAAGAAAATTGAAGAAGTGTTGCCACAAAAATGGGAAAATAAATGTGAATGACAAAACATCAAATTATTTTCAATTTCTTCTTTATAAGACTGTTCTTAGATCAAAGAGTGATTATTATTGACCTGCAATGCTATCAAGCAGGAGTTCAGAATTTTCAGTGGAGTTGGCACTCAAGATTTAGCAGCTGTGTATTCAAGAAGTGTGGGCAATTTAAGCAAATTGTGAGAGTTGGCAGTGTGTGGCATGAATGGCTCCCTCCCTGTTAGATGAGAACTGGAGTGCACAAGACATCATATACAAACTACTGGTAAATTACCACACAGGTATTGTTTTAGTACCATTTCTCTTTTCTGTCTTCTCAACAAGTCCAGGTATTTTAGTGTCCCTTCCTCCCAATGGTCAGGGACAGATCATAGTCTTTTCAGTATGTCAACCCAGCTACATATAATTCTCGCACTCTCCATCAGACTCTAGTGGCTCCAGCAGGTGGAGGAACAGTAACCCTCCTAGGTTTGTTGACTGAACACTGGAGAAAAGAGAAGCAGGCCTATGAGATCAGGAAGTTTTCCACCAACACTACTGTGCATGGCTGCCTCCACAGCTGTGCGTGAGGCATGGACAACTTTTGGGCATTCAGTCCCATGTGCAACAGGCATCTTTATCAGTGTTCAGCATGGCTGACCCTGGCAAAAGTTATTTGCCCAGTTCTAGCCAAGAAGGTGCATGCTGCAAGGCTCCTTTGCAGCCGAGCAGAGCAAGGCCTTCTACTTGAACCGTTCAGAAGAGACCTAGATTCAGTGCACCCCCGCAACAGTCAAGTGAGGCTGGGAGCAAGAGCTACTTTTGAAGAATAGGCCATGGAAAGAACTACTTCTGGAGGAGTGCACCAAGCAACATGTCCTTTCTTCATGCTCATGCCTCTAGGTGTCTGGCCTGCAAATCTTCCAGAGGATGAGAAGAGAAGGAGAGATGAAACAGTATACTTGCTTCTCCCTCATAGAGTGAGAGAAGATATGTTGTAGCCCTTGCTCACACACCTCTGGGAAGCATGTAATGGACCCCCGGAGAACTGGTTCCAGCTCCTCCATCCCCACCATTGTGGCCGCAGCAAGAGGGCAGCTGATTTTCTCAAGCAACAATGCTTCCGTGAGGTAGGCTAAGTGGCTTGGGGATTATGATGTATGACTTAAAGGTGCACCTCACAAGTTGGTCTCACAACCACAAGGCAGTGCCACCGACTAGGAATAGGGGCCATGTGGTGTCTAAGATCATTCTCTGTCTCCTCCTCAGGGTAAACGAGGCAGGATAAGTAGAAAGGGTGCCAACAAGACTTCCCTTTCTAGAAAATCCCTCTGTTTTTGTATAATAAAAAGAGATAAATGAGAGCATCTGACTTACCTTCTCTGAACCATAGATTATCATCTATGTCTCTCTCATGTCTCGAAAGGTACAAGGTGATTGAGGTAATACCTTTTATTGAATCAACTTCTGCTGGTGAAAAGCTACCCGAAGAGCAGCTCTGTGGAGCTTGAAAGCATCTCTTTCACTGCAGAAAGTGGTCCAATAAAAAGTATTGCCTAACCCACCTTGTCTTTCTCATTGTCTGGAACATTGTCTGGGCAACACAAAATGGGGAAGAGTGGCCAGCCCTCTGTAGAGATAGAGGTGGTTAGGGACTATTTAGAAAAGCTGGACGTGCACAAGTCCATGGGGCCGGACGAATTGCATCCGAGAGTGCTGAAGGAATTGGCGGCTGTGATTGCAGAGCCCTTGGCCATTATCTTTGAAAACTCGTGGCGAACGGGGGAAGTCCGGATGACTGGAAAAAGGCTAATGTAGTGCCCATCTTTAAAAAGGAAGAAGGAGGATCCTGGGAACTACAGGCCGGTCAGCCTCACCTCAGTCCCTGGAAAAATCATGGAGCAGGTCCTCAAAGAATCAATCCTGAAGCACTTAGAGGAGAGGAAAGTGATCAGGAACAGTCAGCATGGATTCACCAAGGGAAGGTCATGCCTGACTAATCTAATCGCCTTTTATGATGAGATTACTGGTTCTGTGGATGAAGGGAAAGCAGTGGATGTATTGTTTCTTGACTTTAGCAAAGCTTTTGACACGGTCTCCCACAGCATTCTTGTCAGCAAGTTAAGGAAGTATGGGCTGGATGAATGCACTATAAGGTGGGTAGAAAGCTGGCTAGATTGTCGGGCTCAACGGGTAGTGATCAATGGCTCCATGTCTAGTTGGCAGCCGGTGTCAAGTGGAGTGCCCCAGGGGTCGGTCCTGGGGCCCGTTTTGTTCAATATCTTCATAAATGATCTGGAGGATGGTGTGGATTGCACTCTCAGCAAATTTGCGGATGATACTAAACTGGGAGGAGTGGTAGATACGCTGGAGGGGAGGGATAGGATACAGAAGGACCTAGACAAATTGGAGGATTGGGCCAAAAGAAATCTAATGAGGTTCAATAAGGATAAGTGCAGGGTCCTGCACTTAGGATGGAAGAATCCAATGCACCGCTACAGACTAGGGACCGAATGGCTCGGCAGCAGTTCTGCGGAAAAGGACCTAGGGGTGACAGTGGACGAGAAGCTGGATATGAGTCAGCAGTGTGCCCTTGTTGCCAAGAAGGCCAATGGCATTTTGGGATGTATAAGTAGGGGCATAGCGAGCAGATCGAGGGACGTGATCGTTCCCCTCTATTCGACACTGGTGAGGCTTCATCTGGAGTACTGTGTCCAGTTTTGGGCCCCACACTACAAGAAGGATGTGGATAAATTGGAAAGAGTACAACGAAGGGCAACGAAAATGATTAGGGGTCTAGAGCACATGACTTATGAGGAGAGGCTGAGGGAGCTGGGATTGTTTAGTCTGCAGAAGAGAAGAATGAGGGGGGATTTGATAGCTGCTTTCAACTACCTGAAAGGGGGTTTCAAAGAGGATGGCTCTAGACTGTTCTCAATGGTAGCAGATGACAGAACGAGGAGTAATGGTCTCAAGTTGCAATGGGGGAGGTTTAGATTGGATATTAGGAAAACTTTTTCACTAAGAGGGTGGTGAAACACTGGAATGCGTTACCTAGGGAGGTGGTAGAATCTCCTTCCTTAGAGGTTTTTAAGGTCAGGCTTGACAAAGCCCTGGCTGGGATGATTTAACTGGGACTTGGTCCTGCTTTGAGCAGGGGGTTGGACTAGATGACCTTCTGGGGTCCCTTCCAACCCTGATATTCTATGATTCTATGATTCTATGAAACATAGTTACAGCAACACTGCAAACATCTATTACATCTTCTCTTTTCCATCGCTATTCTAAACCAAAGAGTCCCAGTTGTCTTCGCTCATGCAAGTCTCTGTGGGCTTCTAATAATTTTTGTCACCTGTCTTAGAATTCGTTATATTTCTCCCTTTGTTTTGAGATAAAGTGACTATTGAGGAATTTTTAGAAGGCTCATTATGCTGTTTGCAAAGCATGTTACTGTTCTTTTTATGGTATTCTCTATGAACAGATGTTTAGTTTTCTATTCTGACCTTGCTTCTGGGTGCTTTAGTAATAGGGAATGAAAAGAAATAAGCTTATTTTTTCAGTTGATAAGCAATGATAAAGTGCTGTCTATACTGGTGATTTTCAGCACTAAAACTTTTGTCGCTCGGGGGGTGTTTTTTCCCACCCCTGAATGACTAAAGTTTTAGTGCTGAAAGTGGCAGTGTAGACACAGCCCAGGAATTGGACTCAGAACTCTCCAACTTTATTTCATATTTAAAAAAAAAATTTACCAACACAGTTGGTAGTGACTTGCCTCCTCCCTTCAGATCGGCAATGAAGAGAAGTGAAGAACTGAGTAGGCCACAAAGAAAGAACTTTTCTGTCAACCATTTCAGTAGCTCCACACCCCATCATTGGTGAGACAGTGTGGAATAATCTCATTGCTTCTTCATGCTCTGTGTCTTGAGGATTCAGAGTAGCAGCCGTGTTAGTCTGTATTCGCAAAAAGAAAAGGAGTACTTGTGGCACCTTAGAGACTAACAAATTTATTAGAGCATAAGCTTTCGTGAGCTACAGCTCACTTCATCGGATGCAATCGATGAAGTGAGCTGTAGCTCACGAAAGCTTATGCTCTAATAAATTTTAGTCTCTAAGGTGCCACAAGTACTCCTTTTCTTTTTGTCTTGAGGATGTCAGTCTTCAGGACTTCCAGTCCAGCACCAGACACGTAGGAGAAGTGTGAATCCCCCCTGCAATGCCCTCCCCCCCAAAAAATCCAAACAAACAGTTAAACTTTTTTTTAAGATTAAATAAATCCCATGGAGGAATATTTCAATTTTATTATCTAGACTGTGGTTATCATAGCTTATCACTCCAAAAGTGTTGCCAAAATCCAGTACTCCTTGGGAGCACAGGATGTGGACAGAAGGCACTACATCAAGCAGTGTTCAAGTGTCCATTTGGGATTGTTCCTCAGCTTCCGCTTGGTCATATTGTTACCAGTCTTTGCCACTCCAGCTCTCCCTTGATTTAGAGTACCCCAGTGTTTTCCTTTGAGGTCAGTGCCTGGAGGGAGGAGTTTTGAAAGAACCAGGTTCTCCATCATAGTTATTTCCTGGCATTTTGTTACTCCATAGCCTTCCACACTGGTACTTTTTGGGTAAGGGATTTTCAGAAGCAAAGCTCTTTCTGCTCTTCAACCTCTTGGGTGTGGAAAGTGTCCATGAAGGGGGTGTCTTGGCTTATGCTCTGGTTTTTGTGTCTCCATTTTACTGAAGGCATCCCACCTCACTGAAGTGTAATCCCTACAAAGCAGTACAGTGACAGTGTGGGATTGCAGGTCAAGATCTCTGTGATGACCCTACAGGATTGATTAAGTTTGGTATCAACTTTGTGTGCATGGTTCAAGCATGCCCATACTGGGGCACTGTACTCCTCAGCTGAGTAACACAGGGTGAGACTGCTCATAATATTTTGGGGTCAGCTCACCATTTTCTGATGGCCCTGTTATGGAGTACACAATTCCTGGAGTTCACTTTCTTTTTCAGCTTCTTAATGTGTGCTCTTTAAATGTCAGCTTTCAGTCTAATGTGACCCCAGGGTACACTGGAAATTCATAGTACTTAAATATTGTAACATCTCCAGATATCTGGTTTTTGTTTGGTCTGACAGTGGAAGGTGCACACTTATGTCTTAGTAGGGTTGGTATTCAGGAACCATGTGTGATAGTTAAGGCTGCGAGTTTCTCACTGAGGTCAGATTCCATGACTTTCTGGGACCTCCGTGACTTCTGCAGCGGCTAATGCTGCTGGTCTGGGAGCTGCTTGAGCAGCTTGGGTAGCCCCTGGGTCACCCGTGCTGGCCGCTGCTGGGGCAGTCGTGGGCCACCGTGTCCCACCCCAGCAGGAGCACCCAAGATTTAGTCGGGTATATAATACAAGTCATTGACAGGTCACAGGCCATGAATTTTTGTTTACAGCCTGTGACCTGACCATGACTTTTACTAAAAATACCAGTGACTAAAATGTAGCCTTAGTGATAGTATTCTCCAAGTACACTGAGGGAGCTAGTTAGAATGTGCTCAGTGTCCTCAAGTGATCCCCCCCCAGACTGTGGTGAGAGATTTAAAGCTAAGTATGTTGAGAGGTTTCTAAATTACCTTTCTTAATTTAAAATAGACTTGAAAATTAGAACTGGTCATTTATAATCTTGTGTTCTGGACGCATTGGTGGTAGTGCTGAATATGATATCCGGTTCAGACAAACAGAGTTTTGCCATGCTTGATCAAGGAAAGTGCAACTACAGTATAAACGTTTGGAATTGCCCTATCTTCAATCCAGTCCTCTCTGCTGAAGGTGCAGTCTCTCTGCTTTGCCTTGTCTCAATGCATGCATGCGTTAGCACTCCCCTTTTGTATTTTACTAATGCCACAAGTCTTACTTTTGAATCCTTCTATATTATCCAAAAGTTGGGGTCCATCTCCAGATTTTCCCCAGCATGCTTCAAATTGTTACTCTAGCACTACTTAGACTTGATAACATCACTAAAATTGTTTCTAGTTGGAGTAAGACTTTCATAACAAATACAGAGCTAAAGAAGATTCTTGAGTTCATTACTTGGCCCAGTTAAAGAATGTTCCATATGATGATGTATTCTCCAGTGCTTTGTCAGACCCAGTTTAATTGATGGGACTTCCATGTCTTCACTTGACAGCCTGTTCCACAGCCTACAGAAATAGATCTCATTGTTAGGAACTATCTCTTGATAGCTAACCTATATTTTTCTTTGCTTAATTTCATCACATTTCTTCTTGACCACTATATAATATTCATTTACCCTCCTTGGTGTTTACACCTTGCAGATATTAATTAGATGGTTATCATACTTACCCTGTATTTACTGTTAGGCCAAATAATTATACTTCCTGTAGTCCTCCTGTATAGGTTCTCTTCTAATCCATTATTCAATTTTATACACTTTTCTTAAATTGATTACATATTTCAGTCCTTGCCACACCTCCCAGTATCTGCACTTGTGGCTAATTTTCTCTTATTTTCTAGATCACTAATGAATAGGAATAAATCAAAGACTGACTCTTGAGACACTCCACTATGTCCCACCTCAACTCAATATGGTGACATGTATGTCCTTTCAGTTTTCAGTCTGTTTCTTGACCTCTGTGAGTTTCTTGCTACTTTATTCTGTGAATACCTTCTTTACTCTGTTGAATTCATATAGCTTTAGCTTGTGATAGTTGGAACCCAGGTTTCGAATCTCTCTGGGTGGGTATGTCTGACTATATCTACACTGTACACTAAGCTGGGGCTCTGACTCGTGTTTGAATCCAAGTCCCCTTTTGTCTATGCACAAATTAGTCTGACTTGGGTTAGCAAATGCTCAGGATCTGGGTTCTAGGACCCTTCTGGGGGGTGGATCAGAGCCGGAGTCCCACTATAACTTGAGTCCAAGCCCTGTCACTTTGTAGTGTAGACGTACATCAGGCCTCAGACCCGAGGCTGTAGTACAGTATGGGTGCATTAGCATGGCTGGGAGACTTGGTTCCAATAATTGTATACCCAGGTTTACAATGCAGAGTGGATGCTCAAGTACAGGCTTGGAAACACCAAGTCCACAGGCTTGGGTCCTAGGGTTGCCAACTTTTTTGGGACATATTCCTTGAGGTTTCATCAGATGACATAATTTTTAATTAAAGATTTATCTTTAATTCCTGGAGACTCCCGGACAATTCTGGAGGGTTGGCAACCCTACTGGGTCCCACAGACCAGGGTTGAATGTCCAGTGTAGTGTGCATGGTTGGAGCACCCACTGAAAAAAATGAGTGGGTGCTTAGCACCTACCAGCAGCTATCTCCTCCCCCTTCCCCACTGCAAGTCCCGCCTGCCAGCGGCCCTCTCGATCAACTCCTCCCGGTGCCTCCCGCCCACCATGATGAGCTGTTCCGTGGTATGCAGGAGGCACTGGGGGTGGAGTGGGGAGGAGCAGGGATGGGTCATGCTAGGGGGAGGGGGCGGAACTAGGCAGGAAGAGATGGGGCCAGGGTGTGAAGAGGTAGGGTGGGGCCTGGGGCTGAACGGAGGTCATGCACCCCCAGGGAAAGGAGAAAGCTGGCGCTTGTGTATCAGAGTACCTTCTTTAACTCAGGTTTCCAGTGGAGATCCAATGTAGCTTCCCTTCTGGTCAGATTTTCTACTTTCTGACTTTTGAATTTGTCTGTGTACAATTTAAGATCATCTTTTATTCTTACTCAGCTGTATTTCTACCTGGCAGTTGTTGTCCCCAAGAGTGTATCTTTAAAAAAAAAAAAAATAAAATCATCCTCAGAACTTATCCAGAATATAAGGCATTTGATTTAGCTTTTTGAAGACTCCATGCCACTTTATAGACAATATGAAGTTTAAGACTATAACCAGATCTACAGCCATATTATCAAGAGCAGCAAGCAGCTCTATAAATCTTATCATTGGTACTTGACCTGTCTAATTCAACATTCAAAATCTGTAGTGATAACATTTTGAGATTTTAGTTACAGGTAAACAGCCAACCATTTTTGTACTGTGTGCCTGGGATCTGCCAACATGGATCTCCGCATATTGCATAAAGGCCTTCTCTGTGGACTGCTCTGTGAAACTCATGGAGAGAAGAGTGGTATGTGCATAAAATCCTTTTGCTCAGATTGATGTGATGAGGGAATAATCTAAGCATGGAAACAGAATCAACAGGTAGGGAGTGAATTGTTTCTTTTGTTTCTGAGATCAGGTTTTTTAAAGTGGCTCTAAAATGAATCCTAATATACAAAATGTTCTGCAGCTAGAAAGTAAATAAAAGTATGTCTACATGGAGTGCACAACCATGTTGTGCACTAACTGGTCTGTGTAGAAACTGCTGGCATGAACTAAAAGTTCCACAGTGCCCTTTAATGCAGTGTTCTTTCTCTAGTGTGCATTGCTGCTCCATATATACAAACCCTTCGCTGAAGTTGCATCCAGTTAGTTTTTTAGGTTTCAGAGTAGCAGCCGTGTTAGTCTGTATTCGCAAAAAGAAAAGGAGTACTTGTGGCACCTTAGAGACTAACAAATTTATTAGAGCATAAGCTTTCGTGAGCTACAGCTCACTTCATCGGATGCATCTGATGAAGTGAGTTGTAGCTCACGAAAGCTTATGCTCTAATAAATTTGTTAGTCTCTAAGGTGCCACAAGTACTCCTTTTCTTTTAGTTTTTTAGATTACTGTTTGATTCTTTTGTCTTAATGTTCTCTGACTACTATCATTTTTACCTTCTTATCCTCTCTCGAAGTTTAGTGTCAAAGGAGGCTAATAGACATGTAAATTCTTCTGCCTTCAGTTTAAAATATGTGCTACTTTAACAAAGTTGAAGGCCACATTGTGTATGCCAGTGTGTTTCAGTGTAAAGCACTTGGCATCTATCAGTATAACGTCATGCCATTATCACTTCATTGAATTTGGAAGAAGAACACTGCTAGTAATTTTTACGGCATCATTTAATAATCTTTGTCAAATAATTAAGTTGTTATTGATTTGAAGCTGCTGGTTAGCTTTAGAGAATTGTATCTTAACTTGCTTCAATCATTTTTGTCTAGAGAATGTAGTGCTGTGCTACATATTACATTTTAAAAAAAAAACCTGGTAAAAGAACACGCAGGTTGCAAATTCAAGCACTCAGAAGTTAGGAAATGAATATCATCCATTCCATGCATTGACTACGGCAGGTTTCTGTGGAAGAAATAGTATGTAATTGTGTAATTAGATTATCATAATGCATTTGCACAAAAGACTGAATTTGAGTTGCATGGACAACTGTAATTCTGGCATTTCCTAACTTTTAAATGCTTGACTTTGTAATGTTACTATAGTGTTAATGTAGCTTTTTGTATGTCATATGCAGCACAGCACTATGTAGTTTTTGGTATGAAATAACAGAAAGCAAAGTAAAAAAAAAAAAAAAATTCCATCATGTGGAACACATTGATCCCCATATGGCTCATCATCAGGCCTGGGACCTTTCATTCCCCCAGAACAGACTTCTACCACTTGAACTAATAGACTAACTGGCAGCTAGTGTGGACCAGCCACTAGAAAGGAATGGAGAATGCATTTTTGCTCGTGGGATTCACAGCTGGTTTTTAGACAGCAGAGGAACGTTGAGATTAATCAATCATGGGTTCAGTACCGGGTTGTGGAGGGGCATGTGTTGTAGTGGTTATAGACTCTTCTGCCACTGTCCTAACAGCATGTCCCTGCCATCTTCTCCTAATCTCTTCCCACGCCCTTCTGCTGCCTTCTCTCTCTATCGTGGTCTGTCATCAGCTCCTGTCCCATCCCTCGCATTCCTCACCCCTTTGCATTAGAGTCTAGTTGCTTCCTCCTCCTCTTCCTCCATGCTCGCTTGGCACTAGTGAGGGGTGGAGAGAGAAAGGGGGCAGAATTGAGAGCACAGGAAAGAATGTCTCAGTTCTTGCACTGCAGTGTCCCCTGACAACTGAGAGGAGTAATTGCAGGAAAAATCCTGCTGAGCCTTATGGTGGAGCATGTGCGATCTTACTGGCACACAGCTTTGTAATGATGGACTGTGCTCACTGTGGATGGAATCTTTGGAGAATAATATAACCAACGTCTGAGCATGTGTGAGTGTTCTGATTAACTTTTAATGGGTGCTGCTGCACCCCCTCAATTTTGGAGTGACTAAAGATATTTTGGATTATTGTGCAAATGAAAGTTATGTAAGAGTGGAATGAAAATCATTACAAATGATACTAATGCAGTATATCATCAAGCCATTGTATATCAATGTGCATTGTATATCAATGTGCAGCCAAAGAGGTTGAAACATCAGGGTCAACAGAGGTACACATTTCCAACACTTGACTTTAATTGGGGTGTTTAATATTGAGCTTAGTTATGATTTCTTAAATGCAACTTGCTCCCAACCCCATACAACTTGCTTGAATCTCTTCAATAGTACATATAAAGGTAGATGAGTCCAGATTTAGTTTTGAAGTAAGGGGAAAAAAAAAATCCAGCAAAACCAAACTGGACTCAGCCATCCCAATGCCAGCTGAGTGGATTTAAAATTGTGAAAGTCAGTTTTTATTCTTTAACCTCTCTTTAACAGGCATATTATTGCTTTAATTAATGTGCAGTTTAGCTAGCCTGCATGAAATCAATAACTTTTACAAGTGGCAGATTTTTTCCTTCTGAAGAAAAGAAAATATCTTTGCAGATTTAAATAGTCTTTACTCTGAACTATAAAATCACTACTGCTGAGAATTTTTTTCCATTAGTAGACCAAACTATATACTCAGTTTCCAAAGGAAGGATTTGATAATTAGGGTTTTCTGTAGATATCGGAGAGATTTATGCAGCTTGATTCACAGTGGCTTTTTAACAATTCACACCTCAAGCTTTTATTACAATGAAAAGACAAGAAATTATTTGTTTACTTAAAAGTCTAGCTGAGCCTCCTAAAAGTATGTATCCCACTCTAAAATCCTGTCTTGCGAATGACCCAGTTTTCTAAACAGTGAGAGATGGGGAAATCTATAAACACTTATTCTTAGTCCTTGTTTTGGAATTACCATGAAGATGCAGTCAGTTTCTGTAGATGAGACCATCTACTGTGTTAGAGGAAGCAGGAACGTTTTCAAACTGATTAAAAAAAATTGGAAAATTCTTTTAAAAAGTAAATTGTATGCAAGATTGCCCTGCTCACATAAAGATTACATTTGAAGCTTCCAGAATGCACTGGATTAGAGTGAGCTACAGAGAATTACAGGTATGCTGTGCTGTCTCAGTGCCTGCCTATGGGGAGCGTTGCCCTCAAATAATGTCATATACAGATCATAAATCGGCATTTTACTGTCAGCCACCAGGTGATTCTCAAATGTCAACTAAAGGTGCATGATTGCTCCCAGATTTCTGTTGGAGCTGCCATCATTGGTACTAGACAGAATTTTGTAGGAGGAAAATCTGACCTTTCTTAAATATTTCAACTGCACCATCAGAAGTATGTTTTAAATTAGTCTCTGAAAACTTTGAGCCATCTAGACCAAAATCTGCATCAGAACACAGAGTATCTGCCCTAGTGAAAAGGACAAGGCAGGAAAAACTTGGCATTATTGGAGAAGGTACCCAGCTCTAACTGTAATCTCCTCTAGTGACAGCAAGTGTACACAGTTAAGAAGTTGGAGTAATAGTAACAGGATGAAATTTAATAGTGAGAAGTGTAAGATTATGCATTTAGGGATTAATAACAAGAATTTTAGTTATAAGCTGGGGATGCATCAATTAGAAGTAACGGAAGAGGAGAAAGACCTTGGAGTATTGGTTGATCATAGGATGACTATGAGCTGCCAATGTGATATGGCTGTGAAAAAAGCTAATGCGGTTTTGGGATGCATCAGGAGAGGCATTTCCAGTAGGGATAAGGAGGTTTTAGTACCATTATACAAGGCACTGGTGAGACCTCACCTAGAATACTGTGTGCAGTTCTGGTCTCCCATGTTTAAAAAGGATGAATTCAAACTGGAGCAGGTACAGAGAAGGGCTACTAGGATGATCCGAGGAATGGAAAACTTGTCTTACGAAAGGAGACTGAAGGAGCTTGGCTTGTTTAGCCTAACTAAAAGAAGGTTGAGGGGAGATATGATTGCTCTCTATAAATATATCAGAGGGATAAATACAGGAGAGGGAGAGGAATTATTTCAGCTCAGCACCAATGTGGACACCAGAACAAATGGGTATAAACTGGCCATCAGGAAGTTTAGACTTAAAATTAGATGAAGGTTTCTAACCATCAGATGAAGTTTTGGAATAGCCTTCCAAGGGAAGCAGTGGGGGCAAAAGATCTATCTGGTTTTAAGATTCTACTTGATAAGTTTATGGAGGAGATGGTATGATGGGATAATGTGATTTTGGTAATTAATTGATGTTTAAATATTCATGGTAAATAGGTCTAATCCCCTGAGATTGGATATTAGATGGATGGGATCTGAGTTACCCAAGAAAGAATTTTCTGTAGTATCTGGCTGGTGAATCTTGCCCATATGCTCAGGGTTTAGCTGATTGCCATATTTGGGGTTGGGAAGGAATTTTCCTCCAGGGCAGATTGGAAGAGGCCCTGGAGGTTTTTCGCCTTCCTCTGTAGCATGGGGCATGGGTGACTTGAGGGAGGTTTCTCTGCTCCTTGAAATCTTTAAACCACGATTTGAGGACTTCAATAGCTCAGACATGGGTGAGGTTTTTCGTAGGAGTGGGTGGGTGAGATTTTTTGGCCTGCTTTGTGCAGGAGGTCGGACTAGATGATCAGAATGGTCCCTTCTGACCGTAGTATCTATGAATCTGTGAAACTGCGTTGCAGGTTTAACTATGCTTGTTGTGTCCAGCTTGATTGCTGTATTGTTTAGTGGACAATTTAGGGTTATGGGACTTCCTTGTGAGAGTTTCAGGATATTTTCAAATGCACAAATGGCAGTTAGACATCCAATTCCTATCTATGCCTTTGAAAATCTTGCCTTTGATGTGTGTGTTGTACGCTTGAGGTAAATAAACCAAACCTCCCTATGGCTGCTGCTTGATTTCTGAGCATCTAATATAATTCTGTTAGCTGATTTTATAAACCTTGCATCTATTTCAATAATATTTTGTTTTTGTAATGCATGCTCTTGCAGTTAAAGGTTGGAAACAGTTAGCTACTACTCATATCCTCACTAGTTAACAGAAAAGCTGTATATACTCCTTGGACGTACAACCAGTGATTAAATCAATCCTTTGTACTCTAAATCCTACCTACCTCAGTTGGGTACAATCAAATGATTTAACTGGTATTATCATCCTGAATGATGTGCATATTTTATTCAATGCAATGCTCAAAGAGAACAGCCCTGAAATAGTGGGATTTTCATTTATGGTCTCACTTGAACAGGCACAAGCAATCCAGTGAATTTGCAGAATTTTGAGCATGCACCTAGGTTGTCTTAAAACCTGTTAGTTTCCTTGGTTATGTTCTGCCTCGCATAGAGAGATGAACATGAGCGACTGGCTGTCTCTTGTTTCAATATTTTATTTGAATTAGGGGTATTCTCATAGTTCAGCTAGTCCAGCCATGTCATAAGAAAATATCTGAAAAGAAGAAGATTAACAAGGAGAGCTGTATTTTAAAGAAGCCTTATTGAGGGCGCAGGAACAAACCATCCTGATGTGCAGAAAGAATAGCAAATATGGAAGGAGACCAGCTTGGCTTAACAATGAAATCTTCAATGAGCTTAAACACAAAAAGAAGCTTAAAAGAAGTGGAAACTTGGACGGATGACTAGGGAGGCGTGTAAAGATATTGCTCAGGCAGGCAGGAGTGAAATTGGGAAGGCCAAATCACACCTGGAGTTGCAGCGAGCAAGAGATGTTAAGAGTAACAAGATGAACTCTTGAGGTCTCTTCCAACCCTGATATTCTATGATTCTATGAACAGAAAAACTAATATGTCCTTCCTTTGTGGTAAAGGTTTTCATCTTGCTTCGACTATAGGTCATTGGCTCTCATGCCAGACTCATCTCTAGTTTCTCCTCAACCTCAACTTGAAGCCAGTGATGAGCAGTCTTCAACAACCAATCCGCCTTAGATTCACATGTGAAAAAGGAACTTGCTCTTGCAGATATGGTTAATTTCCTCCTCCTCTTCTTCTTAACAAATTTCTCTGATAGTGAAGGTCTTTGGGACAGGCAAAATGATTCTGGAAGAAACTCTCCTCTGCTCCTGCCAAACCAAACATATCACCTGTTCAAACCTCTATTCTTGAAGTAATCCCAACCTGCTATATGCCAGAAATGCTGTGCTGATCCCCTCTAGTTAGAGAGTGCCCTTCCTGCTTAAATAGAAAGAGAACACTTTTCTTACCTATATATAACTGACGAACGTTTCTCTGATAGAGAAGTGCAGTCTTTAATGCTTTACCCTTAACTTGTATTCTGGTTTAATGCTAGTTATATCACCCATATTCTATTTCTCCTGTCCTGCTTCTGAAATATGTCTATTTGAGGATAGTCTCTGTTAGTGGCTTGTAATTTGAAGTTTCTGGAGGAAAGTTATTTATTCTAAGTTTGGGAGTGTACATTTGCTTTGTTCATCAGCCAGCTTCATTCCATCCAGATGCATCATTTCTCAGCTCGTAAATATCACTTTATGGCAAATACATTGCAATTCGCAGCTGTAGAAGTAAGAAGAGAGAGGACATGTGCTAGATTGATTCTCCTGTCGTCATGACTCATGACAGAGCATTTATACATTGTTTGTTTGTATTACCGTAGTACCTGAGAGCCCCAGTCATGGACCAGAATGACATTGTGCTAGACCCTACAAATAGAACAAAAACAGAGTTCCGGCCCTGATGGCGTACCATCAAAGTATAAGAGGAGAGAACAGATGGGTGTAGACAAGGGAGTACAAGTAAACAATGACACAATATTGGTCAGCATGCTAGGCAGTGTTGCGGTACTCCAGCAGCCTAACCCTTGTCAAGGTTTACATAGGCATCCTGGTAAAGGAGAGTTTTGAGGAGAATTTTGAAGGTGAATAATGAGACAGCTCTGCAGGAAATACCTTTCAGAGGTAAGAAAACTTCCTATCAAATGGATCCACCAAGATCTGGATCACACTTACAGGATGGGAGACTTTGTTTTGGAAAGTAGCGACTTGAAAGGACTTGAACTCACGATGGATAACCAACTGAATATGAGATTCCAATGTGACATCTGTGGATAAAAGGGCTATCCTTGGATTATAAACAGAGTAACGTGTAGGAGTAGAGTTAGCTGTGTGGACAGAAAATACTCATTTTATAGCCAAGTTACAGAAGCATATTTTAGCTTACATTTATTTAAAACGGTCTGCCTTGGCTTTTTCTCCCTAAAATTTCATGCCATTGCTACTACTAATGACAACGATATTATACACCAGTTTCTGGAATTCTGACTCCTGTATCCTCTAACCTAATTTAGAGAATTTCTAGATGACATGGTGGTTAAAAAGTTGATGGCCATGGCATCTTGTCTACACTGGTGCTCCCATTGTTGCTGTAACCTATGAAGCTGCATTAGTGATAGTATCGCTGGTATATTTTTGGGGAAGAAAGGTTAGTGTAGAAAAGGCTATTAAGGTTGTAATATGGTGCTATAATGTAGTGATATAATTTTTCTGACTATGCTCCAAGAATAAAGCATGTTTATAATACATTTTGGTCATGTGGATTTTGTGTGTGGAATAGACAGAGTTCTACTCTGAATTTCCTGGTTTTAGTTGGTCCAGATCCTGCTTAACATGTTGATTGACACGCATTAAGTGGATTAAAAGCTGGTTAACTGATAGGTCTTAAAACAGAATGGTAAACGAGGAATCATCATTGTGTGGGAGTGTGGTACTGCAGGAATTGGTTCTTGGGCCTACACTATTTAACATTTTTTATCAGTGACCTGGCAAAAAACATAAAATCATCCCAAATAGTTTGCAGTTGACACAAAAATGGCGGGGTAGTCGTAAATAATGAAGAGGACAGGTCACCAATACAGAGCAATCTGGATCACTTGAAACAGGGCGCAAGCAAACAACATGCATTTTAATACAGCTAAATGTAAATGTGTACACTTAGGATAATATTATGTGGGCCATATTTACATGATGGGGGATTCCATCCTGGGATGTAGTGAGTCTGAAAAAGATTTGGAGGTGATAGTGGATAATCAGCTGATCATGAGCTCCCCATGTGGCGCTGTGGCCAAAACAGCTAATGTGATCCTTCGATGCATAAATGGGAATCACAGGTAGGAATGGGAGAGGTAATATTACCTCTGTATTTGGCACTAGTGTCACCGCTGCTGGAATACAGTGTCTAGTTCTGGTCTTCACAGTTCAAGAAGGATGATGATGATGATCTGGAGAGGGTTCAGAGAAGAGCCATGAGAATGGTTAAAGGATTAGAAAATTTGCCTTAGAGAGAGAGAGCTTTAAAGAGCTCAGTCTATTTAGCTTAACAAAGAGAAGGTTCAGGGATAACTTGATTACAATTTATAAGTAGCTATTTGGGGAATAATTATTTGATGATTGCTATTCAGTCTAGCAGAGAAAGGTATAACATGGTCCAATGGCTGGAAGTTGAAGTTAGAGAAATTCAGACTGGAAATAAGGTGTAAACTTTTAATGGTGAGAGTAATTAACCATTGGATTCTCCATCGCTGACCATTTTTAAATCAGGATTTGATTTTTTTGAAAGCTCTGTCCTAGGAATTATTTTGTGGCTGTTCTCTGGCCATTGTTAGAGAGGTCGGACTCTCTGACAAGGGTGGCCAAACTGGGGCTCACGAGCCACATGCGGCTCTTTTATAGTTTAGTGTGGCTCTTGGAGCCCCCATGTCCGCCACTCTCCACCTACGAGATTGGGGAGGAGGGGTGAGTTCAGGGCTTCTGCCCCACAGGATGCGCCAGCTGGGGCTTCAGCCTCACTCTTGCTGAAGCCCTGAGCACCAACAGGCACCTCCCAACAGGGCTGAAGCCCTGAGCTCTACCACCCTGCCATAGATGCACCCAGCTCTCAGACTTCTTAAGATTATCATATGTGGCTTGGAGGATCTGTAAATTTGGCCACCCCCGCTCTGTGGTCACAATGGTCCCTTCTGGCCTTGGAATCTATGAATCGGTGATGATATTATTATCTCAGTATACAGCATCAGTGAAAGTACTACTGGAATACTGTGACCAGTCCTGATGGCCACGTTTCAAAATATACATTTATAAAATTGGGAAAGGGCTCAGAGAAAGCCACGAGAATTATTTGAGTTCTGG
Source organism: Dermochelys coriacea (assembly GCF_009764565.3). Taxonomy (NCBI): domain Eukaryota; kingdom Metazoa; phylum Chordata; order Testudines; family Dermochelyidae; genus Dermochelys; species Dermochelys coriacea. The sequence continues at coordinate 108,377,812 of NC_050075.1, read as the reverse complement.
GAAACTTCCTTATAATGAGAGACTAAAGAAGCTGTAAATCTTTGTAGCTTAACCATGAGAAGGTTAAGATGCGACGTAATCACCTTAAGTCTATAGGTACCTACAAGGAAGAGAATTTCCCATAGTTGTCTTTAATTTAGTAAGACAGAATGTAAGAAGATCCAGTGGCTGGCAGTTGAAGCTAGAAAAATAAAACTGGAAATTGTTTTGTTTTGTTTTTTGTTTTTTTTTTTTTTAAAGCATGAGGGAAATTTGTCATTGAAACAAATTACTGAGCATTGTGGTGGATTTTCCTGGGTTCAAAGTCTTCAGATTTCTAAAGATCTGCTCCAACTCAAACAGCAGTTTTGGGCTCGATGCAGATACTTGTGGGTGACATTCTGTGGCCTGTGATACACAGGAGGTCACACTAGGTGATGGCAATTATCTCTTCTGGCTTTAAAATCTGTCACTAGATTTGTTAGAGTAAAGAAAGTCTTATTATATCCCATCATCCCTTACTATTTTCAAAATAATACGTCACCAGTTTAGCCTTATTTTGTCTGTGACCTAAAATATAAAATATAAAATGAAATCCTTGGATCTTGTGAATATTAGAATATTGTTATTTTAGTTAATTATTTGACATTTCATTACTTGGATGTAAAAAAACAAGTAGTAATTTGACACATTTCTTTCAATATCTGATGCAAATGACTAGGTTGGCTCCTACCACAATTGAACTTTTCCTCTCTGCTGTTTTGGTTTATCCATGCTTAAGATAACTTTTCAGGTGCAATTTATATAGTTTATTGGTGAAACTCCTGGTGAAAAGATGGTTAATGTAGGTAGCATTGCTACAACATGTTACTGTGAACCCTTAAATCTAGTAATGCAATGCATCTTAGAGTTTAGCTATTTGGATTTTGTTGTAAACCTCTTAGATATGATACAGTGGAATCCTCTTAAACACAAATTCCATGTAGCAAGTGACAGAACATAATGAAAGCATAAACTGTTACACAAATAAAACTGTCAGATGCATAACACTACTGCTGTACACAGTTGTGGATTTCAGTATTTCACTGAGTTTAGAATGCTGGGTTAGGATACTTATTTGGGGGTCAGTTTTGACTGGCATAGAGGAGTTTTCAGTGGTTTCAACATGAACTAACATTTCCTGGCTTGAGAGGGAAACATTTGCTGTCACTATTTTGAAATATCCATACTAATGGAAAATTAATAACTGATCTTACATAATGGTTTATATGTTCATAGCATTGTACAAACATTGGCTAATTAGATTGTTAGGAGATGAGTGTCTGTGATTCAAGTAAATTTCTAAAATTGTGTTGTGAATTCATGAGTCCAGTATTTTTACATTTACATACAATCATTAGATCTGTAATAAATAGTATAGTACTCAGCACTGTAAAAGCAACTATATTCATAACTCTGGGATGGAGAAAAGGCAGCATCATTCATGCCATTTTATAGCAGGAGGAACTAAGGGATAGAGAGGGGAAGTGACTTGCCCATTGCCACACAGTGAATCCGTGGCAGAGCCAAAGAATGGACCTTGAGAACTCCTGGCTCTTACCCAGATCTCTGGGTTCTGGACCAGGCTGCCACCCGCAATAATAATAAAAATAATTAATAAAATTTTTTGCTGTACTTGTCAGGGAGTTGAAGTAGTGGTGTGCGGTAACATGGTGTATCTTTATCTTTGTCAGAACTGCTACTCCTGTTTCTGCTGGAGAAGAAGTAAGGTGTTGGGAGTATATAGGCTCCAATGTGGCTGCCAGGGGCCAACTAGCAGGCACTCCATTATTTTTCAGATTCTCCTTGGAGTGATGGTCACTGTTGCATTCCACTAAGGGTTAAAAGCATGCGCCATGTGACTGGAGCCAGAGGTTTTAAAAGTTGTAGCGTCTGTTGGTCTGTGCATGTGACCTTGCTGCTCCTCATGGTTTCGTTCAAGATGATAAAGGGCAGGGCGGACCAACTGTGCCACTGGTTCCTTCTCATCGCCACGTGGTCTGAGTTGGAGCCTCTTCTGTTCTCTTGTCCTCGTGACGCACTTCTACAATCTGAAAAAAAGACTGTTTGTTTCATACCTGTTAATATTTTGTTTTTATAGTATTTTTAGTGTTAGTAGTCATTTTTAGGGTTTGAAGGACTTTGGAACTCCATTTTCACAGGTCTCCCTGCCCCCAAACACCCATGCCTGAGTAATGGATTATGCTGAAGATGCCGGGGTTTGAGATCTGTGCTTTCTGCTCTTGCTCATTCTCAGTCAGTGTTGAGCACCAATGCTGCCTTTACTCCATGGGAGAGGTCCATGTTGCATCCAGGTGAAGTATCTGCCTTTCCTTCCTAGCCCGTGCCCAAGAAAGCCGGGCTCTTTGCCTCAGAAGCACCTCATGGAGGTTGCCATGAGGCCGCAGTTAGATTCAGGTTGGAGAAATCCCCTGTACATAGGTCTGAGCAATCTAAGAGCATGCCGCCTCTTGGAGAGCTCCAGACCAGTTCCACTGGTACCAGCACTATGGACCCCATGTTGGGGCCTAGCTGTGAAGCAAGGAAGCTTGCACATAAGCATGGCAGTAAGTCTTCCTTTCAGGCCCAAGAAGGATACTGCTTCATCCACAAGTTCCAGCCATGGAGAAGTGGCACATTCCAAGGTGCACAAGGATGACGAAAAGCCGCACAGACCATCAGTTTCGTCCAGTGAACATTATACTCCTTCTGGGTTGGCTCTGCTGAGGTCAAGTAATCTTTGGTTTCAAGGCAGTCCTCCCTTCCGGTTCCAGTTGGTTCCAACTGAGGAGCATATACTGCTGACACCGGGGAGACTGGAGTCAGCCCCGTGCTTCATGAACTGTTTGTGTTAGCTGGATGAGGTCTCCATGCCCTCATAAACCATCACCTTTTGTGAGGATGTTCCCCTACACTAGACTTGCCTCCTTCGAGCTGTATTCCAGCCTGTTCCTCCGAGGCTCCTGCAGTTCTGCTAGTACCATCAGTTGAACCGGCCTCGATTTCCTAGGGTCAGAGGACTCGGATGGGGCACAGGGTCCGCCCCTCCTGTACCGACAGTGTGACTACCCCAAGACCCTGCCGGCTCAATGGCAATATCCTCCCTTTACCCAGTAGTGGGGTCATTGGTACCCTGCTCCATGGGACCCTTTTCAGCATCCACTGGAACCGCTGGGATGGCTGTACTGGGGATCCTGGCTAGAGTATTCACTGTTGGAACCTTCCCACTTGTGAAGAGTCTCCAATCCTCCCCCCTTTGGCCATCATTGAATAGGCGTTCCTAACTGCTGTTAGAAGATGCACCACTTAGTCTGATTCCAATGGTACTGCCGGAACCGGATTGTTTCCCCTCATTATCCCCAGATGCTGCAGTGTCTTCGACTCCCTTCTTACCCCTTAATGACGACTGACAATTCCAAGAATTGCTGTGTAGGGTGGCTGGTGCTCTCAACATCTCACTGGAGGAAGTGCAAGATAAATTACACCAGCTACTTGACATCTTGCATGTCTGGCCAGAGTCGCCCTACCAATTAATGAGGCCATCCTTCATCCAGCCTGGACTGTTTGCAACACCCCAGCCACCAGTAAACCCACTCCTAAAGGGGTGGAAAAGAGGTACTTCATGCCTCCAAAGGGGTCTGAGTTTCTATTCTCTTACCCCCCACACAATTCCCTCTTCATTCCGGCATCAATGGACCGGGCCCGTCAGAAACACCTACTTTCCATCCTGGTGGATAAAGAGGGCAAATGCCTGGACATTCTAAGTTGCAGGTTTTTTTCCTCTGCAAGTTTTCAGTTTTGTATTTCAAATTGCCTGGCGCTGTTTGTGAAGTATGACTTTCTTGCCTACACCAAGTTGGTGGACTTAACAGACAAACTTCTCCAGCAGGATCAAGCCTGATTCCAAACTATTCTATAGGAGGGAAAGCTGGTTATGAGGAAAACGCTTGTGCAGTTCCACCTGTGGGACTACAGTATGGACAAGGCACATGCATTCGCTGGCGTTTTTACTATCATGTCCTTCAACCCTACTCTGCCCAGGGTTAGATGACACACTGGTTCAAAAACACCCAAGTCCTATGTTTACTATAGCATCTATCTTTGCTATACCACTGGAGTTGCACCAGCTGTGAATTATGGCTATGAAGTTTGCTAGTTAAAATGTATCTATTGTCCAGAAATGGTGAAGTTGTGATGGTGGTAGTAATGATGTGTAAGTGCTAGTGTAGACAGTACTTAGGTGTCCTTACCTAATCCTGTTCAGAGCAGGTTTCCATGATGCCAAACAGTTACATTGCAGCTGGAAAAACAGTTACATTTTCTAGTGTAGATGAGACCTAATGATTCCTTCCTGCTCAACTTGTAAATACGATATGTGTTCACGTGTTCTGTATCCTGCTTTTTGGACCCAGGTGCCTTTGATTCATAGAAGTTTGGTAGTCTCTTGGTGTATTCATTGTATTATAGTTGAATATTTGGCCTCTACCCCTTAACTGTACCAGGAATTTCCACACGCCTGTGTGGCCTGAGACCCGTGAACATGTGTTTAAATCAAGGCATCTAATTCATTTTGTACAGTACCTAAAATGCATTGGAGTGTTTTGGGCTGCCTGCATAATTTAAACAAAGTGATTTTCACCGCAGTGAGGTTGCTCTGGTATGAGGCTTTACGTAATTTGGATGACTTTTGAGTGCATGCAGTTCATATTTTGTATAATGCAGAGTTTTCAGGCGACCTGCTTTGTGACCCAGTATTCACTTTTTCTGGTAGCTTTGTAAATGTATGCCATGTGAACTTGCTATGCAGGGTATGTTCTCCTCTGCTGCCACCATTTCCACGAAAAGAATCTTCATTACAATGCGAGAGAGTTCAGTCAAACTCAGTTACATCTTTACTGATATGGTTATTTCATTTGTGTTTGTACAGTCTGACAAATAACATGCTGTAAACTTGGTGATTTGAGACTCTAAAATGTTTAGGTTCAATAAAAGAAACCAAAGCATCAAGTGCAAGAGGGAGGGGACACTTCATTGTGGTAGGTTTCAGAGTAGCAGCCGTGTTAGTCTGTATTTGCAAAAAGAAAAGGAGTACTTGTGGCACCTTAGAGACTAACAAATTTATTAGAGCATAAGCTTTCGTGAGCTACAGCTTCAGTGGAATGCATCCGATGAAGTGAGCTGTAGCTCACGAAAGCTTATGCTCAAATAAATTTGTTAGTCTCTAAGGTGCCACAAGTACTCGTTTTCTTTTTATTGTGGTAGAAAATCCTAGTTATTGGCTGAAGTCAGTGTAGCCATTGAGTCACAGACTATGGTATCATGATCCTAAAAAGACTGCCTACAAATTTCCCAGTACACCATAAAGGGGGAAATGATGGTTAGTGCTGCATTGGCAGCCCTTTCAGAGAAAAACTCTACTTTTTAAAAGATTTGCTAACGTTCCTTTTTGATGTAATTTATGGAGGCACTTGCACTGTCTCTGCCCTTACTGAACAGAGGTAGACAGAATCTTCTCCAGGAAAACTCCAACAATAGAATGCATACTTGAGCATCTTGCTTTCAATTATAAAAATTAATTACAAGACTATTTACTAAATCAGTTTATTTCCAAAGTTTATAAAAGTTACTGTTAACAGTTATAAAGGAAGCTCTGCTTTTTGTAGCACATATTAACTGTAGTATTGATTTTTTGACTTGAAAGTGTCCAAAAAAGAGAATTTAAGGCAAATAAAATGAGCACGAAGGGACATGTTTTGCTTGTATACATAAAGATTGTACTTCAGGGATTTATGTGAAATAGAAAACCTTCTGTAAGTTGCATGAAATGTAATAAATTGTGCCTGAAAACACTCCCAGTTTAACTATAAAGGTCTTATCTCACCCGTGTAAAAATATTTGTGTAAATGCATATTTTATATTTGCCTTACCATCCTTGAGTTGCTTTATACTTTCATAAATGGCATCTGTGCTGGTTTTTTTGTAGTGGAGACAGCAAAAAATGTACACTTTATTTGATGTTACTCCTTTGACTATTTTTAGTTTATTTTAGGTACAAAGGAGGATTGAAAAGGCTGGTTAGAGTAGAGTATAAAGATGATAAAAGCAGAAGTGGAAAGTCTGTGATATTTTTGGAGCTCTTTGTTTAAGTTTCAGGACAACTGGCCTTAAAATCTGACTGTCAGTTTTATCCAGTTGTCTCGGGCTTCTTTGAAGTAAAAAGAAAAAAATTAAAATGTTTTCTGATCTTTCTTCTTTTTCTGATTTTTGTCTCCATTATATTTGTAGCTGAGTACTTCCTTATCCTTAGACATAATAGATAAAACATATTAAGCCTGACCAATTTACCTAGCTCCCTAGGTCTCCATGTAACCCAGAATATTTTGGCAAATCATAAACAGGAGAGTATAATGTTAGAACTGAACATAGAACACACATCTCAAGAGGTGATCCAGCCCACTGTCTCTCCTCAGATTTGGAACTTGACGAAATAGGGAACAATTCAATGACTACCTGCAGAAAAACCTGCCTTGAGCTAAAGCATCTTTTTTAGGCTTGTGGGAAAGCAGTGAAAATCTCTCACTAGCTACTGGGAAACAGATGAATGTGAGATCGTAGTAATGTGCTTAGTTTTCCAAATCTTCTATCCAATGAGGCAGCTGGTGATTATAGAGCCATCTTTTATGGAAAAATCTCCCATGTTGAGTGATATATGGGACATAACCTGTGCAATGAATCATAGAATATCAGGGTTGGAAGGGACCACTGGAGGTCATCTAGTCCAACCCTCTGCTCAAAGCAAGACCAATCCACAACTAAATCATCCCAGCCAGGGCTTTGTCAAGCCTGACCTTAAAAACCTCTAAGGAAGGAGATTCCACCACCTCCCTAGGTAACACATTCCAGTGCTTCACCACCACCCCCTAGTGAAAAGTTTTTCCTACTATCCAACCTAAACCTCCCCCACTGCAACTTGAGACCATTACTCCTTGTTCTGCCACCACTGAGAGCAGTCTAAATCCATCCTCTTTGGAACCCCCTTTCAGGTAGTTGAAAGCAGCTATCAAATCCCCCCTCATTCTTCTCTTCCGCAGACTAAACAATCCCAGTTCCCTCAGCCTCTCCTCATAAGTCATGTGTTCCAGTCCCCTACTCATTTTTGTTGCCCTCTGCTGGACTCTTTCCAATTTTTCCACATCCTCCTTGTAGTGTCGAGCCCAAAACTGGACACTACTCCAGATGAGGCCTCACCAGTGCTGAATAGAGGGGAATGATCACGCCCTCGATCTGCTGGCAATGCTCCTACTTATAGAGCCCAAAATGCCATTAGCCTTCTTAGCAACAAGGGCACACTGTTGACTCATATTCAGTTTCTCATCCACCGTTACCCAATGGTCCTTTTCTGCAGAACTGCTGCCTAGCCACTCAGTCCCTCGTCTGTAGCAGTGCATGGGATTCTTGTGTCCTAAGTGCAGGACTGTGCACTTGTCCTTGTTGAACCTCATCAGATTTCTTTTGGCTCAAACCTCTAATTTGTCTAGGTGTTTTCCTTGTCCATTTTTGAAGCCTTGGTGGAGAGAACGTTGCAAACCTGATGTTTGTTTTTTGTTTCATGTTGAAGTAGGTACAAATCTCACGGCCATCTTATATTTCCTGAGCTTATTGGGTTCTTAGTCTTTACTCCTTCATCTGCTGTCCTTGATACTAGAAGACAGTAGTGCCTCTAGTAAGTTTTAATGAGGGAGACTACTGTGTGATCAAGAGAAAAAGTACTTGCAATGTAACGAACATAGATTTTAAACCTCCTGCCCCAGAACGAACAAACACACACACACGCACAATCTTTATGTAATGCAATTGTGAAGCCTTGGAGCTTTTTGCTCAAGCCACCATCTTGTAATGCATCCGATGAAGTGAGCTGTAGCTCACGAAAGCTTATGCTCAAATACATTTGTTAGTCTCTAAGGTGCCACAAGTACTCCTTTTCATCTTGTTCCATGCTCTCTGACTCTTCCTAAGGCATTAGTCTCCATAGGAAGAAATTGACTTGCACTACAGTTGTATTATAAGTAAATAGCTGTATTTTCTTCACATTCTTGTTTAGTTATCTGGGTTCCCTGGGTTCCTTACATCTCTCAGCTTCCTACATTCCCCTGACTTGCTAAATATTGAAAGCTTTTCATTCTCAAATGTAACTTGGCACTTTCACTCAGATTTTTAGGAGTTGGACTGAAGTGTAAAATATTGAGTTTCTTCCCATAATGTTAACCTCTTCAAATAAGTAGTATAGTATCAGAGTGGGACTGGCTGTATGAGCTGGTAGTGATGATCAGTGGAAAGGGGTAATTCCTACTTGGCTCAAATACGTGAGCATTAGGAAGTAAAGTCATTAAATTGTAGTTACTGTGATCTCAAAGTAAAATCTTCATGAATTTCCAGCAAATGGGAATCTAACATTTGGTATCCGTATATTGGCATGTCAGATTCTTCACTGGGAAGCCTATTTAAGTTTGGTTGCAGGGAGGGAAAAGTAGCAGCACAAATAGAGCAAATGTTAACAAGGACTAGAACGACCACCAGAGATTGGCAGAAGAGGTCTTTGCTTGATGACCCTTGAGACAAGAACACCTTCATGTCTCCCCCCCGCCAGTAACATACTACAGTGTCAGCCTTTGGGATAGCCCAAACTCTCTGCTGAAACTTGAACCCAGAAAATACCAAACATCTAGAAAGTGGTTGCATTTTTTTAATATGATATACTGACTTAGTTATTTGAATACATGTTGATTTACTTACCAGCAAGGAGCCCTGGCATGAATTTATATGCCAGCATTGGTACCCTGGTATGGAGGAGTTTTGTTTGCATTTATATAAATATTAAGAAGTATTTATTTATTTAGAAAAGGGAAACACAAATTTTTGATTGTGAAGGAAAGCCACTTGTTTCAGTTGTGTTTTCATAGGATAATTTTAATTACTTTTTGAGGGCATTGAAGCCCTAGACATCTTGCTGTGATTTCCATGATATTAGAGTAACTGAATTACACGACATCTATTTTAACTGCACTTAAAACAATTTTAAGAGTGCCTGCTGGAGAGGATTATGCTGATTTATCACAATCAATTTAGAAACAGATTTAGTTAAATTAATGTAATTTTTATGTGTAGACAAGCCTGAAATTCATGTTCATGGTGAGGGAGTCTGAAGAAAGTTGTAATGTATATGAGCCTACACTCTGAATTTGACCCTGACACTGCTGTTATGGTTTCAGAGTAGCAGCCGTTAGTCTGTATTCGCAAAAAAGAAAAGGAGTACTTGTGGCACCTTAGAGACTAACAAATTTATTTGAGCATAAGCTTTCGTGAGCTACAGCTCACTTCATCGGATGCATTCGATGTTATGCTGTTACGCTGCACTAAAACAGTAAGTAAATTATTGTGAGTGAACACTCCAGTTGAATGTTTCTAGATCATACTAACTTGCTATATGTTCTGGAGTTTAACTTGAAACCTGTTTCTGCTGTATGGAGAACCAATGTGATAACGGGTAAAAAAACCAGTACATCTTTAAATCAGTTTGATGCATTTAGAGTATTTACTGGAAAAGGATAAAAGCCTAATTCACATGACTGTAGCTACGGAATTTAATGGTAATGTTTTCATAGGGCACACAAAAGTCATTACATGTATTTCATCAGAAGGCACAAATCATTAGGGCTTGAGAGCACAGCTGGAGATGGATTGTCAGAAACTCCAATTAAATGTCTGCTCTGAACGTGGGTAATGATGTAATGCATAACCCACAAGTTATATGAGTCTTTTGGCCAAGAATCAAGACATGGCTAATTCGCTGCAATTAGGAAATTACTTTCTGGGTAAGACCAAGATGCAGTATCATAAATAATTGCACAGAGTTTTTCCAGTTGCACAGAATTAATTCTGCACTGTGAAAAGCTGATTGGATGTATTAGGGACAGGTTAATGAGAATGCTCTGTTGAAAACTCTCTTCTTGATCTGGGTGCTAGGTTTATCTTTTTAATTAGTTCAGATTACAATTTGATTTGTAGGCAGGTGAAGGGATGATGATTTGTAGTGATCTGGCAGTTTACAACAATATTCTGCCGTTTGTTTCGCTCTATATACCCCAAGCTAAAAGAGCTGACTGTGAAGTTAACAATATTTCTTCCCACACTTTAGCTTTTGCAAAATTCAAACTAGTTCAGAATTGCCAGACAGTAGCAGAGAATAAAGAGATTTATTGTAAAATCCCCTTCTGTTAAATATATATATATCCAGGCAATACCCAATTCAGAGAATTTTTCTCTGTGCTTCAGAGGCAGCATAACTTTTATATACTACATATAGAAGATTCATTCAAATACAGGCTTTAAATTTTTTTTACTGCCTCAACAGCACAGTCTGCGTCTTTTTTTGGTATGACTGTGTTTTTATTTTTTAAAAAAGAAGCTATGTTTAGAGATGTTTCTGGAAGATTATTTTTGTGGGTTAGCACAAAGTACATACTATTAATGCAGTTGGAACAGCTTAGTAGTACCCAGCTAAAATTTAACCTGAAATAGTGAAGTGTGGCACTTATTCTTGTAAATGATGCATACTTTAAGTGCACATTTTTTATTATATTAAGCAGTGGTTTAACCTTGATATATTTCAGGACAAATACAGTAGGCAAATGTTTTGTATACTCATTGTGGGGTAATATGTGAATATAAACCCTTTCTGATTATATATTAATGTGAAATAATATCAAGATGCTTTGAAGATTTCTCTTGTTCTCCCCTCTAATCAAGATAGTGTTTAATTTAAGCACAAGAAACTATACAGACACTGGAATTTGTCAGCTTGTAGTTCATAGAAAAATTGCATTTGGATTTTGACTTAAAACTTTTTCCATGGAATGGCATATTCTGTTTTAAATACAATTTACGCAGAGATTATTTCCATACAAAGTGACTTAACAAAGTTTGATTACATTAACCTGAAAGGAACATGCCAAATTGAATGAGGAAACTGTAAGAACACATGGATCTTAAGAGCAATAAAGTGACTTGAACAGAGAAAGTTATCTAATGAAAAGGAATAGGTATTTGAAATTTCTTAATTTTGGGAGAGGGTCTGTTTGCACAATCACTTCAAAGAGAATTAGGTTGCCATGGAGAATAATAGGCTCTATGTCAATCCAAGTACAAAAAACTGGGATTTTTATCAACGCAGGTTGGGGGGTTAAACATCTGTCCTGCTACCTCAATCATTGACCAAACTTCCGAAAGTCTTATTCTTTACTCGGGGCATTTCTCTGTGTGTTTGTCTGTCTGTATATAAGGTGATAATTTTTGAATTCTATCAATTCTAAAATTTCGGACACAAGTTTTAGGCATCAGTGGACAGAATTCTGTTGATTTTTGAGTAAACCAGAAAACTGAAAAGGGAAAAAAAGGAGGGACATATGAAAGATCCTACCAGTCACAGCCTCAGCCTCAAGTACCTCTGCAACTGTCTATAGAATCTATCAAATTTATTTAGGCATAAGCTTCTGTGGGCTAAAATCCACTTCATCAGATGCATGGAGTGGAAAATACAGTAGGCAAGTATAAATATACAGCACATGAAAAGATGGGAGTTGCCTTACCAAGTGGGGGGTCAGTGCTAATGAGCCAATTCAATTAAGGTGGAAGTGCTACGGTGTCACTGTAGCATTTTAATGAAGATGCTCTAATCTGACAGGAGAGAGCTCTCCCATTGGCATAGGTGAGCCACCTCTATGGGAGGCGGTAGCTATGTCAACAGGAGAAGCTCTCCGGCCAACATAGCACTGTCTACCTGGAGGGTTAGATCAGTTTAACTATGTTGCTCAGGTGTGTGGCTTTTTCACTCCCCTGAGCAACATAATGACAGGTTTCAGAGTAGCAGCCGTGTTAGTCTGTATCCACAAAAAGAAAAGGAGGACTTGTGGCAACTTAGAGACTAACAAATTTATTTGAGCATAAGCTTTTGTGAGCTTCAGCTCATTTCATCAGATGCATTCAGTGGAAAATACAGTGGGGAGAATTTATATAAACAGAACATGAAACAATGGGTGTTATCATATAGACTGTAACAAGAGTGATCAGGTAAGGTGAGCTATTACCAGCAGGAGAGTTAGGGGGACGGGGCGGGAGACCTTTTGTAGTGATGATCAAGGTGGACCATTTCCAGCAGTTGACAAGAATATGTGAGGACCAGTAGTGTGTGGAGGGTGGGGAAATAAACATGGGGAAATAGTTTTACTTTGTATAATGACCCATCCACTCCAAGTCTTTATTCAAGCCTAAGTTAATTGTATCCAGTTTGCAAATTAATTCCAATTCAGCAGTCTCTCGTTGGAGTCTGTTTCTGAAGTGTTTTTTGTTGAAGAATTGCCACTTTTAGGTCTGTAATCGAGTGACCAGAGAGATTGAAGTGTTCTCTGACTGGTTTTTGAATGTTATAATTCTTGACGTCTGATTTGTGTCCATCTATTCTTTTATGTAGAGATTGTCCAGTTTGGCCAATGTACATGTCAGAGGGGCATTGCTGGCACATGATGGCATATATCACATTGTAGATGTGCAGGTGAACGAGCCTCTGATAGTGTGGCGATGCGATTAGGCCCTATGATAGTGTCCCCTGAATAGATATGTGGACAGAGCTGGCAACGGACTTTGTTGCAAGGATAGGTTCCTGGGTTAGTGGTTCTGTTGTGTGGTGTGTGGTTGCTGGTGAGTATTTGCTTCAGATTGGGGGGCTGTCTGTAAGCAAGGACTGGCCTGTCTCCCAAGATTGTGAGAGTGATGGGTCGTCCTTCAGGATAGGTTGTAGATCCTTGATGATGTGTTGGAGAGGTTTTAGTTGGGGGCTGAAGATGATGGCTAGTGGCATTGTGTTGTTTTCTTTGTTGGGCCTGTCCTGTAGTAGTTAACTTCTGGGTACTCTTCTGGCTCTGTCAGTCTGTTTTCTTCACTTCAGCAGGTGGGTATGGTAGTTGTAAGAATGCTTGATAGAGATCTTGTAGGTGTTTGTCTTTGTCTGAGGGGTTGGAGCAAATGCGGTTGTATCGTAGAGCTTGGCTGTAGACAATGGATCGTGTGGTGTGATCTGGGTGAAAGCTGGAGGCATGTAGGTAGGAATAACGGTCAGTCAGTTTCCGGTACAGGGTGTTTGTGTGACCATCGCTTATTAGCACCGTAGTGTCCAGGAAGTGGATCTCTTGTGTGGACTGGTCCAGGCTGAGGTTGATGGTGGGATGGAAATTGTTGAAATCATGGTGGAATTCCTCAAGAGCTTCTTTTCCATGGGTCCAGATGATGAAGATGTCATCAATGTAGCACAAGTAGAGTAGGGGCATTAGGGGACGAGAGCTGAGGAAGCGTTGTTCTAAGTCAGCCATAAAAATGTTGGCATACTGTGGGGCCATGCAGGTACCCATCGCAGTGCCGCTGATTTGAAGTTCACATTTGTTCTTAGTTTCCCTTGTTACCAGCAATCCCCACTGCTTTAATCTCTTGAAACTTTCTAAAGCTTGGTTTTGTCCTCCAGTGTTTATTGCCCATCATATTTTAGTTTCATCTGCATATTTGATCATGGTTGAATTTATTAAAAAAAAAAAAACCCTTGTAGGAAACAGTTTTGCAGGGAAATATTTGTGTGATTATCAAGGGTGAGGGCAGAACTTTGCCCAGAATCTTGGAGTCAATATTTATAGAGAATTCTTTGTGAATGGAAGGAAGGAGAAATTAATTCTGAATATATTATTGGCTTCTAAAATAAAAATTATGATCTGTGGGCAAGTATCTGACTTTAGTCTGGAACGCCAGGATTTAATTATTCTTTTAGGTGCTGAGTGCCATTTGCTATATGCAATTTAATATGAGCAAAATGGGGTCAATTCTTTCAAACTAAGTACATCTTCTCTGTACATATATTTTGCCAATACATAGGTGTGAATTGATACTAATGAATACTGCTAGCGAGCAGTTCAATCGAAAAGGTTTGTTTACAAGCTTTTAATGAGCAGCTAAGGAGAAGGCAGCCAATAGCATAGAATAGAAGAATAAAGTTTGTAGTGATAATTACAGTTTTAGGTGAGAACTGAAAGTAGAAGAGGAGTACTCAAGGACTGCATGCCTGAAAGGGCACGTGAATGTATTTGTTTATGCTATCCTCAATGTAAAATGACCCTTATTAGAAATTTCTATTTAAACTTACTATCTTTTCCCCCCCACCCCCTTGGGGACCATCTTGAGTATAGATAATGGGAGAATAATTCTCAATCAGTAATGTTTCAAGGTTCTCTCTGCATTGCCTAGTGAGCTTTTGGTGTCCTGTTGTCACTTCTATAGTTACTAAGATGTATTAGACACTAACCTCACTCTAAGATAGCTCTGGGCATTGGTTGATTTTTGCTTGAGTTGCTGTGCACGCCAACGCTAACATGTCAGATGCAGTTTACACAGTTTGAATGAATATCAGCCCTCTAGCAGGGACTTTTAAAAACATTACTCAGTAAAATTCAGTGCAGAGTTGAGGTAGCAAAGAAGATAATCTTCCATTTTGCTTGTTGAACTGGTACTTAAATAGTGAATATAATTGAAGAGGGTGTCTGTTGCTTGCTGTTCTGGGGGAGATCTATGTTAGCATCTTAGACTTTGTGCAGTTTTGCATTGACTCGGAACAGAATTTCTGAGTGGAGTGTCCATGCATTATCTAATTTTAAATGTTGTCTGTGCTTTTATGTAGAAAGAAGGCTGTTCGTGTCTCCATAGTTGTGCTGTCAGCTGTACATGTTTAAGTGCAAAATGCCAGTACTTGTACACCTTAAATGTTGGAAACTTTGTAGTGCTGTTTGTGAAAGTGTCATTTCCCTTTGGCTTTCATAGACCTAACCCAGCTTTCTATGGTTAATTCACTCTCTACTGAAACATTAAGCTTTGCTGAAATTGGGAGGCTGAATTTTAAACTTGAATTTGCTATCAGCCTTAAAAATCAAATCAATAATATGAAGAGCTGAAGCTCCTTATGCAGAATAAAATCGTATGATTGTGTCTGACAAATCTCAGCCCTGAAAGAATAGCAGTTTTTGCCTGTCTTTTCTTGTGTGCATGTTGTGTTCTCATTGCATGCTATCTGGGGTCTGTGGTGGACCTGTTGTGATTGTGTTTCCTTTGGGAGGTAAAGGGAAGTAGAAGATATGGCAAAATGAGAGCTCTGCCCAGCACAGTAATAGAATGAAGCAGATCTTTAATCCAATTGTTGGCTGGAGTAAATCCTCCCTGCACAAGGTCAACTCTCCTCTGTGCCCAGCAGCTTTGTCACTGGGGTCTGCTTCCTTTAGAGGTGTTGCCAGCATGTCAGGCCATAAGCTATTTTCCCTATAATTAACACAGTTGGTAAATTTTGTAACTATGGGAGCTTGATTCCAGAAATCCTGAACCCTCTTTTACTACTGCTTATATTGGTCTTAAGATCAGAACAAACATGTTGAAGACTACATCAAAACAGGAGGAGGAAATTTGTCTCATAATGTAAATTCTGCAATCTTTTAAAACAATCTTTTAGAATCATGCTAAGTATGCATTAGGAGTTTAATTGCATAGAAAGCAATTTACAAATGAAATGGAAAAGAGCATATTTAGTCGCTTGAGAGACTGTCTCTGCTTCTGTCCAGCATTGCCATCGCTGAGGTCATTGGAGATGTTTGAGCTGGAGCTCCCTTACTATATAAGAACTGTAGTTGATGACAGGGTGTTCTCTCCACTTAAGAATCCACTCACTCCTTGCTCTGAATAGCCTGAAATTGTTTGCTGCTAAAGGCCATTACAAAGCCCATCTATTGAGGTTGGCTGTTTAGGAGTGCTGGGGTGTGGCTTTCTGTTGACTAATTTAGTTGGCATTAGTCATTAGTTGGCAATTGGCCAACTTATGGATTCAAACTGCAATAAAAAAGGCATATAGTGTTCCATATTTAGTCTAAATGAGACATCCTGTATTACTGAACAGCAGAATGGCAAGTGATTGACTCTTCAGTTCATAATGTACCAGATAAGAAAACTATACTTACATCATTAAATGAGATCTTTACACAACTGATGTAGCAAATTAGATATGCAATTTTTATAAGAACTCATACACGTCTAGTTGTAATAAGGCTAATTTAGTAGCACATTTTAATGGGCCTGTCATGCCATCTATTACCAGTGAAGAGCAAAGTCATTTAGGTGAATTGTTCTCTAACTCTGGTGTCTTGACCACTGGTGGTCTGTGGGAGCACTGTGGGTGGTTCACCAAGCTGCATTCTGGGAGATATGTGGAGCTGCTTTTGTTACAATTGTAAGTCATCCATTAGCCTTCAAAATAACATTTGCTGCCAGTTGTAGCCTGCTTTAGGGTGTGTCAGGATTTCTGAAGGTTTTGTGATCAATTAAAGTCACAGGAAGAAGAAAAATACAAATATTTCCCTGCAAAACTGTTACCTACAAGGGTTTTTCTTTTTTGTATAAATTCAACCATGATCAAATATGCAGATGAAACTAAAATATGATGGGCAATAAACACTGGAGGACAAAACCAAGCTTTAGAAAGTTTGAAGAGATTAAAGCAGTGGAGATTGCTGGTAACAAGGGAAACTACGAACAAACGTGAAGTTTTACAGACTGAGAAAGGAAATGAAGAGCACAAAATGAAATGAAAGTTTGCAACCAAGCAGCTGCACCAATTGTCTTAATTAATTTTTACCATGTTATCTTAATTCCATCGTATTATCACTTTTTCATGAATTCAGGTACTCTAATTACTTCAGGGAGGGTGTAGGATTTAGATTAGGTGTCTGAGAGAATCTGTATTTTAAGTAATGGTTCGCAATATGAATGTCTAAGGACCATTGTTTTAGAGGATTTCACAAAGTAAATTACTGAAGTTCTAAAACGTGTGTGCTAACAGGAATAGGTGTGTCTAACTTTACATGCAGTGTTTGTGGATGCAAAGGAAAAAACATACTTTCCAATAGAAAGACTACCATTTCTTTCAGACAAGCAGCTCTGTTAGTCTGTATTTGCAAAAAGAAAAGGAGTACTTGTGGCACCTTAGAGACTAACAAATTTATTTGAGCATAAGCTTTCGTGAGCTACAGCTCACTGCATTGGATGCATTCAGTGGATGAACAAAAAGATAAAGACCCCTAACACTGAGAAAATAACCACCTATTTTCTCTTCTCAGCCTGGAGCTTAAGATCCATTGTACAGTGTTAGGCAGAATTATTGAGAATTTAATACCAAATCTGGCAGAAATGCAAGGATACTTTTCCATTTGAGGTAGGAGGTCAAAGATTTGTTTCCCCTTTTCATACTGTGTTGCTACATGCAGCAAAGGCTTTTGACAGGGGGGAGTGGAACTCTTTGTTCTATAGCCTGAGGCCATTTGGAGTTGGACATAATTTTACAAAAAGTATTGTGCTTCTTTATACTAGTGACATCTAAAATGTGTAATTTTCCACACACACAGTTTTCATGCTCTTCAGAGACCTTAGACTATGTTGTCCACTACCTTGAACTTTAAAGCCTCTGGCAATAACCATTAAGAAAAATGCATCACTAAAAGGCATAGCTGTGGGGAATGGATTATATACAAAGCATTTTATTATGCTGGCAATATGCTGTCACTACAGAGAATTACTATGGATCCATAGAACTTAAGCATTTACTGATGTTCTGAATTCTGTGACTGTAAAATTAAGTAGTTGAGGAGAAGTGTTGCTGTTGTGTTTGGGCTTATAATCTGATGGAAAATGTTCTTTTGATTCTAAGTAATTTTAATAACCACTTTTTGGTTCCCCCCGCCTTCCAATCAAAACAAAGCAAAATACACCATCAGACAGTCATAATTTCAGGCAAAATATCTTGTACTCCTTCTGCTGGCCCTGCTGCAGCTGTTTACTAATAAAGTTTATTCCCCAAGACGAGCTGCTGTGCGTGCACACAAAGGAAGAGATAAACACACATAGAGTGTTAAAAGCATGGGAGGAAAAGCCTTGATTCCTCAGATAGAAAAGGATGAGGAAGGTCTCTTATTTTCAAGGGTCTAATAAGGCTCTAACAACAGTGATGGAGTAGTAACTCCAGAATAACAAACAAATAAAAAGGCAGTGTTCTTTTAAGGTAGCTTGTGAAAGAGAAGATAAATAATGATCAAGAAAAGCAGTCATTTTAGCAATCAGTCAGGGAAAGCTGAAGTCCTTATCGGGGTGAAGTAAGTTTGAATACGATTTGGAGAACACAGGGAATTAAATGTGCTTTTAGGTATAATTTGATCCCAGTGATTTTTTTTCTTAGAAACCGATGAATGTGTGTTAAATTTACCTTGGCTTATGAAAAAAGATGTAATGACTTCTACTAACAAGATAAAGGAGAAGGCAGCACTTAATTTCTTAGGTAAAACACAAAATAAAAATGATTTGCATGTCTTCAAATGATTATGCGCAACCTTGTTAAATGCAGTACAATACAAACCAAGAATAAATGAGTTACAAAAATGGATCCTATCTGGGTAATTCGAGACTGCTGTCTACAGAATTCCAATAGAGGGGCAAAGCAAAGAGTATTCTCCAGTGGCTCTCGAGTTTTTGATATTCATTGTTGACAAGATGATGATTTGAGGAACATGATGAAATCAGGAATTTCAAAAAGCAATGAAATGTCAGTATGAGATTTCTGAGGTAGAAGCGAAACTGAAACAGCTTAATGGGACTAAATCGGGGGGCCCAGATAATCTTCATCCAAGAATATTAAAGGAATTGGCACCTGAAATTGCAAGACCATTAGCAAGAATTTTTAATGAATCTGTAAACTCAGGAGTTGTACCGAATGATTGGAGGATTGCTAATATAGTTCCTATTTTTAAGAAAGGGGAAAAAAGTGATCCGGGTAACTACAGGCCAGTTAGTTTGACATCTGTAGTATGCAAGGTCCTGGAAAAAATTTTGAAGGAGAAATTAATTAAGGACATTGAAGTCAATGGTAAATGGGACAAAATACAGCATGGTTTTACAAAAGGTAGATCGTGCCAAACCAACCTGATCTCCTTCTTTGAAAAAGTAACAGATTTTTTAGATAAAGGAAACGCAGTGGATCTAATTTACCTAGATTTCAGTAAGGCATTTGATACCGTGCCACATGGGGAATTATTAGTTAAATTGGAGAAGATGGGGATCAATATGAACATCAAAAGGTGGATAAGGAATTGGTTAAAGGGGAGACTGCAACGGGTCCTACTGAAAGGCGAACTGTCTGGTTGGAGGGAGGTTACCACTGGAGTTCCTCAGGGATCAGTCTTGGGACTAATCTTATTTTTATTACTGACCTCAACACAAAAAGTGGGAGTGTACTAATAAAGTCTGCAGATGATAGAAAGCTGGGAGGTATTGCCAATTCGGAGAAGGATCGGGATATTATACAGGAGGATCTGGATCACCTTGTAAACTGGAGTAATAGTAATAGGATGAAATTTAATAGTGAGAAGTGTAAGGTTATGCATTTAGGGATTAATAACAAGAATTTTAGTTATAAGTTGGGGATGCATCAATTAGAAGTAACGGAAGAGGGGAAAAAAAGGGAAGGAGGAGGATCCTGGGAACTACAGGCCAGTCAGCCTCACCTCAGTCCCTGGAAAAATCATGGAGCAGGTCCTCAAAGAATCAATCCTGAAGCACTTAGAGGAGAGGAAAGTGATCAGGAACAGTCAGCATGGATTCACCAAGGGAAGGTCATGCCTGACTAATCTAATCGCCTTTTATGATGAGATTACTGGTTCTGTGGATGAAGGGAAAGCAGTGGATGTATTGTTTCTTGACTTTAGCAAAGCTTTTGACACGGTCTCCCACAGCATTCTTGTCAGCAAGTTAAGGAAGTATGGGCCGGATGAATGCACTATAAGGTGGGTAGAAAGCTGGCTAGATTGTCGGGCTCAACGGGTAGTGATCAATGGCTCCATGTCTAGTTGGCAGCCGGTGTCAAGTGGAGTGCCCCAGGGGTCGGTCCTGGGGCCCGTTTTGTTCAATATCTTCATAAATGATCTGGAGGATGGTGTGGATTGCACTCTCAGCAAATTTGCGGATGATACTAAACTGGGAGGAGTGGTAGATACGCTGGAGGGGAGGGATAGGATACAGAAGGACCTAGACAAATTGGAGGATTGGGCCAAAAGAAATCTAATGAGGTTCAATAAGGATAAGTGCAGGGTCCTGCACTTAGGATGGAAGAATCCAATGCACCGCTACAGACTAGGGACCGAATGGCTCGGCAGCAGTTCTGCGGAAAAGGACCTAGGGGTGACAGTGGACGAGAAGCTGGATATGAGTCAGCAGTGTGCCCTTGTTGCCAAGAAGGCCAATGGCATTTTGGGATGTATAAGTAGGGGCATAGCGAGCAGATCGAGGGACGTGATCGTTCCCCTCTATTCGACACTGGTGAGGCCTCATCTGGAGTACTGTGTCCAGTTTTGGGCCCCACACTACAGGAAGGATGTGGATAAATTGGAAAGAGTACAGCGAAGGGCAACAAAAATGATTAGGGGTCTAGAGCACATGACTTATGAGGAGAGGCTGAGGGAGCTGGGATTGTTTAGTCTGCAGAAGAGAAGAATGAGGGGGGATTTGATAGCTGCTTTCAACTACCTGAAAGGGGGTTTCAAAGAGGATGGCTCTAGACTGTTCTCAATGGTAGCAGATGACAGAACGAGGAGTAATGGTCTCAAGTTGCAATGGGGGAGGTTTAGATTGGATATTAGGAAAAACTTTTTCACTAAGAGGGTGGTGAAACACTGGAATGCGTTACCTAGGGAGGTGGTAGAATCTCCTTCCTTAGAGGTTTTTAAGGTCAGGCTTGACAAAGCCCTGGCTAGGATGATTTAACTGGGACTTGGTCCTGCTTTGAGCAGGGGGTTGGACTAGATGACCTTCTGGGGTCCCTTCCAACCCTGATATTCTATGATTCTATGATTCTAAGAGGAGAAGGACCTTGGAGGATTGGTTGATCATAGGATGACTATGAGCTGCCAATGTGATATGGCTGTGAAAAAAGCTAATGCGGTTTTGGGATGCATCAGGAGAGGCATTTCCAGTAGGGATAAGGAGGTTTTAGTACCATTATACAAGGCACTGGTGAGACCTCACCTAGAATACTGTGTGCAGTTCTGGTCTCCCATGTTTAAAAGGATGAATTCAAACTGGAGCAGGTACAGAGAAGGGCTACTAGGATGATCCGAGGAATGGAAAACTTGTCTTATGAAAGGAGACTGAAGGAGCTTGGCTTGTTTAGCCTAACTAAAAGAAGGTTGAGGGGAGATATGATTGCTCTCTATAAATATATCAGAGGGATAAATACAGGAGAGGGAGAGGAATTATTTCAGCTCAGCACCAATGTGGACACCAGAACAAATGGGTATAAACTGGCCATCAGGAAGTTTAGACTTGAAATTAGACGAAGGTTTCTAACCATCAGAGGAGTGAAGTTTTGGAATAGCCTTCCAAGGGAAGCAGTGGGGGCAAAAGATCTATCTGGCTTTAAGATTCTACTCGATAAGTTTATGGAGGAGATGGTATGATGGGATAATGTGATTTTGGTAATTAATTGATCTTTAAATATTCATGGTAAATAGGTCTAATCCCCTGAGATGGGATATTAGATGGATGGGATCTGAGTTACCCAAGAAGGAATTTTCTGTAGTATCTGGCTGGTGAATCTTGCCCATATGCTCAGGGTTTAGCTGATTGCCATATTTGGGGTCGGGAAGGAATTTTCCTCCAGGGCAGATTGGAAGAGGCCCTGGAGGTTTTTCACCTTCCTCTGTAGCATGGGGCAGGGTCACTTGAGGGAGGCTTCTCTGCTCCTTGAAGTCTTTAAACCACGATTTGAGGACTTCAATAGCTCAGACATGGGTGAGGTTTTTCGTAGGAGTGGGTGGGTGAGATTCTGTGGCCTGCGTTGTGCAGGAGGTCAGACTAGATGATCAGAATGGTCCCTTCTGACCTTAGTATCTACAAATCTATGGGTTACACAGTGGTGCTTTAGTGAGGGGATGTGCCCATTAACAGAATCTAAATTGGCTAAGTTAAACTCCTCTATATATATTTGTTTTTTCCCTGATTTCTGTGAAACACGTAACTGATTAGTATCACTTAAAACTCTGGTTTTTTTTTCTAAAGGTTCTCCCAATAATTTGAGAATTTCTGCTTTGAAGAATTTTTCATGCAAATAAGCTCTTGGAGATGATTCCAGAGGACAGTTAGTCTATTTGCAGACTGTTGTAATGCATGATGGGACTAGTGATGATAGCCAGCAAGTATACAGTATATTGACTAAAATAGTGCTGTAATGAGGCATAGGAAGCTTTATGCCCAGGTCTGTCTGTTAGAATTGTCAGCCATTGCTTCATCATGGCTGAAACAGCTTATTGAGTATGACTGCCAAATCTTACACAAGCGCCAGATTAATTTTGATGTAGCATGCTTATAGCAATGACTGTGGGTGAGTATTTTTAGTCTCTTCTGGAAAGCCATTAGAGGAAATGTTTAAACAATCAGACTAAAACAGCTGTAGTACTGTAAATAATTGACTATAATTCTTTAAAAATGTCTTATGAATGGTGCCATATTTCAAATATAAAACTAGTCAAGTATAAAACTAGTCTAATATAAAACTGCACTGAGTTTTCAGAACAGCTATGTCATAGGCAGGGCCTGTACAAGAGTGGGAATAAGCAGAGGATACTCAAAGAAGAACTAATAATTTTTAAGGTCTGCCTTATGTCTTGTTGCAGTGAACTGGATTCACTTAATTTTCCTGGTTTCTGAAAAGGGTTTAGAAGTGATATTTACCAATTCAGTGTCTTAAGGTTTTGTTTTTTCATTAGGGTTGTTTGTAGTCTTGGTCAGACCTTCATGTGGTTAGTGTCTTCTGAGGTAATCCCATCCCTGATTTTATTTTGTTGTTTCTGACAAATTTATCTTTAAATCTGTTTCTTAATATAATTAAATGTGTAATATCTAAATTGATACAACACTTTGATGGGAGATGGTAGGCCACACTTCTGTGGAAAGCTTGTTGAAGTAGTGAATAAAGTATATACAGTTTTTCCTTTGTGTATTGTACTCCAACTTCAGGATCTACAGCATGTGATCTTATTTGAGTGAAAATATTTAACGTGACGAATAGAATCTTCTTGTCATATTACACAAGATTTACATGTGCTAAGATAACGAAGAGGCCAGAGACTAGAGGCACTGGTGTGGCCACATCTGGAGTATTGCGTCCAGTTTTGGGCCCCCCACTACAGAAAGGTTGTGGACAAATTGGAGAGAGTCCAGCGGAGAGCAACGAAAATGATCAGGGGGCTGGGGCACATGACTTACGAGGAGAGGCTGAGGGAACTGGGCTTGTTTAGTCTGCAGAAGAGAAGAGTGAGGGGGGGGATTTGATAGCAACCTTCAGCTACCTGAAAGGGGGGGGGGTTCAAAGAGGTTGGAGCTCGGCTGTTCTCAGTGGTGGCAGATGATGGTAACAAGGAGCAATGGTCTCAAGTTGCAGTGGGGGAGGTCTAGGTTGGATATTAGGAAACACTATTTCACTAGGAGGGTGGTGAAGGACTGGAATGGGTTACTTAGGGAGGTGGTGGAATCTCCATCCTTAGAGGATTTTAAGGCCCGGCTTGACAAAGCCCTGGCTGGGATGATTTAGTTGAGGTTGGTCCTGTCTTAAGCAGGGGATTGGACTAGATGACCTCCTGAGGTCTCTTCCAACCCTAATCTATGATTTTATGATTCAGCTTGTTCAGTGTATTCTTTGTTTTTCCTGCCTTCAGAGTGTTGAATCTAAAAATACTCATTTGCTATAAAGACGAGAGAAACCAAGGTAACATTTGGGATTCAGAATCGAGAATTTCAAGATTTATTGATGATTTTATTATTTATTAGTGGTGAAAGGAAAGTGGCGTCTGAGTTCTTGACTTCAACCTGTTCTGATGTTCTAGTTAGTGTTGCATTTTGGACATTGGATGTCCTGACTTATTTTTCCCCCATCTGTAATTTTTGCTTTTGATAACCATTGTATAAAAGTTATTCAGCATTTCCATTTGGTGTGTTTGCTGTTCACATATTTAGTAGGGTTGTGTGAATTTTTCTATTTGTATCGGCCTGTAGAAGAGAGACTGAAATATTAGAGCTTTTCTATGTGTTTGTTGCCATTCAACAGCTCTTTCATTTGGAGGTTTGTGATGGAATGTGCTGGTTCCTGCAGGACCAATCTCATTTAGTATTTCTGGCAGCATGTATTTGCTTTTGTTACAAGGAAGCATTCCAGAAAAGCAAAAGAATGTTTACAAAATGAAAAGCTTTTATCATGATGTCTGCAGTTTATAGGAGGCTTTGTGGAAATGTATGTGTAAGTCTGTATATGAAGCAACCTCATCTTGAATAGTCTAATTCAAACCTCCTCTCCCATTCCGGTCTCCACCCTTGCTGCTCCTTGTGTAGACAGCAAATCTAACTCTGGGAAGGTCACTGGGGTAATAAAAGCAAGCAAAACTGTTTTGTTTTCTTTTGAGAGATTTATTGTTTAATTACTTTATTTTTATTAACTTGTGCCATCAGTGCAATAATTGTCACTGTAGCCATTAATACAAAATTTCTTATCTTGGATCATATTTAAGACATTTAGGATATCATTTAAAATACTTAGGATATCCCAATTATGGTTAAAGGGAAATGGATTGTGCGGCTGAAAATTTGGAGTAGCCTAGTGAGAAGTGATCAGTACTTCTCAAGCTAAGATAATAACAGTGATTAACTCTTGCTTCAGAGTACAGAGCTAAAGGTCTTTATGGATTAGAAAGGGATTCTTCACATCTTTCCACTATCTAACATTTTACAGCTGAGGTGCATCGTTGTTTTTTTTAACCCTCCTCTGAAGTATAATGTACTGTAGTGACCATTGCTTGAGGTAGGATACCAGACTAAAAGGTCTCAGTCACTATAGCAAATTGAATGTAATGCAGAACCCAGGTGGGTTTCTCTTCCCTGCAATTCCTAAGTACAGCAGAACAAGTTAAGACTACTGTTCAATTCTGGCTCTGAATTTCAGAGAAGCTAAATGAATTCTCTGCATCAGTCTTTATTGCAGATGATATGAGGAGATTCTCACTCCTGAGCCACTTTTTCAGGTGACAAATCTGAGGAACTGTTCCCCACGGAAGTGTCAGTAGAGGTGGTTTTGGAACCAATTGATAATTAAACAGTAATAAGTCACCAGCACCAGATGGTATTCATCCAAGAGTTCTGAAAGACCTGAGATCTGAAATTGAAGAACTATTAACTGTGGTATGTAACATATCACTTAAATCAGCCTCTGTATTGGATGACTGGAGGGTAGCTAATATAAAACTGATTTTAAAAAAAAGGCTCCAGAGGTGATCTTGGCAATTATAGACCAGTAAACCTAACTTCAGTACCGGGCAAATTGGTTGAAACTACAATAAAGAACAGAATTATCAGACCTGTAGATGAGCGTGATATATTGAAGAGTCACCATGGCCTTTGTAAAGGGAAATCATGCCTCACCAATGTATTATAATGCTTTGAGGGTGTCAACAAGCACATGGACAAGGGTGATCCAGTGGATATAGTGTACATGGACTCTCAGAAAGCCTTTGACAAGGTTCCTCACCAAAGACTCTTAAGCAAATTAAATGTCATCGGAAAAGTGTCATGGATCAGTATCTGGTTAAAAGACTGGAAACAAAAGGTTGGAATAAACTATCAGTTTTCAGAATAGAGAGAGGTAAACAGTAGTGTTCCCTGGGGATCTGTACTGTGGCCAGTGTTATTCAGCGTATTCATAAATGATCTGGAAAAAGGGTAAACAGTGAGGTGGCAAAGTTTCCAGACAATGCAAAATTACTCAAGATAGTTAAGTCCAGAGCTGACTGCAAAGAGTTATAAAGGGATCTCAGAAAACTGATTTCAGAGTAGCAGCCATGTTAATCTGTATTCCAATTCAGCAGTCTCTCGTTGGAGTCTGTTTTGGAAGTTTTTTTGTTGAAGTATTGCCACTTTTAGGTCTGTAATCGAGTGACCAGAGAGATTGAAGTGTTCTCCAACTGGTTTTTGAATGTTATAATTCTTGACGTCTGATCGTGTACGTTCTTTTACATAGAGACTGTTCAGTTTGACCAATGTACATGGCAGAGGGGCATTGCTGGCACATGATGGCATATATCACATTGGTAGATGTGCAGGTGAACGAGCCTCTGATAGTATGGGAGACTGCTGAATTGGAATGAATTTGCAAACTGGATACAATTAACTTAGGCTTGAATAGAGACTGGGAGTGGATGGGTCATTACACAAAGTAAAACTATTTCCCCATGTTTATCCCCTATCCCCCCCCCCCCCCCACACACACACCGTTCCTCAGACGTTCTTGTCAAGTGCTGGAAATGGCCTACCTTGATTATCACTACAAAATTTCCTCTTCCCCTGGCCTCCCCTCCCCCCCCCCCCCCCCCGCTTTCCTGCTGGTAATAGCTCAACTTAAGTGATCACTCTCGTTACAGTGTGTATGGTAACACCCATTGTTTCATGTTCTCTATGTTTATAAATCTCCCCACTGTATTTTCCACTGAATGCATCCGAGGAAGTGAGCTGTAGCTCACAAAAGCTTATGCTCAAATAAATGTGTTAGTCTCTAAGGTGCCACAAGTCCTCCTTTTCTTTTTTCAGAAAACTGAGTGACTGGGCAAGAAAATGGCAGATTAAATTCAAACGCAAAGTTGATAAATGCAAAATAATTCACATTGTAAAACATAATCCCTTACACTAAACACAATGATGGAGTCTGGAACAGCTTCCATATGAAGAGAGGTTAAAAAGACTGGGACTGTTCAGCGTGGAAAAGAGACGGCTGAGGGGGGGAGATGATGGAGGTCTGTGAAATCACGACTGGTTTGGAGAAAGTGAATCAGGATGTGTGATTTACCCCTTCACATAACACAAAAACCATGGGTACCTAATGAAATTAATAAGCAGTAGGTGTAAAACAAACATAAGGAAGTACTTCTTCACACAATACACAATCAGCCTATGGAGCTCATTGCCAAAGGATGTTGTGAAGGCCAAAAGTGTGACTAGGTTAAAAAAAGAGTTTGGTAAATTCATGGAGGACAGGTCCATCACTGGCTATTAGCCAAGATGGTCAGGGATGCAGCCCCATGCTTTCGGTGTCCCTAAGCCTCTGACTGATAGAAGTTGGGACTGGACAACAGGAGATGGGTCACTAATTGTCCTTTTCAATTCATTCCCTCTGAAGGATCTGGCACTGGCCACTGTTGGAAAACAGGATGCTGACTGAGCTAGATGTACCATTGGTCTGACCCAGTATGATCATTCTTATGTTCTTAATTATCTTCCTTTAGTGGAGTTTTGTTAAATCCATGTTATGTAGATTGAGTAGATTGAGATTATTACAGTTTTCTAAAATATTTGCAATTAAACTCTAAAACAAAATGAGACAAAACTAGTAATGAAGTTGTGATGAACCTCATCCTGCAAGATGCATTGTCTTAGCTGCCAAGAGTGATTCCCTTCTGGTTTTTATTCATGAAGAGAAATATTTGGCTGTGTTGTTAATTAGGAATCATTACCGATCTGAGTGATCAGATGTGACTTTATCTTAGTTTTCAAATCAGTTATCTGTTTGAGTAGAAATGTTAAGGTTAGTCTAAGAGAAGCTTTTCTGCAGGCCTTAAATTTTGCTACTGAATGACAAAATTAAAACAATTACATTTATACACAAAATTAGATGAACCATCTGTCTGACCTTTACCACCATGCTACCTGAGCACCTATTTCATAGAATATCAGGGTTGGAAGGGACCCCAGAAGGTCATCTAGTCCAACCCCCTGCTCAAAGCAGGACCAAGTCCCAGTTAAATCATCCTAGCCAGGGCTTTGTCAAGCCTGACCTTAAAAACCTCTAAGGAAGGAGATTCTACCACCTCCCTAGGTAACGCATTCCAGTGTTTCACCACCCTCTTAGTGAAAAAGTTTTTCCTAATATCCAATCTAAACCTCCCCCATTGCAACTTGAGACCATTACTCCTCGTTCTGTCATCTGCTACCATTGAGAACAGTCTAGAGCCATCCTCTTTGAAACCCCCTTTCAGGTAGTTGAAAGCAGCTATCAAATCCCCCCTCATTCTTCTCTTCTGCAGACTAAACAATCCCAGCTCCCTCAGCCTCTCCTCATAAGTCATGTGCTCTAGACCCCTAATCATTTTTGTTGCCCTTCGCTGTACTCTTTCCAATTTATCCACATCCTTCTTGTAGTGTGGGGCCCAAAACTGGACACAGTACTCCAGATGAGGCCTCACCAGTGTCGAATAGAGGGGAACGATCACGTCCCTCGATCTGCTCGCTATGCCCCTACTTATACATCCCAAAATGCCATTGGCCTTCTTGGCAACAAGGGCACACTGCTGACTCATATCCAGCTTCTCGTCCACTGTCACCCCTAGGTCCTTTTCCGCAGAACTGCTGCCGAGCCATTCGGTCCCTAGTCTGTAGCGGTGCATTGGATTCTTCCATCCTAAGTGCAGGACCCTGCACTTATCCTTATTGAACCTCATTAGATTTCTTTTGGCCCAATCTTCCAATTTGTCTAGGTCCTTCTGTATCCTATCCCTCCCCTCCAGCGTATCTACCACTCCTCCCAGTTTAGTATCATCCGCAAATTTGCTGAGAGTGCAATCCACACCATCCTCCAGATCATTTATGAAGATATTGAACAAAACGGGCCCCAGGACCGACCCCTGGGGCACTCCACTTGACACCGGCTGCCAACTAGACATGGAGCCATTGATCACTACCCGTTGAGCCCGACAATCTAGCCAGCTTTCTACCCACCTTATAGTGCATTCATCCAGCCCATACTTCCTTAACTTGCTGACAAGAATGCTGTGGGAGACCGTGTCAAAAGCTTTGCTAAAGTCAAGAAACAATACATCCACTGCTTTCCCTTCATCCACAGAACCAGTAATCTCATCATAAAAGGCGATTAGATTAGTCAGGCATGACCTTCCCTTGGTGAATCCATGCTGACTGTTCCTGATCACTTTCCTCTCCTCTAAGTGCTTCAGGATTGATTCTTTGAGGACCTGCTCCATGATTTTTCCAGGGACTGAGGTGAGGCTGACCGGCCTGTAGTTCCCAGGATCCTCCTTCTTCCCTTTTTTAAAGATGGGCACTACATTAGCCTTTTTCCAGTCATCCGGGACTTCCCCCGTTCGCCACGAGTTTTCAAAGATAATGGCCAAGGGCTCTGCAATCACAGCCGCCAATTCCCTCAGCACTCTCGGATGCAATTCGTCCGGCCCCATGGACTTGTGCACGTCCAGCTTTTCTAAATAGTCCCTAACCACCTCTATCTCTACAGAGGGCTGGCCATCTCTTCCCCATTTTGTGATGCCCAGCACAGCAGTCTGGGAGCTGACCTTGTTAGTGAAAACAGAGGCAAAAAAAGCATTGAGTACATTAGCTTTTTCCACATCCTCTGTCACTAGCTTGCCTCCCTCATTCAGTAAGGGGCCCACACTTTCCTTGGCTTTCTTCTTGTTGCCAACATACCTGAAGAAACCCTTCTTGTTACTCTTGACATCTCTTGTTAGCTGCAGCTCCAGGTGCGATTTGGCCCTCCTGATATCTTTCCTACATGCCCGAGCAATATTTTTATACTCTTCCCTGGTCATATGTCCAACCTTCCACTTCTTGTAAGCTTCTTTTTTGTGTTTAAGATCCGCTAGGATTTCACCATTAAGCCAAGCTGGTCGCCTGCCATATTTACTATTCTTTCGACTCATCGGGATGGTTTGTCCCTGTAACCTCAACAGGGATTCCTTGAAATACAGCCAGCTCTCCTGGACTCCCTTCCCTTTCATGTTAGTCCCCCAGGGGATCCTGGCCATCTGTTCCCTGAGGGAGTCAAAGTCTGCTTTCCTGAAGTCCAGGGTCCGTATCCTGCTGCTTACCTTTCTTCCCTGCGTCAGGATCCTGAACTTAACCAACTCATGGTCACTGCCTCCCAGATTCCCATCCACTTTTGCTTCCCCCACTAATTCTACCCGGTTTGTGAGCAGCAGGTCAAGAAAAGCGCTCCCCCTAGTTGGCTCCCCTAGCACTTGCACCAGGAAATTGTCCCCTACGCTTTCCAAAAACTTCCTGGATTGTCTATGCACCGCTGTATTGCTCTCCCAGCAGATATCAGGAAAATTAAAGTCACCCATGAGAATCAGGGCATGCGATCTAGTAGCTTCCGTGAGTTGCCGGAAGAAAGCCTCATCCACCTCATCCCCCTGGTCCGGTGGTCTATAGCAGACTCCCACCATGACATCACTCTTGTTGCACACACTTCTAAACTTAATCCAGAGACACTCAGGTTTTTCCACAGTTTCGTACCGGAGCTCTGAGCAGTCATACTGCTCCCTTACATACAGTGCTACTCCCCCACCTTTTCTGCCCTGCCTGTCCTTCCTGAACAGTTTATAACCATCCATGACTGTACTCCAGTCATGTGAGTTATCCCACCAAGTCTCTGTTATTCCAATCACGTCATAATTCCTTGACATCACCAGGACCTCCAGTTCTCCCTGCTTGTTTCCAAGGCTTTGTGCATTTGTATATAAGCACTTGAGATAACCTGTTGATCGCCCCTCATTCCCAGTATGAGGCAGGAGCCCTCCCCTCTCAGACATTCCTGCCTGTGCTTCCTCCCGGTATCCCGCTTTCCCACTTACCTCAGGGCTTTGGTCTCCTTCCCCCGGTGAACCTAGTTTAAAGCCCTCCTCACTAGGTTAGCCAGCCTGCTGGCAAAGATGTTCTTCCCTCTCTTCGTAAGATGGAGCCCGTCTCTGCCCAGCACTCCTCCTTCATGGAACACCATCCCATGGTCAAAGAATCCAAAGCCTTCTCTCCGACACCACCTGCGTAGCCATTCGTTGACCTCCACGATTCGACGGTCCCTACCCAGGCCTTTTCCTTCCACGGGGAGGATGGACGAGAACACCACTTGCGCCTCCAACTCCTTTATCCTTCTTCCCAGAGCCACGTAGTCCGCAGTGATCCGTTCAAGGTCATTCTTGGCAGTATCATTGGTGCCCACGTGGAGAAGCAGGAAGGGGTAGCGATCTGAGGGCTTGATGAGTCTCGGCAGTCTCTCCGTCACATCACGAATCTTAGCCCCTGGCAAGCAGCATACTTCTCGGTTTTCCCGGTCAGGGCGGCAGATAGATGACTCAGTCCCCCGGAGGAGAGAGTCCCCGACCACCACCACCCGCCTTCTCCTCTTGGGAGTGGTGGTCGTGGAACCCCCAACCTCAGGACATCGCATCTCATGCCTCCCAACCAGCGGAGTCTCCTTCTGCTTTCTCCCCCCAGACATATCATCTGGTCCACTCTCCGCATTGGTACCTGTGGAGAGAACATGAAAGCGGTTAGTTACCTGTGTCTGTGTTACTGGAACCCGGACATTCCGCTTACCTCTTCTGGAGGTCACATGTTGCCAAGCTTCTTCACTGGCCTCTTGGCTCCTCTGTGCAACCTGCTCTATATCTTTAGAGCTTTGTGCCCCTAGAAGCCTATCCTGAGTTTGGTCCAGAAAATCCTCAGTCTCTCGTATACAACGCAGGGTCGTTACCTGTTGCTCCAGACCTTCAATCTTCTCTTCCAATATGGAGACCAGCTTGCACTTTGTACAGACAAAGTCGCTTCTGTCCTGTGGAAGAAAGACAAACATGGCACATCCAGTGCAGGTCACAGCAGCTGAACCCCCCCCTTCCATATCACCTACCTACTATGAGCTTCCTCAGAGACGTTGGCAAGATGTAAGCCTCACTGGGCTCACTCCAGGCGAACTCCCAGGCAAACTCCTGCTGTGAGCTGCTCTGCTGTCCCCGCTGCTCCGCTGCCGCTCAGCTGGTTCGCGAGGCTCTGGCTATTTTCAAACAGCCAGGCTTCCCTGACGCAAACACACAGACACCCTAATGCCCGCCCCCTGCAGGCTAGCAGCCAATCAGACACTCACTCAGGCTCTCTCCCTGCCCTCCCAGCAAACACACGCTCGGATACTTCCTCAGCAAGCAAACACACACACTCGGATACTTACCAGTCCCAGGCAAACTCCTGCTGTGAGCTGCTCTGCTGTCCCCGCTGAAAGGTTAGTTTGAAGATCTTGGTGAGAGCTGCACAAGACTAGATTTTAATTGAAAAAAGGCTTATTTAGGAAAGTGTTCACTGGTGTATTAGGATTGCTAAAATTGTTTCTAGGTCACTGGTTATTTTTTAATGGCACCGGGTCACTGAGGATCTAATCATTCATTTGAAAAGAAAATCCCTCTCTTTTTAAAATGTAGTCTTAAAAATGTAACTGGTAGCTAAGTATGCCTCTCAGTAATTTTCCTGGGGAAAAAAATTAGGAAAAATCACAGCCAGCCTGCCTATCCATTCTCTGACCACCTACACCAGCTGTGTTCTTGCCTGAATCTCCCTCAGCTACTAGCAGCAGAGCTACTAACTAAACTACTTGCTTTTGACAATTTCTTCCGCCCCCCTCTCCCATGCTCCACCTAACAGGGATAGGCATTACTGGAGTTTTCATTCCCAATGTATCTCCCCACATATATTTGCTCTTGGTTTCAGTGGCTGTGCAAGCAGGTCCATTAAGAGAAAATGGGGACAAAAAATCCTTAATGTTTTGAATTCTGTGTGCATCACAGCAGAAGGCAGCACTATAATCTCTACTATATTTCCAAGCAAATAGTTAATAATCTAAATTTATTTACATATCCTGATACCAAAAACCCCCCCAAAACCCATCAAAAACCCTTGGATTTTTTGTAGGTTTTCTATCCAAAGTATTGATCAGGCCTGTTCCTGTTTAGATCTAGTCAGATATTACAAGCTACTTATCTATATAGGATTTTAGCACTCTTATCACCATGGTATCTGACTGAAGTAGGATTGTTTTACGGGATCATACAAATGTAGGCCTGGAAGGAACCCTCACAGGTCATCTAGTTCATCCCTCAGTACTGAGATAGGATCAAGTAAACCTAGACGATCCCTGACAGGTGTTTGTCTAACCTGTTCTAAAAAACCTCCAATGAAGGGTATTCTACTGTCTTCCTGGTAACCCATTCCAGTACTTAACTGTTCTTACAGTTAGCTAACTTAGATCTCATTACTTAAGATCATTACTTCTTGTCTTACCTTCAGTAGACCTGGACAATTGATCACTGTCCTCTGCATAACAGCCCTTAACATATTTGAAGACTATTATCAGGTTCCCCCTCAGTCTTCTTTTCTCAAGAATTTTTTTTAACCTTTCCTCATAGGTCAGGTTTTCTAAACATATTATCATTTTTGTTGCACTTCTCTGGACTTTTTCCAGTTTGTCCACATCTTTCTTAGTGTGGTGCTCAGCACTGGACACTACTCCAGCTGAGTTCTCATCAGTGCCGAATAGAGCAGAAGAATTACCTCCTGGGTCTTACATATGACATTTTTCTTACTACACCCTAGAATATTAACCTTGAAGTACCTGATTGTATGTGTGAAGTATGAAGTGTTAAAGCAGATTTGTTTTAGAGTTATCTGTGTACAAAAAAGTAATGGAAAAATTGTCATGCTCATTAAACACTACCTGTATTTTTATAATTCTAAGTGAAAAACTGAAAGGATTTTCATTATTTACCAAAACCAAAAACTCACTCAATACCACCCCCACATCCACCCAATAGAAAACCTTCCTGGGTCTAAAGCTTAAGTCATTTTGGTCAAAGGGGAGGATTGATTTGAGAGAATAATAAATAAAAATGAGGTATGAACAATCTCTCTGGGCAGGGTAACATTGACGTAGTTTATACATCAGTCGTTACCAATCTGAGTGACTTTATCTGTTAGTTCTCAAATGAGTTATCTGTCTGAGTAGAAACATTAAGGTTAGTCTAAGAGAAGCTTCTCTTTAAATTTTGCTCTTGAATGACAAAATTAAAACAATTAAATTTATCCACAAAATGAGCTAAATATTGATG
The DNA here is from genome assembly GCF_009764565.3 of Dermochelys coriacea. NCBI lineage: Eukaryota > Metazoa > Chordata > Testudines > Dermochelyidae > Dermochelys > Dermochelys coriacea. Next base: position 108,343,637 of record NC_050075.1, on the reverse strand, counting down.
ATGCTTGTAGAGCATCATGCTAGTCCGGCAGACTGCCATGGACTCCAAAGGCACAAGCATTGCAAATGGGTTATTTCATTGAAAACAATGGGCCATGTGAACCTGGTTATTCTAGGGATGTCTCTTGTTGATAGGCTAACGTTATTGCAAATTGGAACTTTAAAGCATGGAGTCATCCAGTGAAAATGTGTATTAGTTGCTGAGAGCTCAGGTTAACAAGTTGTCCAAGCAACTTAATGGCTTAATTTCAAAACGTTGGAATTTAATATGTTCTTGTAGCCATTTGTGAATATATTGGTATACTGATTTGGATTAAGATAAAGCTGCTTCATTATTCAAATATTGATAGTCTTGTTTTTTGAATGTTATCTTTTCCTCTTTTTAAATCCTTTATATTCCTATCCCTATTAATATTGACTCAGTGGGTAATGAAGGACCTGAGGAAGCTGTTTTCTCCTGATTGTAGAAATAAACATTTGATAACTCCACAGAAAAATGAAAGATAACAGCTTAATTTACTTTTCATAAAGAGTGAAAGTTCCATATGTCACCAATAGCTGTTTGAGAAAATGACGTAAGCAGCAGTATTCAGGAGAACTCCCAAGCATGCATGTTTTGCATACATGTTGTGCTTTAATATATTGCAAATTCTACTTTTTGAAGGTGGGGGTAAATTCATTAATATTAATAATAATAAATAAAGACAATCAATGCCCTCTCTTAGCCAGGAACACTTGTTAATGTAGCTTAATAACTTGTGTTTTCCTCTCTCTACGTTCTGTAATATCTGAATGTCAAGGTTTGTTGTCATTGCTGATCATTTTTAGTGGGTTACCTGTCCAGTAGACAAAGGTTTTTAAACTCCAGAATGAGCCTTGAACAAGGTTTCAGCATGGATTTGTTTTTTTTTTCCTGCCAGGACATGTGGCAAATGACATTACTAGCCTTTAAACAGAATCCTTTTTATATAGGAAGGACAAATCAGTCGTGATGAAGCATGGCTTTGAGGGAAATACTTGTTTTATATGACCGCAACTCCAGTCTTTTTAGGACCGTTTTGTATACTCTGTATATTGTACAGTAAATTGAGAAGTGCCTATTTGAAATGAAAATCTGAAATGCAAATGCAAAATTTATTAGCACCTAGAAGGATTGTGTTAGCACCCAGAAAGGCTCATCAGGGGTCCCATTTGTTCTGGGTACTTTACAAACATATTAAGATACAGTCTCTGTCCCAAGAATTTACAATCTAATTTAAGAGAAGATTGAACAAATGGATATAACAAAATAAATTCAGGAATGAGGGAGGTAACATTGACAGGAAAACTTGGTTACTTAGATTGGGTATCTGAATGATCCACAAAACGAGGAGTCTGGTGGCACCTTAAAGACTAACAGATTTATTTGGGCATAAGCTTTTGTGGGTAAAAAACCCAGTTCTTCAGATGCATGGAGTGAAAATTACAGATACAGGCATAAAATATATATTGGCACATGAAGAGAAGGGGGGAGTTAACTTACAAGGATCTTATCCTTACCGTAAAAGGATAAATGGACACAAATCGGACATCAGGAATGGTAACATACAAAAGCCAGTAGGAGAACACTTCAGTCTCCCTGGACACTCAATAACAGATTTAAAAGTAGCCATCTTTCAACAAAAAAAACTTCAAAACAGACTTATAGAGAAACTGCAGAGCTACAATTCATTTGCAAACTTAACACCATCAATTTGGGCTTGAATAGGGACTGGGAGTGGCTGGCTCACTACAAAAGCAATTTTCCTTCTCTTGGTATTGATACCCCCTCATCAATTATTGGGAGTGGACCACATCCACGCTGACTAAATTGGCCTTCAACTTTGGTTCTCCTCTTGTAAGGTAACTCCCTTCTCTTCATGTGCCAATATATATTTTATACCTGTATCTGTAATTTTCACTCTCTGCATCTGAAGAACTGGGTTTTTTACCCACGAAAGTTTCTGCCCAAATAAATCTGTTAGTCTTTAAGGTGCCACCAGACTCCTTGTTGTTTTTGTGGATACAGACTAACATGGCTACCCCTCTGATACATGGTATCATGAATGACCCAATGGCCTTGAGTCAAATTTTATATCTATAAAACAAATACGGTTTGATACTTGTGAGAAACCTAGTTTTTATTTAGCCTATTAAATCTATTTCTATTGAATACATAGCAACTTGCCATTGGATCAGAAATAGACATAGTGGATAAAACCCCCAAACACAGTGTGTATCCCTGTTCTTAGTGGATCTTGCCTATCTATGACAGATACCTGAGGATTTGTTTCTGTTTTATACTTTGGCAATATTTGTATAGCTTATCATGCCAATAAAGTCTCATTGAATTGAGGAAATCGAATCAGTTTGTTTTTAAATGTATGTGAGTTCTTGCCAGCTGGTCACTCATAATGATTCCATGTAAATTACTTTAGTATAAACAACAAGGAGTACTTGTGGCACCTTGGAGACTAACAAATTTATTTGGGCATAAGTTTTCATGGGCTAAAACCCACTTCATCAGATGCATGGAGTGGAAAATACACTAGGAAGGTGTCTCGGTGCGTGCGTGCGTGCGCGCGCACGCACGCACGCGCGCACACATGAAAAGATGGGAGTTGCCTTACCAAGTGGCGGGGTCAGTTCTAATGAGACAATTCAATTAAAGTGGGCTATTATCAACAGACTACTTGGCTATTATCAGGAGGCAACAGGCCCTTGCCTCCTTTCTCCTGCATGCTTGTTCTTCTTTGAGTGATTGTTCCTATGTGTAGTTCACTCCTTGCACATGTGCTCCATTGGCCCAGAACCAGAGTTTTCTCTTTAGCAGTGTGTGTGGTCTGTGCATGCATCCCTGCTCTCCTTGTGCTCTGCACTGAGGGAATATTGGGGCCTGTTGGATCGCTTGTGGTCTAGGGGACAGAGCTTCAGTATGCATGCTGACTTCTTCAACTTCTTGCTGTAAATAGTTTTAACAAGTTTTTTCAGAATCCCCAGAGGTGAAAGGTACCAAGCCATAGACTATGCCCCAACGGATCTCTTGAGAGGATGGAGCCTAGGCCTAGAAGGCACCTAGAGCCCAATATTCTTATTGGGAATCTCCAGGATTTCTTACCATGCCTATCTGAGAGACTGCCCCTCTATTGGTACTCTACCCCTGGTGCTGACTGGCTATAAGATCTTGTAGGGGCAGTACGGGGTCACAGAAGATCCACTGGATTACTATCCAAAATACACTTGGTGGCATAGGTGAGCCAAGCAAACTTAGGGTTCCCAGGGTGGAAGAGGAGCTTTCTCAGCCTTGTCAGGAGCCATAGCTCCATCCCCATGAGGAAGAAGAGCAACAGGAGTAGGAGGAGTCTATGTCCCAGACAAGGCAGTGCTTCCAGCTTCCCATCAGGCCCTGGTGACCCTAAGTCCTCCCAGGATTTAGTCAAGAGAGTGGCAGAGTCACTTAAAATTCCCTTGGAATATATCTAGGAGCACCACACACATTACTGGACATCTTGCATGGTTTGAGTCCGAGCAGAGTGACAATTCCTGTTAATGAGGCCATCCTCAAACCTGCCAGGGCTCTCTAGCAGACATGTCACAATTCCACCAGTGTCCAAGTGGGATGAAAATAGATATTTCATACCTGCAAAAGGGTGAGAGTGCTTATTTTCTCAACCATTTCCCTAATGGGGTGGTGTGCGGCTAAGGATAACCCAGATCTTAACTGCATGAGAGAGAAGTGAAGAGGCTTGATACCTCTTTGGCAGGAAGGTGTATTCTTCAGCCTCTCTGCAGTTCTGAGTCTCAAACTGCCAAGTTCTGGTGGCCAAATATGATTTTACCATCAAGACGAGCTGGTGATCTTCGTCGATAAGTGCCTCAGGACATTAGTGACCTGTCCTAGGCCCAAAGTGACAAAGGAAAGCTGGTAGCGAGGCTGGTGCTTCAGACTGTTCTGGATGCAGCAGGCATGGTGGCGAGATCAGATCTACTCATTCTTGCTCTCCTCAAAAAGAAAAGGAGTACTTGTGGCACCTTAGAGACTAGCAAATTTATTTGAGCATAAGCTTTCGTGAGCTACTGAGGATGAGCTTCAAACAACGGTAGAAGATCTGTTTGAGTGCAGTTCAGTGCTAAAAAGACAGACAAGTCCCTCCACTCCTTGGAGGACTTGGAGCCACATGGTGATTGCCAGGTATTTACACATTTAAAATCAAACAAAAACCCAGCAAACCAAGTTTAGATGACCCCCCCCGGCCTTTTATCACCAGCGGCGGTATAAACTAGCACATGAGCATCCAAGAACACACAGAAAGGGTGTCCACAGTTAACCATCTTCCACTGCCACCCTCAAAACTGGGTTTGGGATGGGATCTTTTGAGAGCTGTGCATCAGCTGTTCCTCCAGAGCTGCACAACCCCTTTGTTGTTTCCCCACCCTTAGGAGGTTCACTTTCCCACTACCTATCTACCTGGACAGGAATTACAGAGGACTGAGGGTACTAGAGGTTGTCTCCTCAGGGATCACCATCCAGTTTTCTTTCCTTCCTAACTCTCTCTACGCCATCCTCTTTCAGGCACCCCTCCTCCAGTGGATAGTCACTCCTCGACCTGGGGATGTTGGAACTAGTATCTTCAACAGCAAGGGGAAAGAGGTTCTACTTGAGGTGGACCTCTGGGAAATTCATCCACTGCTTAAAATTCAGAATAATAACTCTGTTATCCATTATCCCATCACTAGATTCAGACTGTTGATTGAATCCTTGATCTCAAAGGTGCCTACTTTCATGTATCAGAGTAGACATTCATCTGGTGCAGAGGAGATTCCTGAGATTTGTGACTGTCCGAAAACAATACCAGTATGGAGTTTTGTTCTTCGGGCTCTTTTTGGCACTGAGTGTGTCTACCAAGGTAGTGTTGGTAGCAGCTCGCTTTCATCAGCAAAGGGTGATGGCTTACCTTGAAGGGACTATCTTACCAGGAAGCAACCTGGATTCTTCTGCATTTATTTGAGAGGCTTGGCCCCATAGTGAATCTGGTGAAGTCCACCCTGGTATCTTCATAGTTGACAGAATTCATCAAGGACAAGGCTAGACACTGTTACATCTAGGGCTTACTTATCAGAGGACAGCTTCCCCTGCAAACTGGGCTCATACAGGAAATCTATTTGAGCCCCATAATGTCCATACAATTCTGCCTGCATTGTTGGGCCATGTGGCCATAGGTACTTACAAGACCTTGTTTACAGGCTTCAGTTGTATATAGGCCTGGCTGCGACTTCGATATGCTATCATAGGCTATTTCTTGAATACAAGATAATGTAATTTTTCCCTGCAACTTGTTTAGTACCTGCTAGAATTGTGTACTACTCTGTGCATGCCATTCAAACAAAATTTGTGAAAACCATCTATATGAAAAGTGCACAATAAAATGTACTTGCACAACATACTATAGATCGTTTACTATTGTAAAGTATTGCAATTGTGAAAATTTACTGCGTGTATAACTCAGGCAAATTTGCAGCTAATGTTAGCTTTGTAATATTTACCTCATCTACTAAATTGCTCTTAGGGAAGGATTCAGTCTGCATGTATGTGCAGGTAAATTAATTTCATAATTGCTTCATCTGTGGAATTTCATACATAAGAAAAGCTGTGCTGATAACTGAAAAGAGATCATGTAGTAACTGGGTGTAGAGCATAGAGGTAAAAAGTTACCCAATAAAAATTCTAAGTCAATAAAGATGTTCTGGCCCTACCCACACAACTTTTCACCTCATTAGACTTGCTGTGTGTGCATCAGTAGATGCCTCCTATGGGGGGAGTGAGTTCTCTGATTCATGATCAGCTGTTACCTTTCCCCTTCTGCTGGCTAGTTTTATGTTAAATGTTTACCCCATCAGTTTCTTGGCCATGGGCAGAGATTTGTGTTTCTGATATTTAACACTTGTGTTTGAGTGAAGTATCTCTAGTGGGGATTTGTGTAGCTATGGCAGCTTTTGTCTCCCCTCTTTGATCTGTCTTTATGGGGAATGCTAAACAGATTCTCCTAGACTGTGCCTGTGGACAAAGACACAGAATAGATTGTTGTACCTCTTAATTCATTTCTATGTCCTCTGATAATACAGTGATGAGTACAGTGAAAAAAACCTAAATAGAGCCAAATAGATGCTTCTGATCCAGACACTTGTCTTTACTTAGGAAAAATCCATTTTCTATTAGTTGAAAGGTTGGTTTATCAGGAATTACATTTTTCAGCTCTGGAAGTTGGCTGACTGGAGAGTAGAGGAAGAATGACTCTTGAGATTAACTGCAAAAATGTGTAAACTCGAGCATTCTGTTGGCTGACTTTCTGCTTATGCCTGTATCTAAGACCACGTCTACAGTACGAGTGCTAAGTGGCACAGCTGTGCCGCTGCAGCTATATTACTGCAGTGTAGACGCTTCCTACAGTGATGGAAGGGGCTTTTTGTTGCCTTAAGTAATCCACCTCTCCAAGTGGCAGGTAGCTAGGTCAATGAAAAATTCTTCTGTCAACCTATCTGCTGGTACACAGGGAGTTAGGTCAGTTTAACTACAGTCTCAGGGGTGTGAGGTTGTCGTACACCATAGCGCTGTAGCACCTAACTTTTAAGTGTGGATCAGGCCTAAGAGGATGTCCTTGCTAGTTTGCACTGGAGGAAGTGGAACAGAGGAATTAACAAAGTTCTCATATATTTGAAAAATAATATCAGATATTTCCCAGAATTTTCTGAGAAATTGTAAACAAGAGATTGTGAATTTCAAGTGAATTTCCTGAATTTTATGTAAAATCTACATTGTATTAATGTAAACCTGTGTAAAATGGACAGTGTTTCTTAAAAGCAGTTTGTTCTTGTAGCTTTACTGCAAGTATAACTTGTAATAAATGGTGAATTTTAATTTTGGGGAAGAACTAGGGTTGCCAACCCTCCTGAATTGGCCGGGAGTCTCCCAGAGGCTACTGAGGCTAAACCAGGAGATTTTAGGTCCTGAAAGTACAGCAGCGCAGCGTGGCTAGGGCAGGCTCTCTGCCTGCCCTGGCCCTGCGCCACTCCCAGAAGCGGCTGGCACATCCCTGTGGCCCCGGGGGGGGAGGCAGGGAGCTCCATATGCAGTCCCAGTGCCAACTCTGCAGCTGCCATTGGCTGGGAACTGCAGGGGTGGCGCTTGCAGCCCCCCCCACCCCCCAAGGTAAGCACCTCCTGGCTGGAGCCTGCACCCTGTCCTGCATGACAACCCCATACCCAAGGAGTGCCTCTTGCACCCAAAGTCCCTCCCAGAGCCTGCACCCCGCAGTCCCTCCTGCAAACCAATCCCCTGCCCCAGCCCTGATCCCCCTCCAGCACCCAAACTCCTTCCCAGAGCCTGCACCCCGCAGTCCCTCCTGCAAACCAATCCCCTGCCCCAGCCCTGATCCCCCTCCAGCACCCAAACTCCTTCCCAGAGCTTGCACCCTACACCTCCTCCTGTACCCCAATCCTCTGCCCCAGGCTCAGCCAGGAGCCCCCTCCCACACTCTGAACCCCTCTGGCTCCATCCCTGAACTCAGAGCCCACACCCCCTCCTGCACCTCAACCCCTTGCCCCAGCCTGGTGAAAGTGAGTGAGGGTGTGGGAGAACGAGTGATGGGGTGGGATGGAGTGAGTGGGGTGGGGCAAGGGTGTTTGGGTTTGTGTGATTAGACAGTAGGCAACCGTAGGAAGAACACCAAATTGTTGCTAGTGTGTATGTTTTAGCAGCAGTGTCTAACGCTAATGACTTGGTGTGTGGCAACTGGAAACTTTAAAATCAAGATTGGATCTTTTTCTAAAAGCTATATTCTCTAGTTCACATAGGAATTAATTCTGGGAAGTCCTATGGCCTGTATTATGCAAGAGGTTAGATTAAATCATCTCAGTGGGCCCTTCAGGCTTTGTCATGAATCTATGCCGTGAAGAGTGACTAACAGTCTTTTCCTGCATTTGGTTTCCCTCCTTCAGTTACTGATTGCTGATGTTTCATGGGTTTTTTTCCCTCTTCCCCTCACTTCAATGTAATTCAGTGTTCATTAAAAGTCAGATTTTTGGGGGAAGGTGTAAACATGCCAAGTGATGATGGAGGGGTGGGACGGAAGGGAATAAATGTATAAATTCTCCAGACATTAGATAGGACTCTACAAGAATAAGGTGGCCTTAAAGATTTTTATTTTTATATCGTTTGGGTGGTTTTGGAGACCCAAGTGTAAAGGGAGGTGGAATGTTCCGCTAATGAAGAAGGAGTTTACAGTGCCTAGGATATTCTTCTGAGCAATCAGGCTGTTTCCTTGACATTTATATCAGACTCCTCACCCTGGTTTAAATTTTCAAGTGGTTCTGTAGAAACTTTTAATTTTATTTGAAGGTAAAATGGAGTATATTTAAAAGATTGCTAGAAGGAGTATCATGCCATAAGTATAATTATTTTCTAAATGTGGTTCATGTATATTAACTTTGAATGCAGGTATGTGAAATGAGCAAGGGACTGAAGTGAGCTGTAGCTCACGAAAGCTTATGCTCTAATAAATTTGTTAGTCTCTAAGGTGCCACAAGTACTCCTTTTCTTTTTACAATTGATCATTAACTGCCATATCAACAGAACTTAAGTTTATCTAATTTTAGAGAAGGTATTATTTTAGGCAAACTATGGATTTAATTTTTATTTAAATAGACAGAGGACTTACAGATCACATTGGGGAGAAAAGCAGGAGGCAGTGGGAGTTTTCTAATGTGAATGTTTATGGCATATTTCCTTGTGGAATCACCTCCCAAGCGTACTCTTGTATTAGGTCCTATTTCTTTGTTTACTTTGCTGACCATGAATTGAAATCATGACTTCCAAAGCACTAACATAGCAGGATGGTGGGTGGTGGTGAGGCAGAGACATGAGTCGAGAGAACTCGCAGGGATGAGCAAGTTACCTCTGGCTTGGTTCTGACTAGCTTGGGCCTTTCTCACCGGTATTCTCTTGTAGTGTTAAGTGGATCATGCTTGTGAATATCTTACCAAATTTATGTAACTAATCAATTCAAGCCAAAAAGTTAACACAACCTGAACTCCGTTTGTACTGAATCTTAATCCTCTGAATGGCTCTTTTGCAAGCACGTGAGTAATACATTTAAAGAAAACCTTCTTTCTTAAAAAAAAAAAAAAAAAAAAAAGTTAGCCCTAGATTTAAAGGCAAAACATTTCATTGTGCTCCAACAGCTTCTTGTTAACGAAGAGCCTCACGTATCAATATAATATGTCAGTGTGTTCACATTCTCCATTACTGGTACTGTAATGCACCTGTTGGCTCAGTACTGGGTTTTTTCACTCCCACCCTGGCTGAGCTAGAGGGAAAGGTTCTAGCCAGTGGAGGGAGGGCCCTGGAGTGTGTCAAAGGCTGCATGAGAAGGAGCCTGGGAGATGGCTACCAGAAGGAAGGCCAGGTAGCAGGGATCCTGGTTGCAGAAAGCTGAGGGCAGAATAGAAAAGCAGCCTGTTGCTGGCATGGGGCCAGTATTGGTTGCATCAGGAGGATTCAGTGCAGTGGTCTGCAAGCAGGAAGCTTGGGGGCAACTGCACATTTTGGAGGGGACCCCAACAAGATGCGCTTTATTTTCCCTATATTGGGCTGCCCCAAGTGGCTTGGTTAGGAACTGTTGGGTTGATCTTTTATCGTAATTTAAAGAATTGTGTAAATACCCCAGGCACGTTTTAATTCTGTCAGCCTAAGTAAAATGAATCCTCAGTTATTGAAAATGCGTGAATGTTTAAGCGAAGGAACTCACAGAGGGCTACCATCTCTAGAGCCTAGTGCTTAGAGTGTTGATGTTTGTCTCCAAGCATGTGGTATAGTGGGGACTGTTTGACAACACTTAGTGACGCCCTGTAGTTGGCTTGGTTACATCAGTTATAGTTGCCTTCTATAGTGTAGAGTATGTTCAGTTTTTTTTCCAGAAAGTTTGACTATTGGAAAATAGTTTATTCACTACTGTAGTTGCCACACTTCCAATTGTTTTCAATAGAATGAACCTAACTGTCTGTAAAGAAAAACATAGACCAAAAAAATCACACTATATCTTTATTAAATTTACCATTTTATCTAAAAGACAGATGCAAGTTGATATACTGCCAATAAACTTTTCACTGAGACCTAAAAGTTTCCATAAGAAAAATAAGCTAATCTTGGTTAAATATGGAGATCCTGTAGATTATATTCTTTTTCTATCCAATATAATAAATAATGTAGTGAAATAATGTTCTGAAGCAGTACCAAACTTATGAGATAAATGTGCAGAGAAGGTCTGTTCCCTGTATTAGCAGAGTGGTAGCTTGAAGACAGATAATTTTAGAATTGTCATTTCCCAAATTTATAACTTTCCCTTGCTTAGATGCTGTTGTGTTCATGTGCTGCTCCCATGCATTTCTACAGGGTTTTAGCAATGTGTAGCCTGCAATAACTGAAAGGTTTTTGAAGGCCACTGTGTCTTAATGCAGCATTAGAGCCTCACAGCAATGTCCTCATCTCATGAGAACTGCAACTCTAAATCAGTGCATTGAAAGACACAGCAGAAATACCGAGAGAGGGTATGTGTCTGGATAGATAAGGGAAGGAAGTCTTTCATATACTTGTCTTTGGTTTCTCATGGGTTGAACGGCAGTTTCTACTTTCTACATTGCTGAGACTGATGCAAAAGAGTAAATGAGAAAAGTTAGAGTCCTGTGGAGATCCTCTCACAGGCAAGAACAAAGTTTTAGTGTGATATTAGTAAATCAGCATCTTGGTATCTTATCGCTTCTGCCAAAACAAGTGACGGTTGTAAGCTATTTTGGGTGAGGGTATGTGCTGGGTCTGATTTCTAAAACACACTAACGCGCATTAATTGGTCTGGATAGACCATGCTGATGCACACTAAAGCCCTGGCTGGGATGATTTAGTTGGGGTTGGTCCTGCTTTGAGCAGGGGGTTGGACTAGATACCTCCTGAGGTCCCTTCCAACCCTGATATTCTGTGATTCCCTAGTGCACTTTAACAAAGTGCCGTTTCAAACAGTACTAAAGTAAAGCACACTAGGGAACCTTTAGTGCACATCGGCAGAGTCTACCTGGGCCAACTATTGTGCAACACATCAGTGCGCTTTAGAAATCACGCTCCCGCAGTGCACTTTGCTGCTCTGTGTATACAAGCTGAAAGCAAGAGAACCATCAAGCACTTTAGGGTCTTGATTCTGACTGGGGTTTCTGAGTGCAACTACAATACAAATATTAAATAATTTCTATTGAGTATTTTTCTCCACAATGCAGACAAATTTCCCTTGGCCCAACTGTTATCTTTGGCTGAGTTACTCTAGGGATGTATCCTACAGATTTCAATTACATTGAAAGAAATTCTAAATGGTCCCCTCCTTAAAAGAGTACAAAGGATTTCCATTTGGTTTCATTGTGTGTGTTTAATGTAAATACACCCAGAGGCTTTGGCAACTGGCATATATTTTAAAAATAGAACTATCAAAATTAAATAGAGAACGTTGTTAAAGCACAAACTCTTATTCTAGTAAATGTATAAACTTATGTTAATAAGATGCTAAAGATACAGTTTTAACAAAAAAAAAATCTAAAAAAACAAAAAACCTGACTTTTGAGTAAAAACAACGGAGTCCTTCTGGCACCTTAGAGACTAATGCATTTATTTGGGCATAAGCTTTTGTGGGCTAGAAGCCACTTCATCAGATGCATGGAGTGGAAAATACAGTTGCAGGAAAAAAGCTCCCATTTTGTCATGTGCTGTGTATTTATACCTGCTACTGTATTTTCCACTCCATGCATCTGATGAAGTGGCTTCTAGCCCACAAAAGCTTATGCCCAAATAAATTTTAGTCTCTAAGGTGCCATAAGGACTCCTTGTTATTTTTGCTGAGACAGACTAAAATGGCTACCACTCTGAAACCTGACTTTTGGGTGTTTTTAAACTGTATCTTTAACATCCCAGTAACGTAAGATGATAAATTCACGAGGGGAAGATTTTGTGTATTACAGTATTTTTCTGTTCTGTTTAATCTTTGTAATTTTATTATTACGATATATACTAATTGTATCCCAATTCTCAGTGAGTTAAACCCAACAATATTGCACATACTGGACTCAGTTTTGTCTGCCCATAAATCTGGGCAACTCCCATTGAAGTCAGCATGAATATATGAAGGGATGGTATTGGGATATATTCAGGTTTCCATGCCATGTGGATGAGCTAAAAAGTTTATTGGGTGTTGGTGGTTGAGAGCTTGCAATGTAATTGAGACAATTTACTAACAACGGGAAAGGAAAAGGTGACTTTGTAGAATGTTGTTCTAAGGACCCATATTTATTTTCTCAATTACTTCTGTTTGTTTGATTGCTCTGATTGAAAAACAGGTGACTTGATGTCTGAGAGTGAAGCTGGATTTCTCATGGCATGTGTGTTTGTATCAGTAATACAGATTCTGTGGGTATTTTAACCTGTTAACCACCACTTTAAACAAACAAACAAAAAACCTGTCACCAACATCATCTTCTACCTTCCCACCCCCCTAATAGGATGAGATCGGAGAAACTAATTCTCATAGTCAGCAGTAGTCTTCTAGATCAGTGTTTCTCAACTTTTTTGAATCAGGGATTGGCTTGTTGTCTTCCTAAACTGTGTCGGGAGATCTCAGGGACCAGTGCTAGTCTGCGGATTGGTTGTTGAGAGACGCTGTTCTAGATGTAATTATGGCTAACATATGCTGATAGAACTAAAGAGGAGCAACATTGTTTTAACTTAGTTGTAATCTGCCAAATAGGTTTCATTTGCAGTCTCGCAAATACTGAAATGCTGTGGCCCCAAGAGCACAATTACCTCTTCTTTTTGGAGGGAAAGGCAGATGTTTTGATACCTTGTTTTATGAATGGAATACGATTTGGAGATATTCTCCATAGCAAATATCAGCTGATGCCACTAGACTCACTTTGTAGTGTCTGATGATGGCATACACTAAGATCTAGGTGGCCAGTCTACATATTTCAGCAAAATATGTTCCCCTCTGCGGAGTCTTTTTGTTTTGTTAAAATAATTGCTTTTTACGTCCTTTCTATGGATATTATTCCAGAAGATTCCTTTGTGAAAAGTAAATTTCTCATTACCTGGTAAAGCTCTTTCTGCAACGATCTTACAGAAATGTTCCCAGAGTCATCCTTCCCACTCCTTTATCATTGCTGCATCTCTCTCTCTCAGCAGAAGAGGGTGGCTGTCTACCTGAAGTGTTTTCTGCTGTACGTTCCTGGGGGTAATTTCCTAGAACAAGTCAAGGAGAAACTGAATATTTTAAGTATGAGAATTCTTGAATTAACTCACTCCATACTACTCTGCTGGTTCCAAGTACATTATCGCACAAAAATACCTTTCTCAGACAAGGATTATAAGGTTGATTTGATTACAGGTGGACTTGTAGGTATGTATATAAAAATAGGCATCCAAACCAGAAACAAGTGATTTGTGCCCATAAAAAAGTACTGAATAGCTGAACTGAAGAGTGCTTTAAACATACAGTGCAGTTCTGTAGTTAGCCATACCTTTTATATACAAATGTTCATACATTTTGACAACATTACATTTAGGTTTTGCAGAACCATAATCAGTTATATGAATGCAAATTATTCAAGCTATGTAGTAATTCCCTGCATCTGCCATTTCACATGCTTCATTGTTGTGGACAGGCTGGCAAATGATAAATTGCTAGGAAATCAGAAATTGTTCATCATCTAGAAAGGCTCAGGTTTCAGAGTAGCAGCCGTGTTAGTCTGTATTCGCAAAAAAGAAAAGGAGTACTTGTGGCACCTTAGAGACTAACAAATTTATTTGAGCATAAGCTTTCGTGAGCTACAGCTCACTTCATCGGATGCAGTCTTCGGCATTGGTAAACAGCAAATTTTCCCCACATTCAGTTAAACTGAAAAAAACTGTGGAAAATAAATGAGAACTAGGACTGTCTTTGTTGTCAACATAGCAGATTTCGGAACAGAATTGAAAAACTAACCAAATTACTAGGTTGTTGTATTTCAGCTATTGATATTTTGAAAGACTAGAATGTTGTCTATTGTTATAGCCCAGTTTCGTGGATGTGTTTGTGTTAGTGTAGCAAGAAAGTACTTCTAGGTCTTGTTGAATCTTATCCAGTAGCAAGAGGGATCGAGATGACTTGCATATCTTACTAGTAATTATTTCATCTAACTAATAATGAGGAAATGTAAAGAATACTATCAGAATATTCTGTCTAACATGTAGAAAATGTTAAACTTGTATTGTATTGCCACAAAAATAAACTGATTTACTGGTGCACAAAAATGATTATGCTTTGTGTTGCCTTCTCTACATTTGATTTATTCCTGTAGTAATTAAAATGGCTGATTTGGTGAAAGTTGAAAACATTTTTCTCCGAGCAGAACAAGACTTCTGTGTTCCCATTGCTGGTGCATTGCAACACTTTGCACGTGCTTGTCAGACATAACAAAAGAGTTTAATTAAAATACTAGAAAAAAATACATTTGTCTGCATTAATAGGAAAGATGTGGGTCTTAACCCACCAGCAGAAGCTTGATTCTCAGCATAGTCATGAGTGTATTATAATGACCTGGGACAGCTGAGTGTTTTCATCTTCTTAACAATTTTCAAAAGGCTCTTTCCCATTAAAAACAAACCAACCCCCCCAAACCTGAGCTCTCTTTGTATTAAATGTGCACCTTGATCCTCCAAATGCAACTGTGTAAACACAAGTTTCTGGTGCTTATCTTTTAAGCATCCGATCAAGTAGGAGCAAATCACCTGCTGTGATACCGAAGGAGTAAATCCAGTATATGACAGGCAGATGTGTGCAGTTATTTTGGTGGAATGCTAAATAAGAGGGGGGGGCTTTGCAGTGCAGAACCTGTAGGTTAATAATCTTTGTATCTCTCACTTACTATTGTAATATTGTAATCACTTTATGAGGATGGTGGTAGCTGTGCGTTAAGTTAAGGTTCAAAATGAGCAGGGCTTTGGAGTTGTGCTCCAGATCCGCTCCAGCTCCAGGCAAAAACCTGCAGCTCCACTGCTCCGGAGCTGCTCTGCGCTCCAGCTCCACTCCAAAGCCCTGCAAATGAGTTCTAGTTGGAAGCTTGATTTTTGGCCCTATCTAAAATCCTGAAACCAGAGAATATTAGCCACAAAATTGGTAGATTAGGTGTAGGGCTGAAGTAGAATTTTTCTACAAAACTTCAAGTGAATTGGACAAAGAGCTCCTGACTTATGATACAAACAGAGCTGATCATCAGAGTTCAAACATTTTTGCCACATCTCCCATATTCCTAAAAATCAACCCCCCTGCCCCCGCTTCAAAAACAAAAACCCACAACAGCAATGTGGAAAGAAGGAAACTCAGGTTTTTGAGGGCGAAGCTTACTCAATGCAAACCATGTAGGTACAGTACAAAAGTTAAGATATTCCTAATTTTTTATTCCTCTTGCAATGTTAAATTGGCCATTGTGTGAAAAGTTTACTGTTTTATACTGTTACATTTACTCTTTAATACTTATCTTTAATGTGGTCTTTAACGTTATTGTGGGAACCTTAATTTTATTGTCTGATGTTTACTTTCTCAGTTTTAATGTGGAATTGAATTTCCTGGAGCTTTTGAAAAGAGAGGAAAGTTTGAAATCAGTTGAGATGTGGAATTAATGAGTTAAATATGAAGCATGTATTGCATTTATTTCACTGTTCTTACATATGTATGCAATTGGACATCAGCTTATTACTTGAATATGCAACTATTAAAATAAATGCAGTAACATGGTCCAGATAATGGTGTGACGGGTTGGATCACAGAACCCCCCTGGGAGCTGCCACCAGATGTGCCCAAACTACTTCTGCTCCTGCTTTCCTGCCCTGTCAGCTTAGGACTTCAGTGCCCTGCCTGGTTTGAGCCAGACCTGCTAGCCTGCTGCAAACCCAGACCCAGGTCTGAACTACGTCCCCTAACAACTGTAGGCTTAACTGAAAGCAGCTTACAGAAGTGTTCCTGCCTTTAACACTAAGATGCCCAACTCCCAATGGGGTCCAAACCCTAAATAAATTTGTTTGACCTCGTGTAAAGCTTATACAAGGTAAACTCGTAAATTGTTTGTCCTCTATAACACTGACAGAGATATGCACAGCTGTTCTTCCCCCTCCCCCCCCGTATAAACACATACTCTGGGTTAATTAATAAGTAAAAAGTGATTTTATTAAATATAGAAAGTAGGATGTAAGTGGTTCCAAGTAGTAACAGACAAAACAAAGTGAATTACCAAGAAAAACAAAATAAAACACGCAAGTCTAATTCTAGTACAGTAATAAAAACTGAATACAGATAAAATCTCACCCTCAGAGATGTTTCAATAAGTTTCTTTCACAGACCGACACCTTTCTAGTCTGGGCACAATCCTTTCCCCGGTACAGCCCTTGTTCCAGCTCAGGTGGTAGCTAGGGGATTTCTCATGATGGCCGCCACATTTGTTCTGTTCCACCCACTGAGTGGTGAGTTGGAGCCGGTTCGCACCAGTTTGCGTGAACCAGTTGTTAAATTTTGAAGCTGGTTTAAAAAAGGTTGTTAAAGGGGTGGGGAAATTCCGGCTCGCAGGCCACGTGTGGCCTGTGGGATCGTCCTGTCCGCCCCGCCTGAGCGCTCAGCTGGGGAGCCTCCCCTGTGAATTTTTACTCACTCAAAGCCTTCAGTGGCACTTTGGCGGCGGGTCCTTCATTTGCTCCGGGCCTTCGGCAGCGGGTCCTTCAGTGCCACCGAAGACCCAGAGCAACTGAAGGAACCGGATCTTCAGCTTCTGGCAGCTCATCACTGCCCCCACTTTTGTATAAGACGGGAATCCTTTGTTCCTCTGGGTTCCCACCCCTCCTTCTCAATGGAAAAGCACCAGGTAAAGATGGGTTCCAGATCAGGTGACATGATCGCATGTCACTGTAAGACCCCAAGCCTTCATTCCTCCCAGCCTGACACACAGGAAGGCCTGCCTGCAAACAGATTAGCCCAGCAGAAGAATCTGTCCTATCTCGGGGCCTCTCCTTTTGCCCCTCCACCCCCACGAACATGATACAGTTCTGTGGTGACCTAGAATCCTTTTTTCGACGTCTCCGATTCCAAGGAATATTTCCAACACACCTCTGACCAACGTATTAACCCATAGGGACCTTCCTACCAAGACTACAAAAAGAAGGATTCTGGGTGGACTCCTCCTGAAGGTCAAAACAACAGACTGGACTTCTACATAGAGTGCTTCCGCCGACGTGCACGGGCTGAAATTGTGGAAAAGCAGCATCACTTGTACCATAACCTCAGCCGTGCAGAACACAATGCCATCCACAGCCTCAGAAACAACTCTGACCTTATAATCAAAAAGGCTGACAAAGGAGTTGCTGTCGTCATCACGAATAGGTCGGAATATGAACAAGAGGCTACTAGGCAGCTCTCCAACACCACTTTCTACAAGCCATTATCCTCTGATCCCACTGAGGGTTACCAAAAGAAACTACAGCATTTGCTCAAGAAACTCCCTGAAAAAGCACAAGAACAAATCTGCACAGACACACCTCTATAACTCCGACCTGGGTATTCTATCTGCTACCCAAGATCCATAAACCTGGAAATCCTGGACGCCCCATCATCTCAGGCATTGGCACCCTGACAGCAAGATTGTCTGGCTATGTAGACTCCCTCCTCAGGCCCTATGCTACCAGCACTCCCAGCTATCTTCAAGACTCCACTGTCTTCCTGAGGAAACTACAATCCATCAGTGATCTTCCTAAAAACACCATCCTAGCCACTATGGATGTAGAAGCCTCTACACCACCATTCCACACAAAGATGGACTACAAGCCGTCAGGAACAGTATCCCCGATAATGTCACGGCTAACCTGGTGGCTGAACTTTGACTTTGTCCTCACCCATAACTATTTCACATTTGGGGACAATGTATACCTTCAAATCAGCGGCACTGTGATGGGTACCCGCATGGCCCCACAGTATACCAACATTTTTATGGCTGACTTAGAACAACGCTTCCTCAGCTCTCGTCTCCTAATGCCCCTACTCTACTTGCGCTACATTGATGACATCTTCATCATCTGGGCCCATGGAAAAGAAGCCCTTGAGGAATTCCACCATGATTTCAATAATTTCCATCCCACCATCAACCTCAGCCTGGACCAGTCCACACAAGAGATCCACTTCCTGGATACTCCATCTTATTCTCTATCCACTCTGCTCCAAGACTTATAGAAAATATACATTAATAATTTAGTAAGTTTCTCAGCCAGCTCTTTAAATACTCTTGGGTGCAAGTTATCTGGATTTGCTGATTTTAAAATGTCCAGCTTTAGAAGCTTCTATTTAACATCCCTCAGAGATACTAGTGGAATGGAAAAAGTGTTGTCACCATATGATGAAACTATATCATCTGTTTTTCCCCAAATACAGAGCAGAAATATTTATTTAACGTTTCTGGCTTTTCTGCATTATTATTGATGATTCTACTATTTTGATCTAATAATGGACCAATCCCATTGTCAGGATTCATTTTATTCCTAATATATTTTAAAAACGCCTCTTTATTGTACTTAACTCTGCTGGCCTTAGATTTCTCCTTGTGTCCCTTCACCTTCCCTACCAATTTTCTGCAGTTCCTAAATTCTGATTTCCATTATTGCCAACTTCCCCTTTCCTTCTATATGTCAGATATTTCTTTATAGCTGTCTTCACATCCCCTCTAAACCAGTTCATTTCTTTACCCAGCATGGCCTCCTTTTTCCTTAGTTGTGGGTTTGGGGCTTTTTGAACATCTTGGAAAGTGTTCTTAAATGATTCCCAATTATCATTCACATTTTTCTGATTACATTTTTCCTCTGAGCTGATATGGCGCTAGGTATTATTTTGTTTAAAAAAAAAAGTTGTATATAAAAAGGGAAGCAGAGAGATATAGAGACTATGTGTGCAAGTTTTTTATTTTACACTTTTAAAAGTGTGTTGATGAATAAGAACTAGGTTTCAGGGAGTAGGGGAATGTGGGGAGAACCAGGATTAGGGAAAAGGTCACTAGCAGGCTGAGGTACTCACTATGTAACTGGTGAACGGGAGGTTAAAATATTTAAGTTTATGGGAGCGAATGGGCAGACAGAGATGAAGAATAGAGGTAGTCAAAAAGTTTGAAAAGCCTGGTTGGGAAGTTCAAGCATATTGCTAGACCAGAACCGGGAATGCAGTTCTTAAAGGATAGAGAGGGAGAGTCCTTTGGGACTAAAGGGTTACACTTTTCTGAAAAAGCAGAGTGCAATATTTCATCATTCAACAGTTGGTGAGTTCTTCAACCTTAATTTATTATCAGTTTACATGGTGAGAAATTAACACTCAGTCCAACTTTCTCCTATTATTGGATGCTGATCATTGTATCTTAGGGTTGGAAGGGCAAGGGGGTGGGAAAGAGCATAGTCTGTTACTGCCATGGAAGAGGAATCCAGTATCCCTTGAGCTAGTTACATTCACCTGTGTGCTTTTGTTTGTAAGGATAATCCCCAGGAGGATTACTATAGAAATCTAAAGGAAATGTTTTGTTATAAAAACTTTCCTTTTTGCAGTCTGAAATTTATTTATAATGCCATAGGTATGTGACATGGAATCCCATATGCATTAGCTCCTCTCTGAAATTTGGCTTTTAGCTGCTTCACTGGAAACCCTAAAGTCAAGGATGGAAAGTGTTTTTGTCTAGGGGTTCCCCCCCATCCTTAGGACCTTGAGGTTCCTAGCTTTCCCTGCTTTAAAAACTATTCTCCACTCTAGAGACCTGATGTTATAACCATAGAACATTCTTCTGAGAAGGATTGAACCAGACAGCCTTCAGAGTCCATTAACACTGCTCCTTTAATCCCCCAGAAGGGGATTGCTGCTGAGTGACACAAGGCAGTCATTCCTCCCTGCCTCTTCTCCCCAAATAGAATGAGCTATAGAAGTCTCGGGACTAGGAACATAATTAAATTTCAAAGCAGCAGCATAGTGGTTATAAACCTCTGAAGTGAAAAATTCTTGTGGCATTGTAATATGCAGGGAAGGGGAGAGCTGAGTAACAGGTGGTATTTAGAAACTAATTAATATTTGTGAATAACATTGTTACTGATAAGAAAACAAATCAGCTTGTCTGTGAATATTTATGATGATTTTCAGTGCTGCTTGGATCACACAATCCTTTTCCAGCTGCCGTATCTTCTCTCATGTCATAACATTTCACAGAAAGGTGAAAGCCTTCTACGGTGTGGAGCCATGTTGTTGGGAGCCAGCCAATTGAGCAGATTAGCTGAGTGCAATTTTTGAGCAGAATATTCTTAATACCTGGGTATTAATGGGCCACCAGGTCCCAAACATTTTAAATATTCTTTGCCGGTTTTGTGAATACAGACTAACACGGCTGCTACTCTGAAACCTGTCATTATGCAAGGCACTGAATTTAGCCGTATAGAGTGGAAATCTGTCAACTTCATGAAAAAACTCGCACAGATACAGTCTTGTTCTCTGTGTGTGTGTATATAAATCTCTCCTCTGTTTTTTCCACCAAATGCATCCGATGAAGTGAGGTGTAGCTCACGAAAGCTTATGCTCAAATAAATTTGTTAGTCTCTAAGGTGCCACAAGTACTCCTTTTCTTTTTGCGAATACCGACTAACACGGCTGCTACTCTGAAATTTGCCGGTACAGTAAGCCATGCAATTTAGTTTGAGATTCCGTCCCATTAAGAGCCAAGCCTTGCACATAGATAATGCTATGTTTGAAGTGAAAGAAGGTGTTAAAGGTGGTTCTGTCTCTTAATGTTGTATGCAAGTCTTTTACAATAGATCAAACTTGCCTAATGTAATCTTCATAATACTTTCATTTGAATTGCTCCCTGTAGTTTGTGTTTGTGGAACCGAAAGAGAAGAATCTACTTTGTTTCCTGGTGGGGTGGAGTTTTCTGTTTCACACACAAAGAAAAGGAGTACTTGTGGCACCTTAGAGACTAATACATTTATTTGCGCATAAGCTTTCGTGAGTTACAGCTCACTTCATCGGATGCATTCAGTGGAAAATACAGTAGGGAACATGAAACAATAGGTGTTACCATATACACTGTAAGGAGAGTGATCACTTAAGATGAGCTATTACCAGCAGGAGAGCGGGAGGGAGGAGGGGGGACCTTTTGTGAAATAGTTATGGGTGAGGACAAAGTGACTTTGTGATTTTGTCCTCACCCATAACTATTTCACATTTGGGGACAAGGTATACCTTCAAATCAGTGGCACTGTGATGGGTACCCACATGGCCCCACAGTATGCCAACATTTTTATGGCTGACTTAGAACAATGCTTCCTCAGCTCTCGTCCCCTAATGCCCCTACTCTACTTGCGCTACATTGATGACATCTTCATCATCTGGACCCATGGAAAAGAAGCCCTTGAGGAATTCCACCATGATTTCAACAATTTCCATCCCACCATCAACCTCAGCCTGGACCAGTCCACACAAGAGATCTATTTTCTGGACACTATGGTGCTAATAAGCGATGGTCACACAAACACCCTGTACCGGAAACTGACTGACCGTTATTCCTACCTACATGCCTCCAGCTTTCACTCAGACCACAACACACGATCCATTGTCTAAAGCCAAGCTCTACGATACAACCGCATTTGTTCCAACCCCTCAGACTGAGACAAACACCTACAAGATCTCTATCAAGCATTCTTACAACTACAATACCCACCTGGTGAAGTGAAGAAACAGATTGACAGAGCCAGGAGAGTACCCAGAAGTCACCTACTACGGGATAGGCTCAACAAAGAAAACAACAGAACGCCACTAGCCATCACCTTCAGCCCCCAACTAAAACCTCTCCAATGCATCATCAAGGATCTACAACCTATCCTGAAGGACGACCCATCACTCTCACAGATCTTGGGAGATAGGCCAGTCCTTGCTTACAGACAGCCCCCCAATCTGAAGCAAATACTCACCAGCAACCACACACCACACAACCGAACCACTAACCCAGGAACCTATCCTTGCAACAAAGCCCGTTGCCAACTGTGTCCACATATCTATTCAGTGGACACGATCATAGGGCCTAATCACATCAGCCACACTATTAGAGGCT
Source organism: Dermochelys coriacea (assembly GCF_009764565.3). NCBI lineage: Eukaryota > Metazoa > Chordata > Testudines > Dermochelyidae > Dermochelys > Dermochelys coriacea. The sequence continues at coordinate 108,321,393 of NC_050075.1, read as the reverse complement.
CGTTCACCTGCACATCTACCAATGTGATATATGCATTCTTGTGCTGGAAATGGCCCACCTTGATTATCACTACAAAAGCCCCCCTCTTCCCCCGGCACGCTCCTGCTGGTAATAGCTCATCTTAAGTGATCACTCTCCTTACAGTGTGTATGGTAACACCCATTGTTTCATGTTCTCTATGTATATAAATCTCCCCACTGTATTTTCCCCTGAATGCATCCGATGAAGTGAGTTGTAGCTCACAAAAGCTTATGCTCAAATAAATTTGTTAGTCTCTAAGGTGCCACAAGTACTCCTCCTTTTCTTTTTGCGAATACAGACTAACACGGCTGCTACTCTGAAATATTTCACACATGTTCACTTTGCCATTTGAAAAGGATAATAGCTTTTTAACCTCTGTGAATGTTAGATTGCTGTATTTGTGCTCATGGGGTTCTGCTGTATTTCTTATAGCGGGGTGGCCAACCTGAGCCTGAGAAGGAGCCAGAATTTACCAACGTACATTGCCAAAGAGCCACAATAATACATCAGCAGCTCCCCCACCGCGGCCCGGCACCGCCTGCCCACTAGCAGCCCCGCTGATCAGCGCCTCCCCCTCCCTCCCTGCACCTCTGGATCAGCTGTTTCCTGATGTGCAGGAGGCTCGGGGGGAGGGGAAGGAGGCGCAAGGGCATGGCAGGCTCAGGGGAGTAGGACCTGTGGCAGACACAGGTTGAGCAGTGAGCACCCTGGCACATTGGAAAATTAGTGCCTGTAGCTCCAGCCCTGGAGTCGATGCCTATACAAGGAGCTGCATATTAACTTCTGAAGAGCCGCATGCGCCTCCAGAGCCACAGGTTGGCCATCCCTGTCTTATAGCTTTGCACAGAGAGCTAAACTTGCTATCCAGGTTTTTCGGTACTGTTTGGGTATATCTAAACTGCAATTAAAACCTGCAGCTGGCCTGGGCCAGCTGACTGGGGCTCACAGAGCCCAGGCTAAGCGGCTGTTTAACTGCAGTGTACATTTGGGCTTGGGCTGCAGCTCAGGATTCTTTTCTGGACTCTCTCCAGTTTGTCTGCATCTTTCCTAAAGTGTGGTGCCCAGAATTGGACTCAGTACTCCAGCTGAGGCCTCATCAGTGCCAAGTAAAGCAGGACAGTTACTTCCCATGTCTTACATATCACACTCCTGTACACCCCATAATAATAGCCTTTTTTGCAACTACTTCACTTTGGTGACTCGTATTCAATTTGTAATCCACTATTACCACCAGATCCTTTTCAGCGTTACTGCCACCTAGCCAGTTATTCCCCATTTTGTAATTGTGGTTTTGATTTTTCCTTCGTATGTGAAGTACTTGTCTTCATTGAATTTCATCTTGATTTCAGACCAATTCTCCAATTTGTCAGGGTCATTTTGAATTGGAATCCTGTCCTCCAAATTACTAGCAACACTTCCCAGCTTGATGTCAACCGAAAATTTTATAAGCATACTCTCCACTCAATTATTCAATATTCATGAATGAATATATTGAATATTCCTGGACCCAGGACTGACCCTTGCGGGACTCCACTAGAGATGCCCTTCCAGTCTGACAGCGAACCATTGATAAGTACTGTTTGAGTACGGTCTTTCTACCAGTTATGCACTCACCTATAGTAATGTCATGTAGGACTGTATCAAAAGCCTTACCAAAATCAAGATATATCACATCTACTGCTTCCCCCATATTTACTAGGCTAGTAAACCTGTCAAAGAAGGAAATTAGGTTGGTTTGGCATGATTTGTTCTTGACAAATCCATGCTGGGTGTTCCTTATAACCCCATTATCCTCCAAGTGCTTACAACTTGATTGTTTAATTATTTGTTCCAGTATCTTTCCAGTTATTGAAGTTAGGCTGACTGGTCCATAGTTCTTCTGGTCCTCTTTGTTTCCCTTTTAAGATAGGTATTATCTTTGCCCTTCTCCAGTCTTCTGGGATGTCACCTGACTTCCAGAAGTTCTCAAAGCTAATTAACTTTAGTGTGTGTGTGTAACCCACTCTTCAGTGCAGGGTGGATTTGATTTCAGTCACTAGTCAGGAAGATTCGATTTAATCATGGATTTCTACATTAAAAAAGCTTATGCTGAGATAAATCTTAGCCTTTAAGGTGCCACCAGACTTCTTGTTGTTTTTGTGATACAGACTAACACGGCTACCCCTCTGATACTTGGTACATAAATGTGCGTTCTTTTTGGTTGTTATAACCTTCATATATATTCTTCACAACTCAGAGATATAGGTTTCATTTTTAGAAGGTACACACTGTATATTTTTAAAGTGATTTATTTTGAAAACTTTTCAGGTTAGTTTTACAGCTATATCAGAAAAACAATTGGTTATTCATTTACCAACGGTAGTTGAAGCAGATATTTATGAAGTAATTGGGAGGTGAAATGTCTCCAATTCAACAGGTTAATCATTAATATTTGGAGGATTTGCTTGTCATGCTGTATTAGGAGGAGAACATCACCAGACGGACATTTAAATTGTTTTATTTAACTAAAACAACAAGGTTGTATATTCTGGATTTTTTTCTTCAACAGCAAACATATAATATTTTAACAAAAAAAGCATATGAATTTTTGAATTTACTTAAACATTCAAGTTTTTTAAAATCAGGTTTGTTTTTGTTAAAATTGTTTTTAACTAAAAGAGTTAAATGAAATATTTAAAAAACAACAACAAATTAAATGGACTATGTCAGCCAGGTCAACATGAGAAACTTAAAATATTGGCTTCTGCAGCTAACTCAGTCGTCTTCACCTCCATTTTCCTGTTGGTTCATAATCTGAAAAAGAAAAACAAGCTTTTCTGCTTTTTCAGGTCCCAAACGATTTCTCAATTCAGAATGAATTAGGCCAAAGGAAGAAAATATTCTTTCTACACTGACAGAAGAAGTTACTGTTGTTAAAAGTGAGATTATCACGTCAACGGTTTCTGAATCCAGTACTTAAGTGACTTCTACCAGTTCACTAGGGTGACTTCCTTTAAAACACGATCAGCAAATATATATTTCTTGAATGGTTCACCCTTAGCTCTGAAGTTTATTTTAGTAATGGGATGATAGCTGGATGTCCATGTCATAGCCAGTTCCTCTTCATCAGCAATTAAGGTTTGATCCTGGTACTGAGTATTAAGAATATTTGCGAGAAAATAACCTGGAGATAGTGCTTGTCCCATTCATTTTTTTTAATGCTTGTAATTTAACTCTGTCATTGCAAATTTCTCTTTTTAAGCTCTCACTCAGTTCCTGCCAAATTTCAATGGCGTCAGCAGTAAAACAGCGATTTCCCTGCATTTGTTCAAGGCTACAGAAATAGGCTTCAGGGTATTCATCCTGTGTTCAACGTTTCTCCTATGCCCATGTTGAGAACTTTGGCCGTGACAGTGCTATCTATTTTTTCAGAGGGGTAGGTATGTTAGTCTGGATCTCTAAAAGCGGCAGAGAGTCCCGTGGCACCTTATAAACCAACAGACATACTGGAGCACAAGGTTTCGTGGGTGAACATCCACTTCGTCGGATGCATGTAGTGGAAATTTCCAGAGGCAGGTATAAATATGAAAGCAAGAATCAGGCTAGGGATAACGAGGTTAGTTCAATCAGGGAGGATGAGGCCCTCTTCTAGCAGTTGAGGTGTGAATCCCAAGGGAGGAGAAACTGCTTTTGTAGTTGGCGAGCCATTCCCAGTCTTTATTTAATCCTGAGCTGATAGTGTCAAATTTGCAAATGAACTGAAGTTCATCAGTTTCTCTTTGAAGCCTGGTCCTGAAGTTTTTTTTCTTTAGGATGGCTACCTTTAAATCTGCTATTGTGTGTCCAGGGAGGTTGAAGTGTTCTCCTACAGGTTTTTGTATATTGCCATTCCTAATGTCTGATTTGTGTCCATTTATCCTTTTACATAGGGACTGTCCAGTTTGGAATATGTACATAGCAGAGGGGCATTGCTGGCACATGATGGCGTATATTACATTGGTGGATGTGCAGGTGAATGAACCGGTGATGGTGTGGCTGATCTGGTTAAGTCCTGTGATGGTGTCACAGGTGTAGATATGTGGGCAGAATTGGCATTGAGGTTTGTTGTGTGGATTGGTTCCTGAGTTAGAGTTACTATGGTGCAATGTGTACTTGCTGGTGAGAATATGCTTCAGGTTGGCAGGTTGTCTGTGGGCGAGAACTGGCCTTCCTCCCAAGGCCTGTGAAAGTGAGGGATTGTTGTCCAGGATGGGTTGTAGATCAGCGATGATGCATTGGAGAGGTTTTAGTTGAGGACTACCCACCTGCTGAAGTGAAGAAACAGATTGACAGAGCCAGAAGAGTACCCAGAAGTCACCTACTACAGGACAGGCCCAACAAAGAAAACAACAGAACGCCACTAGCCATCACCTTCAGCCCCCAACTAAAACCTCTCCAACGCATCATCAAGGATCTACAACCTATCCTGAAGGACGAGCCATCACTCTCACAGATCTTGGGAGACAGACCAGTCCTTGCTTACAGACAGCCCCCCAATCTGAAGCAAATACTCACCAGCAACCACACACCACACAACAGAACCACTAACCCAGGAACCTATCCTTGCAACAAAGCCCGTTGCCAACTCTGTCCACATATCTATTCAGAGGATACCATCATAGGGCCTAATCACATCAGCCACACTATCAGAGGCTCGTTCACCTGCGTATCTACCAATGTGATATATGCCATCATGTGCCAGCAATGCCCCTCTGCCATGTACATTGGCCAAACTGGACAGTCTCTACGTAAAAGAATGAATGGACACAAATCAGACATTAAGAATTATAACATTCAAAAACCAGTTGGAGAACACTTCAATCTCTCTGGTCACTCGATCACAGACCTAAGAGTGGCTATCCTTCAACAAAAAAGCTTCAAAAACAGACTCCAACGAGAGACTGCTGAATTGGAATTAATTTGCAAACTGGATACAATTAATTTAGGCTTGAATAGAGAATGGGAATGGATGAGTCATTACACAAAGTAAAACTATTTCCCCATGGTATTTCTCCCCCCCACCCCACCCCCCACTGTTCCTCTGATATTCTTGTTAACTGCTGGAATTAGCCTACCTTGCTTGTCACCATGAAAGGTTTTCCTCCTTTCCCCCCCTGCTGCTGGTGATGGCTTATCTTAAGTGATCACTCTCCTTACAGTGTGTATGTTAAACCCATTGTTTCATGTTCTCTGTGTGTGTGTGTGTGTATTTAAATCTCTCCTCTGCTTTTTCCACCAAATGCATCCGATGAAGTGAGCTGTAGCTCACGAAAGCTTATGCTCTAATAAATTTGTTAGTCTCTAAGGTGCCACAAGTACTCCTTTTCTTTTTGCGAATACAGACTAACACGGCTGCTACTCTGAAACTAGTTGAGGACTGTATGTGATGGCCAGTGGAGTTCTGTTGGTTTCTTTCTTGGGCTTGTCTTGCAGCAGGAGGCTTCTGGTTACACGTTGATCTGTTTCCTTATTCCCTCATGTGGGTATCGTAGTTTTGAGAATGCTTGGTGAAGACTTTGTAGGTGTTGGTCTCTGTCTGAGGGGTTGGAGCAAATGTGGTTGTAACTGGACAGTCCCTATGTAAAATGATAAATGGACACAAATTAGATATTAGGAATGGCAATATACAAAAACCTGTAGGAGAACACTTCAACTTCCCAGGATACACAATAGGAGATTTAAAGGTAGCCATCCTAAAGAAAAAAATAGGATGGAAGAATCCAATGCACCGCTACAGACTAGGGACCGAATGGCTCGGCAGCAGTTCTGCGGAAAAGGACCTAGGGGTGACAGTGGACAAGAAGCTGGATATGAGTCAGCAGTGTGCCCTTGTTGCCAAGAAGGCCAATGGCATTTTGGGATGTATAAGTAGGGGCATAGCGAGCAGATCGAGGGACGTGATCGTTCCCCTCTATTCGACACTGGTGAGGCCTCATCTGGAGTACTGTGTCCAGTTTTGGGCCCCACACTACAAGAAGTATGTGGATAAATTGGAAAGAGTACAGCGAAGGGCAACAAAAATGATTAGGGGTCTAGAGCACATGACTTATGAGGAGAGGTTGAGGGAGCTGGGATTGTTTAGTCTGCAGAAGAGAAGAATGAGGGGGGATTTGATAGCTGCTTTCAACTACCTGAAAGGGGGTTTCAAAGAGGATGGCTCTAGACTGTTCTCAATGGTAGCAGATGACAGAACGAGGAGTAATGGTCTCAAGTTGCAATGGGGGAGGTTTAGATTGGATATTAGGAAAAACTTTTTCACTAAGAGGGTGGTGAAACACTGGAATGCGTTACCTAGGGAGGTGGTAGAATCTCCTTCTTTAGAGGTTTTTAAGGTCAGGCTTGACAAAGCCCTGGCTAGGATGATTTAACTGGGACTTGGTCCTGCTTTGAGCAGGGGGTTGGACTAGATGACCTTCTGGGGTCCCTTCCAACCCTGATATTCTATGATTCTATGATTCTATGATTCCTCCTGAGACGGAATACTTCTCATGATGATGTTTCATTCGGGCAACCAGGCCTTTTGCATTTCTTTGTTGCACTATTTGCATTTTGCACGCATGCCTGTCTTACCCACAGGTAGAGGAACTTCATTAAAATATTCCCAAATTGGGTCTCTCTTACGGCCTGCTGCCATTATAGGTTTTTTCTTTTTAGTGAGAGAATGGTATGATAGATGTCAGATCAATGAAGGCTACACTCAGAAAGACCTCAAGGCTTCTGGAATATGCTGCTCAACCATTTCACTTTTATTTCTACTGCCTGTCCCTCCCTTCTCACGTTTATCTCCAGACTTCTTCTCCTTGTGAAGTGATTGGGCAGCAAAATGGCAAATGAAATTTAATGTGGATAAATGTAAAGTAATTTACATTGGAAAAAATAACCCCAACTATACATACAATATGATGGGGGCTAATTTAGCTACAGCTAATCAGGAAAAAGATCTTGGAGTCATTGTGAATAGTTCTCTGAAGATGTCCATGCAGTGTGCAGCAGCAGTCAAAAAAGCAAACGGGATGTTAGGAATCATTAAAAAAGGGGATAGAGAATAAGACGGAGAATTTCTTATTGCCCTTATATAAATCCATGGTACGCCCACAGTTTGAATACTGCATACAGATGTGGTCCCCTCATCTCAAAAAAGATATACTGGCATTAGAAAAGATTCAGAGAAGGGCAAGTAAAATGATTAGGGGTTTGGAACAGGTCCCATATGAGGAGAGATTAAAGAGGCAAGGATTTTTCATCTTGGAAAAGAGGAGACTAAGGGGGGATATTATAGAGGTCTATAAAATCATGAGTGGTGTGGAGAAAGTGAATAAGGAAAAGTTATTTACTTGTTCCCATAATATAAAAACTAGAGGCCACCAAATGAAATGAATGGGTATCAGGTTTAAAACAAATAAAAGGAAGTTCTTCTTCACTCAGCGCACAGTCAACCTTGCCTGGAACGCCTTGCCTGAGGAGGTTGTGAAGGCTTGGACTATAACAGGGTTTAAAAGAGAACTGGATACATTCATGGAGGTTAAGTCCATTAATGGCTATGAGCCAGGATGGGTAAGGAATGGTGTCCCTAGCCTCTGTTTGTCAGAGGGTGGAGATGGATGGCAGGAGAGAGATCACTTGATCATTACCTGTTAGGTTCACTCCCTCTGGGGCATCTGACATTGGCCACAGTTGGTAGACAGGATATTGGGCTGGACATTGCTCTGACCCAGTATGGCCATTTTTATGTTCTTCTTATGTTCCATGTCCAGATCCATTCCAACCCCAACAATCTTCTATTCATTGAATTTTTTGAAACTTTTCACTTTTAGAGACAGGTAAGGGATTGACTCTGTGTACATAAATTTGCAGACGGACAATAGGGTTGAGGTCTGTTATTTCTCACCTCTGTATATTTATAAATAACTAAATAAACAAACAAATATACATTTTTGCTGTTAATAAGCATGTTATCTCTGGAGACACAAATCCACAGTTTGAGAACTGCAAAACTAATCATCTCCGATGTCACCTTCTACACTGAGCACTGAGTCCCATTGGGTAGAAAGGGCAAGGATATAATGTGTGTGTTCCCCTCATCTTTGTGTAGAACTTTGTACTGCCATTCTCCATGGTATAAAATTTGTGTCAATATAACATCTCCCCAAGCACTGTAGATTCTAATGCCTTCATTTTAATATTTAAGCCTAAGTAGTAAATGTGCAGTGTTTATGCTGATCTCCGTGTAAAGCTGAAAATATTTGCTCTCTGTAAATCTGGATACACCATCCAAAACTGAATCAGAGTCGAACATTTTCAGCTACAAATTACATATTAGGTTTTTGACTCAAACTAACAAAACCAAAGACATTCAGAGCTAGTGGGAGCATACAGCTTTGACTGATCTTACTGTGGTTGGGTTTTTCAGTGGCCTAAAATTGTCTTCTGCAAATTCTGGGCATGACTGAGAGTGAGTTCCAACTTTAACCTTGAATTTCCTTGCCTCTCTGTTTGTCTTGGTCTTAATATTTCCAAAACAGAAGGGTGTTTTCGTAGCACATTTCCTTTTTTTATGGTATTATGGAGAGAAAAGCCATTGTGTAGGAGAGTTTCTGATTTGAACTGCCCGTTGTATAAATTTAAGTGTCAAAAAAGAAATTTTAATGCGTAAATAAGTACAGGTATACAATAGGAGATTGCAATTATATATGTTGGGGTTATAGCAAATTACATAGGTATCCAGAGAATAAATTAAAAAGAGATATAAAAAGAAGCAACATAATTTGCATTAGAAATTGATACTAGAAACATGGGAAATTAATATAAATTGCTGGCTTACATAAATTTAAGCCATTTTCTATAGATTTAATAAAGGGTTGCCATGTCTCAAGATAAACAGCTTAAGTATCGTTCTCCATAGATAATACATCCCAGCATTTAACAAGCCACTTACTGACTGATATATTATTGGAAAGCTTCCATTGTGATGTGACTGCCACACTTGCAACAAGGACTAGCTGATGAAGGAGGGGGTGAAAAGGGCCAGTATGGAATCCGTCATCACACTGGTACTAGAGGGTTTTTTTTAAGGCATACTTCACCCACTAGATTATAACAGGTCTAAATCCTGTGAATGATATAAAATACATTTAGGGTGGTATTGAAATCTCTAAACATCAGGGTTTAGCGTAGGAACATGAACACAATCTGAAAGTCGTAACAGTGAATTCAGACACTGTGCATGTGTGCGCAAGTGCATCTGTGTATATCTGTGTACTATAATATTACACAATGTATACATTTTTTTAAGCCTTCAGTCTGTGCTTAACAGAAAATAAGATATGATTAATATCCAGGGTTAAGGACAGTACTGTTCAGTCTTCAAAATGGTCCCAAAACTCTTCAGGAAATATGTTAGTTTTTTGCAGTCTTTTTTAATAACAGATTTGCACCTTTGCTTAATAAATAATTTCCCTGTTTTAACAGATGTACTCATTTGCCTTGTTTTAACTAAGAATTAACAGCTAATTCAAGCTCAGACTGGCCCAAACATAGCAGAACTGATGTTCTTCTTGTAGGGTGTAGATCTGGGGAATCCATCTATTGGATCCGGCCACTGAGTATCATGGAGCCCAGTTCCACTGGGGCACTCTGCCCCACCACTATGTGTTTTGAGCTTGGGGCAGTGCTGAACGGAGCATGGGGCTGGTGGATCCATAGGTAATTGTCCCCCTCTCTCACAGTTTTCATGGTGGCTGAATGGGAATCAGTCACTCCCACCCCCACTCCAGATACACAGACTTGGCCCTGGTGGGGAATTTATGCCACAATGTGAGGTTTTAACCCTTTCATTCTGCAAATTCCTTTGCTACTATGCTTATGCAGGAGATTTATTTTTATATCTTTTATTTTTCTAGGTACTTTTATGGCCACTGTCACTCTAGTATTTGAGCGGCTCCCAGGCATTTATGGATTTATCCTCCGAACATCTCTGTGAGGTAGGGAAGCATTATTATTTCCATTTTACAGACTGGGAACTGAGGTACGTGAGATTAAGGCGAGACAAGAAGTTTGAGGCATAGCCAGAAGTTGAAATGCGTTTTCCACTCTCTTTTGCCTTGCCCACATACCTGCTTTTGTGTTTTTTCCTCTTCTAAGCTTTACTAGAAGTAATCTTGGCCATTGGGGCTGGAGAAAGACCCTATGAAAAATATGGCTAGGGTTTTAATGTCCTTTTAAAGTATTGTTAGAAATGAGCTGAAATACCTTTTAAAAAATATCAGAACTGTTGATGATGTTAAATCATTAACGTATTGACTTTCTACAGATAACTTGCAAAAATGTTTTTTTTTCTTAATTCTGCTTTTATCTAGACTAGACTTGCCTAGACTTGAGGTTAGTGTTCAGCTTTACTCTGTCAGCTGATGCGATATCTATCACCTAAAGCAATGCAGAGCATGCTGCTTCCTGACGTATTTTGGGCGTTGTCATCAATGCAGAGCCCTGAATTCATGTCTGGGCAGGTGTAGAATTTCTCACTCACATTTATGTATGTTACTGCTTCACTTGCATCATTTTTCAAAGGTCACTCCAGTCCTCCTAGAATGTTCAGTTTTGCATTCCTAAATTCTCCCACAAGTGACGTTTCAGTGTCTGATTAGTGATGGTGTTGCTTTTCAAGCAAGTATATCAGGAACCCTGCAATATTTGTGCACATTGAGCTCAGATTGACATTGTAAAATCAAGCATCACGAATAGCAGCTTGGAACATGTCTTTTTTTTTTAAAGTAGAGAAGTTTTGGGTAGGTTCCCCTCAGGGTTTTCCTTCACTGTAACAAGTTGGTATTTAAAGTATGACATTTACTGTATTAGAAATGTTCTTACAATTCCAAATTGTGGAGGCACCAGCAGAATCCTGCAGTTTAATATTTTATTGTCTATTAAAATAAGCAACAGGATTACATATGATAACATGGAAAAGGGAATATTTCATGCCATCTTTCTAATTTAGCACTCTGTAAAATACACATTTCACATGATTTATCCTTTTTATCAACATAAATCATAGGACTGGAAGGGATTTTGAGAGCTCACCTAGTCCAGTCCCCTGCACTCATGGCAGGACTAAGTATCATGTAGACCATTCCTGACAGATGTCTAACTTTCACTTAAAATAGCCAATGACATAGATCCCACAACCTCCCTGGGCAATTTATTCCAGTGCTTAACCACCCTGACAGGAAGTTTTTCCTAATGTCCAGCCTAAACCTCCTTTGTGGTAATTTAAGGCTATTGTTTCTTGTCCTATCCCCAGAGGTTAAGAACAATTCTTTTCCCTCCTCCTTGTAATAATCTTTTATGTACGTGAAAACTGTTATCATGTCCCCTCTCAGTCTTCTCTTTTCCAGACTAAACAAACCCAGTTTTTTCAGTCTTCCCTCATAGGTCATGTGTTCTAGACCTTTAATCATTTTTGTTGCTTTTCTCTGGGCTTTCTCCAATTTGTCCACATCCTTCCAGAAATGTGGTGTCCAGAACTGGACACAATATTCCAGTTAAGGCCTAATCAGCACAGAGAGAGCAGAATTATTATTTCTCATTTCTTACTTACAACACTCCTGCTAATAATCCCAGAATGATGTTTGCTCTTTTTGCAACAGTGTTGCACCATTGACTCATATTTAGCTTGTTTCAGAGTAGCAGCCGTGTTAGTCTGTATTCGCAAAAAGAAAAGGAGTACTTGTGGCACCTTAGAGACTAACAAATTTATTAGAGCATAAGCTTTCGTGAGCTACAGCTCACTTCATCGGATGCATTTGGTGGAAAAAACAGAGGAGAGATTTATATACACACACAGAGAACATGAAACAATGGGCTTATCATACACACTGTAAGGAGAGTGATCACTTAAGATAAGCCATCACCAGCAGCGGGGGGGGGGGGGGAAGGAGGAAAACCTTTCATGGTGACAGGCAAGGTAGACTAATTCCAGCAGTTAACAAGAATATCAGAAAAGGAGTACTTGTGGCACCTTAGAGACTAACAAATTTATTAGAGCATAAGCTTTCACGATGAAGTGAGCTGTAGCTCACGAAAGCTTATGCTCTAATAAATTTGTTAGTCTCTAAGGTGCCACAAGTACTCCTTTTCTTTTTGCGAATACAGACTAACACGGCTGCTACTCTGAAACCTAAGAATATCAGAGGAACAGTGGGGGGTGGGGTGGGAGGGAGAAATACCATGGGGAAATGGTTTTACTTTGTGTAATGACTCATCCATTCCCAGTCTCTATTCAAGCCTAAATTAATTGTATCCAGTTTGCAAATTAATTCCAATTCAGCAGTCTCCCGCCGGAGTCCGTTCCTGAAGCTTTCCTGTTGAAGTATAGCCACTCCCAGGTCCGCGACCGAGTGACCAGAGAGACTGAAGCGCTCTCCAACCGGCTTTCGAATGCCACAATTCCCGACGTCTGATCCGTGTCCACTCACTCTCCCACGTAGAGACTGTCGGGAATTGTGGCATTCGAAAGCCGGTTGGAGAGCGCTTCAGTCTCTCTGGTCACTCGGTCGCGGACCTGGGAGTGGCTATACTTCAACAGGAAGGCTTCAGGAACGGACTCCGGCGGGAGACTGCTGAATTGGAATTAATTTGCAAACTGGATACAATTAACTTAGGCTTGAATAGAGACTGGGAATGGATGAGTCATTACACAAAGTAAAACTATTTCCCCATCTGTCAACTTCATAAAATTTGTTAGTCTCTAAGGTGCCACGGGTACTCCTTTTCTATTTCCCCATGGTATTTCTCCCTCCCACCCCACCCCCCACTGATTCTCTGATATTCTTGTTAACTGCTGGAATTAGCCTACCTTGCTTGTCACCATGAAAGGTTTTCCTCCTTCCCCCCCCCCCCCCCCTTGCTGCTGGTGATGGCTTATCTTAAGTGATCACTCTCCTTACAGTGTGTATGATAAACCCATTGTTTCATGTTCTTTGTGTGTGTGTATATAAATCTCTCCTCTGTTTTTTCCACCAAATGCATCCGATGAAGTGAGCTGTAGCTCACGAAAGCTTATGCTCTAATAAATTTGTTAGTCTCTAAGGTGCCACAAGTACTCCTTTTATATTTAGCTTGTGGATCACTGTGGCCTCCAGATCCCTTTCCACAGTACTCCTTCCTAGGTAGTCATTTCCCAAACCCAGTTTTGTGTATGTGCAACTGATTGCTCCTTCCTAACTGGAGTACTTTGCATTTGCCCTTATTGAATTTCATCCTATTTACTTCAGACCATTTCTCCAGTTTGTCCAGATCATTTTGTATTATAATCCTATTCTCCAAAGCACTTGCAACCCCTCCCAGCTTGGTATCGTCCACAAACTTTATAAGTGTACTTTCTATGCCATTATCTGAATAATTGATGATGAATAATAATTGATGAAGATACTGAACAGAACCAGACCCAGAACTGATCCCTGTGGGACCCCACTTGTTATGCCCTTCCAGCATGACTGGAAACCACTGATAACTACTCTTTGGGAATGGTTTTGCACTCAACTTATTGTAGCTCCATCTAGGTTGCATTTTCCTAGTTTGCCTATGAGAAGGTCATGTGAGACAGTATCAAAAGCTTTACTAAAGTCAAGATACAGCAGTCTACCGCTTCCCCGCTATCCACAAGGTTTGTTACCCTGTCAAAAAAAGCTATCGGTTGGTTTGACTCGATTTGTTCTTGACAAATTCATGCTGACTGTTACTTATCACCTTATTATCTTCTAGATGTTTGCAAACTGATTGCTTAATTATTTGCTCTGTTATCTTTGATCCAGGTACAGACATTAAGCTGACTGGTCTGTAATTCCCCAGGTTGTCCTTATTTCTCTTTTTATAGATATGGGTACTATATTTGCCCTTTTCCAGTCTTCTGGAATTTCTCCCATCTTTCATGACTTTTCAGAGATAATGGCTCGGATTATCGGCTCGCTAATGGCTCGGATATCTCCTCAGTCAGCTCCTTGAGTATTCTAGGATGGATTTCATCAGGCCCTAGTGACTTGAAGACATCTAATTTGTCTAAGTAATTTTTAACTTGTTCTTTTCCTATTTTAGCCTCTTATCCTACCTCATTTTCACTGGCATTCACTGTTAGACGTCCAATCACCACCAACTTTCTTGTTGAAAACTGAAACGAAGAAGTTAAGCACCTCTGCCATTTCCACATTTTCTGTTATTCCCTCCCCCCCCCCCAAATATATTATATTGCTTCCTGTCAGTAAGAATAAAAATAATGACTCACGGAACTGTCTGAGAATATACTAAATAAGATTAAAGTGTTGGCTATTGACCTTAACAGTCAATTAGGCTATACATTACTCAGCTGGTATTGGGGGGAGGAGGGTGCAGAAAGGAAGCTAAAGCTCATTACGTAGGATGCTGTTTGAAACAATTAGGATGTTTGTAAACCAGGAAATTGGTCATAATACCTAAGCAAAGACTTAGAAGAGGAGGATCTTGTTGTGTTAAGTATTCTTGAAAGGGTCTCCCCAATGCTGCTGGCATGGTTCTGGGGAAGGTGAGGGGAAATAGTCTAACGACAAAGCTGGAAGAGAGCAAAAACTTTCAGGATCTAAGTATTTTAGGGTATACTCTGTCAAGAACAGATAATGTTCAAATGGCAACTGATATCAGAGAGAGTACTGGGAAGGTGGTATGTGCAAGTCAGGTCAGAAATAGTGTTAGCTGAAGATGGTATGAATGGGAAAGTGGGTGCCAAAGTCCTTGTGCTTCAAAAGAAAAATACGACCGAGTGAAAATTGTTGACAGGTATGATTAGAATCCTTGTTTTGCTTACAGATGACAAGTTTTGGGTCCAGCGCATGCTGGATTATTCAACAGAGTGGGTGAGGAACACTTGCACATGTTTGCACACTATTGCTATGCATTGTTAGAGTTTGGATCTGTCTCTCAAGCAGGTTGGGAAATGTAAAACTGAGGGGCAGTTAATGCTGAAAAAGTACAGCTAAATCTTACCCACCATGGATTAATCATGGATATTACCTAAATATCTTAGGTGTTTAATTGGCGCTCTGTTGATTTTTCAGCATAATAGCCCCAAGCACATTAGCAAAGTGGTTAAAACCTGTCTGACAAGAGGAAACATCATTGAATGTGCTGGGGATTATACTGTGTGAGCAAGGAGGCGAGCCCAGAAATCATGAGAATTATGGGAAATTTCTGTAACACATGAGAGAACATTTCATAATTGTCTGTTTACATGTGTTCCCGTAGACATGAGCATTCTCTGACTACCTAAGGGAGAGTGTATAGAAGATTGTCAGCACCCTTAAAGGAGGGTTACCTAAGTGGTGACATACTGAATCAGTGCACTGTGTTAATGACTGACTGTCTTTGCTCTGTCTAAATTTGCATTGGTTATTCAGAATTGATGTTGTTGTTATTCAGAGAAGCATCAGTTTAGATGAATCTGCAAGTGTTTCCCAATTTAGCATAGGTTTTAGAGTAGCTTTTGTGTGCTATATATACAATTTGGAAACACACAGTTCTGAAAGTTTTCAGCTGGCCTAGAGTAGTTAAGTCATTCCATGGTTCCTAATATGAGCCTAGCTTTTCTGCAAATCTAAGAAAAATAATGATTTAAGACAGGCAAGTCTTGCCCATGCAATATAGAAGTGAAAGTGAGGTTTGAGTGACATATAGTAAAACCTTTTAAAGTAACTTTTTTGTTTTACCAGTTAAATTGGGCAGATTCTTACTGATCGAGGTCACAGTTTAACTTGGGGGGGGGGTTCTTTAAAATAATTTCCTTAGTAAAATCAATCTGAGTTGAATGAAAAAAACCCCAACACAAACAAGCCCTAACCCCCACTCCCTTTCCCTCTTCCTGCTATTCAGACGAATCGGAGTAAAAAAGAAAAGGAGAGAGTTTTCAGAGTTGCCTTTTCAGTCACATCAGGCTGGATCTAAGTCAGAAAGGAATGATTTTACAAGAGAGACCCTGAAGATAAACTGTAACCTAGATTAGCAGAATTCAGATTGTTTTGTAGAACTGGGTAACTGTGTTACTTCCTGAAGCATGCTCTACAAAGTGTTTAAATCACAAATTATTGTATTAGTGCTCTTTCAGGAATTTAACACAATATGCAAAATTTCCTTTGAATATTGTAATCATGAAGTTAACAAACTCCCTGAAGTGAAAAGCTGCTCCGTACAAACTATTTTAAAAGTGCAGTTTACAAGAATTTTCTTTAGAAATATGCATCCCTTGGCAGAGATTTGAGGGTGTGGGGGTGCTTTTTTTTTTTAAACACTGAAACTGCCACCATAGCAGTTTGTAAGGTTCTAAGTTAATTTGGAACACATACTTTAAATTGAGCTTTCTCTTTGAAACCAGTATTCTAATCCCAAATTACAAAACGATAATTGATGTCGTCTAATTCTTTGAGTGCTTCTGTTTTTAACTTCTGGGCATTTTGTAAGATGTGTTTTGATAATGGTTTTTTCACCTGAAGGCTTCTACTATAAATGTTGGTTTCGTATTTATATACCTAGATAGCACTGTTACAAAATATAATCAGTTCCGAATGACTCAATTATATATATACCACTAACATGTTTTATTGGCCAGAGCATCTTAAACGTAATTTAAAACAGTAAAGTTCTGGATACTTTTATCTGCTATATAATGAACAGTTGTTTGCAGTGTTGTTGTAACTGTTGGTCCCAGGATATTAGAGAGACAATGTTGGTCCAATAAAGATATTATCTCACCTACCTTGTGTCTCTAATATAACGAACAGGACCTTGACCTTGTGGGCCTATCCCAGCATTCCTGCATATCACTATGGTAGGGTCCTTTGGACTTAAGACATGTTACAGTTCATTTTACCTAACAAATGAGTCGAGTTTCGAGTCCTTGAGTATATTGATGCCTCAAGGGGTTGGCTGTTGGTGTTTGTGTTTTAAAGATGCAAATTTAAACTAGTGTATACTGATGGTGAAGTTCATCTTTGGCTGAAGCTGAATGCCTACTTATCCTACATTGGGGATTTCTTTGTGAAACTGAATATCTTAGAAAGCAATACTAACAGGTAGCTGAAGATGGTGCAAAATGTAATCACATTTGCAAAATTGAACATAAGCACTAGCCCTCTGGTTCTTTTAACTTTCCTTTTGTTTCATCAGTACATTTCATAGAATCATAGGACTGGAAGGAAGCTTGAGAGGTCATCTAGTCCAGTCCCCTGCACTCATGGCAGTACTAAGACTTATGTAGACCATCCCTGACAGGTGTTTGTCTAACCTACTCTTAAAAAATCTCCAATGGTGGAGCTTCCACAACCTCCCTAGGCAATTTGCTGGTGGCTTTTGTTTTGTCATATTATCTACTAAATTAATTTTGGTACCTGAAGGTTATATAATAAAGGTGATGATAGAATTATTATAATTGACAATTTAGCTTTGTCATAACACATAGTCAGCAATTGCTAGCAGTCTGAAGCAATGGGTTTGAATAGCTGCCACGCTATGTGCGTGCTTTTAAACCCGAGACAACCGCTGAACTCATTAAAAATACAAGATATACATGTCTATGCATATAAGGAGTTTTGGTGCCAAGCTCTCCTTTGAGGATACGTTTAATGCTAATTAAATTGGTTATGTTCTATCCAGTATCAGGGTAATCTTGAAGTTTGGTTAACTAGTGCCAGACTGACTCAGATGTTAGTATTGGAATAATATGGGATGGGGTTTCAAATGAGAAAGGACTGTGTAGTTAAAAAGTATATGGGTATTTTTTGTGGTAGGGAGGAATGGACCATAAGTTGCCATTCCAGGTTCTTTAGTCACATTTGGTGACAACGGCTGGGAATCTTTATGCAGATAGTAGCATCTAGCTGTAGAGTTTCTGGATAAAAAGTTCCACACAGAGTGGATGTATATCACATTACATTCTTAGGCAAGACTGTGGAGACCTAAAGCTGCCTGAAATAACTGGGTTTGCTATACAGTAGTTGAACAATTACATGGTTACCAGGCTCTTCTGACCCAATTTAAACAGCCCCTGAATTTTTACAATAGTAAACTGGAACAGTAAGAGTAGAAAATTACTGGTATTTCATTGGATCTGGCTTTGTTCTGTGTTCTTCTTTTATGTATCTACCACCAGCGCCGGAAATGGCCGCCTCCCCTACAGCATTTTAACAAAAGAAACATACACACTCTGGGATATTTAAATATTAATTCCTCCACCACTTTGGCCTTGCCCCTCTCCCCCACTTTTACAAAGGTTTTTGGGCCATTGTTCTCCCCCTGCACCCCCACTGGGCTGGGGAGGAGTGAACCATGACCTGGCCTGGTTGGCTGGCATCCGGGTCCTGCTTTGCATTGAGCCACATGCTGGTAGCTGGGTCCTTACCTGTCAGCTACCAAAACTGCAGTGGAGGGTCCTATTGGTGCCGGGGCCTTGCACCTGAGGACTTCGGGTTGGTCAGCAGGGAGAGAAAGGTAAGGAGAATGTGGGTGGGGTGGCAGGAATGGGCCTTGGTAGTATGGGACTGGGGGGCGGTAGGGCTAGGGCTCCAGGAGGGTCAGGCCGTTTGGCGGTTGGGGGGTCTTTGGCAGTCCTTCTTACTCCTGTGGTATATATCCATTATAGCACAAAGATCATAGTTAAAGGGCTGTTCAAATTATGAACAGTTTTTCATTAGAGACAGTCAGCAGGAAAGGTCTTATTGACCATAATATCTGACACATGAACAGTTAAAATGTGCATGGGTTGTAGAAAAATCTTTTGGTATAGTGATGTAGGAAACCAAGCTTGTTTTTAATGTTTTCTAAAAACTAACTACACTGAAAGCAGACTTCAGTACTTTGTGAGGCAAGGGTATGACTGTTAGCAACTATCCTAAAGGTAAATATCCTCATATAGATTCATATTTTGGAATAGACTGTTACAATATTGTCTTGTAGTACTGGAACAATCACAAAAGGGTAGGACTGGAAGGGACCTCAATAGGTGATCTAGTCTAGTCCCCTGCACTCAAGGCAGTACTAAGTAATAACTGCACCATTCCTGACAGGTGTTTGTCTAACTCAGTGGTTCTCAATCTATTTAGCATTGTGAGCCACATATGCAATTCTCTGTGTTATGTGGGCCACATCCACACAATATATATACAATACCTGTATGGCCCTGAAGATGTCACATGGGCTGCAGCTGTGTGCTGATTGAGCTGCAAGAGGACTGCGAGCTGAAAACCACTGGTCTAACCTGTTCTTAAAAACCCCCTGTGACAGAGATTCCGCATCCTCCATAGGAAATTTGTTCCAGTGCTTATCTATCCTGACAGTTAGGAAGTTTTTCCTAATGTACAACCTAAACCTTCCTTGCTGCAATTTAAGCCCACTGTTTCTTGTGCTATCCTCAGAGTTTAACAAGAACAATTTTTCACCCTCCTCCTTGTAACAATCTTGTGTCCCCTTTGTCTTCTCTTCTGCAGACTAAACAAACCCATATTTTTCAGTCTTCCCTCATGCGTCATGTTTTCTAGATCTTTAATTATTTTTGTTGCTCTCCTCTGGACTTTCTCCAGTTTGTCCATGCTGTCCCCAGACGGACTTCTGTGGGAGAAACCCCGCTGCAAACTGCAGAGATCTCCCTAACTCTAGTGGCTGCGATTCAAGCCATGGAGAGAAAAGTTGATCCGGTTGCTGAATCTGGAAGGGCGAACAGAGATGGCTGAGAAGAAATATATTCTGATATTCTGACATTCTGGCTGAGATATTCATGGTGAATAGTGTTGTGAATTTAGGATGAAATTCACCCCTGTACAGAGGGCTTGCACTAGGCCTTGATACCATACTGTTGGCTCACATTTATCTTGTGATCAACTATAAGATCCAGATCCCTTTCCACAGTACTCCTTCCTAGGCAGTCATTTCCAATTTTGTATGTGCAATTGATTGTACTGTCCTCAGAGGAGTACTTTGCATTTGTCCTTATTGAATTTAATCCTGTTTATTTCAGATCATTTCTCCAGTTTGTCCAGACCATTTTGAATTTTAATCCTATCCTCCAAAACACTTGCAATTTCTCCCAGCTTGGTATCGTCCGCAAACTTTATAAGTGTACTCTCCATGCCATTATCTAAATAATTCATGAAGATATTGTAAAGAAGATGATGTAATTTTTATATTGAGTTTTTACAGGTGGCAACATAAAAAGTATCTTTGTTTTACTACAAAAAGGGAGAGCTCAAAGATAAAAACCAATTTTTAAAAATTACTGACTTTTGAGGGCTCAACACTGTCTCAAAATCATCCCCTTTATAGTATTTCAAATTGGGCACAGGAAATGAGGCACTCAAATCACCCAACACTTGAAAATCTTTGCCAGAATCTCCACTCAGGTTGCATCTTCAATTTATAGGAACATAACCTAGTAGGAATTGCCCTACTAGAACAGGCCAGGTCCATCTAATTCAGTATCCTATCTCCAGCAGTGTTTAGTACTAGATAATTATTCAGAGGAAGGTGCAAGAAACCCTGCAGTAAGTAATTACTGAATAACCTGCCCACAGGGGAAGCTTCTTTCTCACTCCCATCTATTAGTGGTTGGTTTATGCTTTGAAGCATAAGAGTTTATATCCTTTTCAAAACTCATGTTTTAAAATATTCAGTCCTTACTATTACAGTAGATCAGTGGTTCATAGAAGATTAGGGTTGGAAGAGACCTCAGGAGGTCATCTAGTTCAACCCCCTGCTCAAAGCAGGACCAATCCCCAACTAAATCATCCCAGCCAGGGCTTTCTCAAACTGGGCCTTAAAAACCTCTAAGGATGAAGATTCCACCACCACCTCTTTAAGTAAGCCATTCCAGTGCTTCACCACCCTCCTAGTTAAATAGTTTTTCCTAATATCCAACCTAGACCTACCCCACTGCAACTTGAGACCATTGCTCCTTGTTCTGTCATTTTTCAGAGAAAAGTTATCCAACTTGTTTTATTGAGGGGAGTTCCCCTTTGAAAATATTTCAGGTTGTGACAACCAGTGTTCCCTCTAATTTTTCCGACCCATATTGGTGCATATAACAAAATTCGTGTGGTGGGGGTGGGGTCAAGGGGTTCGGTGTGTGGGACGGGGCTCAGGGCTGGGGCATAGGGTTGGGGCGCAGGGGTGAGGGGGTTCTGGCTGGGGGTGTAGGAGAGTTGGGGTTTCTGTAAGGCATTTCACTTGGTACCACATGACATGTTGTTTAAAAAACTCGAATGATATAAAATTAACATGTCATATATTAAATGGATTAAAAACTGGCTGAGAGGACTCAAAATGTAATTGTAAATAAGGGATCTTCACAGAGAGGGTTGTTTCCAATTGAGTCCTGTAGGGATCAGTTCTGGACCCCATGCTATTAAATATTTTTATCAATGATCTGGAAGAAAGCATAAATGATCATGTATAAAGTGTGCAGATGACACAAAAACGGAGGGAATGGTAAACTAATTAAGAGGACATGTTAATAATCCAGAGCAATCTGAACTGCTTGGTAAACTGGCACAAACCACATGCATTTAAATTCAGCTAAGGTAAATATATACAGCTAGGAACAAAAAATGTCAGCTGTACTTACAGGATGGGGGACTCTGTCCTGGGAAGCAGTGACTCTGAAAACAATTTGGGGATTGTGATCGATAATCAGCTGAACATGACTAAGGCTAAGATTTTTGTCATGGCTATTTTTAGTAAAAGTGATGGACAGGTCACGGGCAATAAACAAAAATTAACGGAAGTTGTGATCTCTCTGTGACTTTTGCTGCTACGGCTCCATGGTTTCCCCCACCACCGTGGTGGCTGGGAGCTGTGGGGTTCCCCCTCTGCCATGGTGGCTGGGAGCTGCAGGGTGACCATCTTTCCCAAATAGAAAATGGGACTCCCCCGCCACATATTTCCCAAATAGAAAATGGGACATGTCCGAGGTGTCCCTGTCGCCCATCGCTGGAACCTCAGTAGTCTGTCACCTGTCGCTGGAACTTTGCAGGGGGCCCCCTTTTGCTTGTCGCTGCTGTCACCTGTCGCTGGAACCCTGCCAGGGCCCCACTGGCTGTCAGCTCCGGAGTCTTGCAGCCCTTGGGAAGCAGAGAATGTCATGGAGGTCTCAGGAAGTCACAGATTCCTTGACCTCTGTGACATAAACATAGCCTTAAACATGAGCTCCCAGCATGATGCTAAAAGAACAGGAGTACTTGTGGCACCTTAGAGACTAACAAATTTATTGGACCATAAGCTTTTGTGGGCTACAGCCCACTTCATGATGCTGTGGCCAAAAGAGCTAATGCGATCCTGGGATGCATAAACGGGATTCTTGTGTAGAAGTAGAGAGGCTATTTTACTTCTAGATTTACCACTGGTGAGATAGCTGTGGGAATACTGGGTACAGTTCTAGTGCCCACAATTCAAACAGGATGTTGATAAATTGGAGAAGGTTTAGAGAAGAGTCATGAGAATGATTAAGGGATTAGAAAGCCTGCCTTATAGTAATGAACTCAAAGAGCTCAATCTACTTAGCTTAACAAAGGGAAGGTTAAGGGCAGGGGTGAAAGTAAATTAGAGGACTTACCGGTACGCCGGAGTCCTGAGCAGGGGGCGTGGCCTCAACCGGAAGAGGCAGGGCCTTAAATCCCCGGGCCCTTTAAATCTTGCTTTAAAGGGCTAGGGCTCCAGCTGCGGTAGTGGCAGCTGGGAGCCCGGGGCCCTTTAAATCACCCCTGAGCTACCAGCTGTGAGGCAGCTGGGAGCCCCAGGGCTTGGGGGCAATTTAAAGGGCCCAGGGTTCCAGCTGCCACTACCGCATCGGAGCCCTGGACCCTTTAAATCACTGAGGAGCCCTGGGGGCTCCCAGCTGCCACCGCTACCCCGGGGCTCTGGCAGAGCTTTAAAGGACCTGGGGCTCCGCTGTGGTAGCAGCTGCTGGAGCCCCGAGCCCTTTAAATCCCCACCTGAGCCCTGCTGCCCGAGCCCTGGGGTAGCGGTGGCCGGGCTCCATCGAGGATTTACAGGGCCCTGGGGCTCCAGCCGCCGCTATTGCCCAGGCCCTTTAAATACCCGTCGAAGCCCCACTGCCGCTACCCCAGGGCTTCAGCAGCAGGGCTCTGGTGGGGATTTAAAGGGCCGGGGCAATAGCAACTCCTGGAGCTCCAGGGCCCCCCTTAAATCCCTGCCAGAGCCCCGCCGCCGCTACCCCAGGGCTTCAGCAGCAGGGCTCAGGCGGGGATTTAAAGGGCCCCGGGGGGGTAGCAATGGCTGAAGCTCTGGGGCCCTTTAAATCCCTGCCAGAGCCCCGCCTCCGCTACCCCAGGGCTCAGGCAGCAGGGCTCAGGCGAGAATTTAAAGGGCCCGGGGGGGGGGGGCGGCGGGTAAGCAGTGGCTGGAGCTCCGGGGCCCTTTAAATCCCCGCCGCAGCCCTGCCGCTGCTACCCCAGAGCTTTAAATTGCGCTCTGGGAAAGCCGGTCCTGGTACAGCGCACCGGCTCTTACCGGTATGCCATACCAGGGCGTACCGGCTTACTTTCATCTCTGGTTAAGGTGTGACTTGATTATAGTCTATAAGTATCTATGTGGAAATAGTATCTAGCAGAGAAAGGTCTAACACGATCCAATGGCTGGAAGTTGAAGCTAGAAATAAGGCTTTAATTTATAATGGTGAGAGTAATTAACCATTGGAACAATTTACCAAGGGTCATGGAGGATTCTTCATCAAAGACAAGTTTTAACTCAAAATTGGATATTTTTCTAAAAGATATGATCTTCTAGGAATTATTTGGGGGAAGTTCTCTGGCCTGTGTTATACAGAAGGCCAGACTACATGGTCAAAGTGGTTCCTTCTAGTCTTGAAATCTATACATTAAGTTTAGTATCTTTGGGGTCCATTGCATTAATTTAATGGTTTATGTATTTTTACAGGGAGGGGAGGGGAGGGGAGAGTCGTGGTGGCTTAAAGAACTGTACTGAACAATGTGCTAGACAAAAATGGACTCTTGGAACAAAACATGTTAAGTGATTTTCATTTACTATAGTACACCGGACCCTCGCTAGAATGCACGTCTATATAACGCAAATTTGGATATAACGTGGTCGCAGCCATGGATCCCAAATTTAAGTACAGTACAATTTTTTTGAGTTTTAAGTGACCTTAGTGTTCATTACCTGATCATTCATGCAAGATCGCTGGAGGAAAGACATATGCTGTATCACAGTGCGACGACGAATTAGACTTCGAGGGATTTACAGAGGAGGAATTTGGAAGAATAGACATGGAGTGGATGGCAGGAGCTGTCCCAGTAACCATCTGGGCTTGGGGTAACTGTTCTGCCACAAAATAACGAGTCCACGATTGTGTACTTTACCGAGTTAGCCGGCTATAAAGCATCGACGTCATATTTCTGTAAGATTTTCACACGGGCAGAACTCTCCAAGGTATGTACAAGTTTTTTGTTCTACCATCAGCGCCATGCATTTCCGTAGTTGTGTCGCTGAAATAATTTAGTCAAGTCCCTAAGATGATTCCTGTGGGCCTAGAACACCATACAAATGTAATGTAATAAAAATTTATTTATCTTTAGAAAGATGTCAAAAATTTTGGGCAAAAGGAAGGCTTACTCGGTGCAGGAGAAATTGGACACTATCGAATGACTTAGAAATGGCAAAACCCAGACAAAGATTAGCCGTGATATTGGCATTAACGAGTCCACCTTTCGTGGATGGCTAAAGAATGCTGACAAGCTCGGAACTTACATCCATAACCTGGATGAAGAGCATGGCCTTCAAAGAAAATGAGCCCGTTTAGCGAATGATGCTGATCTTGATTCTGTAGCGTACACGTGGTTTGTGCAAGAACAGCAGAAAGGCAATCTGATCTCTGGTCTGCTTATAGCCATACACACGAAAAAATTCGACCGGGAACTTAACGGCGAATTCAGGTTGGCTATGGCAATTTCAGAAAAGACACGGAATCACTCAGTTGGCAGTTTCGGGAGAAAAACGCTCTGCTGATGATGACACCATGCAATCGTACCCTGCGAAGCTGAGGGAAATTTTACAGGCATAGAGTTACTCGGAGGAACAGGTTTACAATGCAGATGAAACAGGAATTTATTATAAAATGTTGCCCAATAAAACCCTGGCTGTCAGAACAGATGAATGTAAGAAAGAAGGATATAAACAGGCAAAAGATCACCTTACTTTACTGTTTTGTGTGAATGCAACAGACAAGCATAAATTAAAACCATTGTGCCTTGGAAAGTCTCACATGCCTCTGTGCTTTCATCACGTAAATGTGAATTGCCTGCCGTTTTCGTACAAGACTCCAAAAATTCCTGGATGACGAATGAGATTTTTGAACAATGGGTCTTCACTGAATTTGTCCCTTCTGTGCGAAAGCATTTGTGGGCAAAACGCTTAGAAGAAAAGGCCATTCTTTTGCTAGACAACCGTCCAGCACAACCTCCAGCCGAAAGACTCAGAACCTGTGAGGATAAAATACGGGTTGAATATTTACCTAAACACATGACTTCCAAAATCCAGCCGCTTGATCAAGGTGTTATAGCCATTTTTAAGCAGCACTATCGACAGAACTTGGTACGACCAATGATAGAAAGCGAGTTGTCTGTCACCGATTTTCTGAAGAAGTTGACTATAAAAGACTTTTTACATTACAATTCCTGGAATTCATTGTACGCTGAAACGATAAACCACTGTTGGATGGTAGGACTGAGAAAGTCGTTTGGCCACCCGCTCCTAGAAGAAAATGAAGAAAGCCGATCACAGTCTGATGAGGAATTCAACTTCAAGGGATTTACAGAGGAGGAAGTTGGAAGAACAGACAGAGTGGATACAGGAGCTGTTCTAAGGATTTCTATACTTTATGATTGTGAAGGTAATTAGCGCTACAAAAATTTCTACACACACATTTATATAGACGGTATATAAATTTCTCTGTGGCACTCCATACGCGAAGACGGGAGTTTTTCTATGGCATTCCATACGCAAAGATGGAAGTTCATGGCGCCTGAAAGTGGACAATCAAAACAAAACACACAAAGCATTTAACCAAATTCATTAAAATCGCTTCCATTTTAAAACGCAATTTTCACTGATGCCCATTGTGATTACTGTATCTTGTAGACTCGTTTTTCACTACAGTTCTGAGTTTTGATACTATTGTTAGCCCACTATAAACTGCAAATACACAACTACATATATCTGTACTGAAATTTCGGTCAAAAAATATAATTTCATTTTAACGCGGTCTCCGCTATAACGCGGTACTTGGCATGGATCCCAAATCCCGCGTTCTAGCGAGGGTCTGGTGTACTATATAATCATATTTAAACAGTATGACAGGGAAATATTTAGTTTTATTTATTATTTTTTTCCTCACAGCAAAATGACTGGCCAAGTATTATTATTTTATCAACTACAATTGGTTAATAACATAGTAAAAGCATCCTGATTGGTTCATAACTTAGATTGGTTAATAATTAAATCACACAGTGTTACATTAACGAGCCACTTGCGGGTCATGCGCCTCAGCCAGAATATCACTACCCTAGACTATCTGGGACATTTTAAAAGACAAAGAAATTTAAAGAGCATCTACTGCAGTGTTTTTCAAACTAGGGGTTCTGACTCAAAAGGGGTCCCAAGCCCGTTATGGGGAATCATGGTATTGTCACCCTTACTTCTGCCCTGCCTTCAGAGGCTGGAGAACAATGGCTGCTGGCCAAGCATCCAGCTCTGAAGGCAGTGCCGCCGCCAGCACCAACCAGAAGTAAGGGTTGCATGGTATGGGGGGGTGTCAAATATAAATGGAAGGGTAACCACCTTTCTATATACAGAACTATAAAATCCCTCCTGGCCAGAAGCAAAACCCTTTCACCTGTAAAGGGTTAAGAAGCTAAGAACCTTGCTGGCACCTGACTAAAATGACCAATGAGACAAGACGCTTTCAAAGCTGGGGGGGACGGGGACAAAGGGTCTGTCTGTCTGTGTGATGCTTTTGCCGGGAACAGATCAGGAATGGTCTTCAGAACTTCTGTTAAGTTAGTAAGTAATCTAGCTAGAAATGCGTTAGATTTCCTTTTGTTTAAATGACTGGTAAATAAGCTGTGCTGAATGGAATGTATATTCCTGTTTTTGTGTCTTTTTGTAACTTAAGGTTTTGCCTAAGGGGATTCTCTGTGTTTTGAATCCGATTACCCTGTAAGGTATTTACCTTCCTGATTTTACAGAGGTGATTTTTACTTTTTCTTTAATTAAAATTCTTCTTTTAAGATCCTGATTGCTTTTTCATTGTTCTTAAGATCCAAGAGTTTGGGTCTGTGTTCACCTATGCAAATTTGTGAGGATTTTTATCAAGACCTCCCCAGGAAAGGGGGTGTAGGGCTTGGGGGGATAACGTCTCCAAGTGGGTTCTTTCCCTGTTCTTTGTTGAACACACTTGGTGGTGGCAGCATAGGGTTCAAGGACAAGTCAAAATTTGTACCTTGAGGAAGTTTTTAACCTAAGCTGGTAAGAATAAGCTTAGGGGGTCTTTCATGCAGGTCCCCACATCTGTACCCTAGAGTTCAGAGTGGGGAAGGAACCTTGACGGGGGGGTATCAGTTTTTGAGGAGGGCAGGGGCAGGGTTGTCATCTAAATTCCTTGTAAGCTGCACAGCCATGCAGCAGCCTTTTTAGTACTGCGCAGGTGCTCAGGGAACCTGTCCGGGGACCTGCTGTGGGAGTGGCGAACTCCCCTGGCCCCAACCTAGCCTGGCCCCCAATCTGCTGTGACCAGTGCGGCCCAGACCCACTGCAGCACTCCTCCCCCAGCCCAAACCCAGCCACGGCCAGGGTTCCCCTCCACCGGCCCGGACCTGCCAGGAGAGTGGTGCCTATCCTGCAGTCCCAGCCCCAGAGCTGCTGCGGTGGGAAGAGGCTCCTCTGCCCCCCATTCCTCTCTCCCCATCGTAGCCCTAAAGCACTCTCCTGCATAAACTTCCATAAACCCATGTTGATTTGCATTAATTACTTTACCTTCCTTCAGTTCTTTATTAATTGACTCCCATATCAGCTGTTCCATTATCTTGCCTGGGATCGATCAATGTTAAACTGCCAGACTTATATTTACCTGAGTCATCCCGTTTACCCTTTTTAAAAATTGGCACAATGTTAACTTTCTGCATTAAAACCAACTTCCATTTTCCTTCCACTTGTTTCATTTTTTTTATGGCTGCCTTCACTTCCCCCCAAGATCGGTTCTTGAATCGGCGTGGCTTTCTTCCTCAGTTGTGGGATTGTGGCTTTTGGGGCATCATGGAAGGTGTTCTTAAATGATTCTCAATTATCATTCACATTTTTCTGTTTAAATTCTTCTCCTGGTTGATTTGGCTCATATTTGTTTCAACTTTGTGGCCCTATTAAAGCAAATATATGCCACTGGTCTGGACTTTATTCTGCTCACGCATTACAAGTGTGATCAAGTCATGATCACTTATCTCTAAGATACCTTTATTTTTTTAGTTCTGTGATCAGTTCCTCTTTATCTGTTAAGTCAAAGTCTAATAAAGAAACCCGTGTTGGCTGCAACACTTTTTGAATTAGGAAATTGTCATCTATAATGTTTAAAAATTCCAAAGATATTTGAGTACTGGCAGCATGTGTCACTCAGACTGAAGTTCCCCATGATCATGCACTTTTTCCAATAAGGTCTTGCAAGGATATTGCAGGGAATTGCTGTATCTGTTACAACCATAACGGTACCCAGTATTCTAGATGAGATTTTAGCAGTGCCTTATTCTATGGCAGTAAATACTTCCCTATTTCTGCTGCAAATTCCTCACCTGATACATCCTAGGATCACGTTCCCCCCCCCCCCCCCCCCCCGCCAAGGCTGCATCACATTGGTGGCTAGTAATTGTCCTTTGATAGACTAATACGTCCAGATCCTTCTCCTCCTCCTGTTTCTGATGAACCCTTGTATGTGAAGATGTAATCTGTTAATAGTTTTTGAAAGGCACTGTTTGTACAGAGCACAGATCAAAGGGGGACCAGATTCTGATTGGTGCCTTTTTGTGCTAACAATTAATATAAATTATTAATAAAGTAAACAAAAATGTATGGTGTTGGTAAATAGTGAGATGTTTACTTGTATATGCACATTTTGGAAACTTGTTTTACCCCAAATTATTCTCCTTAGTGTATAGGCTGTGCAGCAAACTGGTGTGCTGGAGATCCCTTGGAGGAATTTTTGAGGAGACAACACAGCTGTGACTGGCCTATGTTCCAGCTTCAGAGCTGGAATAGCCCCCAGTCCACCCGTGCTTCCTCTCCATGGGGGAAATGGCTGATAGTTGTGCATAGCCACAGATCCACTAGACTTACTCTTCTTGCAGTCTGTCCTATCCAGAAGTCCCTACTGAGGAGATGCACAGAGTCCTTGCTCAGCTCCGATGTATACATCATAGAATCTCAGGGTTGGAAGGGACCTCAGGAGGTCATCTAGTCCAACCCCCTGCTCAAAGCAGGACCAATCCCCAATTTTTGCCCCAGATCCCTAAATGGCCCCCTCAAGGATTGAACTCACAACCCGGGTTTAGCAGGCCAATGCTCAAACCCATCCTTACATAGCCGTCCCAAATCCTACCCATCCTGCTGTGCTGCAGAACCATACCAGTTCTGCTGCAGCCATGACTGTTTCTAAAAAGAAAGAGAAATACTCCAGATATCCTTTAGAACAGGATTTACTCCTGAAAGAACTGATGGTGCATATTTTGCAAAAGAATATTTGACCCCTAAGTAAGTACTTCACAATCTCCTATTATAGTTCTCTGTTTATTTTGTCAGTGTGCTCTCCTTTTTTCCCTGACTAAATCAACATATGCTACTTAACATACTGTCATTTAACCTCCTTGTTAAATTACAGTTGCCTGTATACCCTGTAATTGCCAGTGAAGTACTCTGTAATATTTTTATGCAAATGAAACTACACTAACCTGCATTGTATGGTACTGAATATTCAATGGTGATCTTTGCTTTGCAGTACAGGATAAAACACATGCCTGATCAGAGTGGCTCATCATCTTCTAGAGTAGCAGCCGTGTTAGTCTGTATTCGCAAAAAGAAAAGGAGTACTTGTGGCACCTTAGAGACTAACAAATTTATTAGAGCATAAGCTTTCGTGAGCTACAGCTCACTTTGATGATGAAGTGAGCTGTAGCTCACGAAAGCTTATGCTCTAATAAATTTGTTAGTCTCTAAGGTGCCACAAGTACTCCTTTTCTTTCATCATCTTCTGTTGCTGTAAACTACTAAGAAAGCATGTGATCAGTGACTGCCAATATCTAATTCTTCAAAACATTCCTGCCAAAGAAATAGTCATGAGCTTGTTAGTTGTATGCAATCTATAACATGCAGTGGTTAAGTATTAATATTCATAGACTGTGCCTAAAGATCAAGAATGAATCCTATGGAATGAAACCTATGAAGTCTGATTGTTTCCTCTGTGAAATTTCATGAGGTGATCATAGAGATTTAAGCTTTGCCTTATGAAAGGAAGTCACTGTTTCATGAACTTGATCAACAATTAAGTGGAATTGCTTGTCTTGAAAAGGTTTAGCTTATTTAGAATATTGAAGAATTTAGACTAATGTGTCTTTCAAGGTCTGATTTAATCACTTAAAAATGTAGCTAGGCTGCTTGACAAAGGACCAGACTTCTTACTCTGAAAGACTTAATTGTCTGTCTTGCCCATCTTTCCCCATTTTGCTAATCATGTAGATGCCCTTTTTCAAGCAGTTCCATTAAATTAATGAGGCCACCTCATTCAGAGGTGTGGCCGATTTAAGATTACCTTTCTTGATAGCCATTAGCAGTCTGGAGGGTCTAATTTCTTCAGTTAGTGATTAGGAAGATGACCCTGCTTGTCCATTGGATCATAGTGCTTTGCATCCGGAGAGATGGTATTTATATGGTGGTTTAGAGACTGGAGACCATCTGTGTAGTCTGGGTTAATTGCATTATATAATATATTCCTTTCCACTTTAGAATATTTTAAAAGCCTTAAAATTAAGGGTGTAAGAGTTTGAATCCTTTTTTGGGTATCTCACTGAATTCTAAATTGATTCTTGTTTATAATCTTCCACATTTTCTTTGCAAATGTTTCCTTGCAGTGGTTCCACTTTGTCATCCACCACACAGAGCCAAGGAAAAAATTTCCTCTTGATTTTTGCTTTAGCAAAGTTACCTCCAAATGGCAAGTACTTTTGTCTGCCGTGTAAAGGGGTGTGCTATTGGTACTGAGCTAAATTCCCTCTAACCTGCACATCTGTGCAGCAGGCTATCAAGGGCCACGCAGGCGGGGAGAGACACCTCCTCTGGCTGCAGCAGCGCTGGGGCCAGGGGAGAGGCGTTTTCTCCCAGCCCTGGGCTGCTGCGGCAAGAGAGGGATGGCGGGATTCCTCTCTCCCCACCGCAGCCCTGGGGCAGCCTGCACCCCAAACCCATCATTGCCGGAGCCTTCTGCCCAAGCCCTGAGCCCCATCTCACACCATGAACCCCTCATCCCCTCCCCAGGACCCTCACCCCCAGATGGAGCCCTCTGTCCCAGCCCTGAGCCCCCTCCCACGTCCCAAGCCCCTCATCCCTGGCCCCACCCCAGAGCACGCACCCCCAGCCACATCCCACCCTCTACCCTAGCCCTGAACCCCCTCCCAAACCCCTCTGCCCCACCCCCACCACACATCAACTCCATATTGGTGCACATAACAAAATTCATTCTGCACATAGATGTAAAAAATAGGAGGGAACATTGGTACAGTGTGTGTGTGAAAGAAGGAACGTTGGAGAGGGTTTTTTTGAATGTTTTAACTTGCGCAGAGAGTAGGAACTGTCTGAATCAAGGAGTCTAACTGACGAAATGAGCAAGGAAGAAGGGCTGGTAAAACCAGTATATAGATGTTATGACATGTATGTTATATTTTTTCCTCAATAGCAGAGTGACTGATTGGCTGTAGATGTTCCTGACATCATCTGACAGAAAGGGTTACTTTATCTGAAAACAGCACAGTTACAGATAAGAGAGCTCCAGAAAAGCGTCACTCATTTTTACTAGTGACATCCATTACTTCCTAATTATGGCCTTCTTTCAGGTAAAGACGCAAGACACATGCTCTGTGTAAAATTGGCAATGACCACAATAGTCAAGGTTGCATAACTCTTTCTAGTGTAACCTCCTGTTTTCAGACACCAAATATTTGTGGAGCATTGAAGGCCAAATTTTTCCATTTTTAATGTATTTTTTTAAACATAGATCAAAATTGCTTAAGCAGTTTTGAGAGTAAGAAGAATGGCAAAAAGAGAAACTTTTCCCATTAAAAAAAAAAATAGAAATTTGGTAGTGAAATGGAGAAGTGACTTTTACTGTTCTGAAAAAAGTCACTTTGTGCATGTTTGTGTGAAAGGGTCCGTTTGTTTGCACTGGAGTTGTACGTTTTTGAGATGTTAGTAACAAATTAGAGATGTGGTGGAATCTCCTTCCTTAGAAGTTTTTAAGGTCAGGCTTGACAAAGCCCTGGCTGGGATGATTTAGTTGGGGATTGGTTCTGCTTTGAGCAGGGGGTTGGACTAGATGACCTCCTGAGGTCCCTTCCAACCCTGATATTCTATGATTCTATGTGTAAAATTTTCAACAGCCTCAAAGTGATTTAGAAGCCTGAATCCCCATGGAAAAGCTAAAAATCTTTGAGGGGTTAAAAGTGGTTCCTCTGTAACTCATCTCTTAATTTATTTCTGTTTTGAGGCTCCTCAACATCCATTTCATCCTACTCTTCAGGCCCGAAATGAGAGGTCTGCCTTTTATTCTGTCCAGGGAGGGCTGCACATGGCTCGCTCCCTTACTTTAGTCCTGGATTCACTGAATGGATGTTTGGATGCTCTCTCTGCTTGCTATACCTCCTCCTAGGGACTGAGCAATCTGCTACCTCCGTATGTGGCTTGTGCCAAGGTTTCGTGAAAACCGTGTAAAATGGGTCAGTTTTGTTTTGTTTTGATAGTGGCTTTATGGTGAGCTTTTCAAAAGCATTCAGTGTTGGCCTACCTCACCTCCCATTGAAGTCAGTGGTAGAGCTCCCAGAGTTAGGCCAGTTTTGAGAGCTTTTAAAAATCCTACCCTTATGGCCACGTTTCAGATTTCTAGTGCAAGCACTGCCTAGAACTCTTCAGTGCTGATTCAAAAGCCACCTCCGTTTTTTGGCATAAGAGCAGACATTAGGAACTGCATCTATTGTTTGATGGACTTGTTAATCTGAAAGCTTCATGTCTGCCGGAGTCCTCTGAATGTCTGAGTATCTGACTTTTAATTTGTTTGATCCTAAATTCCATGTAGATTTCAACTCTTCTACTGGATGCTAAGATTTATTTTCCTTACAGATGCTGTATCCGTATGAAAACAATTGGCTTGTATTCACCTTAAAGTGAAAGGAGTACAGTAGATTTACTTTCCTGGGTGTGATAAATTGTTTACAGTTCAGATAGAACTAAATGTCAGTTGAAGTATTGGTGTGCTTACTCACATATATGCTACATATTGTACCCATAAGAACCTTTCTGTGCAGATTTCTTTTGATGTATTTCGTTATGTGCTAAACATATATTAAACCATGCATACATAGGCATGTGGATACCACGCTGTCAGTGTCGATGCAAGTACTTATGGTTTGGAAACGGAAGAATGAAATAATGAATATTTTTGGGGTTGCTGTTTAAATCAGGTGACTTTGCAGATGGTGAAGTATTTACAGTTGTTAAAACACTCTGCATTGCCCTATGATGTTTTGTCTCTTTGAAGAGCAAGTGCCTTGCAGCCATTTCCTGATCACTGTAAAAGCAATAATTAAACACACCTGATAATGACATCCCAAAACTGATACACATTCTGCCGTAATGTAATGCATCCGATGAAGTGAGCTGTAGCTCACGAAAGCTTATGCTCAAATAAATTTGTTAGTCTCTAAGGTGCCACAAGTACTCCTTTTCTTTTTGCGAATACAGACTAACATGGCTGCTACTCTGAAACCTGACATTCTGCCATAGACGCTGATTTCCTGAATTGAGAACTCCCATTACATTTGTACGCTAGCCCTCCATTGAAATTCAGACTGAAGGATAAAATCCACAATCCATAAATGATGTGGAAGTCGATCTCTTATTTCCCTACTAGATACATTCTTGGCTTCCTCTTGGTGAATAGAGTTTGGGCAGTCAGTATTTTCCTATTGAACTGAGACTCTTGTTTTTTTATTTATTTTTATTGTTTTTGTAGTCCTAACAATGTGGTTGATGCTTTGCAGGGAGATGCAGGGGCGAGGCCCTTACCCCGAAGCGTTTATGTTTGAAGTGCCCAGTGCTGCAAACTTTTCATAGTAAAGAATTACGCTTTTTAGTTAGCATTTGCAAACAGCAGGTGAAGATCTACTGTCCTAATCAGATTGGATAGCTCTCTGGATTTAGGGGTATCCATAAATACCTTGAAGTTGTAAACAAACGTGTGGTAGATTTGAAGGGTTTGAGTACTAATATGGTTGAATAATCTGCAGCCTATATTTGAGGGGATGGGTATTGTACCAGTTTATTCAGCTATAGCCTGGTTTCTGTTGCTACTCAGTGGATGTTGTTAGGAAGCATGGTGTGTGCTTATACTTAAGTAATAACTTTTAATTTTATTCTCTCCAATTTAAAATGAGTTTTTTAATCATGTAAAACTGCACAGATAGAAGCAGAACATTTACATAGCCCAGCTACATATCTGGGTTTTCCTGTTCATATAACCTGTATTTTGGTACCAAAGCCTGTTTTTGTTGCCTTTTTTATTATATGGTTTCCAGAGCTGTGCTAGGCATCTCACAAAAGGCATAGAAAATCCCTGCACCAAAAAGCTTATAATCTAAATTTAGACTTGATTTAATGGTGAAGGGTGACGGACACAAAAGAGCAGAGGGGATAGATAATAATAATAATGGTTGCTTTGTTTAAAGCACATGCATGTTCCTATATTTTTTTAATGTATGTAAAAATAAAATTGATCAAACTCAAAAAATAGTGAAAGTAATTGACTCACTCATTTTATGCATTGTGGAAAAAATGTGTTTTCAGAATAAATGCCCTGGCTCCGCGCTGCCCCTGGAAGCGGCCACCAGGTCCCTGGAGCCTCTAGGTGCTGGGATGGCCAGGGACTGAGAGGCTCTGCGTGCTGCCCGTGTCCCCAGGGGTGGCTCCGCAGCCCCCATTGGGCAGAAACCACAACCAATGAGAGCTGCAGAGGGTGGTGCCTGCAGGCACGAAGGCAGCATGCACGCTGCCCGTGCGCCTAGAGGCCGCAGGGACCTGGCAGTTGCTTCACTGGAGCCACTGTAAGCACCACCAGAACCCCGTACCCCCTCCTTCACCTCAACCCCTGCTGCAGCCCGGAGTCCCCTCCCATACCCGAAATCTCTCAGCTCTGGCCGCACTCCAGAGCCTCCACACCCCCAGCCAGAGCCCCCACACCCCAGCCCAGAGCCCTCTTTTTCACCCCAAACCCCTCATCCCTAGCCCAGAGCTCATACCCCCTCCTGAATCCCAACCCCCTGTCCCAGTCTGGTGAAAGTGACTGAGGGTGGGGAAGAGTGAGTGACGGAGGGAGGGGGGATGGAGCGAGTGGGGGCAGGGCCTCAGAGAAGGGGCATGACAGGGGTGTTCGGTTTTGTGTGATTAGAAAGTTGGCAACACTACCGCTTAATGTGTAAATATCATAGGCTGATTTTTCAGAAGTGTTGAGCAACTTTTTTTGGTTTCACTTGTGGATACTCGGAACTTGTGAAAATGAGGCTCCAGACATTGAACAAATGGATCAAAAATCTGGCTAGCCTAAACCCCAAAGATGGTTGTAGTTCCAAAGACAGAAATTAGTTGAACTAATGGTTTGTAGGGAAGTTTGTATTCTCCGGGAAATTTTTTTCAGGGCTTAATTATTTTAAATATATGTATTATTTGTTGGTGGAAAGATTGAAGCGGATAGTTATCTACCAGCTCCCCAAAGATTAATTTGTGGGGAAAAGTGTTGCCAGAATTAAATCTTTTACATGGAGGGTGAGTGAGGCCATCTGTCACTATTACTCTGTGCTGCTTTTCTGATGCTGTTAGAAACGGATAGTCGAAGAATTCTCCCTCTGCTGCAGGTAAAGCCTGTTTCAAGTCCTTGTGCACTGATATTGAAGTGAGACATGGGTACTCCAGGGAAAGTGGCATTGTGAGATAAAGTGCTCTCATACATGCATATAGCTTAAATGCCTTCTTGGATAAAGATAAATCAAATGTTAATTGTAAATCTGGATTCCACTTATATATTTTTTTCTTACACTGAATTAGACTAAATTCTTTTATCTGAACACATACATCTTCTGTGGTTATCCACCATAAAAATGTTCCTTTGAAATAGTTCTGTGATTATGCAAATACATTGTTTTAACAGAGGGAAGAATAGATTTTGGAAACTGATTAGGAAGAATGTTCTTTTTTCTAGATTAAGACTCTGAGGGCAACAGTTGATTTCATCATTTGTTCTGAAGAAGGGCATTACAGGTCCACATTTTTCTCATCTGTTAAATAATCAGTTTGACTAAAATAGCAGTTTTAATCTGTTTTAATGATGTTTTCCCTGTGTGGAAGGGGCTATGAGATATTTAAGTCTAAAGGTCTATTAATAATTGACTAAGTTATGGGAATTGTTTACAAATCAGACAGTGACTGTTGGTTTCCATTGCTAATTATGTATAGCTGACCTTTATTCTTGGTTTAAAGTGTAATTAAGGAATACATGCCACTGTGTTCAAAAAACAATAAAACGATGTCATGCACTGATTGCATTATAGTGAGTGGCAGGTACAAATGAAACATTTGTATTTTAACCAATGTACCTTTTCTTAAGAAAATACCATGTATTTCCAGGCTTTATTTAAGGACCTCATCAAATATTTTTCTGGTACAGTTCTAAAATAATATTTGCGAGATCCCTATGTAAACGTGATTTTGGCGAGCAAGATGCTGCCTTGCTTTTTGGCCAGTGTAGGTAAGACCAAACTCTCTTGTTTCTTTTTCTTTTTTTTATCCTGGTGGTATCTGAGCACCTAAATACATACAATGAATAGATAGATAATATATGATGGTGTGGTATAAAGACTGTATTGACATAACTTTTTAATATGCATATTACTTACACTGGTTTTTCAGATGATCCCAAAAAAGTGCTCATAAAACATTCATTCCAGACTACTCCATGGTGTATTCTCTGTATAGGATACCACATTTTACAAATTTTTTATTAGAGACTTTCATATACCTCCCACTGTAAAGCCAGACTCCGTTATTTACTGTGTGTCCATCTTTAGAGGTCTCAGAGAAGAGAGAAGTATTAAACAGTCAATTTTTCTGACCTTCTGAAATAGATTTTCTGTTCACAATAACATGATTCCTAAGGACTCATATCTCTGGATCTGCCAGGGGTACACATAAGTGTTGTGTGCTGCTGGGGAACCTCTGCTTTCCAGTAGCACATATTGTAAGATTAGGGTTGGAAGAGACCTCAGGAGGTCATCTATATCCTCTGCTTCTAGGCTTGATGGTTTCAGATATTGGCACTTATACCTGTCACTGGTCCAGGATTGAATATTGTCCATCAATCTTGGAGGCAGTGCATTTTTAAAGGGGATTTTTATACTTGAGGGGAAAGGAAAAGATTTTTCTCTGTCTGGTGGTGGTGATGGCGGCAGTTGGTTTTTGAAAGGAAGCTGTGGGGAGCTGCTCAGAAGTTTTGAAGGTCAGAAGTAGTTCCAGTGGAGATGCATTTGAAGGCAGAGTGATGCAGAGGTGGTCAAAGTTGCATGATAAAGAGAGTGTATAACATAGGTTTCACTTCTATCCATATTCTTTATGCCATTTTGCAATGCTGTGCTGTATACCAGGGCTCCCAAAGCATTCCTGAGAGTAACACTATCTAATTCCATATAAATCAAACATTAAAACTGCTGGAAAGTTGTGTTCACGTGTCCTTGCTTTTTTGTTCCTACTCTTGCACTGGATTGCTCTCTTAGCAGGAGGCACCTGCTGAAGAGGGCATCTTGGTCCTTACTCAGCACTAACAATCTTGGTCCTTACTCAGCACTAACAATCTTGGTCCTTACTCAGCACTAACAATCTTTGTCTTGATTACTATTGATTCCATGGTGATGCAGGTATGATAAATGTATAGATGGGTCAATCTGAGGGAGATTGACCCTTACAAGGGCTCAGATACTAACAATGAGTGCTGTGTAAATGTTTAGATAGCACAAGACTATGCCAAGGCACGATAATTAGTGGGGAAATGAATGCTGCCAATGCATAGCCAATTCTTATGTCAATTGCAGTGCTTATTCCGGTCTGCTCTAAAGTGCAATAACTCGTGAACTGTAGTTCTGAATTTCTTCTGCAGCCAATCTATCATTTAGTCACTATGGTTGAATTTTATAAAAATAATCCTATCCCACCTTTTTCTTACAGTTGCAGTGTTTGAGCCATAAATTCCAATTAGAGTAATGCAGTGCTTTTAAAGAGAAGAAAGTAAGCAAGAAAAATGTACCTCCAAACAGAACAAGGGCGCAGTTGAGAAAAGAGTGGCTAGAGCACTGATACTTGGTAAATAACCTGTCCTGCCATACTGTATGGGTAAAAGATGTCACAACATTGGGGGAAAAGTATAAACACAAGCACATGCACTCTCTCACCGAAGCAAATACAAGGC
This sequence comes from Dermochelys coriacea, assembly GCF_009764565.3. Classification (NCBI taxonomy): domain Eukaryota; kingdom Metazoa; phylum Chordata; order Testudines; family Dermochelyidae; genus Dermochelys; species Dermochelys coriacea. Next base: position 108,282,509 of record NC_050075.1, on the reverse strand, counting down.
TAGCTGAAAAGAAACCACAGCTTTCTCTGCAAGAAATTGGGTTAAAAAATAATGACCAGTATTTGAGGGAAAACACTGCCCCTCCTGAGCACAGTTAGCTGATGTCTGCTCAGACCGGGCTTCCAGTGAGTACATTTTTATAATTGTCCCCAGAGCACTTGGCTAGTAGCATGCTGTGGAGTCTTGTTTTGGTACACATGTCCTTCTCTGACACCTTCCATATGAGGATCTCAAAGCAACTTACAAACAGTAAGGAATGTACCCCCACTGAGTCAGTAGTGACTTACCAAAGATCTCAAAAACCCTGTGTAGATCTTAGTTCTACTTCCAATAGTATGCTTTAACCACACCTCTAACCTTCCTTTCCAAGGCTTTGTTTTAATGCTAGTAACAGGGTGATATTGACAGTTTCAAAAGGACACTAATTTACAAAAAGATGATTTCCTTTAACATATGTATTGTGTTCTAACCTGTGTGACACAGTTCCTCCCCTATCTTAGTGGGTCTTGCGCTTATTGGCGGATTTGCTCACCTTGGAGCTTCACGGCAGCCCTCAGTTTGGCTGTTAACATGAATCCACAGTCCAGGTCAACTCCTCCTGTGTCTGACCTGGAGTTGGGAGGTTTGAGAGGAACCAGGGTCCACCCTCTACTCCGGGTTCCAGCCCAGGGCCCTGTGGGATGCAGCTGTCTAGAGAGCCTCCTGGAACAGCTGTGCAACACTACAACTCCCTGGGCTACTTCCCCATGGCCTCCTCCCAACACCTTCTTTATCCTCACCACAGGACCTTCCTCCTGGTGTCTGATAATGCTTGTATCCCTCAGTCCTCCAACAGTCCACGTTCTCACTCTCAGCTCCTAGTGCCTCTTGCTCCCAGCTCCTTACATGCGCACCACAAACTGAAGTGAGCTCCTTTTTAAACCCAGGTGCCCTGATTAGCCTGCCTTAATTGATTCTAGCAGCTTCTTGATTGGCTGCAGGTGTTCTAATCAGCCTGTCTTAATTGTCTCCAGAAGGTTCCTGATTGTTCTGGAACCTTCTCTGTTACCTTACCCAGGGAAAAGGGACCTACTTGACCTGGGGCTAATATATCTGCCTTCTCTTGTAGCCATCTAGCCCGACCCTGTCACACCTGCTTAAAGAGGGATTAAAATCCGGCTGTTTTGGGACTCACTTGTGATTGCCCAGGATTGGTGAAAACAAATTTAAAAGGCCATTAGAACACAGAACAAAAGTTACAAGCAAACAGTCGCATTTCTCTAATGTTCTGTTTCTTTTCCAATTATTCATCTAAGATTTGGTGCATAATCGATTTGTAAAAAAGAAAAGGAATACTTGTGGCACCTTGGAGACTAACAAATTTATTTGAGCATAAGCTTTCGTGAGCTACAGCTCACTTCATCGGATGCATTCGGTGGAAATCGATTTGTAGTTCACCATAGAAAGATCAAGACTACAGCAGAGGCATTGTAATCACCTTTCTCTTCCTGTTACCCTATACAAAGAAGTCAAAATCTTGCATTTGGCATCCAAGTTGTTGCTTTGTTGACAGATTGACTTCAGAAGTGTACATTGTGATCTTACTGAATGGTAAGAAAGTGTAAGGGAAAAGGACTAAGTTCATACAAAACTATCTTTGAAAACTTTCAAGATGATTTGGAATAGGATTGTTTACATATTAAATTGAAAATGTATCTCACTGTAATGTTATGACTTCAGATTTCAATGCCTAAAAGCGAGGACATATTAATATTAAAACTGTTGTAACAATTGGCATGCTGCCCCCCTTTTGCCTGTGCATTATGATACAGGCTTTAATCTTTGATACCATACAGTTTCTCAAATATAATATATGATGCACACTTTTTTACAGTTGTTTAATTTTGGCAATTATTTCATTTAAATTACTTGAAAACTTTTTCTACAAGACCTGAACAATATAAATCTGTATTGTATGTGATTCTGGGTTTACCAAATGGGACTTGTGCTCCTAACTCCCACAGGCACTTCTGAAAATCTCCTTCTAACTTGAGTAAATGTATATATATATTTTTGGTATAAAGGATACTCTTGAAAGTTAATGTGCCTGTTAATGGTGAGAAAGAGGTGCTGAAGTCAGGGAACCAGCCTTGGAGTAGTGGGGCAAGAAAAGTGGGGAATCCTGTATACACCCGGATGTAGCAACTCTCTCATGGGGAGAAAAGGAAAATCTCATGGATTGATAGATTCCGAGGCCAGAAGGGACCATTGTAATCGTCTAGTCTGACCTCCTGTGTAACACTGCCCAGAAAACGTCCACAAAATAATTCCTAGAGCAGATCTTTTAGAGCAGTAATTCCCAAACTAGGGGCTCCGCTTGTTCAGGGAAAGCCCCTGGCTGGCCGGACCGGTTTGTGGGAGCTGCGATCAGCCAAACCTGCGAACGCAGCAGGTAAACAAACTGGCCTGGCTTGCCAGGGGCTTTCCCTGAACAAGCGGCACCCCTAGTTTGGGAACCACTGTTTTAGAAGACCGCCAAATCTTGAGTTAAAAATTGTCAATGATGGAGAATCCACCATGGCAGTTGGTTCATTTTTCCAGTAATTAATTACTCTCATTGTTAAAAATTTACACATTATTTTCCAGTCTGAATTTGTCTAGCTTCATTTTGGATCATGTTATACCTCTTTCTCTGCTACATTGAAGAGCTCATTATTAAATATTTGTTTCCCATGATTAAGACCATGAGCTTTTCACGGAGGTTACAGATTCCGGGACCTTCATGACTTCTGCAGCGGCCGGTGTGGCTGGCCCGGGGTCCACATGAGCTGCTTGAGCAGCTTCTGGGTTAGCTGCACAGGCCACTGCCCCTCCCTTCCCCCCCCCAGCAGCAGGAGTTTCGGTTTGGGAGGGGGCTCAGGGCAGGGGGTTGGAGTGTAGGGAGGGTGAGGGCTCATGGCGGCGCTTACCTTGGGGTGGCTCCCTGGAAATGGTGACATGTCCTTCCCTCAGCTCCTAGGTGGAGGCACGGCCAAGTGGCTCCATGCACTGCCTCCATCTGCAGGTGCTATCCCATTGGCCGCGGGTCTTGGGCAGCGCACCCTTCCCCTCTCCACAACAGTGGGGATCCTCCCCCCGAGCACTTATGGCACCACTGGGCTACCCGCCGCACCCCTCCCCCAAAGCACCCAAGATTTAGTCAGGAGTATATAGAACAAGTCATGGACAGGTCACAGGTTGTGAATTTTTGTTTACTGCCAGTGACCTGACCATGACTTTTACTTAAAATACCCGTGACTAAAATGTAGCTTTACCTATGAGGTAAAGATTTACAGACTGTGATCAAATAATCCCTTAACCGTTTCTTTGTTAAATGAAGTAGATTGAGCTCTTTGAGTCTATTGCTCTAATGCAGAGGTTCTCAAACTGTGGGTTGGGACCGCAAAGTGGGTTATGACCCCATTTTAATGGGGTCGCCAAGGCTGGTGTTAGACATGCTGGGACCTGGGACCAAAGCCCAACAGCTTAGCTCTGGGTGGTGGGGCCCAGGATACAGGGCCCCCTCCTAGGGCTGAAGCCCTTGGGTTTTGGGGACCCGCCCCAACCTGGGGCGACAGGGCTCAGGCTTTGGCCCTCCCCACCAGGGCAGTGGGGCTCAGGCTTTGATCCCCCCTCTGGGGGTTGTGTAGTTATTTTTGTTGTCCAAAGGGGGACATGGTGCAATGAAATTTGAGAACCCCTTCTCTTAGGTAGGTTTTCTAATCCTTGAACCATTCTCATGGGTCTTCTCTGAACCTTCTCCAATTTGTCATCATCCTTCTTGAACTGTGGATACCACAACTGGACCCAGTATTCCAGCAGTGATCACACCAGTGCCAATACAGATTTAAAATAATCTCTCTACTTTTATTCGAGATGCACCTGGTTAAACATTCCAGGATTGCATTAGCTCTTTTGGCCACAGTATCATATTGGGAGCTCTTGTTCAGCTGATTATCCACCATAACCCCCAAATTGTTTTCAGAGTCGCTGCTTCCTGGGATAGAGTCCCCTATCATGTAAGTATGACCAACAATCTTTGTTCCCAGATGTGTACAATATTCACATTAAAACGGTTGTTTGTTTGTGCCGTGTTTATCAAGCGATTGAGATTGCTCTGAATCAGAGATCTGTTCTCTTCATTATTTACCTCTTCCCCAATTTCTGTGTTATCTGCAAACTTTATCTGTGATGATTTTGTTTTCTTCCATGTCATTGATTGATATGTTAACTAGCATAGGGCCAAGAACGAGTCTCTGTTGGACCCCGCTGGAAACATACCCTCTTAATGATGATTCCTCATTTACAGTTACATTTTGAGATCTATCAGTTAGATAATTTTTAATCCCTTTAATATGTTCCATGTTAATTTTATATTTAAGTTTTTTTAATCAAAATGTCATGTGGTACCGAGTCAAATACCTTACCAAAGTCTAAATATATAACGTCAACACTATTATCTTTATCAACCAAATTTGTAATCTCACCAGAAAAAGATACCAAGTTAGTTTGACAAGATTTATTTTCTATAAACCCATGTTGATTTGCATTAACTACATTACCTTCCTTTAATTTTTTACTAACCGAGTCCTGTATCAGTGAATCCATTATCTTGCCCGGGATCGATTTCAGGCTGACATCTTTACCCCTTTTACAAATTGGCACAACGGTAGTTTTCTTCCAGTCTTCTGAAACTTCCCCAGTGCTCCAGTTTGCCAAGATGGAGTTAGAGTAAATGAGAGAAAAATATGTATATGTAAGAAACGAACAGTAAATGGCATACAAGCAAAATCTTATTCTTCAGTGAGGACATTCACCACTGACTTTTGTGAGATTCTGTCATCACTTCATATAGGCACTTGATATATCTTCTCTAACCTGCTTTGTCTTTGCCTCTGGTAGTTCACAAGATGCACGGGACAGGGAATGCTTTATGTTTCTACAGCTCTGAGCATTCCATTCATGCTTATTTATTAAGTGACATCAATTTTAATGATTAGAGGGCCAAACACCTCTCTTCTGGTGTGCTGATACAACATGTGCATAATACTCTTCTTGAAGGAACAAGTATATGTCCAATCTCAGTTCTGGGTGGGATGCTCTGTTTCCTGCCTTGATAAATGTAAAAGTACTAAGCGGAGAGCAGCAGGTACTACAATATCGACAGCAACACCTGATGCTTAAGCAGCCTTGTTTCGTATTCCCCCAGGTAGGTGTTATGAGCATTTCTTCATATTTGGAGTTAGGGAGAATCTCTCTCCCTTGCATTGAACTCCTTGTCAGCCATTACAGTATTTATGGCCATAATGGAGGCTGCAGCAGCTAAACTGAGACAGAATGGAATGTATGTACATCCATATCTCAATAAGAAAAGGAGTACTTGTGGCACCTTAGAGACTAACAAATTTATTAGAGCATAAGCTTTCGTGAGCTACAGCTCACTTCATCGGATGCATTTGGTGGAAAAAACAGAGGAGAGATTTATATACACACACACAGAGAACATGAAACAATGGGTTTATCATACACACTGTAAGGAGAGTGATCACTTAAGATAAGCCATCACCAGCAGCAGGGGGGGAAAGGAGGAAAACCTTCCATGGTGACAAGCAGGTAGGCTAATTCCAGCAGTTAACAAGAATATCAGAGGAACAGTGGGGGGTGGGGTGGGGGGGAGAAATACCATGGGGAAATAGTTTTACTTTGTGTAATGACTCATCCATTCCCAGTCTCTATTCAAATCTAAGTTAATTGTATCCAGTTTGCAAATTAATTCCAATTCAGCAGTCTCTCCTTGGAGTCTGTTTTTGAAGCTTTTTTGTTGAAGTATAGCCACTCTTAGGTCTGTGATCGAGTGACCAGAGAGATTGAAGTGTTCTCCAACTGGTTTTTGAATGTTATAATTCTTGACGTCTGATTTGTGTCCATTCATTCTTTTACGTAGAGACTGTCCAGTTTGGCCAATGTACATGGCAGAGGGGCATTGCTGGCACATGATGGCATATACCACATTGGTAGATGCGCAGGTGAACGAGCCTCTGATAGTGTGGCTGATGTGATTAGGCCCTATGATGGTATCCCCTGAATAGATATGTGGACAGAGTTGGCAACGGGCTTTGTTGCAAGGATAGGTTCCTGGGTTAGTGGTTCTGTTGTGTGGTGTGTGGTTGCTGGTGAGTATTTGCTTCAGATTGGGGGGCTGTCTGTAAGCAAGGACTGGACTAAAAACACCATCCTAGCCACTATGGATGTAGAAGCCCTCTACACCAACATTCCACACAAAGATGGACTACAAGCCGTCAGGAACAGTATCCCCGATACTGTCACGGCTAACCTGGTGGCAGAACTTTGTGACTTTGTCCTGACCCATAACTATTTCACATTTGGTGACAATGTATACCTTCAAATCAGCGGCACTGCGATGGGTACCCGCATGGCCCCACAGTATGCCAACATTTTTATGGCTGACTTAGAACAACGCTTCCTCAGCTCTCGTCCCCTAATGCCCCTACTCTACTTGCGCTACATTGATGACATCTTCATCATCTGGACCCATGGAAAAGAAGCTCTTGAGGAATTCCACCATGATTTCAACAATTTCCATCCCACCATCAACCTCAGCCTGGACCAGTCCACACAAGAGATCCACTTCCTGGACACTACGGTGCTAATAAGCGATGGACACATAAACACCACCCTATATCGGAAACCTACTGACCGCTATTCCTACCTACATGCCTCTAGCTTTCATCCAGATCATACCACTCGATCCATTGTCTACAGCCAAGCGCTACGATATAACCGCATTTGCTCCAACCCCTCAGACAGAGACAAACACCTACAAGATCTCTATCATGCATTCCTACAACTACAATACCCACCTGCTGAAGTGAAGAAACAGATTGACAGAGCCAGAAGAGTACCCAGAAGTCACCTACTACGGGACAGGCCCAACAAAGAAAACAGAACGCCACTAGCCATCACCTTCAGCCCCCAACTAAAACCTCTCCAACGCATCATCAAGGATCTACAACCTATCCTGAAGGACGAGCCATCGCTCTCTCAGATCTTGGGAGACAGACCAGTCCTTGCTTACAGACAGCCCCCCAATCTGAAGCAAATACTCACCAGCAACCACACACCACACAACAGAACCACTAACCCAGGAACCTATCCTTGCAACAAAGCCCGTTGCCGACTCTGTCCACATATCTATTCAGGGGATACCATCATAGGGCCTAATCACATCAGCCACACCATCAGAGGCTCGTTCACCTGCGCATCTACCAATGTGATATATGCCATCATGTGCCAGCAATGCCCCTCTGCCATGTACATTGGCCAAACTGGACAGTCTCTACGTAAAAGAATGAATGGACACAAATCAGACGTCAAGAATTATAACATTCAAAAACCAGTTGGAGAACACTTCAATCTCTCTGGTCACTCGATCACAGACCTAAGAGTGGCTATACTTCAACAAAAAAGCTTCAGGAACGGACTCCGGCGGGAGACTGCTGAATTGGAATTAATTTGCAAACTGGATACAATTAACTTAGGCTTGAATAGAGACTGGGAATGGATGAGTCATTACACAAAGTAAAACTATTTCCCCATGGTATTTCTCCCTCCCACCCCACCCCCCACTGTTCCTCTGATATTCTTGTTAACTGCTGGAATTAGCCTACCTGCTTGTCACCATGAAAGGTTTTCCTCCTTCCCCCCCCTGCTGTTGGTGATGGCTTATCTTAAGTGATCACTCTCCTTACAGTAAAAAGAAAAGGAGTACCGGTGGCACCTTAGAGACTCCTTACAGTGTGTATGATAAACCCATTGTTTCATGTTCTCTGTGTGTGTGTATATAAATCTCTCCTCTGTTTTTTCCACCAAATGCATCCGATGAAGTGAGCTGTAGCTCACGAAAGCTTATGCTCTAATAAATTTGTTAGTCTCTAAGGTGCCACAAGTACTCCTTTTCTTTTTGCGAATACAGACTAACACGGCTGCTACTCTGAAACCATATCTCAATAGTTTATTTTACAGCTAATAGTGCCTGGTGTCGCAACGTGTGAAATATTTGAATCACATCTTTATTTGTTACAAAAAAGCCATCTGATACCATCATAACCTATTCCTTCCTTGCATTCGATTTTCAGTAGTAAATTTGGATTGTGTTTTTAGTCATGTTTTGCCGCTTTGAATGAGAACAGTTCTCTTGGGCCAGATGGCATCTGCCACTGAAGTAGTACCTTGGTCAAAATTACTAGATCAGCCATTTCAATATGTGTTTCCAAGATCTGGAAAGTTCAGGAGAATAGATCTTTAGACAACTTATCTCTCCCTGGGGATTCTGAAAACAAATAATTAGATGAATTGAGGGGAGGGAGAGGAGTAGGAAGCTAGTCCAGGAAATACTACCTTCTAAACTTAAAAACAAAACAAAACAAAAAAACCTGGTAGCCCTTACACACACAGGACAGCGGTCAAAATTTTGTTCTCATTTAAGACAAATGATGAAAAATTTATTGTGGTATTTCTGGTAACATGTAGCCTAAACAGCAGGAGTAAATTATTAAATGTATAAGTTTTCAAATTCTTTACATTTATTCTTGATTTAAATATTTTAGAAGTCATATAGTGCAGTATCAATTTAGTTCTCTTGTATTCCTTCTAAATATATGCTGAGCTAATTTTTAAGGTAAGGTATTTAAAATTTCTCTAGGTAAGAAGGTCTGTAGTTTCTAAAGAAGGGATCTTCAGCCTGTTGAGCACATGAGGAAGGCCAAACTGAACAGTCACACAGAATGCCAAAGGGTGTCAGTTTAGAGAGATGCTCCAGAGCCAGTGCTGTAGGTCTAACTTATTTGTGATATTAAACTGAATAAATGTCTAACAAGTAAAGACCATATTCTCCTTCAAACAAAGAAAGGATATTGTCATGTAATATGGATACATTTCCCTATTTTGACCAAAAGGCTACTGTATAGAAGGGCCAAGGTTACTAACTAGCTCAAATGGTGAGAACCCCTCCTAAAAAACATTTCTTTCCTGAGTCCTGGAAGTCCTAATCCCTGTACGCCAGGAAAGCGTAGAAATGGATGAGAGAAAAATATTTTAACAAAGAAAACGAAACCAAAATGGTAGAATAGCATGACACATGCTAAACATTCCCACTCAGCTATGCTATTTATTGTTCCATTGTTATATGTCATCATTCTTCTGTACGTTGGCCACCTTATTTGTGCTTTTTGTGGCCAGACTGCAGTCTTACTGGGTTTTTTAAAGTACCTAGAATATAGTGTGTATTATATAAATAGTCTTCTGGTAAATCAGGTGGGTCCTAGTTGCTAACCAGACTGGAATACTTGGGTGCTACTGCTGCATCTTCAAGTAAATGTCCTCCAAGTACTTGGATGCTAAGCATCTGCCACCAGCTGCAGTTCTAGTCTGAGTCCAATGTTGTATGACTCTGATTCAGACTGATTTCTTCACTTTGATAACTTTTCCTGACAGAAAGGGCAAAATCTACAAAGGAGCGAAGATGTTCAGAGAATTCAGCTCTCTATCCATAGTCTGGTTTTGCTTTTCTACCTACTAAGTCTTTTATCCAACTGTTACGAACTTTCAGGTGCTATCACGTTTCTATACTTCAATCAGTTGGTTGGATTCCCTGAGCAATTCATGAGAAAGGGGCACAAAATCTTCAGTTGGCCCAGGAAGGAGATAAATACCTGATAGTACATTTCCAAACAGGATCTCCCCATATGAATTGGTCATTATCAAGATCTAGATCTCTCAGTCTAGGGGAGTAGTAAATTTGCAACTCTTTAGTCTCCTATTCAGAACATCTATCATTAAGGGTGTGATGCATTTGGTTAGACAACCCACAAGTCTTCGGCAAAAAAAACCTACATTTGTTGGAAGGTGAGATATTCTTGAACGTACAGAGAAGAATTTATCTTCTGTTAATTCTGAAGAGGGGGGCAGAGCAGTCTTTCCGTTTAAAGTCCACCATTGCTAGTGCTTCCTCTTGTGGGTTCTTCCCTCCAGAGGATTTAGACTTTAACAAATTATTGTCAAGTGTTATCACTGACGAGTAGTTCCTCAGAAAACTTCTATTTTGTAAAAGAGAAAATGAATCTAAATAGTCCCCTAAATTCTTTGTTAGAAGATAGTAAGGACTGGAACATGCATTTGATATTGAGTCTTTGTTACCATAGATGGCATATATTATATTGTACAACTAAAGAGTATATGAAAATCCAGGCTCTGCACCATGGCTAGCGGTAGTTCCTGTAGATTTAAAAGTCTCTTCTTCTCATTTAAGGGAATATGTTATTTTTAAATGATTGAAGCCAAAGAAAATTAGATGCTGTCTTCCACAAAGCACAAGATTACACTATTAATATTAGCATTGCTCTGTTTTATTTAAAAGCTTTGGGATTATAGAATATGGAATTGAAACGAGTCCTCATTTGAGTTACCTACAAAACAGAAAAAGATGTCAGACTGGAGACTAATCTATAATGCAGAGTGTTTCTCTGCTTAGTACTCATGTCATCAGTTGTAAAGCTTTATGGGTAATCCTCTGGTCAAGGAATTTTTCTTCAAAATTTTTAATGACTCTATTTAAGGGCCATCATCTTTTTGGAGACAAAATTTGACTAAGGACAAAAGATTTGGTAGCTTGAATAAGGTTCTCGGTTTCCCCCTCGGCAGACTAGACTGTTCTTTCATCAGGAACTATACTCTGAAATCTAGATTTGGGTCTCCTTTTCAGTGCTTTTATCCTGATAGAGGACAAGAGATTGTCTTAGAACGCACCTATATGTTCAAACCTGAAAGAAGCTAGATGTAATGGATCTACTCTCTTCTGTTGACCCCTTCAATGGACAGGATGGCTTATTTCCAGAGAGCAGGAAAATACATAATGAAGGACAAATGGATATTTCCATTATTCAGCATTCTTAATAGTTGGACTATTTTGTCTTTAATTTTATTCCATTTAGTAGCTTCAAAAGGTGCAATAAACAAATAATGTTGGATTCACTTTGTCATTTATATGAAATTAAAATTTGTTGTCCATTCTCTACTCCTTGAAGGGTGTGTAGAGGTGCTTTCTGTTCTTTCTAATTTCAGAAAGAATAGAGGAGTTAAGATCTTTACTGCATCTCAAATGGGTGAAATCTTACATCACATACAAGCACTTGAATATGGACACTGAAATCATTCTTTGCTGCAGTATCAGTAGTAACAGTAAATCTTTTGTCATGGGCAGTTTTCATTACAAAGCACAGTCATGTTCAAATAAACATTAAAACCATAACCCCTTTCAGGCCAGCACCTTGTGTTTGACACTTCCAAAGGCAAAATTTACCTTTTAAAGGATCATTTTTAAAATGCTTTCCATAACAAAGGTAGCTTGCTGCAGTCTGTAATATTATTTATCTTTTTATCTAGCATCTCCCATATGCAGATCTCAGAGCAGTTTTCAAAGCTGGATGAATTTCGCCTCGCCTTATCCCGGTGTGGTTGGTAGGTAGGTAGGTCAATATTACCCCACTTTACAGATTTGGAAAGTTAGGAACAGAGAGGTGAAGCAGTCTGTCCAACAGTATTGAAGGCAGCTGGCAGATCAAAAGAAATCACTGGTATTGGCATCCTTCCATCTGCAAGAGACAGTGGAACTTGCAGTCTATGATGTAGATGGTTTAAAAATCCTCTTATGAGCAGAATTTTTACTCCTAAAATGGAGGAGAGGCAGGGAGACTGTGAAGTCTCCTAGGAACTTCACTATTGCTATTGATTTTATAAAAAGATGCTCATATTAAGGTGATGGGCGGCAGTATAAAATTCTTTGATAGATAGGAGTGCAGATCAAAATCTCCTCCTCCTTTCTAAATCAGCTTTGCCATCCCAGCTGGGGATACCTGTTTGAAAACTGAAGACCCACTCCTCCATGCATTCTTGAAAATGGCCCCTCCATAGCTTAGGAATTCAAAGCTGGTATATTTTGTAAATGGGAAGGAAAGGACTGAGGAATGTGGGTGAACATGGAGAAGGAGGTTGTGTATCCAAGGAGTTTTGGTGGGTAAGGGAGACGCACATCAGGGAATGAAATGTAGAATCCAGATTTGAGATTTCAAAACTGAATGATTCCTGTGGCACCAAGGGTCTACTGGGCCGTGAGGATTATCAGGTGGAGGAGCCTGGGAGACCCTAGTCTTTCTGCCTGGTCTTTTCTGGAGTTGCTGTTAAGAGGAGAGGGAGCACCAGAGAATGAGGTCTTACATAGGCCTCCTTGTGGCTCTTCCTCACTGACGTAGGGCCTCCATATGGAAAGTGGGAGGGCAGGTTGTTGGTCTCACTGTCAAAGGCAGTCTGTGCTAGGTCTAGGGAAGAGAGAGGGGCCGGGCATGCCTTAGAATACCCCCCTTCTGTCATTAAGTTCTAGATTTATTGTGCTCAAATTTTTAAGAGGCTCTGGATATATATTGAACCTTTCAATAAATATACAGTACCTTCAAAATGAGCTGTCTGAATGAATTTGCAGTATTCATTGTGGATCTCTCCAGTCCACAGTATAAGGAAAAAGAAATCTGCAACCTTGTAAATTGCTAGAATGAGGTTACTGACACAGTGTCTGTCCTATACCAGGCACGAGGCCTACTTGACTGGCATCAAGAAAGCCTGGGGACTAGAGATGTCAGAATTACTCTGTGCAACCTTCTTGCCAATCTTTCCCATCAAAACAGAAGATTGGAAACAGGTCAGCAGTAAGATTGTCCATGTGCAGAGATGGTTTCCCATTTACTAGGGAGAGACTATCACACAGTTACCTTAGACCTAAATTATTAAAGGCTTTATGAGGAGGATCTTACGTGCATCAGTCAGAGGTTATGGGCTTAATTTAGGAATTCAATACCCTGTGTTATGCAGGAGATCAGACTGGATGATCATATAATGATCCCTTCCTGCCTTAAAATTTATGGAACCAGTGCAGATAACAGAAGGTAGATCATCTGATCCCTTTCCCATTTACTGTGGAGCAACAAGAATGTTATGCTTCCTCTGGTGGCTCAGCTGCAACAGTTAACTAATAATAAATGTTATTTGCAGAGCAGGGCTGATATAATTGAAGCTGGAGGTTGTTTGGTATGATAAGGTGCTATGCAAGTTTTGTGTTAGGCTGGAGTCTGTTCTATTTGAAACACGGAAAAAATATTGGACAAATGAAAGAGAATTAAATCAGTTTGGAGAAGGGATGCTTATTGTCAAGTTTCTGAGCTGGTATTGAGCAGAAAAGTAAACAAATAAAAAAACCCAACTAATGATTTGCCGCAGCATCCTTTTTAATCTAAAGCTAATTCATCGAAATCGAGGTGCACAAAATACTCTAAGTATCTCGGACTCTATTTTGGCCATTAGTTGCCCTTTTTGCAAGTGACAGGAATTTTCCAGCAGCACCTAGACAGTGAGGCATGTAGAATCTGCAGCAGCTCAGCGATATGTACATTCAATAGCTCAGTGGGTGAGTCCAGTAGTTATAAAATGTACCTACGTTACGGACAGACAAAAGATTTTTTTTTTACTTTTTAACTCTGAACAAAAAAGTTAACTTCCTTTCAGTATGAAATCTAAACGCTGATAGGACATATAGCGTATAAATTCACATAGTTCTTGGATGAGTAGATCTCACTTCATTTTCTCTGTTGAGAGTCAGAGGACATCTATTCTAGCAGAACCTGTGATATCATCCACTTTGCAGACAGTTGTATGACTGCAAAATAAAATACCAAGCTGATTCCAGTAGTTTGGGAGCTGGGCTTTGTGCTGAATAGGAGTAAAACAAAACCAGCTTTATGAGGGGGTGGTTTCTGTGCTTCTCCAGAGGAGCTGTTGGGAAGTCTAAATTATAGATTTTCTGAAGGCTATTTGAGCAAGACTAAAAGTATGTGGGTGGGGGTGTTACTGGCAGAGCAATTGTTGGAAATCTCAGATGGTTGTTCAAAAAAAATTAAAAGTTTCCATTAGCTGATGAAGCAGAACCAGTGGGAGGTCTGTAAAGTCTGTTCAGCCTCAGTACAGGAAAGCAGATTGCTCATCACAGGGAGAAAATATGGGGTACTAATGGGCTCTTTTAGCAGAGAAAGGCAGAACAGGAGCCAATGGCTGGAATCTGAAGCCAGACAAATTCAAATTAGAAACCAGGCGCACATTTCTAACCACTAGAACAAACTCCCAAAGGAAGTGGTAGATTCTTCATCTCATGAAGTCTTCAAATCAAGACTAGTTGCTTTTCTGGAAGATGGTTTAATCAAACACAAGCTATTTGGCTCATGCAACGATAACTGAGTGACACTTAGCGGTCTCTTCTGGCCTCAAACTCAATTAATCTGAATCTGAGAAACCGGCTCACTAAATGCAGATATTTTGGATAGTATTGGTCCCAGCATCACAGGTGTGCCTGTAAGGACCATCAGATCATTGAGTCTGAACTCCTGTAGGTCACACGTCACTAACACTACCCAGTCAACCCTACACCAAGTCTAACAGCCAAAATTAGACCAAAAAATTAAAGCCCACAGAAGTCTAAAATACTATGTTCCACAAGTGGCAAATAGGAGTGACCAAGCTGCACCAACTCCCCAGGCCCCTGCAATGGCAGGGGATTAAGTGAGCTCTGCTCCATTGATCCAAGGAAGCAACCTGCACCTATTTGCAGAGGAAGGCAAAAAAAACCCAGGTTCCCTGCCAATCTGAGCTGAGTGAAAATTCCTTCCTGATTCTGAATATGGTGATCAGTTAGACCCTGAGCATGTGAGCAAGACCCCCCAGCCAAGCACCTGAGAGATAGTATTCTCAGAGCACTATCCCATCCCATCAGGTGTCCCATCTCTAGCCCTGGCCATCTCTGATGCTTTGAAGAAGGAGACAAGGAGAGGAGGGGACACCAAACAAACTCAGAATACATCTCAACAAAGCACTGGGGTTTCTGTTTTGATCAAATCGGGGGGATTTGATAGCTGCTTTCAACTACCTGAAAGGGGGTTTCAAAGAGGATGGCTCTAGACTGTTCTCAATGGTAGCAGATGACAGAACGAGGAGTAATGGTCTCAAGTTGCAATGGGGGAGGTTTAGATTGGATATTAGGAAAAACTTTTTCACTAAGAGGGTGGTGAAACACTGGAATGCGTTACCTAGGGAGGTGGTAGAATCTCCTTCCTTAGAGGTTTTTAAGGTCAGGCTTGACAAAGCCCTGGCTAGGATGATTTAACTGGGACTTGGTCCTGCTTTGAGCAGGGGGTTGGACTAGATGACCTTCTGGGGTCCCTTCCAACCCTGATATTCTATGATTCTATGATTTGCAGGTGACTAGCTGAAGAGTGGAAGCATGAGATTTTTAGGAACATATGACAGACCCAGAATAGACCTCCAAAGCAGTTGAGCCTAGCCAAGCCCCCACTAATCCCAGCAACCCTGTGGTATAATCGTACTAATAAATGTCTTAAGATCTTTCTGAAAACTAATTAGGATGTTTGCCCCCACCACACCTATTGGGAGGCTGTTTCAGAACCTTGCTCTGTTGGTTAGAAACTTGCAAGGTTTGTACATTTTAAAAACAAGCAAACCTTAAGCATTGATTTTCATTTGAGCATATTCAGGTGAGTTTGACCAAATGATTTCTCCTTAGATGCAAATATATTTTGCATTTCTAGAAGCATTGTCTGATATTTCTAAAGAAGACAGTAATATTGGTAATGAAAATTTTGCTGTCCTGCATTCAGTGTGCGATTTGTTTCTCTCTAAGGTATCCTTGTTTCTATTTAGTATTCTGTGTATCATACTGAGACCTGGGTCTTGTTTAATCAGTTTGGTTCTGATTGCTTCCTTGTATCCATGGATCACATCTTCAGTTCAGTGTTTTGCATTACAAATCTGCTCTCTGGAGATGGGCAGACTATACAGCTCCATCTGCCATGTCTAGTTTGAGCCTTTTTTCAGTGTATTCTGTTAAAAGGTGAAATATGCATCCCCCCAAGACTCCAGCTAATGTGTCAGTGTACAATTAAAGATGAATGCTGACCAGATACTGGACTGCAGCTTGGTAAAACTATTGCAAGGCACAAAAGATAGGAAGTGTTAACTTTTACTTTGGGTACAGATCACATGTCTGGAGTCATGTGATCTGCTTTTACTTTGAATACTGAAATGCATCCTGCTGGCTAGACTGTTCCACTTGTGTGTCTAATTTTAAATGCCTGTGAAGATACAAGGAAGGTGGATTACTCAAAGGAATATCATTTGAGCTCTTTTGATCTTTGGGATTTGGCTAGTAATATTTCTGAAATGATTATTTCTCATTATTACTGTTACATAAAGGAGTTTATTCTAAAAGCACTATGTGAAAATGCTAATAAAGACTGATACTGTGATCAGGGCTTAAGTAGATGACTGTTATATTAAATATATATTTTTTTACCTCTCAGCAATTTTTGTGCTGGAATTGTTTTTTGTAAAAGGTGTATTTATTTTTGTACTCTTTCATCTTAAAAATGGCTGATCCATTTTTGCTTCAATTTTCACCAAAAAAAATCAACAGCTGGCTATTGACTCAGCCAGAAAAATGACAGTTTTGGGGGAATTTTAAGGAGTGAAAACAAGTTAAACTAGAAAAAGTTTAGAAACTTAATCTCCAACGCTTCTAAAACCCCAATAACTAGAATTATACCAAGAACTTTCTCAAATCTCCAGAATAATAGTAATAATACTTGACAGCTCTATAGTGTTTTTCATGGTCAGAGAACTTAAATAGATTTTTACAAAAGTTCTGAATAAGTATTCTCTATTTCCCTGATGGGGAGCTGTGATGGGGTGTCCACCCGCAAAAGGCCTGAATATGTAAAACGGGCCAGTTAACCCTGTGACAAGCTGCACATGGAAGAGAGTCAGAGCTGATCAGGCCTCACTGATAATGAAGCCCGGCTGGGCAGGTGCAGGAATAAAACCAGAGGTGAAGAGCAAGAAGGGGCTGCAGGAAGGAACACTGCCGTCATTCCCTAGAGAGTAGGCGAGTTGTGAAGAGAAAGTAAGAATACTGGTGGGAGGAAACCCTGGTATCCTGCCTGGGGAATACTGACTCTGCTGTAGCGGGAGGTTAGCTGCAGGGAGCAGAGCAAGCTCCAGTGGTTACCTAGGGTGGGTGGATGATAGGGAGGAAAGGCAGGAAAGAGCCCAGGGAATTGGTAACAAGGTTGGAGCTTGAACAGACCTTGGTTGCTGGGCATAGGGTCCCTGGGCGGGAACCTGCAGTACTGGGTGGGCCTGGGTTCCCCTATCAGCCATCAGATCACAGGCACAGTCTAGGCAGTGAACTAGAAGACTACCTGAGGTGGATTGTCCAGTGGGACTTGGTAACCGTGGAAGGGGAAAACTTTATTGACCTGTCTGGAGGGCTAAGCCATAAAGAAGTAACATGAATCCAGAGATTGGGGGGGAGGAGGGAACTACAGGGCAAGCAACTGAAGGAGGGGGCATGAGAATGGTTGAGAGCTAATCCCCAAATGAGCCAGAAGGAGCCCCCCCCCCCGCAGTGAATAGTAAATCTTGTGACCGGAGTGTCATGCAGAGAAGTGAAGTGACTTGCCAAGGTCATGGGAGGAGTCCACTTCAGAGCTCGGATTAGAGCTTTGGGCTACGTGATCTCCGGAACCATGTTGAAAGCACAGCTCTATGCCACTCTTTCTTCTCCCTCTCTATCTTAATGCACAGAAGTTCAGTCCAGCTTTGAATAACTGATACTTTCTCTCTTCCTGACATCCTTCCAAATAGTAATGAGGGGTGACCTTCAAGATGTATACTTTGGAGGTAAAAGGACATAAAAATCTAAGTGGAAATCAGATGCAGATGAAATATTGTAGATTGTGGCAGGTTTTCCTGTTCGTGATTGAGATTTGAAATGTGTTGTTTATACTAAGTTCTTTAGAAACAAAGCTATAGAGTATTTACAATGAAGTCAAATAGCCGGGAGACATTAGTAAAGTAAGGGTCTGAAGAGCAGAAGTTATCTTGGTTTGTGGCACTTGCAAATCACAAGGAAGGTGAAAGTACCTAACTAGGTCTCCTCTTCTGAACATTCCCTGGCTTCAGGAAAACCTCATTCCAGGGTTTTCTATTTATGACACTGTCTCATAGGGCACAAAGAATTCACCAGCACTGGGAGATCTAATTTAGAGACGCCACAAGTACAAGAAATCTTTTTAAAGTGGCATAAGACATGAGAGCTCCTGAAGGACATTTTAAATACAATAGATTGATTTGTTCCATCAACTTTAAAATGCCTTAGTAGATGCAATGTATTGGCAACTGAAACTCAAAACTTTTCCTTGAACAATATAGATTAAAATTAGGATCATGCTGTTGAGAAATTAATCAGAAACGTGAATTTAGATAAAAACTATTTCCACATCCAACCTGCATTTTATACTGTGGCTGCCACTAAAACAGCAGCATCTGACAATTGTATCCAATATTAGTATTGGAGGTACCACAATTTTTCTTATATAAAGAGTAGGACATAATTGTGGCTAAGTATATGGTATCTTTTTAATGGTGACCTCTATACCTGATGGGAGTTGCCTTTTTATTATGTGAGCCTTAAGAATGATGCACTAGGTAATCTTCCACAGCGTTTTTATGAAATGTAGAGTTAGTCCTCTTCAGTTTAGTCACTTTGAAGCCAAATTTAGTTCAGAGCTGGAAAGCTAAGTAAATTGAATATGTGCGTGAGCAATGGTGAAGCAGCCTAAAAATAACAGGAGGACTTGTGGCACCTTAGAGACTAACAAATTTGTTAGAGCATAAGCTTTCGTGGGCTACAGCCCACTTCATCGGATGCATAGAATGGAACATATAGTAAGAAAGTAAACACACACACACACATGGTGGACGTTGCCATACAAACTGTAAGAGGCTAATTAATTAAGATGAGCTATTTATCAGCAGGAGAAAAAAAACTTGTGTAGTGATAATCACGATGGCCCATTTAGACAGTTGACAAGAAGGTGTGAGGATACTTAACATAGGGAAATAGACTGAATATGTGTAATGACTCAGCCACTCCCAGTCTCTATTCAAACTCAAGTTAATAGTATCTAGTTTGCATATCAAGCTCAGTAGTTTCTCATTGGAGCCTGTTTTTGAAGCTTTTCTGTTGCAAAATTGCCACCTTTAAGTCTTTTACTGAGTGGCCAGAGAGGTTGAAATGTTCTCCTACCGGTTTTTGAATGTTATGATTCCTGATGTCAGATTTGTGTCTATTTATTCTTTTGCATAGAGAGTGTCCGGTTTGGCCAATGTACATGGCAGAGGGGCAGTGCTGGCACATGATGGCATATATCACATTGGTAGATGCGCAGGTGAACGAGCCCCTGATGGTGTGGCTGATGTGATTTGGTCCTATGATGGTGTCCCTTGAATAGATATGTGGACAGGGTTGGTAACTGGGTCTGTTGCAAGGATAGGTTCCTGAGTTAGTGTTTTTGTTGTGTGGTATGTGGTTGCTGGAGAGTGTTTGCTTCAGGTTGGGGGGGGCTGTCTGTAAGTGAGGACTGGTCTGTGAGAGTGAGGGATCATTTTTCAGGATAGGTTGTAGATCTTTGATGATGCGCTGGAGAGGTTTTAGTTGGGGGCTGAAGGTGATGGCTAGTGGCGTTCTGTTGTTTTCTTTGTTGGGCCTGTCCTGTAGTAGGTGACTTCTGGGTACTCTTCTGGCTCTGTCAATCTGTTTTTTCACTTCAGCAGGTGGGTATTGTAGTTGTAAGAATGCTTGATAGAGATCTTGTAGGTGTTTGTCTCAGTCTGAGGGGTTGGAGCAAATGCGGTTGTATATTAGAGCTTGGCTGTAGACAATGGATCATGTGGTGTGTCCTGGATGGAAGCTGGATGCATTTAGGTAAGTATAGCGGTTTGTAGGTTTCCGGTATAGTGGTGTTTGTGACCATCGCTTATTAGCACATTAGTGTCCAGGAAATGGACCACTTGTGTGGATTGGTCTAAGTTGAGGTTGATAGTGGGATGGGAAATCATCAGCCTAAAAATGTTTGGCTGATGGACTTGAAGAGTGGCCAGTCAGTCTCTTCTGTGGGGCACTATTTAATTCATGTCAGTGGGGATGGGCTGAGAAATTGAGTTTCTGTGAAAGAGATGTAGGTTACATTAAACAAAACACTTAAACATTAGTTTCATTTTTTAGTGTTGAGATATTTCATATATACACTAGGGCTCATTTGGTAGTTTTATTAGAAAGGTTATTGCCTGTAAAAGTTATAAAAGCCCAGGCAATAGAAATATATATATTATGGTTACAACTGGTATTCCCCTTAGAGGCCTGATGGAATATGCCTTTACCTTGACTCACCACTGCTACTAACCTTAAACTGTTTAGAACATTTCCAGTAAAAATATGAATCTTTCATGAAATTGGATATAGATTTTTATATGGATGCCTGATGTTAAAATAGATGGAATGAATTTTGTTAGCATTTGTATTCATAAAAAGTACATTTTCAGAGACTGTAAAAGACGAGATGCAAACTGCTACAGGTTTATGGTCTTATATTGGGGATGGGGGTGGAGTTCCTGCTTCTCCATTTCTAGAAAGTCTAATACTAAAAGCTTGGTGGTTTTGAATTATTGCTCAGACTGTTCTGCCTTCCTCCCGCTTCTGATGTGATGTTTTTAATGAACGTTTTTATTTTGAATCATTCCAGTTTTACAGTTATGGCCTTAAGTGACCATTCTGGATGAAACAAATCTATTTTGGTTACATCATCAGGCCATTTACTGTCTATGCAACTGATAATCGTTCTTTGATTTGTGCC
Source organism: Dermochelys coriacea (assembly GCF_009764565.3). NCBI lineage: Eukaryota > Metazoa > Chordata > Testudines > Dermochelyidae > Dermochelys > Dermochelys coriacea. The sequence continues at coordinate 108,261,609 of NC_050075.1, read as the reverse complement.
ATTAGAATAAAGCTCAGGCCACAAGTGGTAGCAATACGATATTCTCTGAAGTCGCTGTTTTGTTATCTGTTCCAGGTGCTATTTGCTTGGGTGCATTTAGAAATAGCTTTAGTTTATTTCTGAAACCTAGAGTTATATGCCTCCAACTAATTAAACTTCTTTTTTGTCATTGCTTTGACTCCAGGTGTGGAGGCAACAGACTCACTTCTTTGGTTGGATTGGGAGAAGCTTACCTGTCAAGCAGACTGGCTTCTCCCAGCTCCTCCTTTCTCATCACTACCAACCACTTCATTTGATTAAACCAAGAAAAACACAGCTGAAAACATTAGTCATGTGGTTTCTGGGGATGCTGGATCCACCATTTGTGAGGTCCCTTGTCTCATAGTTTCATACTTTTCTTCTTTGTTTTCCTGTCGAAGATTAATGCAGCGGAATTGCTTTTCATAGCTTGGAGGTACATATGCTGCTTATTGCTGCATTCACTGCACCTGCTGGTTTGCCATACTCTGAAGTCGCTTGAACTGGCACCTCTAACCAAACAGAAGGTGTGTTTTGTTAGGATCTACTTGGAGTATTCAGCAGCAGCAAGATGGATAATATTAGGATCTTCTTATTAGTGTGAACTGATGAATATGGGTAAACTGTGCTCCATTAGCTGAATGAATGGGCATGTCATTTTATTCCTAACTTTTTAAATGACAGGTGAAAAGCTTCAGCTAATGTGTCTTTAATAATTAATTGGTATGTACAGGCGCATCTTAGAGCCATTTTCATTTTATATGGTATGATAGAGCTGTGATTGATTGATCCTGCTTGTAAAGTTTTAATAGATTAGTGCATTGCTTAATGGGAGGAAAGCCTGTACTTTTCTTGTTGTTGACCAAATAATAATGAATTGGCTAAGAAACAGTCAGATATAGTTGAAGCTAATTTATTTAACAAAAATGTATACATTATATAAACAGCATGTATATTTTGATTGTATCCCTCTTCCCCAGTTTCCTATGCTGCTTGTGTTCTTACATTGGACTGACTTTTGTGAGCACTATACAAGTAATTTATTGTTGAAAAGATGAAGTAAAATAGATTGAACCAGTTAGTTCTCTCCTCTGCTTGCGTACAGATTTAAACTACAAGGTGTGGAGTCTAGATTCAGATTGCAAGCAATGTACTTGGAATCCATCTGTGATGCAAACTCTAACTTTTCCCAGGAGCTTCTTGCAGAACAAACACTAGGGAATATGAAAAGGTGGGTTGAGAGGGGAGGGGAAATGCAAATGTAAGAGGCTGAACTTAAGGAGTTCTAGAGCAGGGTCTACTGCCAATTAAATTATGTGTTAGCTTTATAACTTTATTTATTGCCTGGACCATGGTGAGGAAGAGGTATCCTGTGAACAAGTTCTTATAAAATCCATCATAACGTCTACAGCAAGCTTTATTTTAAATATTGAATGGAGGTCTTTATTGGATTTAATATGAAAACAAATATTAGGATAGTAGCCCCATGATTGTTTGTTTTTATATTAATTTTTACATGTAGAACCTGTTTCCCTCTGTTTAATATGAGTGACAGGAGTTGTATCTTCTACTTCTGGATATTGCTTGGGACTGTTTCATACACCATATATAATCTATAGAATGTGTACATGTTGTCCTGAAATGTATGTGTTCTGCCAAAAAAATAACACAATGAGAGGAATGCTCAAAAGTGTATTTTAAATCAGTACCTCGTTGTTCTTATAAAGGGTGAGCGTGTCCCGCAGATAGTGTAAGGAAGCCTGTGATGTATTTTACCACATTAATGATCATTGGGTCAGATATTAACATCAAGCCATCCTGTAGCTTTGTGCAGCATCACTGTTATATGAAAGACTGTAATGGTATGCAGTACCTATTCCATCTATTAAGAGTTCCTGGGGGAGAAAAGTAATAAAGTAATGCAGTAAAAAATGTCTCAATTGTCCCTGCTATAAAATGCTCTTGGGCCTTCTGGCTGAATGTAGTGAGCAAAGAATGGGGCTGCCCAGCTGTCAGCAGTCATTTAGTAATGAAATACCACACAGTTTTCAATTATTCTCTCTCTCCCTCTCTCCTTCCTCAGCACTTTGCTGTTAAGCTCACTGAAGAGAAGAGTCCATGAAATCAATTAACAGATCTACCTGTTTCATGCTGGGTGGAATTAGTCGCATGGAGAAATTTCACTCTATTTCAGTATTTCATGAATTGTGAGACCAATTAGTCACCTTAAACTTTCAAGAAGAGGCTTGTAAAAATAGCACAGCTAATCTGGCATATAGACATCAATCACTTGACCAGTCCTATACTAGCTGGCCTAGTTAGTATTGTTACACATTTAAAACTCAGTCTGCCCAGTTTTTAATAGGATACTTACAAGCTTGTGTTTTTTGAATTATTGCTAAAACTGCTCTGCTGTTCTGCCTTCCTCCCACTTCTGAATTTCTTTAGTACTCATTTCAGAGTAGCAGCCGTGTTAGTCTGTATTCGCAAAAAGAAAAGCAGTACTTGTGGCACCTTAGAGACTAACAAATTTATTAGAGCATAAGCTCGATGAAGTGAGCTGTAGCTCACGAAAGCTTATGCTCTAATAAATTTGTTAGTCTCTAAGGTGCCACAGGTACTGCTTTTCTTTTTTAGTACTCATGTATGTTAACTTTGTTTCTATTGAAGATTGGCTGACATGCCTGCAGGACTTAATCTGATTCTGGTAAATACATATTCTCACCAGTGTGATCTGAGAGCTGTGATGACTGCGCTAGTGTTAGGTAATGTTTTCTTTCGAAGTACTGTATCTACATTTAAAGGACATTTTTGATTCTCCAAACCCCCACTCCTCGGCCCTTTCTTATCAGTGACTGAGTATAGAATGGTTCTAAAGATTGTCTTGTGCAGTGCAAGATTCAAAATCACTTGAATAAATTCAGGACTCTAATAAACAAAAGACTAAAGAGCTGGTTTGCTGTTTTTCCCTGTACTGTTGCCTCAGGCTCAGCTGTCCAGAAAAATGACAAACAGAAGCAGTTATTGGTGGCAAAGCATTTTTTGCTAATATTTCATTTCAAAAGAATTGCAATCAAATTTTATTTTTTGCGGTTTCTAATGCACTGTATTGGCGATTAACAGCTTGAAACCTGTTAAAAAGAGCTTTAAAAATTCTATGATATGAATAATGAATTTACAGAGTCCCAAGAGGTAGACATCTTTCTATATCAGTGTTAACTGGAAATGTTTTAAGGTAATGGTTTAATAAATATTTTAGAACTGTCTTAGTAGAATTTTGACCTTTTCATTGCCCCTCTGAGCTCAGGATGTTAACAAGGGAAATTGCAAATGATATGAGTGGAAGGTTTGGGCTAATTTACTAAAGTCTGCAGGTCTTTTCTTGTGGGGGGGGAATATTTGGACCTCTGTAATTTGAGCTTATTTGCCAGTTACAGTAATTACATGCAGTACTATTTAATGCTTAATTCACCAGCATTTGAAAGAATGCATACAAAGATGGGAATCTGCACATGTAAAGTCTCTAAAGGGTTAAAAAAGGCTTGTAGTTAATCCAAAACATACAAATGCTGTTACAGCAGAATTGCTTCAAACTCTTTTAAAAGTCCTTTCAAGTTAAATGACATTGCTTTTGGGTTTAATGTAACATATTCAGTAGAGCAAGCAGGCAGCTCTGCTCGCTCTTCTCACTCCCCAGTGATGAAAGGGGGTTTGAGATTCTCATTCAACTGGAGGATGTCTGACTTGCATGTAGTGTGATAAATTAAAGTGGAACTTTTTTTTTTTTAAACAATGGACCAAATGAATGTGGTACTCAGCCATCAGTAACACATTAGAAATCTTTTAGTACAGCTGGTTGAGAGCAGGGTTTTGTGGTGTGTTCCCAACAAAACAGGGATAGCATCCAACTGTAAAAGATTTAGTCCTACGGATCATACGATAGTCCCTCAGCTAGCAACTTTCAGGTTAAAAAAATGTTTTAGTGGCAGTCAACCCCACTGTGAGCACTATCTGAATAACTGACTGACTTTCTTTATGAACCCTCCCTGCAGAGCCAGAACTTATGATCAAGTCTCTCTTGTCTCCCTCTCCCGAATAGATGGAAGAAAATACTTATGGCTTCTCTTGGAATATGGGTGCTGAATAGTGAGGAGTTCAGTAAATAAGATCAGAGCAGTGACACTGGAACATTTTTAGTAGTGGAGGTTCTAAAAGCCAGCCTCCAGCCTATACCCCTGTCTCGTCCCCTTACCCCCCAAGCTGAGACTGGGAGCGGGGCTGTCTCTCTGGGAGGGGTGGACCTGGACAGGTATAAGGGGGCTGAGGCTGTGGCCACAGCAGGGGTTGGGCCTGTGGCCAGGAGCCCCTGGGCAGGGGCTGGCAGCCAGGACCCCACATGTGGGGCCAGGAGCAGAGCCCTGGCCATGGGGTCGGGAGCGGAGGCCTGGGAGTGGGGCCAGGCATGGAGCCCTGGGCACAAGGTCAGTGGCTGGGAATGGGGCCCTTGGTGTGGGCCCTGGGTACAGGGCCAGCGGCCGGGTAGTGGGGCTGGCGGCTGGAACCTGAGCCCCAGGTGCAGGGTTGAAGTATGGGGCCTGGGACCAGTGGCCAGGGAGTGGGGCCAGTGGCCATGACCCGAGCCCCTGGTGCAGAGCCGGGGAGTGTAGTCCTGGGTGCAGGGCCCCAGGCGCGGCGTGGTGCCAGCCCCCAGAACCTAAGCTGGGGAGTGGAGCCCGGTTGCAGGGCCAGTGGCCTGCATGAAAATGGGGTGATCCAGCAGCCCCCGCACTTCTACTTCCTGCATCTATGGATCAAAGGGCTGACCCTTTCAGGCATGGTTGTGGTCTCCGCCAGTTCTCGGAAGTGTTTCCTTCTTCCTTCCCATATCACCTCCATCTTACTAAGCCTGAACCTGCTGTATTTCATTCAGTAAGATTTCATATGTCTTCAGTCATCACTTAAAAGGATAATGGCAACTAGATACAACAGGTTAAAGAATATTTAGGTAAACTAGATCTACTCAAGTCAGCAGGGCCTGATGAAATTCATTCTAAGGTACTTAAGGAAGTATCTGAAGCAATCTTGGAACCATTAGCAATTATCTTTGAGAACTTCTGGAGAATGGGTGAGCTCCCAGAAGACCGGAGAAGGCCACACTTTAAAAAGGGGAACAAAGAGGACTGTGGAATTATTCACCAGTCAGCCTAACTTTGATATCTGACAATCAATTTGTAAGCACATGAACGGATAATAGATTTATAAGGAATGGTGAGCCTGGATTTGTCAAGAACAAACCATGCCAAACCAACCTAATTTCCTTCTTTGATAGGGTTACCGGCTTAGTGGATAGAGGGGAATCTGTAGATGTGATGTATCTTGATTTTAGTAAGGCTTTTGATACAGTCCCACATGACAATCTCATATGCAAACTAGGGAAATGCAGTCTAGATGAAATTACTATAAGGTGGGTGCACAGCTGGTTGAAAGACCATACTCAGAGTACTTATGAATTGTTCACTATGAAACTGAGAGTGCGTATCTAGTGGGGTCCCACAGGAGCCAGTCCTGGGTCTTGTACTAGTCAATATTTTCGTTAATGACTTTAATGGAGTGGAGAGTATGCTTATAAAATTTCAGAGGGCATCAAGCTGGGAAAGGTTGCATGCACTTTAAGAGGACAGGACTAGAATTCAAAAGGACCTTGACAAATTGGAGAATTGATCTGAAATCAACAGGAATAAATTCAATAAAGAGAAGTGCAAAGTACTTCACATAGGAATGGAAACTCAAATGCACAACTACAAAATGGGGACTAACTGGCTAGGTGGTGGTAGTGCTGAAAAGGACCTGGGGGTTATAGTGGCTACAAATTGAATACGAGTCAAGTGTGATGTGGCTGTGAAAAAGTCTGATGTCATTCTGGGGTGTATTAACAGGTATCTTATGTAAGACATGATTTGGCACTGTGTCCAATTCTGAGCACCATACTTCAGGAAAGATGTGGACACATGAGAGGGAGAGGAGAGTAACAATAATGATAAAAAGGTTGAAAAAATCTGACCTTTGAGGAAAGATTAAAAAGACTGGGTGTTTAGTCTTGAGCAAAAGAAAACGGGGAGGGGGGGCATGGCCTGGTAAGTCGGCAAATATGTTAAGGGCTGTTATAAAGAGGAGAGTGATCAGTTGTTCTCCATAACCAAGGAAAGTAGGACAAGAAGTAATTAGTTTAATCTGTAACAAGGATTATGTTAGCTATTTGGAAAAACTTTCTGACGGTAAGTATAGTTAAACTCTGGAACAGGCTTTCAAGGAAGGTTGTGGAATCCCTGTCATTAGAAGTTTTTTAAAAACAATTTGGACAAACTCCTGTCAGGGATAGCCTAGATTTAATTAGTTAGACACAGTGCAGGGGGCTGGACTTGATGACTTCTTGAGGTTCCTTCCAGCCCTACATTTTCTCTCTCTGTATTTCATAATTTTAATTTCTTTCTTACGTTTACATTTAATTCTTTGAGTAGTTAGTTCTAAAATGCCTAACTTGTCCTGGATGGAGTGTTTATCCCTATGGTAACTTTTTTTAAAAATATATATTATATCTAGGTTTTTTGTTTCTACTGGTGGCGCATATCTGCACATTACCTCGATACTGGTGCACATAACAAAATTCATTCTGCACATGGATGTAAAAAATTAGAGGGAACATTGCAGATAAGTCTGCTCGGTCCATTCCCCTAACTAATGGGAGGTTGGGAAGGCTCAAACCTCTGTTTGGAGGAGGTAATGACTGGTCCAGAAAGAGGTACAAAAGATTACATCTCCAGCTTTGATACTGAGGCTGAAGTCTATAGTGCATTCTGTGTGAGGAAATCTGGACACTATCTGAGACAGTCTGATATTTGTGATAGCTGACTTGAGATCTTTAGCTGTGTACTGGGGGGCACTTGCATAGATATTAAAGACATGTTTGTCAATTCCATTCCAAGACTTGATAGGATTTCTGCAGAAATCTGATGAAGCTGTGTAGTGGTAAGTGTACTACTAGGATTCCTTTATTGGTTACGTCTAGGGTTGCCAACTTTCTACTTGCACAAAACCAAACACCCTGCCCTGCTCCCTGCCCCACCCCTCTTTTGAGGACTCACCCCCTCCCAACCCTTCTCCGAGGTCCTGCCCCCCCTCGCTGCATCCCCCTCTCCCTCTGTCGCTCGCTCTCCCCACCCTTACTCGCTCATTTTTACTGAGCTGGGTCTGGGGGTTGGGGTGTGGGAGGGGATGAGAGCTCCAGCTGGGGGTGCGGGCTCTGGGGTGGGGCCAGAAATGAGGAGTTCAGGGTGTAGAAGGGGGCTCCGGGCTGGGACCAAAGGGTTCAGAGGGGGTCAGGGCTGGGACGGGGGTTGGGGTGCAGGGAGGAGGGATGAGGGGTTTGGGGTGCGGGAGGGTGGTGCAGACTGGGATCAAGGGATTTGGAGGGGGATCAGGGCTGGGGTAGGGGGTTGAGGTGCAGGAGTGGGTTAAGGGTGTAAGCTCCTGGCGGTCCTTACCTCAAGCTGCTCTCGGAAGCAGCAGCATGTGCCCCCTCCGGCTGCTATGCAGAGGCATTGCCAGGCAGTTCTGTGCACTGCTCCATCTGCAGGCGCCGCCCGTGCAGCTCCCATTGGCTGCGGTTCCCGGACAATGGGAGCTGCAGAGCTGCTGCCCCTACTTGTAGGAACCTGGACGGGGGGGATATGCTCCTGGTTCTGGGAGCCGTACAGAGCCACAGCAGGCAGGGAGCCTGCCTTAGCCCTGCTGCGCCTCCGACTGGACTTTCATTGGCCCGGTCAGCGGTGCTGACTGGAGCAGCCATGGTCCCTTTTCGATCGGGCGTTCTGGTCGAAAACTGGACACCTGGCAACTTTAGAAATGTCCCTGATTCTGTTGCAAGGTGTTTGTGGTGGTATATCTTCAACAGCTGAGGTTAGAGTGAATGATATTTTTGATCACATCACTTTTTTTTACTTCCTGTGGGATCTGTTTTGTAATGGATTCTGTAACAAATGGAACTGATAGATCAATCTTTTTCTTTTATCATTAATTAGATTTCATTGCAATATTCTAATGGGGTTCGACAAAGTGAGTTTCAGTGGATAGCTATTTAAACCCCTTTACAGAATCTCTTAGAAGGGCAAAAAACAAACCACTTCTCATAAACCATCTGTTTTGTGTAAAATATGTTCTGTAGTGCCAAGATCTTCCAAGCAGAGTTGGATCACTAATCCAGCTCTGACAGTGCTTGGGTATTCGGTTCTTCCACTTAATGAGCTGCTTATTGATGTTTTTGCAAATGTTTTCATGTCTTCAATGTTAGTTCAAAAACTTAATGTGTTGTGAATGCAGGTAGAGAGGATACCAGCTGCATCAGGCAAACTCCACTGTATGCTCTCTTTGTTTCCTATAATGGACTGTGTGCCATGTTTCTCCACAGCTACCTTACCCCCTCCTCCCCCCGGGCCTACTTAAGATTCAGCTTTTCTAAAAGGCAGCGAGAGGAAATAAAATAAAAACCGGATGATAAATATTTGCAGTTGATTCAAAGCTCTTCTCAAGAGCACCCTTTGAAGGAAAAATGGCTGTCACAGTGCACGAGAGTTGGATGGAGATTTTCTTCCCCACAGGTTTCAGTCCCACATAGCTCTTAAGAGTACAATTGTCAAAGACACAAGTGGAAGGTTAAGGCCTGAGATGCCCCATGCTAAAGCTACATACTAAAGCAAAGTGGGACTCCTGGGTTGTTCTCTTGTATATTTACCCCAGAATGCTCTTTTGCAGTGTTATTGTAGACAGGTTGGTCCCAGGATATTAGAGAGACAAAGTGGGTGAGGTAATGCTTTTTATGGACCAACTTCTGTTGGTGAAAGCAACAAGGTTTTGAGCTACACCTCTCGCTCAAACCTCCAAGAAGTGGCGGTAGCTATGTTGGCGGAAGAACGTCTCCTGCTGACATAGCACTGTCCACACTGGCGTTTGTTGGTGTAACTTATGTCACTCAGAGGGGTGTGGTACAGTTATACGGACAAAATGCCAATATAGACATACACCTTCAATGATAAGTAAGGCTACGATTCAGTCAGCTATTTTTAGTAAAAGTCATGCACAGGTCATGGGCAATAAACAAAAATTCACAGCCCGTGACCGTGACTTGTACTATATACCTTTGACTACATCTTAGCTCTGGGGCAGGGTGGCACTGCTCTGGGGGTGATGTGAAGGGGCACAGGGGGGGTCTGCTGCTGCTGGATGGGGTCCTGAGGGCCAGTGGCCCCAGCTGCCAGGGCCACGAGCAGCGGCTGCTCTGGCCGCCCCTGGGGCTGCCCACCCACTGCTGCTCAGGTGCTCTCCGGGGCCAGCTGTCCAGGGTTGCTTCACCATCCTGGTGTGGCTGGCTGCAGGGCTGCCCACCTGCCCCAGGGACCACTGAGCTGCAGGTGGTCCCAGGAGCATCTGCACTGGCTGCTGCTCTGGCGGTCCCCGGGGCCAGCTGCCCGGGTCTGCCCAAGTAGCGGCCAGTGCGGCTTGCTGCGGGGTCGCCCGAGCGGCTGGCTGCAGAGCCGCTCCAGCAGCGGCCGGTGTGGCTTTCCCCATTGCCGCCTAGGCAGCCCTAGGGTCAGCCACACCAGCTGCTGCAGAAATCACAAAGGTCACAGAAAGACATGGAATCTATGGCTTCCGTGACCCCCGAGACTGACAAGGAGCCCTAATTATAAGTGGCCTGGTGCAGGGATCACCTTTTTGTTCCATGTTTGTATACTGCCTAGTGCAACGGGTTCCTGGTCCATGACTAAGTCTGCTAGTGCTACAGTAATACAAATACACGGAAGGGTGGGGTGAATGGACATTTAAAGTGCGTGGTACTCCCTCACCTGGCTGTGCAGCAGCAGTTTATCTATTACCAGAGCAGTGCTGACCTTGATTACTTTGTGCATAGGCATAATTAGATAGCCTTGTTAATGGTAGCTTCTTTAGAAATACAGCCAGGCACCACCAGGCAACAATTAAAATGTAATAAACTTTTTATGGTTTTAATATTTGAATTAATTTTTGTATGTATTCAATCTATAAAATGTGCTGGTTTTTACCTCGTGGTGCAGATGCATTATTATTGAAAGCCACTGGATTAAAACAGAGCTAAGAGAGCTCGTTAAGAACAGACCAGTAAAATGAACTTTGCCCTTTGTACCATGCCTTCAGGGGAAAGGCTGAGTAAATACATGGTCCTTGCTAGAGGGCTAAAGGTTTAAAAAAAAAAAAAAAACCTCTGCCTTTTGGACCAATAGAGGATGTACCTAAGTCATTGAAGGTTCTTTCACAGTGAAGGTTCTGTGTCTGGCTCCCAGACGCATCTTTAGAGGCGGTTAGTCATAGCCTCAGCTCTGTTTATGGAATATGGAGGGACAGTGTCTTGGATAGCTGGGGTGCAAGTCATATAGAGTTGTATACCTCAAAGCCCAATACCTTGAAATGTGCAAGTTTAATATGACAAACATCTAAGCAAAGCAGGCAGCCGATTCGCACATGAAGTGAAATTTCGGAGTGATGTTCAGGGGTTGCACATAATGGTGTTCATTGCTGTATCCAATCTGCAGGTGACAAAGGCCTGGATAGCTGATGAGGTCCCATGGCCTTAGATAAATGTCTCAAGCACCAGAACAATATCTGCTAAGGGGTGCAATTGCTGAAGAGCAGTACTCCATACTTCTGTTAATTTGATATGCTTGGATTTGATTAATAAGATGATGCTATGTCTTCTGTCAGTGGGTGAACTTTAGTATTAGCTCTGTTTAAGAGCATAGATTAGCTATTACCTTTCCTTCGAGTTTTAGTTGCTGAATGCCACATGAGGGTTTCCTTTGTTTTTCCTTAATCTGGAAACAAGCTAACATTTTTTCCATTAAAATTTGCTTTGTTCCTTTCTACATCAAGCTTTTGCCTTCAGGAATTTAAGTTTTGGCAACTAACAGAATTAAAATGGCTTCCCTCCTAAGTGTTGTAAAGTGTGTGTGTGTTGAATCCGATCCTAATGACTCCAAGTGTATATTTCAGAACATTAGTGCATGAATGAGTTGAAAAACCAACTAGCAGTAATTTCTTTTCTTGTAAAATGTTACTGAATGGTATCCCAGGAGGCTGCACGTTATATATCCCCTTTATGACTTACACAAGGTCACTTAAAGGCTCTATCCTGGAAGGAAAGAGTGAATAACTTCAATAGCAATGTAGTGAAGCTTCTACAGATAGCAGATAGAATGAGCCTTTTTACAAAGGTCTTTCCATTTGCTATAACCAAAATTCTTCATTACAAAAAGGCACTTCTTTGTGAGGTACATCACTTTCTCAGGTGGATCTTTTCTTAGGACCCAGGTTTATCTTGAATCGCCCTATTAGTATGGGACAATTCCCTTGGTAAAGAGGATATATAAAATTTGTGAGGTGTAATTGTCATATAAAGAAAACATCCTTGTAATTGTGATAGTAGGAAGTTCTAGAGTAAATAAAAAGTCAAACCTGGTCCTCTCCTGTAAAACAGACGACCTCCTCCTCACTTTTTGGTTAAAGATGAACAAATAAACAGGTGTTTCAGATCATGGGCGGGGGTTATCCTGGAAAGTGAAGATTATCATATCTGTTGGATGCATGTGATGTTCCATCACTTCTAATTTATTTAGTCTACCTCCTTATTAATACACAATGCTACTGTACTGCCTTTATTTCTGTCTTCCCTGAACAGCATATACCTTCAATACCTGTACTCCAGTCATGACTGCTGTTCTAACATGTTTGTTATCCCTGTAGTATAGCAGTAAAAGCCACCATAAACTGATAGCAAAGGAGTACTTGTGACACCTTAGAGACTAACAAATTTATTTGAGCATAAGCTTTCGTGAGCTACAGCTCACTGCATCGGATGCATTCAGTGGAAAATACAGTGGGGAGATTTATATACACAGAGAACATGAAATAATGGGTGTTACCATACACATTGTAATGAGAGTGATCACTTAAGATGAGCTATTACCAGCAGGAGAGCGGGTGGGGCGGGGGGGAGAAGAGAGAAGAAAACCTTTTGTAGTGATAATCAAGGTGGGCCATTTCCAGCAGTTGACAAGAACATCTGAGGAACAGTGGGGGAGGGGGGGAATAAACATGGGGAAATAGTTTTACTTTGTGTAATGACCCATCCACTCCCAGTCTCTATTCAAGCCTAAGTTAATTGTATCCAGTTCGCAAATTAATTCCAATTCAGCAGTCTCTCATTGGAGTCTGAAGTTTTTTTGTTGAAGAATAGCCACTCTTAGGTCTGTAATCGAGTGATCAGAGAAATTAAGTGTTCTCTGACTGGTTTTTGAATGTTATAATTCTTGACATCTGATTTGTGTCCATTTATTCTTTTACATAGAGACTGTCAAGTATGACCAATGTACATGGCAGAGGAGCATTGCTGGCACATGATGGCATATATCACACTGGTAGATGCGCAGGTGAACGAGCCTCTGATAGTGTGGCTGATGTGATTAGGCCCTATGATGGTGTCCCCTGAATAGATATGTGGACAGAGCTGGCAATGGGCTTTGTTGCAAGGATAGGTTCCTGGGTTAGTGGTTCTGTTGTGTGGTGTGTGCTTGCTGGTGAGTATTTGCTTCAGGTTGGGGGGCTGTCTGTAAGCAAGGACTGGTCTGTCTCCCAAGATTGTGAGAGTGATGGGTCGTCCTTCAGGATAGGTTGTAGATCCTTGATGATGCGTTGGAGAGGTTTTAGTTGGGGGCTGAAGGTGATGGCTAGTGGCGTTCTGTTGTTTTCTTTGTTGGGCCTGTCCCGTAGTAGGTGACTTCTGGGTACTCTTCTGGCTCTGTCAATCTGTTTCTTCACTTCACCAGGTGGGTATTGTAGTTGTAAGAATGCTTGATAGAGATCTTGTAGGTGTTTGTCTCTGTCTGAGGGGTTGGAGCAAATGCAGTTGAGTCATAGAGCTTGGCTGTAGACAATGGATCGTGTGGTATGATCTGGGTGAAAGCTGGAGGCATGTAGGTAGGAATAGCGGTCAGTAGGTTTCCGATATAGGGTGGTGTTTATGTGACCATCGCTTATTAGCACTGTAGTGTCCAGGAAGTGGATCTCTTGTGTGGACTGGTCCAGGCTGAGGTTGATGGTGGGATGGAAATTGTTGAAATCCTGGTGGAATTCCTCAAGGGCTTCTTTTCCATGGGTCCAGATGATGAAGATGTCATCAATGTAGCGCAAGTAGAGTAGGGGCATTAGGGGACGAGAGCTGAGGAAGCATTGTTCTAAGTCAGCTATAAAAAGATTGGCATACTGTGGGGCCATGTGGGTACCCATCGCAGTGCCGCTGATTTGAAGGTATACGTTGTCCCCAAATGTGAAATAGTTATGGGTGAGGACAAAGTCACAAAGTTCAGCCACCAGGTTTGCCGTGACATTATCAGGGATACTGTTCCTGACGGCTTGTTTCATGTCACCCATTGTTTCATGTTCTCTGTGTATATAAATCTCCCCACTGTATTTTCCACTGAATGCATCCGATGAAGTGAGCTGTAGCTCACGAAAGCTTATGCTCAAATAAATTTGTTAGTCTAAGGTGCCACAAGTCCTCCTTTTCTTTTTGCGAATACAGTCTAACATGGCTGCTACTGTGAGACCTGTCATAAACTGATAGGCGACCATCATATATTCACAGTTTTGACTGTTGGTCACGTAGTTTTTATAGTAATCGGTGTCATCCAGATACCAAGGCACAAGCTGAGTAAGTTTGTAGTGAGCCTTATGGAAAATGAAGATCTTAACGGGGACTGAAACGGTCAAAGAACGAGGCACAGTGAGAAATATGGAGGGATAATTAGGAGCTCTTCCTGTATCAGTGCTGCACGTAATTATTTTTTAACTTTATTGCAGCAGCCTCTGTACTTCACTGTCATGGTCATGGGGGCAATTGTACAGGCTGATGCAATTAGGATGGATAGTGTGTTCTTGCCCTCTCCCTTCCTCTCTGCCTTTCCCAATCTGAAATGGATGAGGCTGCATTTTCTTGAAGACTAGCAGGCAGCATGGAACAATAGCCACCCAGGAGCGTTGCAGTCTTCCTCTACTGTGAGCTTTCAGTGCTCACATGAGGCAGATTCTGTAGTGCGCAGACTCGTATGGTAATAATGCAAACATGTCTTCAGGAAAATATGAGCAGAAAGACAGCCCTGGAATAAATCTTGGCCTTTTCTGCTGGACAGAGATCTGGGGACTTGCCATGTGGTGTGAAAGGTGGATGTGTTGGACGACAGTCTGTTCATCCCAAAGTGTTTGATTTGCTGCAGTCTCGATGCAGCTGTCTGGGCCTTTCAAGCAGGAAGTTACTCTGAAGCCTACCATATTAATCTACCAAATAAAGAAGAGTTGTAATATGTATTAATCGATTTTCTTCAAAAACAGATTGTTTTGAGCACATAAGAGGGTGATAGACTTAAGCCTAGCGGGGTATGAAGACTGGTAGTGTTATATAACTTACTATAAAGAATGTTGTATAAGAAATTCACGTTTAGTTTTCTGTATGTATGCAGCAACAATTTGAGGGAGAGATTCATTGTAAACCACAAAAAACAGAGTTAAGGATGAGTTCTCAACATCAACATTGAATTTCCTCATTTGAGTGCCTGATATCTCAACCTTAAATGTGCATTAATGCTAGGGGCGGATTCTCATTTACTTTGAGGCTCCTTTACACTGCTCAGCCTGAATACATTATATTTGCATTTTGCAGACCAATATAACGAGGGCCTAGTGTAAATGAGAATCAGACTTTTTCCCTTGACATTATTATTTTATCATTGGCTTTCCATGTCTTGATTATCTTATAGGAGATGGAGAACATTTATTGCTTTAGTTCAGGGTGAAGAATGTTTACATGAAAAACTTGTCTTTTCACAGTCCCTTAGTTATGAATACAAATACAGTTGTGTGGATATATTCCATCTACCTGCTTGCTTATTTAACCCTCCTCACTATTTTATCTGAGAGCCTCCTGATTTGGAAAAGGATCATGTGCAATGTTGATGGAGATCAAAAAGGAAATTAAATCTAATAAAGCAGTAATTATGGGTGATAACTACCTGTATATAAACTGATCATTATATCATGTCACAGCATAGGTTAGAGAAGCAATTTCTCAACTCTGTTAACTATTACTTCTTGGAAAAACTAGTTCTTGAGCACACAAGAGAAGAGGCCGTTCTGAGCTTAGCCTTTTGCAATCCACAGTAGTTAGGTTCAAGAAGTAACTGTAGTTGAACCACTAGTAGTGACTACAGTATAAGGAAGTTCAACATCCTTCAGGAGGAGTAATACCAAAATCTACCACTGAGAATATTCACAGTTACATTAGATTAGGTTATTTTTTTTAAATTAGAGATATTATAAACCTTCCATCATGGCATAGGTCATACACTAAATGATATGTTATGGGCAGGCTACTCTGTAATTGTCCTTTGTAGAGTGACTCTTTCACATTCTTTTGAAGCATCTGGTATGGCCCACTGTCAGACAGGATTACTGGATTAGTTAGTTGGGAACAGTTCCCATTTCCATAGGCACACAGATGTCCCGGTGAAAAACATGCGTAGAAAGAAAAGTAGAAGGTACCATTATAGACTGCGTTAATGTATGTAATGTATCATGTCATCTATAGACGTGGTATTTTCTCTGCATCATTCCAAGAAAAGTGCAGAGAGCAAAACCGGCCATTGTACATCGCCCTTGTGGACCTAACCAAAGCATTCAACAAAATCAGCAGAGTAGGTCTATTCAATGCTGGTTATGATTTCTCTCAGTGTTTTAGAGTTAACCTTCTCCTAACAGAGCTGGTTGCTCCCTGTATTGCCCAGCACTATAGGAACCACTGATACTCTTAAAAAGAAAAGGAGTACTTGTGGCACCTTAGAGACTAACAAATTTATTTGAGCATAAGCTTTCGTGAGCTACAGCTCACTTCATTGGATGCTGTAGCTCACGAAAGCTTATGCTCAAATAAATTTTAGTCTCTAAGGTGCCACAAGTACTCCTTTTCTTTTTGTGGATACAGACTAACACGGCTGCTATTTTGAAACACTGATACTCTTGGTTTTATTTTAAACTAGTCCAACTTTTCTTGCTGGTTTACTGTGTCTGTTGTGTTTTCTTATCAGATTTTTAGTTTTTCTGCCAAATTACAGATAAGAGGGGTACTTGGCACCCTAAAAATTCAGTGCTTTTTTTTCTTTTTGAGAATGCTAAACTCAGAGCTGTTTACATAGAGCCTGCTGTCTGTGATGCTTAGTCCCGCTCTTTTTGGATTTCATGTTTGTCACATGAGGAAATGGGAATCTGCGAAGGAACTTTCCCAGTAGTATCTTTGCTCACAGATCCTAGCTTAGTAGTGGGATGCTAGCCAAAAGAAGTGAAATTAAGAGAGGGATGGGAAAGAGAAGGGGAGTGAGGTCATTTGGTACATGGGAGACTCTGTCATGTAAGGGACTGCAGCCTGGGAAAAGGCATGGGATTCTGAGCAGGAGATGACGAAAAACAATAAGGTGAACAGTCAGCAGATCATAGATCATTCATTCACCTCAATTTGTGCTGCTCAATGTTTGTCCCTGCATTGAGCCTATATGTTCTTGCTTAGTTCATTGTCAAACTTATCTCACTTGTTTGTAGATAATTTTCTTCTGACACCACTCCTGCACCAAAGGGAAGAGCTCCTCTAACAGTCTTGGTTCAGGATTTTTTCCCCTGCCGGCTGTTCTGGTATGGGTAACATCTGCCTCCCAAGGGTTAATTGTGCTTAAACTGACTTTCTATCACAGTGCATCAAATACTAAGTTGTCTGGTTGGGGAGAGCTATTTGCTTCTAAAAATGGGAGAGCTGAACCATATAAATAGAGGCCCTTTTCATGTTTTCAGTTTCAAAACAGAATGACAGTTACTTAGATTTATAAAAAATTAAAGCATTCCAATGTAGATGGTTTTAAATATTGTATGTAGATAGGTTTCAGAGTAGCAGCTGTGTTAGTCTGTATTCACAAAAAGAAAAGGAGTATTTGTGGCACAAATCAGACATCAAGAATAATAACATTCAAAAACCAGTCGGAGAACACTTCAATCTCTCTGGTCACTTGATTACAGACCTAAGAGCGGCAATTCTTCAACAAAAAAACTTCAGAAACAGACTCCAACGAGAGAATTGGAATTCTGCTGAATTGGAATTAATTTGCATACTGGATACAATTAACTGAGGCTTGATTAGAGACTGGGAGTGGATGGGTCATTACACAAAGTAAAACTATTTCCCCATGTTTATCCCCCCCCCCCCCCACCGTTCCTCAGACATTCTTGTCAACTGTTGGAAATGGCCCACCTTGATTATCACTACAAAACGTTTTCTCCCGCCTCCCCCCCCGCTCTCCTGCTGGTAATAGCTCATCTTAAGTGATTACTCTCATTACAGTGTGCATGGTAACACCGATTGTTTCATGTTCTCTGTATATATAAATCTCCCCACTGTATTTTCCACTGAATGCATCCGATAAAGTGAGCTGCAGCTCACGAAAGCTTATGCTCAAATAAACTTGTTAGTCTCTAAGGTGTCACAAGTACTCCTTTTCTTTTTGTATGTAGACAGTTTTTCCACATACACTGCAACAATGGAGGGGGGGGAGGAGGAGGATTCTTCCTATTGAGGGGCAAAGAGTGACTATGGGGCTTTATTGGCCATGGGGCAATGGGGATTGGGGTGGGTAAGAACAATTTTGCCTAAGAACTTTGGTTTCTCTTAACCAAGATGGTAAATTAGTTTAAGGGAGTGAATGGTTGCAAAAAGAGCAAGTCTATAAAATACCTTATGGGACAACTGATAAATTCATCAATTTCTTATGTTGCACTTTATGTCCAGCTCATGGGCCTGAAAAGTCATAAATCTGTCAAACCTGAGACTAGAGCAAATTTGAATTAGTTTTCTGAAGAGAGACAGGAATGAGGAGACAGATCTGTTTTCTTAGTTGGAGTTTCTCTGTAAGTTTTCTCTAAATGAGGAACATGAGAAACCATGCTGCTGATCACGCGACTTCTGAGCATTGTCTGGTAGACAGACCTGAGCCAATACTCTTAAAAAATGACTCATTCAAAAGTTAGGCTGGTAAATATCCAAGCTGCCTTCTAAGCTAGTTGTAAACCTCTCACATTTTCTGCCCTGATCAGAGGTGGAATTTGACACAAAATATTAGTTTTGGCACAGTAATTTTGAATACTTAGCGCCTTTTGTGGGGAGAGTAGCCCTCTTACAGTTCTATTGCTGATGAGTCAGATGTAATAGTGCTGCGAAAGCATGCTGCAGAATTTTTCTTGCTTTATCAGGTTAAATAAGTTAACAGCACATGCAGAAGTTAGAGGCATAATCTTCATTATTAGCCCAGGCACTCATTCTCTTGTGCTATTCATATTTACAGAGCTGTTTAACATTGGGCACACCAACTGGGGCTTGAATTGAGTTTCCTGTTGAAATAAAGTTGATGCTGCTGGTAATGATACAACTATCTGTATCTGTCTCTGCAGAGCAGGACATCTTAATAGGGTTTTCAGTAACACTTTCGTGGGAGATAAATGAGGATTTAGGAGTTAGATACTAGCAAGAAGAGAATTGGATGTCAGGCTGTTACGAAGGGCATTTCTTTCAGCATGCAGAATCCTGCTTCTGAGCATAGTTGGATTTATTTTTATATTGAGATAATAGAAGCAGGGATGGAATAATCAGAATTTCTCCGTATCTAGTTCAGAACTAGGTTATTGGGTAAAGTACCTTCAGATGTCTTGGCGGTAGAAGGCACTATATAGATAAAATTTTCTTTGTATTGTATGATATAACGTGAAGAGATTTACTGTATAATACAGTAATAGAGGGAAGAAGAAACATCATTGACTGTTAGATAGATGATAGGATGCAAATATTTGTCTTGGTGGATTTTCCTGACATTTTGCTGGGCACCATTGTTGCTGCCATTGTCTGAACACTTTGCGTTTTTGTCAGAAGGTAACGTTCCTAAAATGCAATGCTTATCACCGTCAAAAGTTTTTATGATATCTGTGAATCTCAGAAAAAGGTTAAAAAAACAAACACAAACAAAACAAAAAACCCCAAAAGGAAGAACAGCCAAAATATTTGTCCCCAGAACTAGGACTTGAGCCCTTCTCTGAAATGCTTGTGAACAGCAAGAGTGCTATGAGTAGTGAAGTGTGCGATAAGTGATCTCCCCAGTGCTCCACTTTCCTTCCAGAATGCTCATAATCTACATGCAATGCTTCAAACCAGGGCCCAGGAACATACTAATCAGGTGTGTAACCAGGACATGTCTCATGCCACAGGGGCGTCATTGGCACAGCATTGTTAAAGTAGGAAAGATGGTTAAAACAATGTTTAAAAAAATCTGAGTTTATGATACGTATATATTTTTTGCGATTTGGGGTGAGATACTGGGGCACCAGGGTCTAATTTTACTGTCTTGTCCTTTAGATTTGATGCATTTTCTCCTATTCTCTTTGTTTGTAGGAATAAGTCTGCATTTCTTAATGCTGGATGTACTGGCCACTTGCTTCAGACTAAGGAGGACGGGCTCTGTTTTGGAATATGGTGCCTAACTTATGTGTCCCAGTATTCATTGTGCCAGCAGTAGTTCTGTGCTGCTTGATGCCTTCAACGGAGGCAGACAGTAAGTAACATTCAAACTGTAACTTTCTAAAACCTCATAAACATTAAATATTTTCTTCTATCAAATATTCACCTGCTTGGCTAAGATATGTGCTGAGAGATAAATGGAAAAGTAACTCTAATGGTCTCTTGTTTCCAGTGCGATTAAATAGTACATGCCTGGGAAGGACAAAATAAAATCTTGTCCTTTTCTGTGACTTTGAAAAACAAACTGTCAATAAGAGTTGTGTGGCATTGGGGGAGCAATATGTCTGACTGTGAATTTGAAACCTTAGATTTGATTCTTATCAGCTATAATGGACTAAACACAGCTTTGTACTGGGACGAGGAGGTGTTACAGTGCACAGAGAATTTCCATTACTTTATTTTCCCCATTCTTTTATTAATTTCATTGACCCTCAAAACCTCCATGCTGCTGCTGAAGCCTACCAGTCAGATAGTTGCATGGATACTGATAAATTGGAGAAGTTTCTGAAAAGACCTATGAGAAGGATTGGAAAACATGCCTTATGGTGAGAGACTCTGAAGTTCAATCTAGTTAACAAAGAGAAGGTTAAGAGGTGACTTGATCACAGTTCATAAGTACTGAAGGAACAAAATGGACACCATGTAGAATCAAGCACATGAGTTTATTACGCGCAGCACTGGCAGAGTGTCACCTTGCTTATTAGGCTCAGAGACACTACCAAATAATTGATTACACTGGATTATATGGATTTTCCATGGGCGGAGGGAAATGACAAGTAGGTAGTCCCAAGCCCCTTGATAGGTCTAACAGCAGAACAAGATAAACACAAAAAGAAAAGGAGTACTTGTGGCACCTTGGAGACTAACAAATAAATTTGTTAGTCTCTAAGGTGCCACAAGTACTCCTTTTCTTTTTGCGAATACAGACTAACATGGCTGCTACTCTGAAAGATAAACACAGTAGCCAATAGTCAAAGATTACATAATGTCTCCGCTCATGGTTTCAGGTTAACAAGTAACATACAATTTGTACTTTATACATTGTTTAAAGTGCAATTAGTATAAAATATATCTGTTAAATTCTGATTTGGGGACCATAGGAATAAAGTAGCTAATCTGATTGTCCAACAGGTACATACTTGGGGGTTAAAGCAGAAAAACATTAAAAAGTATGTGGCAATAGAAATTGTCTTTGAGTTGCTCATTTGTGCTTCCAAAGGCAGACACTGGTATCTGGGGAGGGGAGGAGGATGCCATATCTCATACTGACATGCTTGAACCTCTTCCATAAACTCAAGGTTGGTGTGTGGAGAGAGCATGGCTACCTCCTCTGCCAGAGGAGAAGACACAAACATCATGGGCTGCTTTCATTCCTTTGGTCTGTTTGCAGCTTCAGATAAGAGCTCCAATTACTGCTCCCCATCTGGCATTTTGGTGACCAAGCGTATCTTAGTAAAAAGCAAGGTTGTCTTTTATTTGTTCTACTTCTCTTAGCTAATATTGTTCACTGGGCCTCTTTACCAAACTCTGGACTTTGGGCCTGTAAAAAGAGCTGACACATCCCATATCAGGTTTTTACATAAACAGCACATGGATTTTGGCCCTTCAGGTACCTACGGGGGAGTAGAAATTTAATAGGGGGCTCTTCAGTGTAGCAGAGAAAGGTCTAACATGATCCAATGGCTGGAAATTGAAGCTAGACAAAAGCAGACTGGAAAAAAGGTGTACATTTTTTAACAGTGGGGATAATTGTACACTGGAACAATGTACCAAGGGTCATGGTGGTTTCTCCAGCACTGACAATTTTTAAATCAAGATTCGATTTTTTTTTTTTTTTTTTTTTTTAAAGATCTGCTCTAGTTCAAAAGGAATTTTTTTGGGGCAGTTCTCCGGTCTGTGTTATATGGTGTCAGACTCGATTATCACAATGGTCCCTTCTGGCCTTGGAATTTTTGAATGGATGGGAGCTGCTGAAGATTGAGGAGGTAGCCCTGCTGTAGCACTTCTAGATTCGCATGTCAGTAGAGTGAAGTATGGTGCTGCCTTGTTTTTAACCTGTGTCAACCAACACTATGCTCAAAACGTTCTGGAGCCCCCATTCAGGCCATAATTAGCCCAGTCCAGGAGAGAAATGAAAAAAGTAGGGCTGACGAATAATCGCAGTTAACTCACATGATTAACTTAAAAAAATTAATCATGATTAATTGTAGTTTTAATCACACTGTTAAACAATGGTTTCAGAGTAGCAGCTGTGTTAGTCTGTATTCGCAAAAAGAAAAGGAGTACTTGTGGCACCTTAGAGACAAATTTGTTAGTCTCTAAGGTGCCACAAGTACTCCTTTTCTTCTTACTATTACATAGCTGCATTCAAACAAAACAATATAAAACTTTAGATCCTACCAGTCCACTCAATCCTACTCTTTGTTCAGCCAATTGCTAAGACAAACAAATTTGTTTACATTTCCGGGAGATAATGCTGCTGGCTTCTTATTTACAATGTCACCTGAAAGTGAGAAGAGGTGTTTGCGTGGCACTTTTGTAGCCAGCATTGCAAGGTATCTATGTGCCAGATATCCTAAACATTTGTATGCCCCTTCATGCTTTGGCCATCATTCCAGAGGACATGCTTCCATGCTGATGACGCTTGTTAAAATAATAATGTGTTAATTAAATTTTGACTGAACTCCTTGGGAGAGAATAGTATGTCTCCTTCTCTATTTTACCTGCATTCTGCCATATATTTTATGTTATATCAGTCTGGGATGATGAGCCAGCACATGTTGTTCATTTTAAGAACACTTTCACTACAGATTTGACAAAACACAGAGAAGGAACCAATGTGAGATTTCTAAGGATAGCTACAGCACTAGACTCAAGGATTAAGAATCTGAAGTGCCTTCCAAAATCTGAGAGGGATGAAGTGTGGAACATGGTTTCAGAAGTCTTAAAAGAGCAACATTCTGATGTGGAAACTACAGAACCCGAACCACCAAAAAAGAAAATCAACCTTCTTCTGGTGGCATCTGACTAAGATGATAAAAGTGAACAGCCGTCGGTCTGCAATGCTTTGAATCGTTACCGAGCAGTACCCGTCACCTTATGTTTATAAGAAGCACACGAGATCTTTTTCAGGGGAAAAGGCAATACGCTGCATTTCTTGGAAATACAACAATTAGCATATGCATTCAGTCTCTCACTCACTCACTCCAGAAGTTGATGTTATAGTTACCAGTCCAGAGACTGGATCAATCTAGTGGCCAGCTAGGTTGATCATGGGTAGGGAGGAGCCGGGTTCTGTTGGTCATGACGCAGTGCTTCGGGGAAATCTTGGCAGGATGAACCCAAAGTCTCATGGCAAAGCCCCGTTTATATAGAGATTTTCCTTTATTGGGACCATTTTCCTTCATTTTGCACCATCATGCTGTAATCAATTGTTGTTTGACGAGTGCTTGTTTTCTTAAATTGTCCTTCTCATTCTTTGTTTTGTTCTTTTATTAGTTTTTTAGGGAGTTATCCCATGCTGGTTTTGATTACAGCTATTTTGTCCCCATTGATGGCTGCTTGCCACATCTTCTAGAGTCATCAATCTGCCTTCCTCTGACATCTCAACAGGGGCATGTTGGAATCTCTTTCTGGCACTTCTACGTCCATCCTCCATTCCTTCCTAGAACATCTGGTCCGGTGATGGCCTTCACGCTTATTTTTGAACACGCACATTCCTCATTCACACAAAAACTGGATTGATTTACAGAAAGCATTTGAATAGGAACATCACATTGCAATGCAAGAAAAAACAATCATTGCATACTTTTATTTATTTTAAAATGCTAAACCTAGAACAAAGTGGTGACCCTAAAATGTCTGTCACTGCCTTGAAATCACAAAATTCTGGCTAATGCATCTTTACCAATGGCACACTTGGCCATTCCTTTCTGCTTTCAGAAAGGGTGGCTGGCAAAATATAATCAAATCATGCATCAATACATTTAATACATGCTACACAAAATTCTTTATCCTTCTTTTTAAATTATACAAAATAAAAACACAAAATCCTAATACTACAGTCACAAGCATGGACGCATGTCCTCTGGAATGATGGTTGAGGATGAAGGGACATATGAATGTTTAGCGCATCTGGCATATAATTATTTTGCAACGCTGGCAACAACAGTGCCATGCGAATGCCTGTTCTCACTTTCAGGTGACATTGTAACCAAGAAGCAGGCAGCATTATCTCCTGCAAATGTAAACAAACTTGTTTGTCTGAGTGACTGGCTGAACAAGAAGTAGGACTGACTGGACTTATAGGCTCTAAAGTTTTACATTGTTTTATTTTTGAATGCAGTTTTTTTTGTACATAATTCTACATTTGTAAGTTCAACTTTCATGATCAAGAGATTGCACTACAGTACTTGTATGAGGTGAACTGAAAAATACTATTTCTTTTGTATTTTAGAGCACAAATATTTGTAATAAAAATAAATATAAAGTGAGCACTATACACTTTGTATTGTGGGTTGTAATTGAAATTAATACATTTGAAAATGTATAAAACATCCAAAAATATTTAAATAAATGGTATTCTATTAATAATAGTGTGATTCATCACAGAATTAATTGCAATTAATTTTTTTAATCGCTTGACAGCCCTAGAAAAAAGCTATGAAAAGAGAGTTTGTGGAGCAGAGGGAGAGGAGAGGAGAAACTTGGCTAACTGAGCTGCTGAAAATGCGTTCCAGGAGTGCTCTAGTGAATGCGTTACACATAATGCAGAAAGCTCTGCAGGCTCGTTTTTCAGCCTTGCTTTTCATTCCTCAGCTTGGGCAGCCATCTGTATTAGCTAGGCCTATCCTTAGGTATTTGTGGGACCATGTCTAAGGTAAGACCGCTCCCTCTGTACCTATGACACAGGTTCCCTTTCCCCTCATCTCCCTGTACACATGGCAGGTGCCAAGTCACCACCTTCCTGTCTGCTGCTTTTTCTGGACTGGTGTGACTTTCCCTCCCACACATTTTTGTTGTGAAACTTCAAGACTGTCGATATTATCCTGCACATGAAGCAGAAAGGAGAAGTCGGAACACAGGTTTCAGAGCAGGGGAGATATGGATAAGTGGAGTTCAGTCTCTGATACAGCTGTCTGGCACCAGCATTGGATGGGATAGCTGATGGGGAATAGGAGTGGTGCTCTGCCTGGCAGCTGTATGTGTGTGCATGACATGAGTGGGATCCTGTGTCTCCACGTAGCTCCTGGCTGCCACTGATACCTGTCAGAGGGTTGATTTTTTTCAGAAAGGCTCAGCAACCAGAAATCTCACTGAAGTCCATGGGAGGCGCAGGTGCTTAGTACTTTTTGAAAATCAGGCGGATTCTCAGTTTTTCTTGGAAATTAGAAAGTCAAGTTTGGCAGTAGATGGCTGATTTGTGCTTCCAGTGCAGCTTGTTATAACAGTTAGCTGCTTCTCACACAATGTTTACTTTGTCATCAGATTTGTAATTAAGCTACAATTTTACAAACACTAGAGAAAGTCACTGTGGATCTTGATGAGAGCCTGGTTGTGAGGAGGGAGGGAAGGGATCAAAAGCTTTTAAGCTTGAGTGAAGGGGAGACAGAGGGCTCCAAGGTGATGGAAGTAAGATGAGGGACGTGTGGGGCGGAATAGGAGGAAAGATGAGTAATTAATATTTGCCAGCAATAGCACTTCTGCACAGCTGGTGGATTAATGTAATCTCTTTCAGAGCCTCTCTGAGTGGGTCACGACTACAGCTGGGGGAATGAATGGTCATTATGCCACAGCTATCCCCTTCCTCATGTTCTCCTGAGTGGTGTTGACTGTAAACTTTTAATTCACCTCACCTGATATAAATAGTTCTTAGCCTGTTTTGAAGTCAGGAGAGAAGAAGAGGGTGCAAGCCTTATCCGCTAAGGTATGAAGGTTCCTAATGGATAATTATCCCTGCTCTTCTCCTAGAAAGAACAAAGAGCGTTGCTCCATCAGATACAAAAGCAGGAGGAGTCCAAGGTATCTCAGGACCTTTCTGATTCTAGTGATACTCTGTAGTGTTTACATTTTGCTAATCCCATGGCATGTTACACTTCCCCATGTTTAAATATGCAAATTGGCTGCTCCACAACCCCCATTCCAAACATTGATGTTGGGGTGTGAAGCGCTGCCTCTTAGGAGGCAGGCAAGTCTTTCTCAGGCTCTGAGTGATTGAATTGCTGCTTCCTGGCATGGAAGGCAAATTTGTAGAGCTGTGACCTAGATGATCCTGCACCCTCCAGAATTGGCACAGATTAACCAAGAGCTTCTGTGGAGGTGCAGTTTGACCCCAGTATGTGGCTCTAAATTCCTATTCTTCCTTTATCCCTACCCACTGACTCTCTTTTTGGAATAACAGGGTGAAACTATTCAAAACAAATTGGTCTGGATCGCAGCATCTGAGAAATAGGAAGGAAGTGCCTCAGCTGCCAGTGGCAGGAGTTAAAAAAAAAAAAAAAAAAAAAAAGGGACAATTTCATTTTTCCTTTCTGTCCGAGGAACAGGCAGGTTGGGAGCAATTAGACTTCCAATTAAGGGATGACTTATCTGGAGATGGAAATTGTGTTTTGTAGAAAAGGACATTGCAGCCAAGGCAGAATACATTGGTGTGTATAACCTTGTGATATCCTTGTTCTAAAGGAGAAAGCTGGAGCTTGAGGTAGAGAATGAGAACCCCTGCCATAGGATTTGGAGCTGGGCTGATACAAACATTGGTGAGAAGTGACCTCTAGGTCACTGTGGCTGTTTCTTCTCCCCGTTGGAAAGCCATTTTGGAGGGTGCTACAGAGATGTCAGGATCAATTTAATATCTGTTGAGTACTCCTAGTTCCCCTGATAAAAGGTGACAGAACAGGGAAAATATGACTATCATTGTTTCTAGATCCCCTAGACTCGGTAAATAATTGAGAGTAAAGGGGGCAGTATGTGTGGATCAGCTGTGTCGTGTATCTGACAATAGGCTGTTGCCCTGCTTTGTGCTCAGGAGCCCACACATAACCTGGGTTTCCCTACTTTCTACGTCTGTTGTTGTTGTCGCAACAGATTTTAGTGCTGCTGCTGTAGCTTTTTGACAGTTAGGCAACTGTCATATAGTGAGACATGGAAGGGTGAGATAAAACAGATTGAATATGTAGTACATAGTAGTGCAGGGAATTTACTACATTGACTTGCTTGGAATTGAGTTCACAGAAGCTGCAAGTAATGGTAGTGCTGAAGAATTGGAGGGTAATACAAAGGTTGACCATATGCCACTGTTTCAGAAAAGAGGTTAGATCGGGGTGGGCAAACTTTTTGGCCCAAGGGCCACATCAGGGTGGGGAAATTGCATGCAGGGCCATGAATGTAGGGCTGGGGCAGGAGGTTGGGGTGCGGGAGGGGGTATGGTGTGCAGGAAGGGGTTATGGGCAAGGGGTTGGGGCGCAGGAGGGCTTTGGGATGTACAAGGGGGCTCCGGGAAGGGGGTGGGGTGCGGGGTGGAGGAGGAGTTTGGGGTGCAGGCTCTGGGCTCCCGCCCAGCGCCACTTACCTGGAGCGGCTCTGGGATGGCAGCAGCGCACATCAGGGCTAAGACAGGCTCCCTGCCTGCCCTGGTCCAGCACCGGTCCAAGAAGTGGCTGGCACCATGTCCCTGGGCCGCTGTGGGGTTCTGCGGTTCCCCGTTCCTGGCCAATGGGAACTGCGGAAGGTGATGCCTGTAGACGAGGGCAGCGCATGGGGCTGCAGGGACGTGGTGCCAGGAGCAGCGCAGGGGTGGCAATCCCACGGGCCAGATCCAAAGCCCTGAGGCTGGATCCAGCCCGCAGGCCGTAGTTTGCCCACCCCGGGTTATATTGTGGGTTCCACACTGTAAGGGGAACAGAGTCAACAGCATCACAAACCTTTCTGGTGAGTTACCACCAGGGATAGGTGAGCATGAGGGTGGGTGGATATTGGATATATGTATTTTATATATACATATCTATAGTGCTAGTTTGGTAGATAGTACTTTCAAAACCCTCCTATTGCTTTTGTTGACTGCTGTGGAGAAATTATTAAATTTTATCTGTGATCTGACTGTGTTTCTGTCAGGGTGACCCTAATTCCATTAGAGCAGCTTGGAGCTGATTCAGGATGATTGTTTTACACTTTCTGCCTCAGCTTGCTCATGTTTTTCTTTTATGCACTCTCTCTGCTTCCCCTTCTGCTAGCTCTCAACTATACCACAGAAAAATGGCTTTGCAGATTTCATTTAACGTTCAGTTCAATTGTCAAGGAAAAGATGCTCTTTTCAGGCCTTTGGAATATGTTTCTTGCTTTAATAAAAAAAAAATCTTTTCAACCAAAATATGTGGAGTCTCAGGAAAAGAAATCAATACTTTCAGCAGAGGCCATCATCACTCTTTCTTTAAATTAGGCTTTGTGTTTGACATCCTGGGCATGGCTTCCATTAACTGAGGGGCTGACGAAGTGACCCAGCAGAGGTCTTTTCTAACCACGTGTGTCTTGGATTATCTCAGGCAGAATTTCAAAGGATTTAAAGAAGAAAGCTTCTTCCAAAGTGACCTTGTAGGGTGGAAGAGCTATGGCAGGGCATATGTCAACTGAGGTGTGAATGTGATATGTGGCAAATATCCAATTAACTATTTTGATTTCTAAAGATTTTGGATGAACTTCATCTTTATTTATTTATTTTATAGGGAGGACAGGGTAAGTAATTGGCCAATAGTGAGCTTGTGCTAATAATGGCATAGCGTTTGGCATTGCACCAGTGATATCTGAAAATGGACTGAGAAAATAGGTGCTGACTTCTTATGTCAACAGGCCTCTGTCCCTGTAAGGATCTGTCTGTATAACAATGGACGGACACACACATCAAATGTGGGCTTTTACCAGTGGCCACGTTATTTGGATCCTAACTTGGGTCAAGACCAGGAAACCAAAGATTATGGTAAGATGATAAAGAATTGTTAGTATTGCTAAAGTCCGAGAAATGAAAAAGTACTGCTGCCATTTGTAGACATTTGACACAAAGTGAGCTCTGTTTTGCTGAGGAGATTTTACATTGGGATATTAAATACTATGTCAGGAAGCTTTGGCAGGGAAGAAAACTGGAATCTTGTTACTGTATCCCCTTAAACTTTCACTTTAGTGCTGCCTTTTTGCCCTCCTTGCTCTAACTTCCTGGGACCCAAAAATTGAACCTGACTGATCTTGACTCCTTGATTCAGCTGGGCCTTCTCAGACTTTCAACCTGCTTGACTGGTGGTGACTCAGCAACTGATCAGCCACAAAGATAATGGGTGCAGGCCACTCTTGAGGGACAGCTGTAGGGGAACAACCTTGGTTCAAGCGATCATAAGCTAATTCCGTTCAAGCTAAATGGAAGGATAAACAAAAATAGATCTGTGACTAGGGTTTTTGATTTCAAAAAGGCTAATTTTAAAAAATTAAGGAAATTAGTTAGGGAAGTGGGTTGGACTGAAGAACTTGTGGCTCTAAAGGCGGAGGAGGCCTGGAATTACTTCAAGTCAAGGTGCAGAAACTATCAGAAGCCTGCATCCCAAGAAAGGGGAAAAAGCTCATAGGCAGGAGTTGTAGACTAAGCTGGATGAGTAAGCATCTCAGAGAGGTGATTAAGAAAAAGCAGAAATCCCACAAGGAATGGAAGATGGGAGGGATCAGCAAAGAAAGCTACCTTATTGAGGTCAGAACATGTAGGGATAAAGTGAGAAAGGCCAAAAGCCCTGTAGAGTTGGACCTTGCAAAGGGAATTAAAACCAATAGTGAAAGGTTCTATAGCCATATAAACAAGAAGAAAACAAAGAAAGAAGAAGTGGGACCGCTAAACACTAAGGATGGAGTGGAGGTTAAGGATAATTTAGGCATGGTCCAATATCTAAACAAATACTTTGCCTCAGTTTTTAATGAGAAGCTTAGGGATAATGGTAGGATGACAAATGGGAATGAGGGTATGAAGGTAGATATTACCACATCCGAGGTAGAAGCCAAATTCGAACAGCTTAATGGGACTAAATTGGGGGGCCCAGATAACCTTCATCCAAGAATATTAAAGGAACTGGCACATGAAAATGTAAGCCCATTAGCAAGAATTTTTAATGAATCTGTAAACTCGGGTTGTACCATATGACTTGAGAATTGCTAACATAGTTCCTATTTTTAAGAAAGGAAAAACGTGATCTGAGTAACTACAGGCCTGTAGTTACCATCCGTAGTATGCAAGGTCTTGGAAAAAATTTTGAAAGAGAAAGTAGTTAAGGACATTGAGGTAAACAGTAATTGGGACAAAATACAACATGGTTTTACAAAAGGTAGATCGTATCAAACCAACCTGATCTCCTTCTTTGAGAAGGTAACAGATGTTTTAGACAAGGGAAATACAGTGGATCTAATTTACCTTGATTTCAGTAAGGCATTTGTTACGGTTCTACATGAAGAATTATTAGCTGAATTGGAAAAGATGGGATCAATATGAAAATTGAAAGGTGGATAAGGAACTGGTTAAAGGAGACTACAAAGGGTCATACTGAAAGGTGAACTGTCAGACTGGAAGGAGGTTACTAGTGGAGTTCCTTAGGGATCGGTTTTGGGGCCAGTCTTCTTTAATCTTTTTGTTACTGACCTTGGCACAAAAAGTGGGAATGTGCTAATAAAGTTTGCGGATGACATGAAGATAGGAGGTATTGCCAATACAGAGAGGGACCGGGATATCGTATAGGAAGATCTGGATGACCTTGTAAACTGGAGTAATAGTAATAGGATTTAATTTAATAGTGAGAAGTGCAAGGTCATTCATTTAAGGGTTAATAAGAATTTTTGTTATAAACTGGGGACTCATCGCTTGGAAGTAACAGAGGAGGAGAAGGACCTCGGAATATTGGTTGATCACAGGATGACTATGAGCCGCCAATGTGATATGGCCGTGAAAAAAGCTAATGCGGTCTTGGGATGCATCAGGCGAGGTATTTCCAATAGAGATAAGGAGGTGTTAGTACCATTATAAAAGGCACTGGTGAGACCTCACCAGGAATACTGTGTGCAGTTCTGGTCTCCCATGTTTAAGAGGGATGAATTCAAACTAGAACAGGTACAGAGAAGGGCTACTAGGATGATCCGAGGAATGGAAAACCTGTCTTATGAAAGGAGACTCAAAGAGCTTGACTTGTTTAGCCTAACCAAAAGAAGGCTGAAGGGAGATCTGATTGCTCTCTATAAATATATCAGAGGGATAAATACCAGGGAGGGAGAGGAATTATGTAACCTCAGTACCAATGTGGACACAAGAACAAATTGGATATAAACTGACCATCGGGAAGTTTAGACTTGAAATTAGATGAAGGTTTCTAACCATCAGAGGAGTGAAGTTCTGGAATAGTCTTCCAAGGGGAGCAGTGAAGGCAAAAAACATCTGGCTTCAAGACTAAGCTTAATAAGTTTATGGAGGGGATGGTATGATGAGAGAGCCTAATTTTGGCAATTAATTGATCTTTGGCTATTAGCAGTAAATATGCCCAATGGGCTGCGATGGGACACTAGATAGGGTGGGATCTGAGTTACTACAGAGAATTCTTTCCTGGGTATCTGGCTGGTGAGTCTTGCCCACATGCTCAGGTTTTAACTGATCGCCATATTTGGAGTCGGGAAGGAATTTTCTTCCAGGGCAGATTGGCAGAGGCCCTGGTGGTTTTTCACTTTCCTCTGCAGCGTGGGGTATGGGTCACTTGCTGGAGGATTCTCTGCACCTTGAAGTCTTTAAACCACATGTTAGGACTTCAGTAGCTCAGACATAGGTCAGGGGTTTGTTACAGGAGTGGGTGGGTGAGATTCTTTGGCCTGCGTTGTGCAGGAGGTTAGACTAGACAATCATAATGGTCCTTTCAGACCTTAAAGTCTTTAAAGTCTATGAAAGAAAGGCACTTGCAGAGCCAAGTGGAGAGAACCAAAGATGAAGTTCTGAACCCGAGACTTATCCTTTACCTCTTCCTATTTCTTTATTCTTTGTTTTTTTATGATGTCCCTAAAATGATGTGTGTGACTGTTTTGTGTGGGTTTTATAAGGTATGATCCAGATACCAGTGTGTTTTGTCTTGCAAGAAGTTAAGTAAATGTTCAGGTACTTTTCTACAGCTATTAACTGTGTTATGTTTGGGTAGCTTAACCATCTTCACCAATAAAGGTCGAAAGCAAAACTTCATAATATTCTTTAGGGGAATAAACTGTCTTTGAGTTACACCAAACGCAGCGTGACCTGAATCATTTGGGGCTAGCACAATTAAAACATTAAACCTCCCACATTTGTCCCTTCAATTCCAGTGACCCATGATACCCTTGGGTCGCCCTAAGGAGATGGACACTACTTGGAGACTGGACAGCCATTGATAACCAGCCCCCTTATTGCTCTGTCATGTACACAATCTTCTGTTTCAGAGTAGCAGCCGTGTTAGTCTGTATTCGCGAAAAGGAGTACTTGTGGCACCTTAGAGACTAACAAATTTGTTAGTCTCTAAGGTGCCACAAGTACTCCTTTTCTTTTTACAATCTTCTGTGACAACTTGTTTGGGTAGCTACTGTGGCTTCTAAAGCAGCAGTCCGCAGTTCAATTAATCTTTCCTTTGTTTTTTTTTCTCATAAACCCATTTACAACATCATTCACTGTATTTTGTGTCAAACCCTTTTCATTCTGGTTTGTCAAACCTCCAACTTCCAAGTGTTCAGGGTCCTCCTATAGACGCACATGTTTACTAACGTTCACAGGAGAGCCAACCTAAACATTAAAAAAAAAAAAAAAAAAACCAAAACCAAGTCATAAGCTGTTGCTTCCTCTGGGTTTCCCAGTGCATCTGTCTTCTCAGTTTCTGACTGAGAATCGAAGCTCCTTGTACATGGACTCTGTATTTTGTGTCCCATACAACTCTGAGCACATCAGCAGCAATTAATAAATAACAGGAGTACAGTGATTTCACTGATGAATGTGGTATGGGACCTGTCTCTACCTTGCCTTTTCAGGGAAAGGAGAGGAGGCTTAAAGTCCTCATTAACCCAGGCATTGCTCCTGAAGTGTGCAGCATTCTCTCATTTTCTGTCAGTGTCAGTTTATGACAACATGAAAACTGGGACTAATCTGTGTAGCCAGAATTGCCTCCTGCCTTTGTAAGGAAGTTGCTATACTGAAATCCTGGTATTGATCACCCAGCATATAGAGACGTGCTGAGTCAGAGTTAATGTTTTATATTTTTTGAGAGGGTCAATTGTGTCCTCCTTGTCTGGGCTGCTTTTGAAAGAGATCAGTAAAGCTTCTCTTTAAAATTTTATCTTCAGCATGGAGTCCTACATTTTAAACCCCAAAGGGGTCGCTATGATCTTCTAAGCCTGATCTCCTGCATAACACAGGCAGTATAATTTCACCCAATAATTTCTGCATCTAGTTTAACAATTTGGGGTTGAGCTAGATGCAGGGTTTCTCAAATTTTGTTACACCGCCACCCTTTTCTTACAATAAAAATTACTGCATGACCCCAGGAGCTGGGACTGAAGCCTGAGCCTGCCAAAGCCCAACTGCCCTGGATGTGGGCGGTGGTGGGGGCTGTAACCCGAGTCCCAGATCACAGGGTTGAAACCCTCAGGCTTTGGCTTCAGCACTGGGCCCCAGCAAGTCTAAGCCAGCCCTGGCAACCCCATTAAAATGGGTTAGTGAGTTTGAAAACTGCTGAGCTAGAGCATATCCTTTAGAAAGATGTCTAGTCTTGATTTAAAGGCTTCAAGTGATGGATATCTTACCTACATCTTTTGGCGGTCTGTTACAATGGTTGATTACCACCCTTACTATTAAAAATTTTCATCTTATTTCCAATTTGATCGTTGCTGATTTTCAGCTTTTAGCCGTTGGGTCTTGTAACTCGTTTGTCTGCCAGATTGTATCGGTATCTAGTGTTGGATATCTTCTTCCTGTGAAGGTACTTTATAGAGACAAGGTGGGGGAGGTATTATCTCTTATTGGACCAACTTCTGTAGGTGAGAGAGATCAAGCTTTTGGAAGCCGGGGTGTGTATGTGTGTGTGTGGCAGTTGTGGGGCTTGTTAGTGTGGTTATAGATTGTTGTAATAAGCCATAAATCCATTGTATAATGTCCTGGGACCAACATGACTACAACAACACTGCATACAGGGTGCTTTATAGACTTATCAAATCATCTCTTTAACCTTCTTTTCTATAAAATAGAGAGATCGAGCTCCTTATCTTATTTTAGGGCATGTTTTTCAGACTACAGATCATTCTTCTGGCTCGTCTGAACCTGACAAATTTTCCAACATATTTTTTCTGAAGTATAGATACCGGAATTGGACACACTATTCAGAGGTGGTCTCACAAATGCCATTTAGAGAGATATCACCACCACCATCTTACACTTATTTGGTATTCTCTGTTAGCACATCTAGGTATTATGTTAGCTTTTTTTGCCACAGGATCACACTAAGGGCTCGTGTTCAGTTGATTATCTATAATGACCCTTAAGTCCTTTTCTGAGTTACTACTTTCCAGTATGCAGCCTCTGATACTTTGTGTGACCTACGTCCTTTGTTCCTAGATGTATGATCTTGCAATTGTTTCTATTAAAATACATTTTCTTTGTGCCCAGCTCACCAACTGATTCAGATCTCTCTGTATCAGTGATCTGTCCATGTAATTATTTACCATCCCACAGATGCTTGTGTTATCTGAAGACTTTATCGGCAATAAACCCATTGCTCTTACAGGATTCTTTTCTCATTTCCAGAACTAGCTGTAGGCCAGTTTCATTTGTTTGTCCACATCTCATCCAGCTAAAAAAGTAATAAGTACGTTTGTAAATGTACAGGCAGTTGAAATTATTTATGAAGGAAATACTAAAAAAATCCTCTATTAGGCAAATTTGGCAGTTTTTGTTCATGAAACTCAGGCTCTGTGTTAATGACATACCACCTGCTTTTACTAGGCCATTGAAATGGACCGTAGAAGAAATAAAACCTGCTTGTGAGTAATTTGTTGCTAAACTGTTGCTTCACGGTAGAATTGTACTTATGGCTGTACTGAAGGCTCTGTTTTCAAATTCTGGCTTTCTGCGTAAACTAAGTTTTGGGCTTTTGGAAATTCTTACAGGTCTCAACTCTAAAGGAAATATATTAGGGGACAGCGTATTTTAAAAAAAAGAGAGAGAGAGAGGAGAGAAGTTTTCTGAGTTCTGAAAACATGCAAAATGTTTTAATCTGTCAGGGAATTTTTTAAATGCTTTTGTTTTCCTTGGCGAATTAAACGGATTTTAAAGAGAGTGAGAGCATGCTTCACAAGTTGGCATAAACCTGAGTTTCATCAAGGACTTGTGCCTCTAATGTGTTTGAAGAAATTTGTTTTAGAAATGAGAAGGCTATGGTCTTCGTCTACTGGCCAGGAGCCTGCTTTCTGACTGAAGAAAGATGCATCAGGAAGAGTGAACTGTGGAGGGTGAAATTTAGATGTTGCCAAGGATTTTGAGGCTGAGAAAGATACTTAATCAAAATACTTAATATTGATGTAAACAGCTGGGTGTATGTTTCAGTATCTAATTATTTAATGTGGAACAGTGTGTCTTTCTGTAATGTCAGATTGAGAGATCACTTGTAAAGCAAAGTGAACTTTATAATATGGTAATCACAGATGGGTTTAGTGTGTCTTGACCAATGATGGTCAGAAAACAAACAAAGGTTTGAATGCATGAAGAATAGGTTAGAAATAATATGAAAATATTCAAATGCAATTATATGAAGCAACAGGATGCCCCTACCTGAAATACTGCGTTCATGCTTTCTCAAAAAGGATTTAGTAGAAATAGAGAGGGTTTCAGGAGTGTGATGACAATTATTAGAGGTTGGAAAGCCTTCCTTGCAAAGAGAACTTGAAAAGATTGGGATTGATTCGTTTAGAGAGGGAGAAGATAGAGGTATACAAAATAATAAATGGTCTGGAACAGACACTTCTGATTAAAAAGTACTTTTTTTACACACATGATTATGCTTTGGCACGGCTTCTGATTTTACATTTTAACTGATAAACACAAATAAAACTACTTTGTTACCAAAAAAAAAAAAAGAAAAGAAAAAAAGAAATCCGTGTTTATCCAATAAACACTGGGAAAACACTGGAAATGGTAACGCGTATCGAAGGGCTTGTCAACGCACTGCTGTAATGCGCACTTACAGGGATGTGATAATATGCATTACTCGTTACCATATATGCAAAGACAAATACTTGAACCCTTCCCCCATTTTTGAATATCTGCATAAAATTAAAAAATGGCTACAAGTAAACCCCCAAAATGATATTAATAATCCCAGAAAAACAGAATACCTACCTAGTGAACTTGTTGCCATAAGGTATTTATATGTGTGGTGAGAATATTCTGGCTACGCTAGATAGGAGGAAAGATCTATGTATCCCCATGTGCTGAGGCACAGGTCCAGTTACTCACTGTCTGGGGATAGGAAGAAACTGGGATTCCCAGTGGGAAGGTTATTCAGTAATGGTCCATTAGTGTGGGCTTTTTTGCACCTTTCTTGGAAGCATCTGGTACCGATGGTAATCAGACAGGGTTTACTAGTCAAGATGGACCTCTGGTCTGGTCTGTCATCCATAGATTTTAAGTCCAGAAGGAATCATTAGATCATCTTGTCTGACCTATCACATAGGTCATAGAATTTCATTCTGTTACTCCTATATTGAGCCCCATTAACTTGTGTTTGACTATAAGCATCTTCCAGAAAGATATCCAGTCTTGGGTATGGCAGTTACTATGTTCCAGTACAGTGTTTTACATAAGAAGTGCTGAGCTACAAAAAATTATTTCTGATCTTCTCATCAGTGAGAGATCCTGCTTGTTGTCTGTCATTTGCTTGTGCTTTATGTTGATCTCAACACACTACCGACGCGGTATAATATGTATTGCAGCAAGTTTTGCACAAATGTTTCACTCATTGTTTCAGGTTTCAGAGTAGCAGCCGTGTTAGTCTGTATTCGCAAAAAGAAAAGGAGTACTTGTGGCACCTTAGAGACTAACAAATTTATTAGAGCATAAGCTTTCGTATGCTCTAATAAATTTGTTAGTCTCTAAGGTGCCACAAGTACTCCTTTTCTCATTGTTTCAGTTACTTGTAACTTTTTGAAGCTTACACTTTTGGGTGAAAATTTCCCATCTTGGTCTTTGGCTAAAGCTAAAAGGCTTTGTTTGTTTGTTTGTTTGTTTTTGAAAGTTTGAGCAAAAATGCTTTTGACCATTTTTGAGAATGAGGAGAGTGGGGAAAAACACTTTGCATGTTTATAGATTAAATTTTTTAAAAAAATCATGCAACATTATTAAAAATACTCCACTACTGAAATGGCTGAGGTTAGAAAGTTGTAAATTTGACATGGAATAACCCTCTCTGGAAATGCCTTTCAATGGTCCAGTGAAAATGAAGTTTGACTTGACCAAGATATAACACGTTGAAAAATATACCATATGATAGAGGCATGATATATTTTGCACTAAGTTTTCTTGTGAAATCATCCAACTCACTAACCAAAGGATGCCATCCTTAGCTTGTGCACGACTAAATTAGCTGTATACTTGAAAATTTAGGTAAACTGTGCAGTGAATGAAACAATGGTCTCTAAGGTAAAAGTTGCAGAAGGGATTCACCACTCTGCATCTTATCTGCATTGTGTAG
Organism: Dermochelys coriacea; assembly: GCF_009764565.3. NCBI lineage: Eukaryota > Metazoa > Chordata > Testudines > Dermochelyidae > Dermochelys > Dermochelys coriacea. Next base: position 108,224,100 of record NC_050075.1, on the reverse strand, counting down.
GGCATTCAGGTGGTGTCTACTCAAATGGTTCCATATTATGAAATATTTCCCTCTCTATTTCTTAATCATGTGAATATGTATATAATTCCTATTGTTAAAGAAACATTATGTTTACACCACAGGACACAAAAGTAACAAAATGTCTCCCCTGAGGCTGTCTGCTCAACCTTAACTCTGTCCCTTTGTATGTATATAGGATCACAACATAGCCTCTAATAATGTGAGTACATCATTTCTCAAATACTATATATCATCCTTTTTCTATAACCCTAGAATTATATGCATAGTATCTTGCAATATCTTTTATTTGTTTATTGGCTTGGACGTTTTTATGATAAGTTATTTTTTTTGTATTTGATTTAGTCAACGAACATGTGCTATTGAATTTCTTTTCAACCAGCAGCACAGCCTTGTGTAGGGGGTCAGCCAGTTACTGTGAAGCTAATTTAGTTTACATTTGTGGCATTTAACTTATTCTGTAATATGTTGTGTTAGAACAACTTACTGTACTTTTGAAGACACAAGGAACTCTATTTATTGGCATATATAGAGCAGTATATCATAATATATTTCCTATGTGCGTAAGGCTATAGAAAAATCTGTATGACATTATATAAAGAGGATTACTGTGCTGGGATGGGTTCCATCTATCAAATACTGGCAAGAACATCTTTGAACATCACCCGGCTAACCTGATAGAGAACTTTAATCTAGGTCCTGTGGGGGATGCTGAACAAAATCTAGCCAATATGCATCTGGACTCAAGTAACGAAGACAAGGGGAAGGACTAATTTCTGGGAAAGGGCCTAGAAATCACAACTGGATTAAAAAGGCAAAAAGAAAAGCAACAGGGCAGTGTGCAAAATATCTTCTATGCCTGTATGTAAATGCAAGGAGTATGGGGAACAAGCAGGATAACTGGAAGTCATGATATATGAAGAAAATTGACTTAATTGGCATCACAGAGACTTGGTGGGACAGCTTCCATGACTGGAGTACCAGCATTAAGTGATGTACTTTGTTTCAAAAGGATAGGTATTAAAAAAGAGGGAGGTGTTGCACTGTACGTCAAGAATATATATACTTGCTCCGAGGTCCAAGAGGAAGTGAGTGACAGACCTAGTGAGAGTCTCTGGGTGAAGATAACAAGGGAAAAGAACAGGAGCAATGTTAGAGTGGTGGTCTATTATAGACCACCAAATCAAGAAGAGGAAGTGGATGAGTCATTCCATAAGCAGGTAACAAAATTAGCTAGCACATGAGCTAGTACTAATGGGGGATTTTAACTTCCCTGATATATGTTGGAAAACTATTGCAGCAAAACATAATACATCCTGCAAATTCTTAGCATGTGTAGGGGACAGCTATCTGATTCAGAAAATTGAGGAAACAATTAGGGGGGTGTCCATTTTGGATCTGATTTTGACCAACATGGATGAATTAGTTCTGAACGTGAAGGTGGTTGGGAACTTGGGAGGAAGTGATCATAATCTAATAGACTTCAAGATCCTATGGAAAGGAGGACATGAGAACAGCAAAACAAGGACACTGGACTTCAGAAAGGTGAATTCAGCCAACTCTGAGAAATAGTAGGCAAGGTCCCATGGAAAGACCAGTTAGGAAGAAAAGGAATCAAAGGGCACTGGCAGTTCTTAAAAGACATAATAGTAGAGACTCAACATCAAGCTATTCTGAGGAAAGATAAGAAGAGCCATAGGAAACCAATGTGGCTGCACAAAAGGGATACATACAGTAACTCTTCACTTAAAGTCATCCCGGTTAATGTTGTTTTGTTGTTACGTTGCTGATCAATTAGGGAACATGCTCATCTAAAGTCGTGCAATGCTCCACTCTTAGGTTGTTTGGCTGCCTGCTTTCTCCACAGCTGGCAGCCTCCCTACGTGCCCCCCCCTCCCCACAGTGCCTCCCGCCCCCCGGCAGACCCTGCGGATCAGTGCCTTCCCCCCAACTCCTGCCTGTGGCGATCAGCTGGCTTGCGGTGTTTAGGAGAGATGGGGGAGGAGCGAGGACTCAGTGCGCAGGCTCCTCCTCTCTCCCCTGCCTCCTGAACAATGCAAACAAACTGATTGATTGCCCCGGGCAGGAGACAGGGGAGGGAGGGGGAGCCTGCGTGCCAAGTTCTCGCTCCTGCCTCGCAAGCCAGCTGATTGCCCTGGGCGGACATGGGGTGGTGGGAGCGAGGAGTCGGCGTGCCTCCCTGCTCCTTCCCCTGCCTCCTGGCCCATGGCAATCAGCTGGCTTGCAGCGTTCAGAAGGGAGGGGGAGGAGTGAGGACGCAGCGTGTGAAGTAAAGGGAGAGGTGGTGGGGAGGGAGAAGAGGCAGGTCAAGGGTGGGGGCTTGGGGGAAGGGGTGGACTGGATGGGCCGAGGATTGAGCCCCCAGCAAAGTCAGTGCCTGTTGCTTGCAAGAACAGCAAGAGGAGCAGCCGGACAATCCATCCTCTTCCACTCTCTGACTTCATCACCTCAACCAAGCTTCATACTCAGCAGTGATGATTGTAGTATTAAATTGTTTCTTTAAAATTGTTTAAAATTTATACCTGTATTAAATTGCTTGTTTAAAATTATTTAAAATGTATATAATGCCTTTTGTCTGGCAAAAAAAAAAAAATCCCTGGAACCTAACCCCCACATTTACATTAATTCTTATGGAAGGAGGGGAACATCACCAAGGAAGCATACATGGGACTAGCATGAGCATGTAGGGGCAAAATCAGGAAAGCCAAGACAAGGAATGAGTTACATCTGGCAAGGAATATTAGAGACAACAGGAAGGGGTTCTTCAAATATGTCAGACATAAAGATAGAGGACGGTGTAGGTCTGCTGCTAAGTGGAGAAGGTGAGCTGGCAATGGTAGATGATTGGAAGGCATCACTGCTCAATGCTTATTTTGTGTCAATCTTCTCACAAAAAATGTGACTGGATGACTAGCGATGTTACTATAGACAATAAAGGGGGAAAGGATGCAGATTTGGTAAAGTAAAGAACACATCAGAGATCTTCTGACCAATTTGAATGAGTTAAGATCAGCGGGGCTGGATGCTATTCACCCAAGGATAATGAAGGAATTAGCTGAAGAAATCTCGGAGCCACTGGCAACCATATTGACAAACTCATGGATGACAGAAGAGGTTCCAAAACCCTGGAGAAGAACTAACGTGGTGCCCATCTTTAACGAGGGGGAAAAGCAGGAGCTGGGAAACTGTAGATCAGTCAGCCTGACTTCGCTACCTGGGAAGCTACCAGAGCGATGTATAAAACATTCAATTTGAGAGTATCTGGAGGATGTGATCACTAACAGCCAGCATGGATTTACCAAGAACGAATCAGGCCAAACCAACTTGATTTCCTTCTTTGACAGGGTAACTGATTTGGTGGATGGGGTGAATGTGGTGAACATAATATATCTGGACTTGAGCAAGGCTTTTGACACAGTCGCACGTGACATTCTAATAAATAAGCTGGAGAAATGCAGGTTAAGTGGAACTACCATTAAGTGGATACATAATTAGCTAAACATCCACAAAGAAAGAGTAACTATTAATGGAATGATGTCGGATTGGAAGGAGGTCTTGAATGGGGTTCCAGAGGGATCTGTTCTGGATCCAGTGTTTAACATCTTTATTAATGACCTGATTGTAGATATAGAGCATTTTGATCAAGTTTGCAGATGGCACAAAGCCCTGGAGAATAGAGCTAAAATTCAGAGGGATCTTGATAAACTGGAGAACTGGGCTATAGACAACACAATGGAAATTCAACAAAGACAAAGATGCTACCCTTAGGGAAGAAAAACCAAATGCACAAATACAGAATGGGAAAAAACTTGAAAGTATCCAGAGGTGGGGGACAAAGATGATCAAAGGAATGGAATGCAAGCCATATGGATACAGGCTGAAGAAACTGGGTATGTTTGGAAGAGAGTAGATAAAGGGCAATCTGATAGCTGTCTTCAGATACTTGAAAGGCTGCCACAAAAAAGATGGAGAAAAGTTGTTTTTTGCCACAGCAGACAGGACAAGAAGCAAAGGGTTCAAACTACAGCATAGCCAATTCAGATTAAATCTCAGGAAAAACATCCTAACTGTAAGTACAGTAGGACAATGGAACAGACTGCCACTGGAGGTTGTGGAAGCTTCTTCACTGGAGGTTTTCAAAAGGAGCTGGTTAGCCATCTGTCTTAGATAGTTTAGATACAACAAATCTTGCATCTTGGCAGAGGGTTGGACTAGATGACCCTTACAGTCCCTTCTAACCCTATGATTCTATGATATTGTAGTAGGATGATACGAGTTTCCACACTACATCAGACTCAAGGTCCATCTTGTCCAGGCTCCTGTCTCTGACAGTGACAGTGCCAGATGCTGTAGAATAAGGTGTAAGAACTCTGCAGTAGCAGATGTGGGATAACTTGCTCCTATACTAGGTCTCATTTTGATCTCTAATAATTAGAGATTGGGGTAAGCCCTAAAACAGGAGGTTTAATATCTCATCCACAAAATGTATAATTAATATTGATAACTTTGGATATTCTGTTAAAATGTACAGTCCCTTTTTTAATCTTGTTGGTCTCTGACTTCCTGTGGCAGAGAGTTCCATAATGTAATGACATGTTTTGTGAAAAAGTATTTCCTAGAATTGGTTTTGAATTTCCCATTTTTTAACTTAAGGTCCCTGTCTAACTATGGTGGAGGAAAAGGGGGATTATTCTCTTTGGATGCCTTTGTAGCCAAAAGCTATATTGATTTAAAAAGTCAAGAAATATTGGAAAGAGTCAATAAGATGAGTATTTTTCTTTTCCTTGTATTAGTTTTGCCCTTCACCCATTCAGCATCATGGTTGCATGATTGTTGTTTGGTGAGTTGGTCCCCGGTCTACACTGTTGGAAGCTGCTGCATGGTTGATATTGAAAAAGCCCAACCAATTAATTGCTTGTAGTTTTACATGTTTTGGAAGACTAGCCATCAGGTGTAGTCATCCTATTTCAGCTTTGTGTCAGATTTCACTTGTTGGCGATGAATGACAGTGCCATTCCAATCCACACAAGGTTCCTTTCCTCTTTGTTTCATGTAAGAAACTGTTTACTATTTGAAGTCTTAGGGCTTCTCTACACTTATAGTGCCACAGCGGTAATGCTGCACTGCTGTAGGACTTAAAGAAGACACTATCTATACTGACGGGAGAGCTTCTGCTATTGGAATAGGTATCAGGCCCTGACTCCGTGGGTGCTCCAGGGCTAGAGCGCTCATGGGGGGGGAAATAATGGGTTCTCAGCACCCACTGGTGTGCCCTGCTGATCAGCTCCCCCCCTCCTCCCCAGTGCCTTCTACCTGCCACTGATCAGTGGGCAGCAGTTGCTGGCAGGGGAGAGGGAGGAGCAAGGGCAGGGTGCGCTTGGCGGAATGGGATGGGGCCTTGGGGGAAAGGGTGGAGTCAGGGCAGGGCCTGGGGCAGAGCCAGGGTCGAGCAACCCAAAGAAATGAGAGAGTCTGCACCTGTGATAGCCACCACCTCTCGGGGAGGTGGAGTACCTAAGTCTATTGGAGCAATCTTCCCATCAACAGACTGCTGTCTACACTGGGGGTTAGTTTGGTCTAACAACGTAGCTTACAAGTGTGGATTGTCCATGCCCCTGAGCGAAATAGTGATACTGACATACGTTTGTAGTATGAATCGGGGCTTACAGTATGTGTATCGTATATTCTCATATGCTATTCTGAAACCTCTCTTAACTAGGCAGTTCAGATAAAAATGCACTTGTATTTCCTTTTAATAGGAAAGAAACACTTGTAAAAAGCAAATAAAGATATTGTCTACTCAGTGAGTTGCAGAGTCCTGCAAACTCCAACTGTTCTGTCAGGATGTTCTCTCCAGGCTTTCTGTGGTTTTAAAAAGTTAAATTTTTTTTTAAAACAGTGAGAATCAAATCTGCAGCCTGTTATGAATAATAGAATATGGGAATATTACAGCGACATACACAGAAACTCTGCAGACTGACAGCACAGCTACTAAGTGTTAGTTTTTTAAAATATGTACAATCTTTTGTCAACAGAATTAAAAACAGGAACATTACATGGTTTGTTTCTGCATGAGGGTATTTTGTAAGGAAATTTAATGATAAACTGTTCTGCATTTTGACCTTTTTAAATTTTCTGAGCTCTTGCATCTTCCAGTGAATTGGTGAGATTTTGAAATGTAGACGTGCAGAATCTTAATGGTTATTCTGACATTTTGCTAGACTTGGCTGGATACCTGTGCTTGATTAGTTTTCTAATGTGTTTGCTCTGCCAAGCCTGAGACACTAGCATTCCATGCACTTTAGTTTCCTTTAAAGTGGTTGCACTGTAAACCTCTTTCCAATTAAAAGGTGATGCTATTCTGGTAATGGAAAGTTGTTTTATTTTTCTTGTCCCCTGATATGCATGCAAGTAGAAAGGCTGTAGGAAAGTGTTATCTCTGGGTTTTTCGTAGTTTGTTCTCTACTGCAGATCTCTATATACAGAAAAGTAAAAAATCTGTGTGGCTGGCTGGCTGATGGTGAATATGGATAAGGTGACACTTAGCCCTTGTCTACACTAGTGAGCTTAAAGTGGCACACCTGTACCGATGCGTTGTTGTAAGATCGCTCATGTAGCTGCTCTATGCTGATGGGGGAGAGCTCTCTTGGCAACCTAATAAAAGCACCTCAACGAGCAGTGGGAGCTGTGGGTAGGAGAAGCTCTTCTGCTGACATAGCATTGTGCGCACCGGTGCTTTTTTTAAGTGTAATTTATGTCATCTAGGGGTGTGGTTTTTTTCCACACCCCTGAGCTAAGTTCCCTCTGAGTTGTGTGGCCACACAGCAGACTATCAAGGGCTGTGCAGGTGGGGATAGGCGCCCCCCCCCCCCCAGCTCAGCCCAGACTTGACCTGCTGGAGTTGCCCTGGCCATGGAGAGGGGCCCCTCCCTCGGCCCAGCCCATCCGGAGGTGTCTCCACTGGGGAGAGGCATCTCTCCCCTGGCCCCGAGCTGCTGCAGCGAGAGAGGGCTGGGGGGAGTTCTCTCTCCCCACCACAGCCATGGGGCAGCTGCACCCCACACCCCTCATCCCTGGCCCCACCCCAGAGCTTTCACCCCCCTGCACCCCAACTCTCTGCCCTAGCCCTGAGCCCCCTCCTGCACTCTGAGCCCCTCATTCATGACCCCACCCTTGAACTGGCACCCCCAGCCAGAGCCCTCACCCCCCACAGCCCAACCCTCTGCCCCAGCCCTCAGCCCCACACCACACATCACCTCCATATTGGTGCACATAACAAAATTCATTCCACACATGGACACACAAAATTGGAGGGAACATTGCTTGAGTGACATGAGTTTTACTGACATAAGTGGTAGTGCAAACATGGCCTTACAAAGGGCGCAGCTGGGATGCAGAAGGTGCTTTTCTGCTCCTAAAGGATTTTATTAGCTACTCTGTAACCTGACTGATGTATTGAATCTTGTTTCAACCATGGGAAAAAAAACTGCTCAAGGGTAGGAGTAAAGAATCTAGGATCACCTCTGGATCTAATCCTGATAGGGAGACAGACTCATACCCTCAGGCTAGTGAAATGATGTGCCATTGCCTCTGTTATCCCACCTGTAGAGCAAGGAAATCAGCAGAAACTTCTATGAAAATGACAGTGAGCTGAGCTTTCTTGAACAAATAAATATGAAAATCATAATACACCCAGGAAGTTTCCCTTCATCATCATAGGAAATGCAAGAGTTGACTACAGAATCTTGCTGTTAAATGCTAGAAACAGGTAACAGAGCTAACTAGAGATGCTGAGGTGCAGGAAACCAGATATGGTTGGTCAGTGTTGAAGTGCTGCTTGCTGGTTCCCCCTCTCTAACCTGCAAAGAGAGAGACAAATGTTAGCAGTTCACTGATTGTTTCTGTACTGGCAGTGGGGTCCCAGAACTGATTTATAGCACTTACTCAGCTTTCAGCAAGCAGCAAATGCATTGCTTAATTATTCATGGCAGATGTATTATTGCAGGAAATTAAGACATCAAGGAAACAAGTAAAAACTGTTACTGAGTAGAGCTATAAACAAGGCGAGGCGGAAGGAGATGCAGAATGGTGCTACTGAGATGTCAGAGAGATGTCAGAAAGTAACTGGTTAAAATTTCCAGGTCCTTCAGCATGGAACCCATTGCATGTAATTAATAGCTTACAAGTGGTGTTTCATTTGTTAAATTTGTCATTTAAATTATCACATTTGTGAATGTGAAAACCCCTTATGTTGTCACCTTCAGCAGACAAGTTTGTATAAACAAACTTTTTCCTGCTGCTTATGTACATCTTCAGCTATCTTTAAAATACCTGGTGTTTAATATGCAGAATTGGGTTAGGCCACGTGTGGAATTACTGTGCCAAATACAGCAGCAGTTTCTTGACGCTCTGGGCCAAATGCAGCATCCTAGTGCAAGATATTAACATTTAGTTTTGTCACTAGCTATTGTACCAGTATGGTCACACATATAGTTCCACCCTTTAAACTTTTCTTATTTGCTATCACTGACTGGTGTGTGTAGGATAGGACACATCCTCATCACCTCTGCCTATGAATGAAGTGAGCTGTAGCTCACGAAAGCTTATGCTCTAATAAATTTGTTAGTCTCTAAGGTGCCACAAGTACTCCTTTTCTTTTTATGAATGACCTGTATCTGTAGGGATTTGCTGACAAGGAATCAGGCAACCTTGAGTTCCAAAAGTGTTGAAACCTGTTTGGTCGTTGGGTGTCATTGGAAGATCAGCCTTCTGCATGGACTATACTTCCATCCTTCCTGTGTTAGATGAGGTTTCTCACTTACAATAGTTTCAAGGTTCTCTTAACTTTATGCCCTATAGATTTGATTGCCAATTTTCAATTGTACATTCTGTGCTTCTGAGTAAAAGTAAAGGGGAAGAAGGTGGCTTTCTGCAAACACTTTGTCCTTATTTTCCCCCAGTCCTCATCACAATGGAATTATTTCACTCCGTCTAAGAGAGTTGGTAAACATGCCAACTCCAATTAGTACATAACCTCAGGCTTCCAGTTCTATAAATAAGATGGTCATTTCAAAAAGAAAAGGAGTACCGGTGGCACCTTAGAGACTAACAAATTTATTAGAGCATAAGCTTTCGTGAGCTACAGCTCACTTCATCGGATGCATTTGGTGGAAAAAACAGAGGAGAGATTTATATACACACACACAGAGAACATGAAACAATGGGTTTATCATACACACTGTAAGGAGAGTGATCACTTAAGGAAAAAGAAAAGGAGTACTTGTGGCACCTTAGAGACTAACAAATTTATTAGAGCATAAGCTTTCGTGAGCTACAGCTCACTTCATCGGATGCATTTGCAACGGGCTTTGTTGCAAGGATAGGTTCCTGGGTTAGTGGTTCTGTTGTGTGGTGTGTGGTTGCTGGTGAGTATTTGCTTCAGATTGGGGGGCTGTCTGTAAGCAAGGACTGGTCTGTCTCCCAAGATCTGTGAGAGTGATGGCTCGTCCTTCAGGATAGGTTGTAGATCCTTGCAACAAAGCCCGTTGCCAACTCTGTCCACATATCTATTCAGGGGATACCATCATAGGGCCTAATCACATCAGCCACACTATCAGAGGCTCGTTCACCTGCGCATCTACCAACGTGATATATGCCATCATGTGCCAGCAATGCCCCTCTGCCATGTACATTGGCCAAACTGGACAGTCTCTACGTAAAAGAATGAATGGACACAAATCAGACGTCAAGAATTATAACATTCAAAAACCAGTTGGAGAACACTTCAATCTCTCTGGTCACTCGATCACAGACCTAAGAGTGGCTATACTTCAACAAAAAAGCTTCAAAAACAGACTCCAACGAGAGACTGCTGAATTGGAATTAATTTGCAAACTGGATACAATTAACTTAGGCTTGAATAGAGACTGGGAATGGATGAGTCATTACACAAAGTAAAACTATTTCCCCATGGTATTTCTCCCTCCCACCCCACCCCCCACTGTTCCTCTGGTATTCTTGTTAACTGCTGGAATTAGCCTACCTGCTTGTCACCATGAAAGGTTTTCCTCCTTTCCCCCCCCTGCTGCTAGTGATGGCTTATCTTAAGTGATCACTCTCCTTACAGTGTGTATGATAAACCCATTGTTTCATGTTCTCTGTGTGTGTGTATATAAATCTCTCCTCTGTTTTTTCCACCAAATGCATCCGATGAAGTGAGCTGTAGCTCACGAAAGCTTATGCTCTAATAAATTTGTTAGTCTCTAAGGTGCCACGGGTACTCCTTTTCTTTTTGCGAATACAGACTAACAACGCTGCTACTCTGAAACCTATGGTCATTTCAGTATGACTATCCCTGGACTATATCTCCATCCAGGCCATATGCTATATATGGTCGGGAATAATATCTTACACCTCATTCTGCTGCCCCAAGCTATTAACTCCGAAAGGCAAAAGTCAACCTGCTGACTCTTCCAGAGTCATTAAAAAGATTTCTTTGACTTCTAAGCCCTTTCCTCTTCTCTTGGTTGCAAGATTAGAAAAGGCCTGTTGGGATTGGCACCAATCTTCTATTGAAGTAAAGAAAGTTTTTCTCTGTGTGTGGTCCTGGACTGAGCCTTGTAAAGATATTTTAATCTTGGAGAAATTTTCCTTGTTATTCATTGCCCTAAATAAGCAGTTTATTTTTCTAGTTGCATAAATCAGACGCACTTGGTGCTAAGAGGCAGCTGAATAAATGGTTTAGGCATGTTTGAGCAAACGAGTATCTCCCCCCCCCACAAGACTAATGATAAAAATTATCTTCAAGTATCATGTTATATGTAGTTTTAAAACCTGGCTACAAATAAAGATTTGTTTGAAGTGACTCCAAACCCCTGTACTGATACAAGAAATAACTACATTAAAATTATGAGTCCCAGAGTCTCTGCTTCAGACATTTCCAAATCTAGGAAAACTGAATAGAAAAAATTGATGAGTAGCTAGTCTGAAACATTGATATTGTTTTTCTGATGACAAAATTTTCTCAGTAGCTGGTATAGGATCTTTCTATCAACCCATCATTTAAAAATCTAACAGTAAGTTTAAACTGTACAAACTCTACTTCTTTAATTCCCAGGTAAAGGTTATTCTGGTGAAAATCGATAATTTATAGCACTGAGCAATAGTTACATCATGGATCATAGCAGTGCAAGCTTTCCTTCACCTGGACTTCTGCCAGTGTGCCTCTGTTTCTGACATGGAACAACAGGAGTGGAGGAGAGTTCATTTTCCATGGCCCACTAAATCTTTGGCCTTCATGTTGCGACTACTGAGATGGCCAGTGGTGATGCATAGACCCCAATCTGCTTGTAACTGAATTGAGGACATTGAGAGATAAGTGAGTGAGGTAATATCTTTGATTGGACCAACTTCTGGTGGTGAGAGAGTGGTTACAAGCTTTTGAGCTACACAGAGCTCTTCCTTAGGCATGGAACTGAGGACATCAACTCATTTCACGAGCAGCAGGCAGCAAACATCTATCATGTGGCTGTAATTTTTGAGCGCGGCTGCCTAAGTTTCACTGGTTCCAGTGATTGATGGAAGATGTGGTAAGTTCCATATCGCATTACCAACCCTCTGCACTGCCTTCCAGTGGGAACTTAATGGACTCTGTGAAATAGCAAAATGGGTGGAGTTGTTTGACAATGACCCTCTTGGATGATACAGCTTCCTTGAGGGGAGTCATGAATGTATATGTGGTTGTTAAATGAGATTCATTCATCAGATTCCAACTGCTCCACTTTGCTAGATGGGAATTCTGTGCCTCGTTTGTTTATTTTTAAATGCCTGGATTAGTTTAGTGTGAAACTGTTGGGAGAGATAATTTTGCCCAAGGAGTTGATATATAGGTCATGGAATGAACACTAATCAGGCTCTTATACAGCCTACAGAAGAAACTTTGCTATATACTTTCCCTTGCTGTGCCCTCCCTTAGCAGGGAGGCTGAGTAGTTGGCTTTTACCATAAAACACTCAGCCCTGAATGCAGATGGTGTTTTCCTCACCCGTACAAAGAATAGGAGGACTTTCAGGTCAGAGGGTAATATCGGTGTCTGGATAACTAATGTTGCATTTAGCATGTGATAGTTTTAATTTGGTCAGCCTTTTCCTTTACTACTGTGCATATGCATTTTTGAAAAACAACGAAATCTCGCTAGCATGTGTTTCCTGTTGGAATATCTTTCTTCATGGTAGCAGATTTCTTCTTTGGTTTTGTCTACTGCTGTTTCTGGGGTTTTGTGTTGAATCTCTGCTCAGTGGCAATAACAAAAATTGTTTACTAGAGAAGAGTATAGGGGCCTTTTTCATGTAATTATGTTCACTTTGACAAGAGTAATTAGAAAGATAAGTGGTTTGAGAACCAATTGATTAGATTTTGTGGGACTGGCAATGGTTGGGTGATATGGAGATACATGTATATAGAGTAGCAGATTTTAATGAAACCAAACTGTTTCTGAATGCTTTATAGTTGTGTGCACTTCAGTTGTAAGATCCCTTTTTTGTACAATTCCTTTCATATACTGAGAAGATGCAGTACCTGAGAGAATTATGGAGAAATGACCAAGATGTGAAATTATAGCATATTTTTCCTTACTCTCTCTCACATTTAGCAAACTCATCAGCTGATATAAATTGCAACTGGATAATTTTATCAGTTCCCATCACGGACATTACATGAGGCTATTTTGTCACTTATTTGGAAGATTATAAATAAGGCTGCGAGTTTGTCACAGAAGTCGAGGATTCCATGACATCTGCAGCGACTGGTGCGCCTGGTCCAAGGACAGCTCAGGTGCCAATCACACCGGCTTCTGCTGGGGCAGTCTCGGGCTACTGCACCTCCTTTCCTGCAACAGCAGCAGAAGTTTGGGTATGGGACACGGTGAGGCAGGCTCTCGGTGGCACTCCCCGGAAGCGGCGACATCCCCTCACTTAACTTCTAGGCAGAGGCATGGCCAGGCAGCTCTGCACGCTGCCTCCACAGCTCCCATTGGCCATGGTTCCTGTCCAATGGGAGCTGCGAAGCCGGTGCTTGGGGCACAGGCAGCGCCTCCACCGAGGAGCTGAGCGAGCGGGGGTGTCCCCGCTTCTGGGGAGGCATGAAGCCAGGTAGGGAGCATTCCAGCCCCGCCAACCCCCTCCCCCCCAAACACCAGCAGGAGCCATGGGCCCCTGGGCCGCCCCTGCCAACACTCACGGCACCCCTCCTCAAAATTTAGTCAGGAATATATAGTAGAAGTCATGGACAGGTCTCGGGCCATGAATTTTTGTTTACTGTCCGTGACCTGTCCATGACTTTTACTAAGAATACCTGTGACTAAAACATAGCCTTAATTGTGACTAATGAAAGTTCTTGAACCCTTTTCAATTTATATAGCTGCACCATAGAAGAGATATGTTTCAATCACTTCAGTGTTTGCTGTAGACTCTCTCTGTGATATGGAGTTGAGCCATCCATTTGTTTGCCATTTGTTGCTTGTTTTCTGAAATAGCGCTATTAATATAATTATATTTTTTAAAATTACATTAAGAATGTTATGAAGGTGCAAAGTCAAACACTCAAAAATTAGAAAATACCAGAATTAAGGTAGCTCCATGCAACCTAAGTTCTGCACCCATGTGTGTATGTATTATGGTACAATCTTTAGTTATGTGATCGATCACACGCTATTTTTCCCACAGGACCCCTGCCTCATCTGGTACACAGGATGGTCCTGCTGTCAGACCTGATCAGGGTATTGTAGTGAATTAAGTTGGTTTTTTGTAGGACCCCTGTTGCAGAAGTTGGAATTTATATAGTGAACAAGACGGGATTGCAGGTTGAAGTGAGCTGTAGCTCTCGAAAGCTTATGCTCTAATAAATTTGTTAGTCTCTAAGGTGCCACAAGTACTCCTTTTCTTTTTGAGAATACAGACTAACACGGCTGCTACTCTGAAACCCATGATCTCATGATAAAGGCAGTTGAATATTACCTAGGAGAACAGGGTTCTGCTAACAATGGAGGAGGTACCTAGTGATCTTTTAAAGGGGGTAAAATAAAGTTGGAAGAATTTTTATAAGAGACAGTGTTAGGCAACCTAAATATGGGTCTTTGCTGCTCCCCCTATAATGTCATGGCAGAATTATCACCCAGACAAAAATACACATTTTCTCAGCCTATAGGAAGTCTCAAATTATTTCCTGTGTGTAACATTTTGGGAATGTTAGTGGTCAGGCTTGTATTGCAAATCCCTTTTAACAGAAACATAATGAAGTCACTGACAGCTTTGAGACTTGGTGAAAATGCTCAGAGGTCTAGGATAAACAGGCTGGAAAACCATGAATGGGAGGAAATAGGCAAATCTATACAAGAAGACTTTAAATATCTCTTCTCAAAACCTTTCCATCTTTTCCCTTCCTCCTTCCTGCCCCCCAGCCATTAACAGTTGATGCTCTTCAGTGTTGTTTCAGTTCTTTTGGGCTTTATGCACTGATCCTCAAATCTTGTTTTAAAATTAAAACTATGGATAAACAGCTCTTCTGGGGCGTGGAACTTGCATGCTCTATATTCCACTCCCAGTACATTCTTTGGTTAGGATATTTATGTTGAATTTTCTTCATTGCTTGATTATGACAAGATGTTTCTTTTGGTATTGCTTGATTCATTATGCATCAACGAAGTGCTAAGCACAGTACAGATCACAAAATGGAGACCGTAAAGCTTCCATTCTAAAAGACAGGAAGTGCTGAGAGCCTGTTTTAATGTGTCATCTATTGAAATTTGTAGCCACTTTGATTATTTTGTTTTAAATTACGCTTTGTAACACTAAATTCAATATGAAAATGAAATCAAGTTAATCAAACAAAGATTCAAACTTTCGGTATTGAACAGCAATTCAACCAGCCCAGAAAGTGCGTGGCAAAGTTTAGTAACGTTTTAACATCTGTGTGAAATGAGAGGCAGGGATCATTTTAGAAACTGTACGTGAAAACTGAGGGGGCTCCATTTTTAACAAGTGGTTAATCTACCTGATCTCATAGGGTGAGTTGTACATTCTTGCTTTAGTTCAATAATTCTGAGCTGACAGCTGGCGGCAAGTGAAAATGAACAGGTCATTGATTATTTGGAGGGGAATAATAATAAAATGTGGTATGGAAGTGCTGGCACCATCTGGGCCTAGATAATGCTGATTTCAGTATTTGTATTTGTCCAGAATAACAAAGACCTTTAAAGCAAAAAGTTCTTTAAAATAATGCAAACACAACCGTTTTAAGGAGGTGGCTGTCTGCCTAAATTCATGCTGTTTCTGATATTGCAATGATGTTTTCTATAGCAGTAGCTTCAGTGGCGAAAGCCTGACAGATGGCTACAGAGGGAACAGTACAAGCAGGGTGCTCCTATAAAACAAGTGTTGGCATGCGAATGAGTGTGAGCTGTTTAAATAAAATATTGTTAAAATATATTCAAAATTTTGGGCCAAACTTCATGTGTGTGCTGTGAAAATTTAAAATTTAGTGTAAAGTTTTTGTTTTTTCAGTCTGGTCTGAGCAGCTGCATTTCCTGGATGGTGATGAGCACATGGGATTAGAATGGTGTGAACTATGAGTTTTTTCACTACGTAAAAAGATTCTTGTGCACTAATTTTGGGTACCATGTTACTAGGGAGGTGTTTACAATTTTGAGGGAGTACGGTGAAAATGATCAGTGTATTGGAGAAACAAAAGATTATGAGCATAGTCTGTCTTGGCCAAGGAATAATTGAAAGCCCTATTCTGCCAACCTGCTAATGTGTAGTAGCATTTAACTTCATGAATTATCTTATTGGTTTCAGTGGAGTAACTCAGTAAGGGGCTTCTCATCATTAATATGGGTGGCAGAATTGGGCCCTAAAAGGCTAGGTGGATCAAAAACCTACAAGTACTGTTGGTCTGATGAAAAGATGTTAAACTCCAAGGAGGGCAAGGAATAATTCAAGGGGCCATAACTAAAAGAGGATGGGAGGAAACGTAAGAAAAGGCAAACACAGTAAAATTTACGGAAATATCATTTGGAGGAATTTATAACAAGACTTTATCCCCTTTAAATCTGAAATAAAGTTCTACAGCATCTCCAGCTGGAATCCATACAGAGCTAAAGTGCATCAGAACCCTCATACGTTCTAGCCCACTCTAGGTTTGAGTTGATCATAAAAATATATGAAAAAGTTTTAACTAGCTGATTTTTAAAAATTTGGAACATTAAAACTACTGAATTGATTTTCTTCAGAATTGGCTTTTTTAAAGATCTCACTTGACACTTTAAAACCAAACTAAGACTCTGAACACTATAGTTAACTTTCTGTAGATAAAGTTGTAAAAGAAATTCTAGTTGTACTATACTGTATATTGTATTAACTGACAAATAATTATAGTACAAAGAGAAGCCCTATTTTAGAACAGCAGACCAAGGAAGCAGTGTTAAAAGTTAAGCTTCAGATCTTTTACTCTGCCTTTCCTGACTTTTGAATGCTTGAGTTCTCTCACCATTAGCTTTACATTAGTGCTAGTTTTATGCATAGGGCCTATTTCATTATATCACATGGTCCAAATTGGGAATTTTGTTACTAGATTACTACAGTCTTGATGTATACAAACTTGATTTTAGTCCCTTTTGACACATTATATTTTGTCTGCTGTATGCAAGCCTAAAATGCTGACACAGTCAGAGAATCTCATCTTTTTTTAAACAATTAATGGACAATAAGAGCCTATTTTACAAAGTATAATGAAGGACTTTCATAGCAGTGCATTTTAGGGAATTACCCAAGATATTTCTGTGAGCTGCCCCACACAGAACCTATGAAACCAGATTCTTAGTCTCTTGGTATGACCTATGCCTAGTGCTTCAAAGTCCCAACAATCACTGCCCATTACTGAGCTCTGTGTTTTCAGTTTGACTGGTGATGTTCTTGTTCAAACACCACAAATGAACTTGGATCAGAGTACTTTCTTGGGAAAACTTCTGTTTAAATGTATTGACTTGTTAAATCTAATCTCACAGATGTTTCAGTCCCCATAGAAAACTCTTGCAGAAATAAAACAAACTTGTAAGTACAGAAGCCTTTTAGAGAAGAAGAAAATGTAATCCTCTCCTCAGATGGTTCCTGTGAAAAGTCTAGCAGTATGTTCTTTAAGAGGTATCAATTTTGCTGTTGCGTATTTGTGGATGTCTTTGCAAAGGTAAACTTTTAAGTACCACTGCTGTGTTAATACTTTGTAACGAGATACAGCTCACTAATACTACCTCATTATCTGGCAGATGAATTGTGATTCCATGTACTGTATTTCCATCAAACTTTAAAGTGAGATTGTTTTGCTGTTACTGTGATAGGTGATCAAGATTAAAACTCTCTTGAACCCAGAAAGAGTCTGAGATTTCAATTCTAGCAATTCTTTCACCCCTACAGCAAATGGAAATGTATTGAGTCAATCCAGGGTCCTATACCAGTCACAGTTACTGTTCTTTTCTCAGCTCTGATGCTTTATATCATAAAGTTTGCATACTTTAATAATCCACTAGAATTTACTAATCTGGAAAACAGTTTGGACTCGGTGAATATGGGGGTTCCAAGGTGCTAATTTGAGCTAGTGTGTCCAAGTAGACCTAGGGGTCACCCTTAGGGATCTCTGCCTGAGTTTGAACTCTCACAGGGCCAGAGACATTAAACAGCAAAGAGATGAAAAATCTTCATGGCAGCTGTTTTTATTTCCCTCTTCCAGCATTCAGACTGATGGGAGGAGGCCTTCTGCACAATCTTCTTCAAAGGTGGATTGGGCAATTAACAGAGCTTTTTGTCTTATAATGGGCCACTTAATTGTTGATAGATTTCAGAGTAGCAACCCTGTTAGTCTGTATCCGCAAAAAGAAAAGGGGGACTTGTGGCATCTTAGAGACTAACAAATTTATTAATTATTGATAGTCCTCCTGGATGGGCGGGGTGAGGGGGGGAAGAGGGGAGAATGATTCCTTTGCCTGGAGTCTGGTGGCACCTTAAAGACTAAGGGCTTAGCTACACTTACATTTTATAGCGCTCTAACTTGCTGGCTCAGTGGTGTGAAAAATCACCTCCCTGAGCACAGCAAGTCAGAGCGCTTTAAAGTGCTAGGGTAAACAGGGAGCTAATCCCCTTGTGGAGGTGGATTACCAGGAGTCCTGGGAGACCACTCGCACTTCAAAGCGCTGCTGCGGGAGCGCTGTGAAATTTCCAGGGTAGCCATGCCCTAACAGATTTATTTGGATATAAGCTTCCAAGGGTAAAAAAAAAAAAAAAAAAACCACTTCAGATGCATGGAGTGAAAATTACAGATACAGGTCTTGCTTGGGTTCACAAGTTCAGAAAAAGCATTTTCAAAGTTATAAAGCAAAACTTACATATTTCCCTATAGCGTGGAATACAGACATTACAAGTGAGATTAAAGTATGCAGCAATTTACAAGCATTTTACAGAGTTTAAACACTGAATACATTCTTATAAGACTAATACCCATTTTAAACAAAACTAACATACAGGTGAGCTGGTTTGGTTTCCAGCTATGAGTTCCTCAATTTTTAGCTAGTTCCTATAGCCTTGGCCAGAACTGGCATTTGGTTTTTCAGCGTCACACGTTGAATAAAAGATAAATGTTGTTAAATTATAGACAAACTTCTTGTGCTATTAAATTATAACATATTAATTTTATCATTATTTCTCTCCTTATTTTCCCCATCCAGAAGCCAACATACTAATGAAAACAATCCCTGTTCCCCTCTGTTAATGTAATTTTACAAGCTACATTATGACAAAGGTAACTGAGCTAGAAGCAAGGAAAAACATCTTAATTTTCAATGTAAATGGCACAAATCTGATTGCACAAAGAGTTTGTGTGGGAGGCTGCAGTCACTGTAAGGATTTTAGATGAATATATTACTATTTTTTTTAAATTACAAAAATGATCTTAGAATACAGTAGTTACAATCAAGAAGTTAGGTTTCAGAGTAGTACTGTGGGAAATGGTTGGCATTTTGTATTATTCACTGGACTAAGAGCTTTCAGAAGCAGAGCAGTTTGAGAAAATAGCATTTTCTTGATTACGTAACCCAGGTCAACATGACTCGATATGATATCTGTTCATAGAGTACATTGGGCTGAAGGATAATAGACTGATGATGAAAGATATGCTTTCCTGGCATCTCATGAGCAGCTTCAGGAAACAGATGCATTTGAAGAATGCAAGAAGGCTAGCAAGTGTAGAGATGGTGCATTTTGGTCTGTATCTCCTTTGCAGATAGCTGTCTTATCTCTTCTACTGTTTTAGTTGTCTTGCCTCTTTGTTTGATTTCTTTTTCCTTCTCTGCTTTTGTACTGTTTTCCTTTTTGGTGTCCTTATTGTGGCTTTTGTTTTTAGAAAGTATTGGAGCTGGCACATAAGGTTATGTACTAGATCATGTAACGTGCTGAAATAAGGAACCGATTTCCCCTATTTGGGGTCTGCATTATTTGTAGATGCTCCTATAAGTAGTCATGATTTCCATAAAAATAGAAAGTATGTATTTTTTAAAAACGGATAGCATAGCAGTATCTATTTTAGTTGTTCTTATCTGGTGTTTCTTGTATAACACTTTGGGTTCTCCTAATCACTTCATATCCTCATTATGCCTGGGAGGCTCATTTATTTGCGTTCCTGAGGGCCTCATATACACATACCATAGGCGGGACAAGTGGTATGTAACACTGATTGGACTCTTCATATGTTTCATTTTAGAGAGGCTACCAATGGAATTGCTTGGCTCAACTATTGCTGTGCTATCCTGGGGTCACCCTAATGTAAAGGCTTCATAAATTCATTCTTGATCAGCCAGGAGAAACAAAGGAGCTCCTCACCATGGTTTAGTGTAGGCATGAAATACAGCACCTTCAAGTTAGAAAGTCTTAGAGGGGAATTTTTAAAATAAATTATTTTGTGACATATTTGTCAGACGCTTATGCAACTGAGAAAGTACCAGTGGAGGTGGTGGTTGTGCTGTTGGGATGCAATATTGTGCTTGGTGGGTAGGAAAAAGGGAGTACTTTTTTGTAAACCAGACATGTCTGTGTGTATATATATCTGTCTTATGTAATGTTGTAGCCATGTTGGTCCCAGGATATTGGAGAGACTTGGTGGGTGAGGTCATATGTTTTATTGGACAGAGCTCCATGTAGCTCAAAGGCTTTTCTTTCTCACCAACAGAAGTTGGTCCAATAAAAGATATATCTGTCTTACATATTTATGAAATTTGTTGACTTTCAGGGCATGCTTCAAGACAGCACTGTTTGTGAGGGCTGCTGCAGAGGTGGGCTTCTGAGGGCAATCAGACTTGGCATGGAGAGGGATTTTGTGTTTAATTTTGGCTTTGAAGTTAATGGCAGGGATGCCTAGAGTTTTGGACAGGCACCGCTTTTTATTTTTGTAACCAAAAAAAGTACTCGCCACATCAGCCTTTAAATATATAAAATAAAGACGGTATTTCTCACTCATATCTGTTACTTTTTGCCTGAATTTACCAGAAACAGCCTGTTTCTGGTTAATATGGTTCTGGTGTAATTCATCTTACTTCCATTTCAACATCCCAATTCCTGTGAAATAGAAATGGCAGGGCAGCTATCTTCATTTAGATTTTTAAAATTTCCCCCCAGACAGATATCCCCAAAACAAAACTATGTAAAAAGAAAAGAAGTACTTGTGGCACCTTAGAGACTAACAAATAAATGGTATCCTGGCCACCCCAGTTTCAGGGCCCGGCACAATGGCCCTTTTTGACACCTTGGTCCTATCATCAGGCCCAAGGGCATAGTTCCAGGGCGGCATCAGTAGTTTCCGCTGACCGTGCTCTGCCCTGTGCTACGTTGGTCACCACCGATGTGTCCGGGGCTCCCGAGAACCCACAACGGGGTTCAGACCCCGGGCCTCCCAGATCGGGCGCGTTGTCAGAGCCATCAATATCCGTGGCTCCCACACCACCAGTCGCAGCGGTGGTGGATGTCTATGAGCACATCACCAGGGAACCGGAGGGGCAGGAAGACCCTGTCCCACCTTGAGCCTCCTCATCTTCCTCGCCGGACGAGGCAGTACTGGTCACTACCACGTCCCTTCCAGTGATGGACACGAAAGCCCACCAGGACCTCCTTAAGAGAGTGGACCAGAACCTCAACTTGCAAACTGAGGTGGTTGTAGAGGACTCGGACCCAATGGTTGACATACTCGCCCCGGAGGATCTCTCCAGGGTGGCACTGCCACTTATAAAAACTATACAAAACACCACAAAGGTGCTCTGGCAGATCCCGGCCTCTATATCACCTACGGCTAGGGATTGTAGAGAGGAGTTACTTCATCCCACAGAAGGGGTATGAGCTCTCTTCACCCACCCCCAACCGGAGACCCTGGTGGTAGATGCAGCAAACCATGGGGAAGCGGCAGGGGCAACCGGGGCCTATCCCAAAAAACAAGGACTCCAAGAAGCTGGACCTCTTCGGTCAAAAGGTATACTTGACTGGGGGCTCCAGCTTCAAATTTCCAACCAGCAGGCGGTACTTAGCCACTACACATACAGTTCTTGGAATGCCCTCCCCAAGTTTCAGCAACTGCTCCTATTGGAGTCATGACAGGAATTTGCTGCAGTCCTAGAGGAGGGCAAAGTGGTGGCTAGAACCTCCCTCCAACCTGCTTTGGACTCCGCTGACTTGGCAGCACGGACAATGGCTATGGCCATTACAATGAGGTGTAGCTCATGGCTACAAGTCTCGGGACTCCTGGCGGAGGTCCAGAATACAATACAGGACCTTCCACTTGACGCTGCAGGGCTGTTTGCTGACAAAATGGACTCGAGACTGCACGTTCTCAAGGACTCTAAAGCAATCCTCAAATCTCAGGGAATGCACACGCCAGCACCCCAGAGAGAGCCCTTCATGCCCCAGGCCCCCCCCCCAACGCTTCTATCCAGGGCCCCCTAGGCAGGACTATAGTCGACAGGGGCAGAAACAACAGGAGGCATCCTCCGCTGTCCTCAGGCCAGGGCTAGGGCTCTTCCAAGCAGCCCCCCAGCTCGAAGCTGAACTTTTGAAAGTGCGCCCGACAATGGAGCACCAGCCCAAGTCTCAGATCCTTTTCTTCCCTTTGTGAATCGTCTGTCCCACTTCTACTGTGCCTGTGCCAGATTACTTCAGATCATTGAGTCCTGAGCACGGTGGGGGTAGGATATTCTATCCAATTCTGTTCCCTTCCACCCACCTTCCCTGTCCCTCTTCAGGGACCCCCTCACAAGCAACTCCTTCTACTGGAGGTGCAATCACCCCTCGCTCTAGGGGCAATAGAGAAGGTTCCTCAGGAGTTCAGGGGCAGGGGATTTTACTCCCGATATTTCCTCATCTCCAAGGGGGGCTCAGGCCTATTCTGGATTTGCGAAACCTCAGCATGCTTATAAGAAAACTAAAGTTTCGTATGGTCTTTCTGGCCATTATTGTTCCTTCTGTGGATCCGGGGGACTGGTATGCCACCTTCAACTTGAAGGACGCGTACTTCCATATATTGAATATTCTGGCACACAGACGATTCCTGAGATTTGTGGTTAGCAGCTGACACTACCAGTTCACTGTACTCCCGTTCAGGCTTTCAGCAGCCCATCATATGTTCACAAAGTGCATGGCAGTTATGGCAGCCTTCCTCCATAAATGCAGGGTACAGGTTTTCCTGTACTTGGACGACAGGCTCATCAAGGGCGATTCTCGAGTACAAGTGCAAGAGCATGTGGCGTTGGCACATGCCACTTGCAGGCCGGGGCTCATTCTGAATGGGCCCAAGCCCCAACCCAAAAATGTATTGGGGCTCTCCTGGACTCCACTTGAGCCAGAGCTTCCCTGCCCAAGCCCCGGTTCCAAAGCATCAGGGCATCATCAAGAGCCTCCTCCGGTTTCCTACAACTACGGCCAGAAACTGCATGAAGCTTCTGGGGTAGATGGCGGCCTGCGTGTATGTAGTAAAACACGCCAGATTGTGCCTTTGTCCCCTCCAGGCTTGGTGGGCGACAGGTAAACAGACTCAGCCAGGACCCTCGGGACAGACTCGTTACCCTCCCTCCCCCAATTCTTATGCCTTACTGTCCTATACTAATACTGCATGTACCTCCATTTCCTGTACTGCACCAATATTTCGGTGGTGGGAATTGGGTGTGTGATCTTTGCTGAAGCCCTCAGGGCAGGTGAGGCTGCCCAGCTGTCTGCACCTATGTAACCTGAGACCCAGGAGGGGGATGCGACCAGGTGACACCTTTTGCCCAGGAAGCAGGACAAAGAGGAGGAGGAGCAATGGTGAGTGTTGGAGATCTGGTTGCTGGAGGCTGGACAGTCTGTTTGGAGGACTGGAAGAGGGGGGAGTCCAGGCCGTCTGGCCCAGGACTTCCCAAGATGGACTTGGCTGAAAGTCACTGATTTCTGTAATAGCAAGCTCTGTTCTAGGCTGTGTACCTGTCGACTAATAAACCTTCTGTTTTACTGGCTGGCTGAGAGTCATGTCTGACTATGGAGTTGGGGTGCAGGGCCCTCTGGCTTCCCGTCTGGGCGGACTCGCTGTGGGAATCACACGGAGGGGCAGAGTTTGCTGAATGCTCTGAGGTCAGACCCAGGAAGGTGGAAGCCGTGTGAGCTGTGTGTCCTGCAGACAGGCTGCTCCCAGAGAGGAGGCTCCCCCAGAATCCTGGCTGACTTTGTAGGGAGCAGTTCTCAAGCATTGGCCCAGTGGCTCCATGGCAGTAAGTAACTGGTTTCCCCTCTACTGGAGAGGTGTTAGCCATGGTCACTGTGGAGTCAGCAGCTGAAGCTCAGGCTGATGCACATTGCACCAATTAGGCGTGGGAGCTGATTATTGTTTTAGGGACACAAGGCCATCAACATTACACCCAATTATAAATGCATTTCTTTAATCTCGTAATGTTTCCTATTTGACCTGTGCCATGTCTGATTCTTGGAACCTATGTGATTGGTGTCATGAAATGCTGTCTTCCATGAGTGGTGCTTTGTCTGCCTCGTCCTCTTGGCTGTGCTTTTCTGTATCAATCCTCTCTAACTGAGATTGAGCTAAATCCATTTAAAGTAAACAGATTAACACGTTTTCCCATGTCTGACGTGAGAACTGAGTCTGTCATTTCCCTAAAAGCATCGCAAGCGACAGGTCCCAGATGCTGAGCTTCTCTGGGCCAGCTGCATTATTTACTTGACTGGATTGGTTTTACAGCTGGTGTCCGGCTGTTCTTTGTTATGTTTATCTGCAGTCTCTGGGGCTAATCAGATTAGAAGATAGCATTATCTTGCTAAAGACTGGATCCCTTCTGAGTGTAGGGGGTGTGGGCTTTTCTAATCTTTATCATTGCTAAAACGTGGGATGTTAGTGAGATCACTGAGAAATGGCCACTGTTGCCTTGGGAATCCCAAGTCATAGGCTAAATTCAAAGTTGTAACCTAGTAATTGCAACTTTCTACTATGACTTTTATATGTCCTATCTGAATCTGTGAAAAGCTTGAGGATAAGGTAAGGTCAGTTAAAAGGAATTACAGTTCATATCATGGTCTCTATTACATGTTTCTCTAGAGGAGTTACCTCCACTTTTTAAATCCTTGCACTATCTTTTCTTCAACTCAAGTCACCATTGTTTAATTGTGAATCTGTGGGTGGTTCAGGAGTTGATCATGCAGGTTACAGCACTGCCACCATCCTTTGTCATAGAGAAATTATGGTAGTGCCTACTAGAATGGATTTAGTTACTTTTATAGCACCAAAGGTATGCTCTTTCCTTTTCAGAACACAAATCCTTGTGCTTATGATTCTTGCCATATAAATTGTATAGACACCAGATACGTATATCCAGAGGAGGCGGCGTGAGAGCGGAAGCATATAGAGCAGGGGTAGGCAAACTATGGCCCGTGGGCTGGGCGTGGATCCAGCCTGTCAGGGCTTTGGATCTGGCCCATGGGATTGCCACCCCGTGGTGCTGCGGTGCTAAGGAAGGCTCCCTGCCTGCGCTGGCCACGTGCCACTCCCAGAAGCAGCCAGCACCACGTCCCTGCTGCCCCTTGGGGAACCACGGCCAATGGAAACTTCAGGGGAGGTACCCGCAGGCGAGGGCAGTGCGCGGAGCCCTCTGCCCCTCCCCGCCCAGGGGCTGCAGGGATGTGTGCCGGCCGCTTCCAGGAGCAGCACGGGGTCAGGACAGGCAGGAAGCCTGCCTTAGCCCCTCTGCGCGCCACTGCCACGCCGGAGCCACTCAAGGTAAGCAGCGCCAGGCCAGAGCCTGCACCCCAACCCCCTGCCCTGAGCCTCCTGTCACACCCCTCCTGCACCCCAACCCCTTACCCTGAGCCTCTGCTGCACTCCAGCCCCTGCTGCACCCCTCCCTGCACTGCAACCCCGTGCCCTGAGCCCCCTTGTACACCCTGAACCCCTCTTGCGCCCCAACCCCTTGCCCTGAGCCCATTCCTGCACATCACACCCCCTCCCGCAGCCCCCCCCCCCACTGCCTCCTGCACCCCAGCCCTACATTCATGGCCCTGTATGCAATTTCACCACCCAGATGTGGCCCTTGGGCCAAAATGTTTGCCCACCCCGACATAGAACCTATAGATCATTAGTCATGGAGACAAGGTGAAAGGAGAGTAAGTATGAGGGTGAGGGAGAAAGTTTGGAAATTAAGACTGTTGGTGTTTTCCTATATAAGTCTGACTTCAGAGACTTTATAACTTGCCTGTAAAAGTTCTTCTCTGTGTTTAAACTTGGCATAAAATATCTAAGCCTGGGGTCAAATTATTTAGTAATTTATGAAAGTCAGTTTGGCAGGATTTTTAACTTTAAAGTGTTTAAGAACACAATGTGATTAATGTTTGTAAATGTATTTTCTAGATATGTTACTTAAAGATATTTTGATTTTTTAAACTAAAATATTCCATGCTATTAATTTTAATGTAGGCAAGTGTCCATCCCATCTATACTAGGTGACAGGTTTCAGAGTAGCAACCGTGTTAGTCTGTATTCGCAAAAAGAAAAGGAGTAAGGTGCCACAAGTACTCCTTTTCTTTATACTAGGTGAAACATTATTAAAGGAGATCTAGGGCTGTAACGGTTGAATATACACAGTTTTCAAAAGTTCCAACAACCATACACAAAGCTCTGTCCAATAAACCACTAGCTATTGCAGTATTGGTAGTACTGCTTGGGGTGAGTGTTTTATTGGTCTGGCTCAATCAGTCAGTTCTGCAGCAGTTTCTCCCCTCTGTGGATGCCAGGTTGCAAGAATTGCAGATGCAAGAGTTCAGCTTGTCGTCATACTGTAGAAGGAGTCCCTCAATGCCGTGGTGCAACCATCTCATGAGATTTGCCACATTGGGCACTCCCAGAAAATGCTGTCATATGTGAGAAGCACTGAACTGTTGCAAGAATGAAGGAGGCAGCCTACTGTTTCCTACCTTTGATGGCCTTTACTTGTGTCCTGCCTGCCTTTTGTAAATGCTCTGTGTATCTAGCACAGTGCTAGGTATACCTCTACTCCGATATAACATGGTTCTTGGGAGCCAAAAAATCTTACCGTGTTATAGGTGAAACCGTGTTATATTGAACTTGCTTTGATCCACCAGAGCGCGCCCCCCCCGAGCGCTGCTTTACCGCGTTATATCTGAATTCGTGTTATATTGGGTCGTGTCATATCGGGGTAGAGATGTACGTTAGAAATACATGCATGGGTAACCTAAAGAAAGTGGGCTCTTGGGGTGTAGAAAAGTGGCTATTGCACACGACCTGCCTTTTAATCATTTCCCTGCCATTGCAGGGGCCTTGGGCACTGATGCACCTCTCCGCTCTCCCCCACCCCCCACCAATTGTCTGCCTGTGGCATATCCTAGTTTAGTCTCATGTAAGGTGTAATACTTTAGTGTCATTTCGGTTGTTGGGTTTAGTGTGTGGGGCCTGGGGGCTGTTGATGCCCTGTGATATACAGGTCACAATAGATCACCTGGTGGTCCCTTCTTACCTTAAACTCTGACTCTGATTCACATAAACCATGGGTATTTTCCTCCTGTAGGCTGTGGAAACAAGCTTCCCTCCCCTTCGTATCTGGCTAAAATGCTGCCAATCTCATGTTGATTCTGAGTGTTCAGATAGGCCCTTCGTTTCAATGGTGCCTTAGAGTTCTTTAGATGTACTCATAACAGTAGAAGTGTGGGTTCACAAATCTAAATTTGCAGCTAGAACCCTAAAACGTTAGCACCTACTGGGGATTATTCAGTGTCAGCAGAACTTCATATTACAATATAGCGGCAGTGGTTCAAAAAGCAGAATCTAAAACATGTTGTACACCCAAAGGAGGGATTTCTGTGCATGTGTGGTGTTTAGCTGGACTCCTGTGCAGACCCAAGTTTCAGACTCATATTGTATCCTTTGGGAGCAGCGCTTGCACCAAGGCAGCATTGACAACCCCTTGGGGGCAGCCCTTATCTTCTCTTGCTTTGTAGCACCCCATTCAGAAGCAATGTTGATGAGGGAGCCACACCTAGTCTTAGAAGCATAGGTCTGGAAGGGACCTCTAGAGGTCTTCTAGTCTAGTCCTAGCACTCAAGGAAGGACAACGTATTATCTAGGGAGTAGACCATCCCTGACAGATATTTGTCTAACTCTAACCTACCCTTGAAAACCTCCAATGATGGAGATTCCACAACGTCCCTAGACAATTTATTCCAATGCTTAACCACCCTCATAGTTAAGAATTTTTTTCCTAATGTCCAATTTAAACCTCCCTTGCTGCAATTTAAGCCCATTGCTTCTTGTCCTATCCTCAGTGGTTAACAAGAACAATTTTTCTCCATCCTTGTCTCAGCTGAGAAGATGCCAATTCCCTTGGTGTTTGCATAGAGGAGGAGGAGTTAGAGAGAGAGAGAGACGAGAGACAAGGCGGGTGAGACGATATCATTGGGTGGACCAATTTCTGTTGGCGAGGGAGAGACGCTTTCAAGGTACACAGAGCTCTTCCTCAGGTCTGGGAAAGGGACTCATCCTGTCACAGCTAAATGCAAGATAGTTTAGCATAAGTAGTTAGCACCTATTCTAAAGGACCATTCAAGGTGAAGTGGCCCATTAACACCTCTCTAGTCATTGAAAAAAAGAGAGGTTAGTGGGTTACAGATTGTTGTAATAAACAACAAAATAAAAAATTGTTGTAATGAATCCAGTGTCTCTATTGACAGCATGATTTTTAGGGTGTGTCTACACTACCCACATTACAGTGCAGCATCGGCAGCGCTGTGACATGGGCAGTGTAGTCACGCTTTATGGCTGGCGGAGACCTCTCCCGGTGATTTTAAAAAAAAAAAAAAACACCCCGAACGAGCGGTGATAGCTTTATCGCTGGGGCATGGCTCCCGGCAATAAAGCGCTGTCTATACTGGTGCTTTTCAGTACTAAAATTTTGTCGCTCAGGGATGTGTTTTTTCACACACCCTGAACAACAAAAGTTTTAGTGCTGAAAGTGACAGTGTAGACACAGCCTTAGTGTCTAGCAGAGTTATGAACTTAAGCTCCCGGGTTTGTCTTTTGAAAGTGCTGTGCAGATTTTCTTGGAGGATGAGGACTGAGAGGTCAGATACAGAGTGATCGCTTTGTGAAAAGTGTTCACTCACACGTGATAGGGTGTTTTTGTCTTTTATCATTTTTCTATACAAGTTCATTTGAGAGTGCAGTGATTGTCTGGTTTCACCCACATCCTTGTTATCGGGGCACTTAGTGCACTGGATGCGGTACACCACTTGGTTGTGATAGGCATGGGCAGGACCTGTGGATCTTGAAAGGTGTGTTGTGGGGGTGTAGATCATTGTAGCAGTGAAGATGTGTCTGGAGGTTTTGCAGCACCGGAACCTGTCAGACCAACAGATTCATAGATTCTACAAAAAGAAAAGGAGTACTTGTGGCACCTTAGAGACTAACAAATTTATTTGAGCATAAGCTTTCGTGAGCTATAGCTCACATGCATCCGATGAAGTGAGCTGTAGCTCACGAAAGCTTATGCTCAAATAAATTTGTTAGTCTCTAAGGTGCCACAAGTCCTCCTTTTCTTAGAGACTAAGAAATTTATTTGGGCATAAGCTTTCGTGGGCTAAAATCCACTTCATCGGATGCATCATATAAATTGGGATACTAGAGTTGGCAATAAAATAAACTGAAAGATTGTGTCAAAGAATCAAAAAAAAAAAGAGAGAGAGAGCGCGAGAAAGGAAAAGTGGGTCAAAGAGGATATTTCTCAGTCCTATACTTTGTATTGTGCCTTCTCTGGACCGCCCATTTGAGAATCTAAAAGCAATTTCAAAAAGCTACACATGAACTAAGCCTCATAACTACATGTTACAGATGATGAAAGAAAGCCACAGAAGGGGATGAAGCCAGATCTCCGGATTCCCAGTCCTGTGATTTAATGACAAGATGCTCTCTCCCCCCCAGTACATCCGGCACTATAAATAGGTTCATTTCCAGCTGACCACTTTTTCTATGGCAGAGACACTACTAACATGTCCAATCCATTTCTTTACCAAACACTGTTCTGTGCTAAGGGTTGCTATTGGAATGGAGATACGTATGTTAAAACTAAAGTCTGGTTTTACACATCCTGGTAAAAAGTTTAATAAAGGTATTTCTGTTTAATCCCAGCTTATTTTTTTACATACACACCCCCCTTGCCAAAGTAACATAAAGACTCACACAGCTACACCTATTCCTCCATGACCTTTCAGGAAGAAGCTGAGAACTTCATCTTTTAAGAAATATGGCCATAAACCTACATGGAATGACTTGAAAGGGTCATCCTACTTCATGCAGGCAGTAAGTGCCTCAGTAGAGGACCCTTTTGTTATATCAGGGGCTGAAACAGTGAATATTTTGCTACTTTATTACTATTCTTACAGCACACAAAGTGATTTTCAGAAACAAACAGAAATCTATGATCCCTGCCCTGAACAGTGTGCAATTTAAATTAAAGCTCTCCATCTAAATTGATCCCTATATGCGTGGCACTGTTCAAGAAATCGTAACTCAGTTCAATCTAAGAACTTTCCTATATACTCAGGAGAAAGTGTGAATACTCTTTGTATCAAGATGTGATACGTTGTGGAAAGTCTTGGCTCTGCACATTCACCTTTACCTTAATGCACAGCACAAAAGAGAATGAGGGGCTGTAAATGTCTGTATGGAAATCTAGCACTTTTACCCAGAAGTGGTAGCATCTCCCACGTGCATAGATAAAATGCAGTCCCTGCCTGGAACAGAATTATAGCTAAGGCAGCAAAACCTTTGTCCTTAGATAATAACTATGCAGTTGACAGGTAAATGTCAAAAGAAAAATGGTATGGTGGTTGAAATGTTAGCTTCCGTCTGGCACCAGATCTAAAGGCTTAGCTTCCATTCTCTCAGCCTATGAGAATACCTATTTTATACAGGCAGGAGGACAAAAGTCCAGTAAAACTACTTAATGACTAGTCTATGCACCTGAAAAGGCTATGGTATTTCTGCACTCAAAGCATCTATTACCCTAAGCAATAATCCTGGGAATTAAAAGGCTAAATTTCACAGAAAGTATAGATAAATTGTAGGTTTCAGAGTAGCAGCCGTGTTAGTCTGTATTCGCAAAAAGAAAAGGAGTACTTGTGGCACCTTAAAGACTAACAAATTTATTAGAGCATAAGCTTTCGTGAGCTACAGCTCACTTCATCGGATGCATTTGGTGGAAAAAACAGAGGAGAGATTTATATACACACACAGAGAACATGAAACAATGGGTTTATCATACACACTGTAAGGAGAGTGATCACTTAAGATAAGCCATCACTAGCAGCGGGGGGGGGGGGGGGGGGGGAGAGGGAGAGGGAGGGAAAGGAGGAAAACCTTTCATGGTGACAAGCAAGGTGGGCTAATTCCAGCAGTTAACAAGAATATCAGAGGAACAGTGGGGGGTGAGGTGGGGAGGAGAAATACCATGGGGAAATAGTTTTACTTTGTGTAATGACTCATCCATTCCCAGTCTCTATTCAAGCCTAAGTTAATTGTATCCAGTTTGCAAATTAATTCCAATTCAGCAGTCTCTCCTTGGAGTCTGTTTCTGAAGCTTTTTTGTTGAAGTATAGCCACTCTTAGGTCTGTGATCGAGTGACCAGAGAGATTGAAGTGTTCTCCAACTGGTTTTTGAATGTTATAATTCTTGACGTCTGATTTGTGTCCATTCATTCTTTTACGTAGAGACTGTCCAGTTTGGCCAATGTACATGGCAGAGGGGCATTGCTGGCACATGATGGCATATATCACATTGGTAGATGCGCAGGTGAAGGAGCCTTTATAGTGTGGCTGATGTGATTAGGCCCTATGATGGTGTCCCCTGAATAGATATGTGGACAGAGTTGGCAACGGGCTTTGTTGCAAGGATAGGTTCCTGGATTAGTGGTTCTGTTGTGTGGTGTGTGGTTGCTGGTGAGTATTTGCTTCAGATTGGGGGGCTGTCTGTAAGCAAGGACTGGCCTGTCTCCCAAGATCTGTGAGAGTGATGGGTCGTCCTTCAGGATAGGTTGTAGATCCTTGATGATGCGTTGGAGAGGTTTTATTTGGGGGCTGAAGGTGATGGCTAGTGGCCTTCTGTTGTTTTCTTTGTTGGGCCTGTCCTGTAGTAGGTGACTTCTGGGTACTCTTCTGGCTCTGTCAATCTGTTTCTTCACTTCAGCAGGTAGGTATTGTAGTTGTAGGAATGCATGATAGAGATCTTGTAGGTGTTTGTCTCTGTCTGAGGGGTTGGAGCAAATGCGGTTATATCGTAGCGCTTGGCTGTAGACAATGGATCGAGTGGTATGATCTGGATGAAAGCTGGAGGCATGTAGGTAGGAATAGCGGTCAGTAGGTTTCCGATATAGGGTGGTGTTTATGTGACCATCGCTTATTAACACCGTAGTGTCCAGGAAGTGGATCTCTTGTGTGGACTGGTCCAGGCTGAGGTTGATGGTGGGATGGAAATTGTTGAAATCATGGTGGAATTCCTCAAGAGCTTCTTTTCCATGGGTCCAGATGATGAAGATGTCATCAATGTAGCGCAAGTAGAGTAGGGGCATTAAGGGACGAGAGCTGAGGAAGTGTTGTTCTAAGTCAGCCATAAAAATGTTGGCATACTGTGGCGCCATGCAGGTACCCATCGCAGTGCCGCTGATTTGAAGGTATACATTGTCCCCATTGTGAAATAGTTATGGGTGAGGACAAAGTCACAAAGTTCAGACATCAGGTTAGCTGTGACATTATCGGGGATACTGTTCCTGACGGCTTGTAGCCCATCTTTGTGTGGAGTGTTGGTGTAGAGGCTTCTACATCCATAGTGGCTAGGATGGTGTTTTTAGGAAGATCACTGATGGATTGTAGGTTTCAGAGTAGCAGCCGTGTTAGTCTGTATTCGCAAAAAGAAAAGGAGTACTTGTGGCACCTTAGAGACTAACAGATTTATTAGAGCATAAGCTTTCGTGAGCTACAGCTCACTTCATCGGATGCATTTGGTGGAAAAAACAGAGGAGAGATTTATATACACACACACAGAGAACATGAAACAATGGGTTTATCATACACACTGTAAGGAGAGTGATCACTTAAGATAAGCCATCACCAACAGCGGGGGGGGGGAAGGAGGAAAACCTTTCATGGTGACAAGCAGGTAGGCTAATTCCAGCAGTTAACAAGAATATCCACTTCCTGGACACTACGGTGCTAATAAGCGATGGTCACATAAACACCACCCTATATCAGAAACCTACTGACCGCTATTCCTACCTACATGCCTCTAGCTTTCATCCAGATCATACCACTCGATCCATTGTCTACAGCCAAGCGCTACGATATAACCGCATTTGCTCCAACCCCTCAGACAGAGACAAACACCTACAAGATCTCTATCATGCATTCCTTCAACTACAATACCCACCTGCTGAAGTGAAGAAACAGATTGACAGAGCCAGAAGAGTACCCAGAAGTCACCTACTACAGGACAGGCCCAACAAAGAAAACAACAGAAGGCCACTAGCCATCACCTTCAGCCCCCAACTAAAACCTCTCCAACGCATCATCAAGGATCTACAACCTATCCTGAATGATGAGCCATCGCTCTCTCAGATCTTGGGAGACAGACCAGTCCTTGCTTACAGACAGCCCCCCAATCTGAAGCAAATACTCACCAGCAACCACACACCACACAACAGAACCACTAACCCAGGAACCTATCCTTGCAACAAAGCCCGTTGCCAACTCTGTCCACATATCTATTCAGGGGATACCATCATAGGGCCTAATCACATCAGCCACACTATCCGAGGCTCGTTCACCTGCGCATCTACCAATGTGATATATGCCATCATGTGCCAGCAATGCCCCTCTGCCATGTACATTGGCCAAACTGGACAGTCTCTACGTAAAAGAATGAATGGACACCAATCAGACGTCAAGAATTATAACATTCAAAAACCAGTTGGAGAACACTTCAATCTCTCTGGTCACTCGATCACAGACCTAAGAGTGGCTATACTTCAACAAAAAAGCTTCAAAAACAGACTCCAATGAGAGACTGCTGAATTGGAATTAATTTCCAAACTGGATACAATTAACTTAGGCTTGAATAGAGACTGGGAATGGATGAGTCATTACACAAAGTAAAACTATTTCCCCATGGTATTTCTCCCCCCCACCCCACCCCCCACTGTTCCTCTGATATTCTTGTTAACTGCTGGAATTAGCCTACCTGCTTGTCACCATGAAAGGTTTTCCTCCTTTCCCCCCCTGCTGCTGGTGATGGCTTATCTTAAGTGATCACTCTCCTTACAGTGTGTATGATAAACCCATTGTTTCATGTTCTCTGTGTGTGTGTATATAAATCTCTCCTCTGTTTTTTCCACCAAATGCATCCGATGAAGTGAGCTGTAGCTCACGAAAGCTTATGCTCTAATAAATCTGTTAGTCTCTAAGGTGCTACAAGTACTCCTTTTCTTTTTGAT
Organism: Dermochelys coriacea; assembly: GCF_009764565.3. NCBI lineage: Eukaryota > Metazoa > Chordata > Testudines > Dermochelyidae > Dermochelys > Dermochelys coriacea. The sequence continues at coordinate 108,189,961 of NC_050075.1, read as the reverse complement.
GGATTGTAGTTTCCTCAGGAAGTCAGTGGTGTCTCGAAGATAACTGGGAGTGCTGGTAACGTAGGGCCTGAGGAGGGAGTCTACATAGCCAGACAATCGTGCTGTCAGGGTGCCTATGCCTGAGATGATGGGGCGTCCAGGATTTCCAGGTTTATGGATCTTGGGTAGCAGATAGAATACCCCAGGTCGGGGTTCTAGGGGTGTGTCTGTGCGGATTTGTTCTGGGAATGGATGAGTCATTACACAAAGTAAAACTATTTCCCCATGGTATTTCTCCTTCCCACCCCACCCCCCACTGTTCCTCTGATATTCTTGTTAACTGCTGGAATTAGTCTACCTTGCCTGTCACCATGAAAGGTTTTCCTCCTCCCCCCCCCCCCCCCCCGCTGCTGGTGATGGCTTATCTTAAGTGATCACTCTCCTTACAGTGTGTATGATAAGCCCATTTTTTCATGTTCTCTGTGTGTGTATATAAATCTCTCCTCTGTTTTTTCCACCAAATGCATCCGATGAAGTGAGCTGTAGCTCACGAAAGCTTATGCTCTAATAAATTTGTTAGTCTCTAAGGTGCCACAAGTACTCCTTTTCTTTTATAGATAAATTGCAATCCCACAGCAGCCTGCCTGGAAAAAATCCCATGCAAGCTCTCTAATTGATGGCAACCTTTAGTCACTGGATGCAGTTGATTAGGGTGTCCTGTGCAGGGAAGGAGCACAGAGAAAACTTTTTGCCTTTCCAACACACACACCATTTTTTCTGAACTACCTCTCCAAGTTATTAAACAGGTTTCTCAGGGAAGGGCTGCTGCATATGTAGCCAGCACAAGAGCATAAGATCATCACTGAAAACAGGTTTATAACCAACAAAAAAAATCTGACCCAAATCCACAGAAGTTCAGAAACACACAGATCAGACCACCAGGTCCAAGATTGATAGTTATACAGTAGTGACAGGTACTAAAGGTGCCAATACTGAGAGATAATGGAACAAACATTAGAGCACCCGCACCATGGAGTTCCTATGGAAACTAAATGCTAAAATAATTGGAATTGTGAAAGAAATGTGCAGAACGTGCACCCCACCTTGGGGGACTTGTCAGACATGAAAGAATCCTTAAAAGGAGACTCACCCATCCACATAACAGTCCTCAGATCTCTCATTAAAATTTTGTACCAAACCAGCTCATCAGAACCCCTTGGGGAAGATCTGAGATTCAGGTGATTGGTGGAAAACACCATAATCCTCAGCAGGCACAGAAGGTGGTTGGGAGAGCAAATGGTTTCTTGCTTTTTCTGGGTTTCACTGAGGCCCAGAATCTTCTTTACTGCCTTTTCTTGTAATTTAAGTTTATTCTGCATTTTTCATTGTAGTGAAAAATAGAAGCTTGTGAGTAAGACTGGTCTCTGACTCCCTACACTTATTCTTACCCAATGTAACTGCTCATATGCAGTGTTTTTGTAGCTGTGTCAGTCCCAGGATATTAGAGAGACGAGGTGGATGAGATAAGGAGAATATACTGGGTACTAAAAATCCCTTTAATCTAGCAGAGAGAGGCAGGAACTAGCAGCTCCTGGGCGGCGGAGGGGCCAGGGCAGGGGCTCCACTAGAAGTGCCAGCTGCCATAGCCCCCATTGGCTGGGAACCGCAGCCAATGGGAGATGTAGGGGCGGGGTCTGCAGGTTGTGTGGAGCTGCCTAGGAGCTGCAGGGCCATGCCCATGAGAGCCAGGGAACCCCCCACACCCTCCAACCCCTGGCCCTGAGCCCCCTCCCACACGCCCAAACTGCTGTTGCTGGCCCAGGGGCTGCCGGCTCGGGCAGTCCCTGAACCTGTACCAGCTGCTACAGAAGTCACAGAGGTCATGGAAAGTCACGGAATCTGTGAAAAATTCACAGCCTTCGTAATAAGTCATAAATCTAGTGCATCTATTCAGTCCATGATTTTTAAGTCTAACAAAGTTATGAATTTAAGCTCCCAAGCTCATTTTAGGAAGGTTTTGTGCAGGTTCCCTTTGAGGAAGAGGACTGAGATGTCAGATATGGAGAAATTGCTTTGTGAAAAGTGTTCACCCGCAATGTTACGGTGTTTTTATTTGTTACCATTTTTCTGTGTGAGTTGAGAGTGTAGTGATTGTCTCATTTCATTCACATAGTTGTTATTGGAACATTGGAATGAAGTATACCACATGTTGTGATAGGCATGGATCTTGAAAAGTGTGTTGTGGGGGGTGTTGATCATTGTAGCAGTGGAGAGAAGTCTACAGGTTTTTCATCTATTGTTCTGGCAGGTCTGGTGCTAGTTTGAGTTGATGTGTCCTGGTCTGTGAGGAGCTTGCTTCCTATAATGCGCTTGGTGAGGTTGGGGTGTTATTTGAAGGCCGGAAGAGGGGAGTTCAGGAAATATTTCTTTCAGGACATGGCCCCCAAATATTATAGGTTGTAACCCTGTATGTGTTCCAGTGCGCGGTGGTAAATGACAGTTAGGCGGGTGTTGTTGGAGAGGGTTTTATTTCTGTATTGAAGCATTTTGTCTTGGGTTATTTGGGTGGCCTATTCTGTAATGCAATCTACTTCTCTGGGGGAGTGTCCTTGTTCAGTGAAGGCGGTTTTAACTGTGTTAAAGTGTATATCATGGACTGTCTACTTGGAGCATACTCTGTGGTATCTGAATGCCCGGCTGTAGATAACAGATTTCTTGGTGTATTTGGGGTAGTTACGTGATCTTTGACCATAAACGTGGCGATCTGGGTTTTTTATAATGTAGTAGTCTTTAGGGTTCTATTGTTGAAGCTGATAGAGGTGTTCAGGAAATCGATGCTAGAATGAGAGTGTTCTAGAGAGAGTTTGATGGATAGGTGATGCTGGTGGAAGTTGTGGTGGCTCTGTATGAGGGCATTTAGGTGGTTTGTCTGGAGGATGAAAATATCATCGGTGTATCTCAGGTATATCATTGGTTTCGTGGTACATTTGTCTAGGAATTGTTCTTCAAAATGTCCCAATAAGAGGTTGGTATATTGGGGAACTATCTTAGTATCCATGGCTGTTCGCATGGTTTGGAGAAAGTGTTTGTTGTTGAATGTAAATTTGTTGTGGTTAAAGGTGAAATGGATGAGTTTGGCGATGTGTTTGAGGTGGATATCTGAGTGTTGTCCGTTATCCTATAAATATTGGAGTAGGCAGCAATGCCGTCATTGTGAGGGACAATGGTGTATAGGGAGTTGACATCAGTGGTGGCAAGGACGGTGTTTTGAGGGAAGTTGTTGATGATGCAGAGTTTCTCGAGGAAGTCAGTAGTATCCTGAAGTCAGTAGTATTGTTTGGGTGGTGAGTGGTTTGAGGTTGGTTTCTGTGGGTCCTGATATTCCTTCCGTATGTGTGCGGTGGCCAGATATGATGGGTCTGCCTGAGTTCCCTTGTTTGTGTTTTGGGAAGCATGTAGAAGGTCCCTGGTATGGGTCCATGGGGGATGAGGTGATAGACTTTCTCTTGGAGCTGTTTAAACTCCCAGGTAAATTGTGGTGTGGGGTTTTCTTTGAGTTCTTTATAGTAGATGGTGACAGAGAGTTGTCAGTTGGCCTCATTAATGTAATCATCATAGTTGAGCGCTATGATGGCATCCCCTTGGTCTCCTGGTTTGATATTTAATCCAGATGGTATTTAACAAACAAACAAAAAACCTCAAATACCTGTACCAGTAAGAGTTCCTCAGTGTACATGATGGGCACCTGAACCACCCTGCCTTTGCTTAAATTAGATTGTAAACTTTTTGAAAGCAGGGATTGTGTCCTTTGTTTGTACTCTGCTCAGTATATGAGGAGTAATCAAAAAATAGTGGTAATCTTGAGGAAATTCCGCATTCCAGATATGGAAGGGTTAAGCTAATGCTGTTTTAAGAAAGGATGATAAATGCTTTAGAATTAAGATCCCAGGTAAAGAATTGAGTTAGTACTGAACATTTAAATATGTGGATTTAAAACTGTATTGTAAATACCAGGAAGCCATAACATGATTTCTTGTATTAAAGATTAATTTTTTCCTCTAGCAAAATAATCTCTTCGGTACATCAGAATTTTTTACCTGCATAGCTTACAGGTTTTAGCAGTGTGATGCTATGAATTCATACGTTGTTCCTATAGTTTTGTTGTGTGAAGCTGCAGCTGTTGAGCACACTGAATAATTGGTATAGCTCCTTAAATATGCAATATTGTGTCCATGTCAGCAGGTAGATTCTGCAAGGAGGGGGACAGCATTCTTTGCAGTTCAATAAACAAGGGCTTGCAACATGCTTTGGCATGCATGCACCGGTCAGCTTTGTGTGCTTTCTGCAGCTGTCTTCATGCTCTCACTCTCTTGTGGACTGTTATCCTTCAAAAATTCTGAGAGCAGATACCGAAGGTGTATAGGTTAAAAGAAAATTTTGCAATAGGATGGATCTTATTCTTTGGTACTTTCATATACATATAGCGCACAGAATGAGGCTTCCTGACAAGGTTACAATGCAGGAACCCTGAGATCCTTGTTTGTTTGTTTTTCCCCACAAGATTTTGGATTCATTATGGAGCACAGCAGTTACAACTGGGGCTGTGGTCAAATGTTTCTTCAATTTTGAAGTGAACCGTCCAGGAGTTCTTGAATGGTGATCTAGAGAGAGGTCTTGAATGCCATTCCAAAAGTCTGCTTATGTTTTTCTGCCACTTTGTGGAGGAAAAAAGAGAAGTAAAACCATTGTTACCTTCTGTCTGAGATCTAGTGCCCTCTCCTTGATGTAGATTTCAGAGCATAACCTGATAGGGAAGCTCGTCTGTGTGGGGAAAAAAGATAATTATTTTTCAAGCAATTGTCCACATGGATTCACTTCTGCCTACATGTTCCTCATGCATGAGTGATTGGATTCTTTTGGCCAACAGTGTCTTAAGAGGATGCAGAAGGTGAGAGAGATGCTAATCTTAAACTTTTTACTGGAGCTCTTAATGAGAGTCACCCCCAGAACTGTAGACAAACGGGCCTACCGGTTGTGAACAGGCTTCTTCCATAGTGCTCCTCTGAGCTGGGGCTCTAATCCAAGAAGAACCAAAACCTTCATCAACTGAGACCAGCAGAGCAGCTAAGTCCTTCTCTACCCAGCAGTTAGAAAGAGAAGGAATGTCATTTCCACCGTGAGTGCAGACCTAGGTCAGCTCAGATTGTTCTGCTACAAGACAGTTCAGAGCCCAAACTGGGTCCCTTTGACACCTTGACAAAATCCAGTCTCCAAATACACATGGTATCGTCTGTGCTGATATGCTGACATCAACACATGCCGTGGCAGTGAGCCTGGCGCCATGACACTTGGGATGGCCGCTGTGGTACAGATGCTTCCAGCACAACTTTCTCAGTACTGACATTATTCTCAGTACCAAGTGATTTTGTGGTGATTGTACAGCTGAGTCACCATTATTGTCCTCAGCTTAGGAGAGTACCTTTACCTTGGTACTGATTACCAGCACTGCTGCAGTATCTGTTGGCTCTTCAGCTGCAGCGGTGAGGGACACTCAGCCTTGACACTCCATAGAGGGGTAGCCCCACCTTTAAAGGAGGAGTGCTCATTTTCTTCCTCCACTGCGGAACACAGAGGGGGGGAGGTATCTTAGTGCTTGGATTATAAGCGAAGAAAATAGGGGGGCCCTTAATGAATACAGCTGGCCCTGGAGGCAGCATGTAGCAAGGTGACAGAGTACCCCTTGGCCAGCTCCTGTGCTGGCATCCACAGTGCTGCTGAGCCATGTTGCAGCAGACTGCCTAGTCCCCTCTGCCCTAACCCCTCTGCATCTTTTCCTTTGCCTCCTCCCCCACCCTTAACTGCTCATTATTCCCACTTTCTGCCCTACCTCTTCTCTCACCCCAAGTGCTTCCTCCTCCCCTTGCCATTACACCTTGCCTCCTTCCCCATACACTCACCACAGCATCCCTTCTGCCTGCCACGACCCTTTACACCCCTGCCCGCCTTTTTGCCCCCCTGCCCATACCCGTGTTACCCATCCAACACCCCCTAGCTCTCTTACTCACTCCCCCTGCATTCAACACACCCACTACTTCCCCAGGTCCCTGATGTGGAGGAGTTGAGTGGATGGAGGATGCAGTGCTGTTCAAAAGGGGGGGAAGTGGGAAGGGGAGGTGGGGGGGATTGGAAGTGGCAGAATGGGAGAAAGTCCAGCTCTGCCACCATGGTCTATTCCAGGGTGGAGAGTGTGAAAGGAGAGGCTTCGATAAGAGAGGGTAGCTGCAGAGGCCGTGTCAGGCAAAGGTCTCTGTGAGAACCAGGAGCTGGTGGGGGGGGGGGAGGTGAAAGTGATGGTAGGGATGGGTCTGGGAGGTGGGGAGAGTTTTGGTGGAGTGGGAGGGTTGGAGCAAATATTACTAGAGGTGAGGAGGAAGAGGTGGAAGAGAATGGTGTGCCTGTGGGATCTGGATTTGTGTTGGGGAGGGGGAGATTGGAATGGAGATGGGAAGGGGAACTGGTAGTGCTGGTGGGAACTGTAAAGGGGTAATTGTAACAAGATGGGGGGAAGGGCAAAGGAAGGAGGATGGAAGCTATGATGTAGAGGAGGGGTGTGGTGAGAGCCATGGGCGAGTGGCAGATGGAGAAGGTTACTTAAAAAAAAAAGGGGGGGGGATTTAGGGTTCTAAGTCACATAGGCAATTTTACCCAGTGTCAAAAGGAAAGATGGGTCAAGGATAAGGATAGAGTAGAGACCTCAAGATTTTGCTAGGAAGAGGTGGTTGGAGATTTTGGTGAAAGCACATCCAGCAGAGCACAAGGGATGGAGGCTGTATTGGATGAATTCAAGGATGGAAATGGAGAAAAGGCACTTGAAGTGATGTTCATAGACTGATGGATGTTGAGACCAGACAGAACCATTAAGATCATCCTGTCTGACTTCCTGCATACCACAGGCCAGAGAACTTCACCCAATGATTCCTGTGTCAAGGCTGTAACTTCTGGCTGAGCTGGAGCATAAATTTTAAACAACACAGTCAATCAACCTAAAGGTGCAAGGAGGAATGGGTAGTAGTTGGCGAGGCAGGTGAGGTTAAAGATGATTTTGGTTTTTTTTAGGGTTGCCATGTATGACACAGCTTGTTTGTAACTAGACGGGAAAGAGCTATCATTAATACCCAGATTATACCTAGATGTATGGCATTAAACATTACATGCAATTTCTTTGATTGAGGGGTGAATTGCAATAGGGAAGAATTGCAATGGTGCAAGTTTCTGATCAGTATGTCTGATGCGTTTTGGTTTCTTATCTGAGTATTGTGGGAGGTTGTTAGTACTTTCATGGTGCCTCTGTGAGAACATAGTTTCTCTCTCCTAAACCCTTGACCAAGAGCCCTGACCTGCTGAGGCCAAGGACAGCACTACTCCATGGACCAACCCATAGGGATGCAAGCAGATCACACACATAATACATATATATAATGAGTGAGCAACCAGAAGCTGATTCTCAATTCTGGTCTCCTGTGTTGATGCCAAATGATTTGGCAGCAATGAAGGCCTCAGCAATTGATCACCCAGTGTGTCCATGCATTTGTGAACACGCACATGAATGTGAAACAGGAACATCCATAGAACTGAATGCTATGAGGAAACTAGCCAAGAGATCCGTTTTTGGAATGCTGTTTGCCTCCGTCGCGCTGATGTGGGAAGGTTCTTGCAATGCTGCCTGTGACTAAATAGCAGCGTATTTCATTTCTTACAGACAGGCTTGCTATAATTCTAAAGAGAAGGGCATCTTATCACTTCTTTTATGGTCCCTGGCAGGGGAATCTGTTCCCCCTAATTCTGCATCCCTTTAGGCTGACTCTGGGGTTGTTAATAGCTTTGATTTTTCTGCAGTGGTTACAGCCAGTGGACTCTGCCTATTTTCCCTGTACAGTTTTATTGCTGTCAGCAGCCTGAAGGCAACCAAAAACCAGATGGGAAAGGGTTAAGACTAGAAGGATTCTGTAGCTAGGTGGTGGTCTCCACCTTATTGTGCCATATCAGAACTGATGACACTTGACACTTGCTTTTGCCTTGTGATCATCACTGTTTTTTGATAAACTTGAAGCAACCTTCTTCTGAGCATTTCACATCTCACATGTGTCAAGACTGTCTCTTTCTAGAGTGGAAAGGGCAACTGCAGAGCTTTTACAACAGCCAGAAAAGGCAAAATTCTTTGTGTGTGGCTCTGCAGTGATCAATGGCTTTGTAATTTAGCTACAGCTTTCAACTGGAATATCAGTTTGACATAGACTTTTATAGGAGATAAACTTAAATGGAGACAGCCTGTTGAAAGAAGAGGAATACTTGTGGCATTTTAGAGACTAACAAATTTATTTGAGCATAAGCTTTGCTTTTTCTTTTTGCGAATACAGACTAAAACGGCTGCTACTCTGAAACCTGTTGAAAGAAGTATCGGAAATCATTTTCTTAAGCTGTTTTTATGTTAGCAATGGGCCTGAGTAGCAGGAGCTTTTCCTAATCTGTGTTAGGATTCTTGGATAATACTGGTTTGTCCTGGTTTCATGATGTGGTCCAGAAAGGGGACGTTAGTGTAGAAGAGGAGTTGCTTGTTTTTTCCTGATGAGAAAATTAAAGTAGAAATCTTGTGAAGATGCATTTAGTAGGAGCAGGGGCCATTTCGTGTTGGCATGAAGTGATCTGACTTGGTTGGACTAACCAGTAGGGCAGGTAACAAACACCAAGTAACCTTAAATATTGGCATTAGGGGCCCCCTGCCATCCCAGACGTGAGTGTCACAGAATTTGAAATTTCATAACAAGGATGTTAATATGAAAGAGATGTGGATGCCAGTCAAGTGACATTGCGGCAAAAGACATCAAAAATTTGTAGGATAATTTCCTGCACAGCTCATGTGGTCTCAAAGTGATATAGCGTAAGAAGCAGCTTTTAATAGTAATAATATTTTGCACTTACAGCAAAGATCTCAAAGTGCCTCACAAACACACTCGTGAAGTAGTTAAGCTGGGATGTGGCCAGGACCTAAGATTTTACACTTCTGTTCACTTATTAAAATCACCATAATTGGTCAGAAATTGGGTTTGAGCTGTAGCTCACGAAAGCTTATGCTCAAATAAATTTGTTAGTCTCTAAGGTGCCACAAATACTCCTTTTCTTTTTCCAAAAGAAAAGATGATCTTGTGGTAAAGGCACTGGCCTGGGGCTCAGGAGAGATCTGGTTTCAGTTCTTGCTTTGCTGCAGACTTCCTGTGTGAACATAGGCAAGTCGGTCTCTATGCCTCAGTTTCTCTCTGTAAAGTGAGGACAGCAGCTCTGCCCTGTCTCACAGGGACATGTCAGGAGAAATACATTAATACATAACTGATGAAGAGAACAGGTCACTGATTCAGAGCAATCTGGATCTCCTGGTAAATTGGGCTCAAGAAGACAATATGCATTTTAATATGGCTAAATGTAAATGTTTACATCTAGGAACAAAGAATGTAGGCCATACCTACAGAATGGGGGTCTTTATCCTGGGAAGCAGTGACTCTGAAAAAGATCTGGGAGCCATGGTGGATAATCAGCTGAACATGAGCTCCCAGTGTGAGGCTGTGGCCAAAAAGAACTACTGGTATCCTGGGATGCATAAACAGGAAAATCCTGAGTAGGAGCAGAGAGGTTATTTTTCCTCTGTATCGGAGACTGGTGCATCCACATCTGGAATACCAGGTCTGGTTCTGGTGCCCACAATTCAAGAAGAATGTTGATAAAGTGGAGAGGGTTCAGAGTAGAACCATGAGAATGATTAAAGGATTAGAAAACCTGCCTTATATTGATTGAGCTCTGAGTCTATCTGTTTAGCTTAACAGAGAGGTTAAGGGGTCACTTGTTTACAGTGTAGAAGTATCTACACAGGGAAAAAATGTTTAATAGTGGGCTCTTTAATGTAGCAGAGAAAGGTTTTAGTACAATCCAATGGGCGGAAGTTGAAGATAGACGAATTCAGATTGAAAATAAGGCATACATTTTTGAGTGAGTGTAATTAACCATTGGAACAATTTACCAAGGGTCATGATGGATTCTCCATAACTGAAAATTTTTACTCAAGATGGGATATTTTTCTGAAAGCTTTGCTCTAGGAATTATTTTGGGCAGTTTTCTGACCTGTTATTCCAGAGATCAGACTAGATGTTCACAATGATCTGTTCTGGCCTTGGAATGTATGAATTAAAGAGTGTAAGACACCCAGATGCTGCAGGGATTGGGGTCTATAGGCACCTATGGTTCAGTGTGCTTAAAAAGGAGGTTACAGCTGTAGAGGTATTACCTCTTCCAGCAGCATTCTCCACTTTAAGTATAAGGAATATCATTTGAACTAGAAATGCTTCTAAAACTAGAATGAACTTTTAAAATGTGCCCGCCGAAGATAGAAAGAGTGCATCTCTCATAGCATAGTGAACCACCGTGTTGGGATGCTAGCTCAGGATGGACTTAGAAGGAAAAGTGAACGTAACACAGAATCTAGATCTACTTAATACAACAAGATATTTTTATTTGATATTGTTTCTGGTAGAGTCTACCATGTGCTAGGCACTGTACAAATATACAGGAAGACATGCTCCCTGCCCTGAAGAGCTCAGTCTGAAAAGTCAAGTTGCATCTAAAGGGCAGAGAAGAGGAATATGGTGCACAAATGAAGTGGACAGTGACTATTGTTTCTGTTCGGCTAATGCCAAGAGCTCTTAATCAGAACCAGGGCCCAGGCACATTGGATACGGCACAAACACCTGTTAAGATGATCCCTGCCCAGAAGAACTTGGGCTCAAAGAGGATAAACAACATGAAAATGTTGAAGGAGAAGGATACAGTCTGAATACGTACAATTTTCATAGGCATTTAATGCCTCTTTATGTAAATTGTTGATTTAAAAAAAATAGAAATATCTTCTATATTCAACTTCCCTTTAACTTGTCATTTATTAGTTGGTCGATGTCATGATTGCCCATGTCTTGAAAATAGTTGCTTTTCTGTAACATACACACATGGTGTGCGTGTTATATGCATATATAAAATGTGTGTAGACTCTGCCATCATTAGTTATCCACTTTCTCATATATGTCACGGTAGATATGGGTTTTCTGAAGGTATTAGAAGGCAGAAATGGGGATGGCCTCACTGAGCTCCAGCACTATCAAGTGAAATCCTTTTCATAAAGTTGAAAGGAACATAGTTTCCTCCCTCTTTTCTGATATACTATGTAGCACATGTAAGGCTAGGGCCCATGATGACACTTCTGTAACACCAGTATAAGGTTCTAATGGTATCACTTGTTTTTGCATGCTTTAGTCAGAAGTCTTCTGAAAATTCTTTGTTTTTCTTAAATCCTCAGGGTAGGGGTACTTTAGAGAACTGACTATTTAGTGTGGCAAGATTAGAAGAGATCTGATCTAACTTGTTGCTAGTGTCTGTTGTACTTTTCAGTTTGGCCTGTACCACTGGAGATCAGATTTCAGCATCTCCGGATGGCAAGGTGAACACATTATGGTCATTCAGTGTGTGAAAGGCAAGTTTATATGGCCTTTGGAGCAGGGGACAACTTATGCTTCAGGGTACGGCGGATAGTGATCGATCTATCGGGGATTGATTTATCGCGTCTAGTGTAGACGCGATAAATCGATCCCCGATCGCTCTGCTGTCAACACCTGTACTCCACCGCAGCGAGAGGCAGAAGCAGAGTCGACGGGGGAGCGGCAGCCGTCGACCCTGCGCCATGAGGACACGAGGTAAATCGACCTAAGATACGTCGACTTCAGCTATGTTATTCTCATAGCTGAAGTTGCGTATCTTAGGTCGATCCCTCCCACCACCCCCATTTAGACCAGGCATCAGAGAACTAGTCTCTCAGCTGAATGGATGTGGCTGACTCTAATCTCCAGTAATTAACAGGAGACTTAAAAACCAAAACACAGGAATCAGTGTTTTCTCCTCTTAAATTCCGAAGAAGATTCAAAGAGTTAAGACGTTTTAGAGCTAACAGTAAATGTACAGACAAGATCCTTACTTGGAGTTCACTGGCTGAGAAGTTAGTGATATTTTTCTCTGATTTAAGATTTATTTAAGTTTAATAAGAGGAGGAGAATAGGTTTTAGGGAGCAATTATTGCTACTTTACTTTATTTTACTTTACTACTTTGCTATGACTTCCTACAGGTAATGATCCTTTTAAAACTTCGTAATGCAGTTTTTTCCTTATTCACCTGGTAAACATGATGGGTTTTTTGATGCCAAAAGCTATAAGGTCTTGCACAACTAAATGTGAATGGTGCTGCTGAGTCACTTGGATACTATTTAAATTCTGCCAAGGTGGCAGTAGTTTTGGATTTTAAAGCTAAGTTCAAGGTTCTGTAAAAGAAATGCTCACACAAACATACGTACCCATCAACTCCCAGTGAAATCATGAGCACAGTATTTGCAGAATGAAATTAAAAAATAAGTTCTCACTCCTCCTATACTCCAACGCCAGAGTTCAGGTTTTTTTCTCCAGCCACAGCAAATGAACTCACTCACAACCCAAACAGGGCAGGAAGCATTTTTCTGCACTCTCTTTTGTGGGACATGGATCAACGTTCATGTCGCACTCCCCATCAGGGCCCGGCCTGGGCCGGGGAAGTTATTCATCCAATCAGCAGACCAAATTCAGTGATGAATCCTGGTCACATGCCACTTGAGGCACTTGCACAGACACTAAGAAGAAGAAAAGGAGTACTTGTGGCACCTTAGAGACTAACAAATTTATTTGAGCATAAGTGTTAGTGAGCTGTAGCTCGCAAAAGCTTATGCTCAAATAAATTTGTTAGTCTCTAAGGTGCCACAAGTACTCCTTTTCTTTTTGTGGATACAGACTAACACAGCTGCTACTCTGAAACTAAGAAGAAGACACACTCTGCTCCCTTTAGGGTGCTTGACATTATGAACTGTTTAAAGGGAACCACAGAGTCCTGAATTCAAGTTAAAGAAGATATGATTTTAACTTTAATATTTTAGTAATTAATTTTCCAACTCTCCTGTTAAAGATTTTTGACCCAAACACAAAAAAAGACATGAGATTATCAAAAGCATTATGCCTTATAGTTGCCATACTGTAATGTTCTTGGGTCTGTATTTGAGAACAGCAGTCTTTATGCAGGTTTCAGAGTAGCAGCTGTGTTAGTCTGTATTCGCAAAAAGAAAAGGAGGACTTGTGGCACCTTAGAAACTAACACATTTATTTGAGCATAAGCCTTCGTGAGCTACAGCTCACTTCATCGGATGCATTTCTTTATGCATTACTTTATGCACTAAGTGTTAGAGTGAGCTCCACTACCCTCCTGCCCAGAAGGAGTCCATTAACAGTGTGCTTGGTTGCAAGCCAACCCATCTATGTCTAATGGAATTATGTGCAATGTAGATATACTCAGAAACCACAGTGGGCAAATAACCTACATGGATGCCTGTAAATATAGTACAGGTATCACTAATAGTGTTGTATGTAATTTATTTCATGAAGTTCACTTATTCACAGGTGAAGCACCAAATCAGCAAAACCGAAGTGGCTGGTAATGTGGTTGTTAATGATTGCAGCAGTCTGAAAGATGAGGAGTACTTGTGGCACCTTAGAGACTAACAAATTTATTAGAGCATAAGCTTTCGTGAGCTACAGCTGCATCCGATGAAGTGAGCTGTAGCTCACGAAAGCTTATGCTCTAATAAATTTGTTAGTCTCTAAGGTGCCACAAGTCCTCCTTTTCTTTTTGCGAATACAGACTAACACGGCTGTTACTCTGAAGTCTGAAAGATAAATCCCTGCCTGCTGCTGCAGGGTGGCCTTTGAATTCATAGTACACTGGATGAGGATGTCTCTCAACTGGAATCTTAAATACTGTCTCCTTAAATATGGGTTGATGCTACTATGTGAATACAAGAATTTTTAAAACTCTGTCACTTGTGTAGAGGCTGCATTTCACTAGTTAATGGCTTAGAGTCTCTCCATCCTCCTACGTAAAAGTTGGATGGTCTCATAATGAGACGTGCATAACACAAAAAGGAAAGAGTTGGGACCTTTGAAATAAAGTGGGACTGAAGTCTGTAACGTTGTATTTTCTCTAACCTTATTGATCACACAGGCTGGTGCATGATTTTAATAAATAGCAGGAGAATGCCTGGCTGAAATAAATTCGTATCTAAAATGATGAGTGGTCCAGTGAGTGAATGCCAGCACATGACAAATCATTTTGTGGGCCATCATTTTAAACTGGAAGTATTGGGAGCTTAGGAAGCAGTTTCCTTGCTGTAAATAGGGCTTGTTTCCCCAGTTTAAATTTGTGTTTTGTTACCTTATGATCATTTTTTAAAAGACTGAGAAAATGCGTGTTGAAATACTATTATGCCAGCTGAAGTGTGCATATTTGTATATTAACTGTACATCATCCTGACACAGTCACAAAATGCATGTCCCTTCTGAGACCTCTGGCTGGTAAACAGACATACTCCACAGTCACAGTGAAAATGGAGACTTGGACATGCACTTGGAGTTGTAAAGCACAAGTGAAGGTTTTTTTTAAACCGTTTTGAGTGCCCCATCTCTTTTCTCTTTGACAAACTCCAGGGTTCTCCTGGTGTTCAGTTATTACTATGCAAAATTTCTGCTTTTATAAATATTGCTGCCTCAACTGCTGTTTGGTACAGAAAACCTAGACTCAACAATCCAATCAGCATCATGCTTATGTAATCAGTTCCTGCTCAGCAACGGACAAAGAGTTTCTTTTGGTAGGTGTTTGTTCCTGGGGAGTGTAACTACAGTTGGCAGCCATCTACTTCTCAGCCAGTTTAAATAGCCAGGCTTTCTGGTAGACAGGGAGTTCTTGCATTGATCATTCTCAAACAAGATCCAGTTGCCAAGTTACTAATATGAGTGAATTGAGGGACTAACATTTGTTTGAGTCAGGCTTAATTGAGCAAGGTGTCTTGCAGCTTTCGCCAGATTCTGATGGTTTACACTGCTAGTATGTATGTGTATTGACTTGAATTAGATCAGGAAGGTTCCCACTCTTTAAGTCTCAGGTTTTCACCACATGGAAAATCAAATTCAAATTCTAGTTTAGGTCCTTAATGAAGTGTACTGGGTTGTGAGCGAGGCTCCCAGCACTGGTGCACTGTCTACACTGGCACTTCACAGCACTGAAACTTGCAGCCCTCAGGGAGTGTGTTTTTTCACACCCCTGAGCGAGAAAGTTGCAGTGCTGTAAATTGCTAGTGTAGACAAGGCCTAAGTAATGAGTTGGCTAGTGTCAGCCTATTCCCTGATAGACATTAAGTGAGCTGTAGCTCACGAAAGCTTATGCTCTAATAAATTTTAGTCTCTAAGGTGCCACAAGTACTCCTTTTCTTTTTGCGAATACAGACTAACACGGCTGCTACTCTGAAACCTACCACAGTGTTGGTACCTGCTATTGTAGTTTTTGGACTCTCTTCAGTAGCAGGAGAATGCTGCATGGCAGGGCAGAGGGGCATCAGCAGTGCTGTGTTTGTAGAGCTCAGGACTGGAACAACAGGGCATGCCAAAGTTGAGATGATATTAGTGGGTTATTTTCATGATCACCTGAATCACACCTCTCCTGTTCACAATTTTGAAAAACAGTTTTGAATTGTTGGAAGTATGTCTAGTCAAATACTGGATAGATGTCTGGGTTAGTCAACATTAATCTATAGGTGATATCATCACTTCCATAGATCATGACTTTTGGACATGCTCGAATTTTAACAATGATAGTATCCAGCCAGATGCGCACGTGCCTTGCTGACCATACTCTAGGGCAGGGGTCGGCAACCTATGGCACGTGTGCCGATGTTTAATGGCACGCTGCCTGCCTGCAGCAGTGTGCCATTAAAAATCCTGCCAGCCTGGCCTGCTCTTCTCCGCCCCTCCCCTCGTGGGGGAAGGGTGAAGAAGTTTGGTCCTGCCAGCTGCTGCTGCAGGGCAGGCGAGCTCTCCCTCCCCCGCCTCTTCCCCCAATGTGCTGGGTTCCTGCCCCTCCTCCTCCCCCTCCCTGCCCCCGATCAGCTGATGGCCCTTACAAGGGAGGGGAAGAAGCAGAGCCACAGCCCGCTGCTCCAGGGAGGAGGCGGAGAAGAGGTAGGGACAGGGTCTTGAGGAAGGGGGGTGGAATCAGGGCATATCCCCTCCAGCCCCCTGCCGTGAGCCGTTCTGGGCAGGGGCTGGGAGCACCCCCACACACCCGGCCCTCTGCCGTGACCCCTACACTCCACCGCACACACCCCAGCCCCTTGCGCTGAACCCTGCACCCCCCCACACTCCCAGCCCTCTGCCCTGACCCCTGCACCCCCCCACGACCTCAGCCCTGACTCCAGCACCCCCTACACATACCCAGCCCCCCCACACCCTATGCCTGACTCCTGCACCCCCTCACATGCCCCCAGCCCTCTGCCCTGACTCCTGCACCCTCCTCACACACCCGCAGCCCCCTGCCCTGACTCCTGCACCCCCCACACCCATACCCTGACTCTTGCACCCCCACATTCCCACCCCCACCGTGAGCACCAAACTGGAGCTCCTGCACACACCCCCCACCCATTCCCACCTGCAGCCCTTGCACCAAATGGGAGCTGCCCAGATAAGGACTCCACACCCAAACCTCCTGCCCCAACCCTGAGCCCCTACCCTCATTCTAGCTCCAGGCCAGACCCTGCACCTTCACCCCCAGCCCTGTGCTCAGTGCACTCCCAACCTCAGCTCAGTGCAGAGAGAGAGGCAGAGAATGAGCTAGAACCAGGGAGAAGGTAGGTACCCACTCTATGTGGTCAGGGTCGGGATCCAAGACCGGCAGTGGGCTGAGCCGCTCAGCCCACTGCCAGTCTGGGGTTCTGGCTGCCGCCCCCTTGCCAGCCGGGGTCCCGGCCACAGGCCCCGCTCAGCCTGCTGCCGGCCTAGGTGAATGGAGCCCCAGGCTGGCAGTGGGCTGAGTGGGCCAGCGGTGTAAGATCAGCATTTTAATTTAACTTTAAATGAAGCTTCTTAAACATTTTGAAAACCTTGTTTACTTTACATCCGACAATAGTTTAGTTATGTAATATATAGACTTATAGAGAGAGACCTTCTAAAAAACGTTAAAATGTATTACTGGCATGCGAAACCTTAAATTAAAGTGAATAAATGAAGACTCTGCACACCACTTCTGAAAGGTTGCAAACACGTGCTCTAGGGGGATGAGATGGTTTCTGTGAAAGAGGAGATGACTTATTTTTTTTTCCACTGGCAGTTGAACCTAGAGCTGCTTATGCCTCCCCATGTACCACAGCAAGCTTTTCTTTCAACTGAGGTTTTCCATGTTGATGTAAAGGCTGTTTTAATTTCCTTCTCTACAGACTTCAAAAATGTTTGCGGAAGTGGATGATACTGACTTAACATCAGGATGTAAATTGTATGGGATCCCTTCTCCCACCCTCTCAGACCTAGATTGATTTGGGCCTTCTGTGTTTGGGACTGGGATGCTTATTTCTTGGCTAGTAGGCTGTACTCCTAGCTCAGTTCTTGTGCTAGGTTAGAAAGCATTAGCTCAAACGCCTCCTACTTGATGGCGCTTAAGTGCAGTCTTTTGGCCTCACAACTTCAGTGATGTCTGCTTCAGTTGTTACCATGCCTGGATGGTCTCGCGTAGTAATACAGATATTGTCAGGGGAATTGGAAAAAAAAATAACCCTTGACGTTGAAGAAGGGCCTCTCTTGGACAGGCTCAGTCCCTTCAGGCATAGGTGTTGGAACTAGGGATGCTGGTGGTGCTGCTGCACCCCCAGGCTTGAAGTGGTTTCCATCACATAGTGTTTACAGTTTGGTTCAGTGGCTCTCAGCACCCTCACTATACAAATTGTTCCAGCACCCCTGTCTTCAGGGAGGCTTTGTCATGGAGTGCATGGCATCATTACTCTTCTCAATGCCAGCATCACTACTACCCATAACATGTATGCTGGTGATTCCTTGCAGCTCTTGAGCCCGTTCATCCAGACACGCTCCGCTCCCTTCCCTTTGATGCACATTTTGTATACCAAGTATATCAAAGACCAAGATTGCCTATGAAGATTAGGATTCACCAGTCAGAAGCACGTGAGGATAATTTACTGGGCTCCTCCATGTTTCCTTTGCTCTTAAAAACCTATAAATCCATGAAACATACAGTTGAGGAAATGGCTATTCTTCAGTATTTCTAAGAACACTGAGGAATCTCTCTCTCTCATAGATTCTCTTTCAGAACCTGGGCTGGAGGAAAGTTCTTAAAGTTCTTTGAAACCCCCCTTTCTTGAGGCAAATCCAAGAGTCTCTGTGTGTGTGTGTGAGAGAGAGAGAATTTTTGTGAGGTGCCTAGTCACATTCTGAAACTTTATATTGTAGTAACCATTTAAATGTATACATGAATTTTTGTTTGTCTGCAGGTTTCAGAGTAGCAGCCGTGTTAGTCTGTATTCGCAAAAAGAAAAGGAGTACTTGTGGCACCTTAGAGACTAACAAATTTATTAGAGCATAAGCTTTCGTGAGCTACAGCTCAATTCATCGGATGATGAAGTGAGCTGTAGCTCACGAAAGCTTATGCTCTAATAAATTTGTTAGTCTCTAAGGTGCCACAAGTACTCCTTTTCTGTTTGTCTGCAGGCACTGTTTGTGGACTCTGAATGAATGTGAAAGTAGTTTCTGCAAATAGGGAGAAATGACTTGTATAATGGGAATGCCAGAGTGAATTCATCATTAAGCAGGATGCTTTCTTCCTCACCCGGTAGATGAGGCAAAGGTCCAATTCACTGCTAGGGGAAGGACAGAACAATATACAGTATAATTAAAATGAAATGCAGTTTCCCTAGCAAAAGGCCTTTTTAGGAGCTAAGGAATTTGTTCCCTATTCTGTAAAAAGAAAAGGAGTACTTGTGGCACCTTAGAGACTAACAAATTTATTAGTTATTTGTTATTTGTTATTATTTATTTGTTAGTCTCTAAGGTGCCACAAGTACTCCTTTTCTTTTTGCGAATACAGACTAACACGGCTGCTACTCTGAAACCTTCCCTATTCTGTGATTGCTTACAATGGATTTTAATGGAGTTGGGAGTCAGAGTAAAGGTCTCAGAGTAGCAGCTGTGTTAGTCTGTATTCGCAAAAAGAAAAGGAGTACTTGTGGCACCTTAGAGACTAACAAATTTATTAGAGCATAAGCTTTCGTGAGCTACAGCTCACTTCATCGGATGCATTTGGTGGAAAAAACAGAGGAGAGATTTATATACACAAACAGAGAACATGAAACAATGGGTTTATCATACACACTGTAAGGAGAGTGATCACTTAAGATAAGCCATCACCAGCAACAGGGGGGGGAAAGGAGGAAAACCTTCCATGGTGACAAGCAGGTAGGCTAATTCCAGCAGTTAACAAGAATATCAGAGGAACAGTGGGGGGTGGGGTGGGGGGGAGAAATACCATGGGGAAATAGTTTTACTTTGTGTAATGACTCATCCATTCCCAGTCTCTATTCAAGCCTAAGTTAATTGTATCCAGTTTGCAAATTAATTCCAATTCAGCAGTCTCTCGTTGGAGTCTGTTTTTGAAGCTTTTTTGTTGAAGGATAGCCACTCTTAGGTCTGTGATCGAGTGACCAGAGAGATTGAAGTGTTCTCCAACTGGTTTTTGAATGTTATAATTCTTGACGTCTGATTTGTGTCCATTCATTCTTTTACGTAGAGACTGTCCAGTTTGGCCAATGTACATGTCAGAGGGGCATTGCTGGCACATGATGGCATAGATCACATTGGTAGATGCGCAGGTGAACGAGCCTCTGATAGTGTGGCTGATGTGATTAGGCCCTATGATGGTGTCCCCTGAATAGATATGTGGACAGAGTTGGCAACGGGCTTTGTTGCAAGGATAGGTTCCTGGATTAGTGGTTCTGTTGTGTGGTGTGTGGTTGCTGGTGAGTATTTGCTTCAGATTGGGGGGCTGTCTGTAAGCAAGTACTGGTCTGTCTCCCAAGATCTGAGAGAGCGATGGCTCGTCCTTCAGGATAGGTTGTAGATCCTTGATGATGTGTTGGAGAGGTTTTAGTTGGGGGCTGAAGGTGATGGCTAGTGGCGTTCTGTTGTTTTCTTTGTTGGGCCTGTCCTGTAGTAGGTGACTTCTGGGTACTCTTCTGGCTCTGTCAATCTGTTTCTTCACTTCAGCAGGTGGGTATTGTAGTTGTAGGAATGCATGATAGAGATCTTGTAGGTGTTTGTCTCTGTCTGAGGGGTTGGAGCAAATGTGGTTATATCGTAGCGCTTGGCTGTAGACAATGGATCTAGTGGTATGATCTAGATGAAAGCTAGAGGCATGTAGGTAGGAATAGCGGTCAGTAGGTTTCCAATATAGGGTGGTGTTTGTGACCATCGCTTATTAGCACCGTAGTGTCCAGGAAGTGGATCTCTTGTGTGGACTGGTCCAGGCTGAGGTTGATGGTGGGATGGAAATTCTTGAAATCATGGTGGAATTCCTCAAGAGCTTCTTTTCCATGGGTCCAGATGATGAAGATGTCATCAATGTAGCGCAAGTAGAGTAGGGGCATTGGGGAAGAGAGCTGAGGAAGCGTTGTTCTAAGTCAGCCATAAAAATGTTGGCATACTGTGGGGTCATGCGGGTACCCATCGCAGTGCCGTTGATTTGAAGGTATACATTGTCACCAAATGTGAAATAGTTATGGGTCAGGACAAAGTAAAGTAAAGGTCCTATATTTACAAAATAAGGCTACCTTCACTTTTAATTCTTAAAACCAAGAAAAACCTGAGCCTGGCAAGGCCCTTTGAACTACTGATTCAAGAATTAGCTGCTTGCAAAAAGGGATTAAAACTTTTTAATCCCTTTGTGCAAAAGAATATTGTGTTTAATGTGGCAGGCATGTTCACTAAATTAATTTTCAAGCACGAGATTCCAGTCCTGCTTGTTCTTGCTCTGCCTTTGTTTCCTACCTCTGCATATGCTAGGGCCCCTTTGCACTTTCCAGTACAAAGTAAAAGGTTGAAATTTTGGAGAAAGTTGCAAATAATAAACTGTAGATTAGGAGAAAAATCACAAAAGTGACTAGGAGCAGCCACAGTTGTGCAGACTGCCTGAGGCAGTGCTATAATTACTGAGTTGTTTAATGCCCAGCAACCAGCACTGCTAATCTCCAGCCCATTGTATGTAATCTATGAAGATAGAAAAGGCCATATTTAGACATTAAGGTAAATTTATTTAGGTAAACAGCTGAAAGCTCTCAAAAGAAGTTGTGTACATGATAATAAATAGGAAGCAACCTCCTAATCCTATCCTGAGATGAATAAAGTCTGAGTCCAAATGGGCTTATGAACACAGAGTCTAATAAATAAGAGTTTATTAGCCAAGGGGATATATATTACTAAGATAACAGGAAGTGCCCCCAAGCTATAATTACATGGAAGTTTTGGGTCAATTTTCAACTTTTAAGCAAAACTAAAACTGGAAAGCTGCAGCCTTGGTTGTGGTAAGGTGCTGAGAGGTGCATGGTTTGGAAACAGCAAACTGTTGCTTCTTCCTGCCACCATCTCCTTTTCTTCCTCCCCTTAACTCTTACTTTAGCCACTATGGATGTAGAAGCCTCTACACCAACATTCCACACAAAGATGGGCTACAAGCCGTCAGGAACAGTATCCCCGATACTGTCACGGCTAACCTGGTGGCTGAACTTTGTGTCTTTGTCCTCACCCATAACTATTTCACATTTGGGGACAATGTATACCTTCAAATCAGCGGCACTGCCATGGGTACCCGCATGGCCCCACAGTATGCCAACATTTTTATGGCTGACTTAGAACAACGCTTCCTCAACTCTCGTCCCCAATGCCCCTACTCTACTTGCGCTACATTGATGACATCTTCATCATCTGGACCCATGGAAAAGAAGCCCTTGAGGAATTCCACCAGGATTTCAACAATTTCCATCCCACCATCAACCTCAGCCTGGACCAGTCCACACAAGAGATCCACTTCCTGGACACTACGGTGCTAATAAGCGATGGTCACATAAACACCACACTATATCGGAAACCTACTGACCGTTATTCCTACCTACATGCCTCTAGCTTTCATCCAGATCATACCACACGATCCATTGTCTACAGCTACGATATAACCGCATTTGCTCCAACCCCTCAGACAGAGACAAACACCTACAAGATCTCTATCATGCATTCCTTCAACTACAATACCCACCTGGTGAAGTGAAGAAACAGATTGACAGAGCCAGAAGAGTACCCAGAAGTCACCTACTACAGGACAGGCCCAACAAAGAAAATAACAGAACGCCACTAGCCATCCCCTTCAGCCCCCAACTAAAACCTCTCCAATGCATCATCAAGGATCTACAACCTATCCTGAAGGACGACCCATCACTCTCACAGATCTTGGGAGACAGGCCAGTCCTTGCTTACAGACAGCCCCCCAATCTGACGCAAATACTCACCAGCAACCACACACCACACAACAGAACGACTAATCCAGGAACCTATCCTTGCAACAAAGCCCGTTGCCAACTCTGTCCACATATCTATTCAGGGGACACCATCATAGGGCCTAATCACATCAGCCACACAATCAGAGGCTCGTTCACCTGCGCATCTACCAATGTGATCTATGCCATCATGTGCCAGCAATGCCCCTCTGACATGTACATTGGCCAAACTGGACAGTCTCTACGTAAAAGAATGAATGGACACAAATCGGACGTCAAGAATTATAACATTCAAAAACCAGTTGGAGAACACTTCAATCTCTCTGGTCACTCGATCACAGACCTAAGAGTGGCTATCCTTCAACAAAAAAGCTTCAAAAACAGACTCCAACGAGAGACTGCTGAATTGGAATTAATTTGCAAACTGGATACAATTAACTTAGGCTTGAATAGAGACTGGGAATGGATGAGTCATTACACAAAGTAAAACTATTTCCCCATGGTATTTCTCCCCCCCCCCCCACCCCCCACTGTTCCTCAGATGTTCTAGTTAACAGCTGGAAATAGCCTACCTTGCTTGTCACCATGAAAGGTTTTCCTCCTTTCCCCCCCCTACTGCTGGTGATGGCTCATCTTAAGTGATCACTCTCCTTACAGTGTGTATGATAAACCCATTGTTTCATGTTCTCTGTGTGTGTATATAAATCTCCCCTCTGTTTTTTCCACCAAATGCATCCGATGAAGTGAGCTGTAGCTCACGAAAGCTTATGCTCTAATAAATTTGTTAGTCTCTAAGGTGCCACAAGTACTCCTTTTCTTTTTGTGCACATGCACACCCTTTCATGTATCCCCAGAATAAGTGCAGTACAGCTCGTATTCAGCTGTGCTTCAAGATTGACTCCAGTTGGGCAGTCCTGGAGTCTTCCAGTGTAGCCAGCAGTGGGAACACAAAGATCACAAAAAGAAAAGGAGTACTTGTGGCACCTTAGAGACTAACAAATTTATTTGAGTATAAGCTTTCGTGAGCTACTCCTTTTCTTTTTGCGAATACAGACTAACAGGGCTGCGACTCTGAACCAAAGATCACAGTTGTTTTCTGGGTGCAAGAGCCTTGCTGGGCTTGAAGGAGCTCAAAGGGAAGTTGGGTGGGAGTGAAGAATTTTTTTCAGATTCTATAACAGTCGTTCTTTTTAAAAATGTCCCCAATGAGCAGCTTGAGCCCCATTTTCTTACCTTTTGACATTTTTCGGAATAGAGAGAATGCCATGTTCACAGTAGATGTTGAGTATCCACACAGTGAATATGCACCTCCCCACCCACAGCCAACCAGACTGCATGGAATTGCATAGGAGAGAAACTGCAATTTCATCAGCCTTGCAAAATTGTGGTGACAGGTTAGCACCCTTCCCATTAAATCTGCTCACCCACTCTTGTCAGGCTGATGAGGATCAGACTGAACCCCACCCCCCTGAAATTTTACCTTCCCATCAAAATCATCACTAGCCCCAGGGGAATGGGCAAGTGGAAATTTTCAAGGTTGCTGACTAAGCCCTTGGTTGTGATGTGACCAAGCTAAGTTGCTCAGGAGTGTGAAAAATTCAACCCCCCTGAGAGAGAGAGGGGGAGGGAGGGAGAGCTTTAGTGCCCTCAGGGCCAAGATGGAATCTGCTCTGCAGGCAGCTCCAGCCAAGAGAAGGTGTGCACAGGAATGCAGCAGGGAAAGTCCCTTTACCTCAGGGGCACCTCTTCAGAACTCCCCAGAGTGAAAAAGCCAACACACACGGGAAGAATACAATGAATAAAGGAAAGATAAATATTTATTCACAGAGGGATGAAAGGAGAAAATCAACAGGGCGAAAAATAGGGGGATCAGTAACATAGGGTTGCATTCAATTCAAGTTTCAGAGTAGCAGCCGTGTTAGTCTGTATTCGCAAAAAGAAAAGGAGTACTTGTGGCACCTTAGAGACTAACAAATTTATTAGAGCATAAGCTGTAGCTCACAAAACCTTATGCTCAAATAAATTTGTTAGTCTCTAAGGTGCCACAAGTACTCCTTTTCTTATTCAATTCAAGGTCCCACAGGCCCAGTGGTACCAAAGACTGAAAGAGCAGATACTGAGCAATCACAGGACTGGAAGGGACCTCGAGAGGTCATCTAGTCCAGTCCCCTGCACTCAAGGCAGGTCTAAGTATTACCTAGATCAGGGGTGGCCAACCTGAACCTGAGAAGGAGCCAGAATTTACCAACATACATTGCCTAAGAGCCACAGTAATACGTCAGCAGTTCCCAGCACCCGCTCCCAGAGTCTCCCACCCACTAGCAGCCCCACCAATCAGCGGCTCCCCCTCCATCCCCGCACCTCCCAATCAGCTGTTTTATGGCGTGCAGGAGGCTCTGGGCAGGGGAAGGAGTGAGGGCACAGCAGGCTCAGGGGAGGGGGCAGGAAGGCATGGAGTGGGGACAGGGCCTGTGGCAGAGCCAGGGGTTGAGCAGTGAGCACTCCCCAACACATTGGAAAGTTTGCCCTGTAGCTCCAGCCGCGGAGTCAGTGCCTATACAAGGAGCCGCATATTAACTTCTGAAGAACTGCATGTGGCTCTGTAGCCATAGGCTGGCCACCCCGTTCTAGACCGTCCCTGACAGGTGTTTGTCCAACCTGCTCTTAAAAATCACCAATGATGGAGATTCCACAAACTCCCTCGGCAATTTATTCCAGTGCTTAACCACCCTGACAGACCACACTGTTAATGGACTCCTTCTGGGCAGGAGGGTAGTGGAGCTCACTCTAACACTTAGTGCATAAAGTAATGCATAAACAGAACGTTTATTAGATGACAGGAACGCAGTCCAAAACAGAGCTTGTAGGTACAGGCAACAGGACCCCTCAGTCAGGTCCATTTTGGGGGGCAGGGAGCCAGGGCCCCATCTGGGCCTCCCTCCATTTCCCCAGCCAGCTCCAAACTGAAACTCTCCCCAGCAAAAAGAAAAGGAGTACTTGTGGCACCTTAGAGACTAACAAATTTATTAGAGCATAAGCTTTCGTGAGCTACAGCTCACTTCATCGGATGCACGAAAGCTTATGCTCTAATAAATTTGTTAGTCTCTAAGGTGCCACAAGTACTCCTTTTCTTTTTGCGAATACAGACTAACACGGCTGCTACTCTGAAATCTCCCCAGCAGTCTCACCCAGCCTCCCCCCAGCTCCTCTTCCAGCCTTTGTCCAGTTTCCTGGGCAAAAGGTGTCACCTGGCCCCAATCTCCCTCCTGGGTTCAGGTTACATGCTCAGGTACCATCCCTCAAGTGAAGTCACACCCTGGTATCCCATCACATGCAGACAGTCCCAATAGACTCCCTACTCTGTCACAGTGACAACCTTCATATAAAGTGCCAGCTCCCTCTGTGTGAAGTCTGTTGATTGTGTCTGCTCCTCTGTTTTGTTCAGAAACATGACCAGTCCCCATAACCTATAGAGTTATGATAGAAAGATTTTTTTTCTTTTTAACAGGTGAATGAATATTCATCTGTCTAATTACAGAGCTGGGTTTAATAACTAATTTTTTTCACAGACCTTGGTTGTCTCTCCTACTTAAAACAATCCCTGAGAATGGAAGTAATGGTACGAGTCTCAGAATACATCAACTTTGAACTTTGATTCAGATACAAAATGTTGAAAAGCATCAGGATTTGATTTGCATCTAAAAAGGTATAAAAAGGAACCTTCTAGCTATGTCTGTTTTGAAATAAATCCATAGGATAAATATTAGCCTGTACCAGCAAGTCTATAGATCTATTTGTATAGGCATGTCTCACGTTAGAGCTCTTTCTCATACCTTGGACATTACAGAGTTAATAGGAAGAGAACGTTCCTTATATAACCAGTGCAGAGTAAACTTGTAACCTGGGTCTGCACCTGGTGGGGGTATGCACATGCCTCAGACCCAATGTGAAGGCTGATTGACCAGATGAGTCAGGTGACCAAGGGTAACAAGTAACAGCTCAATGGGAGTGTTTCCTGTAAGAGAGATCCTGCTCAGTCAAATGGGAGATGCCAGGGGTCAGGGAAAGGACCTGTGAGAGGGGCTCTGTGCACAAGTCAGGGGAAGGTTGGGTAGGAGATCCCTTAGAGAACAGGGGTTGAATTCTTCACAGAGGGAGGCTGTAGGAAAGGCCCAGAGCATGTTCTAGATTTCAGACAGGAACTATCAAGTCTACAGAAGATGTGTTGAGTTCAGGTGACATTGAACTGTTTTAGAGAGCCAAGGTGGGTGAGGTAATATCTTTTATTGGACTAACTTCTGTTGGTGAGAGAGACAAGCTTTCGAGTTTACACAGGTAATAGGTGATAGTGTTTTTCTCTTTTGTCATTTCCGCATCACCTGTGGGTGAACACTTTTCACAAAGCTATCATTCTATAATCAGTCCTCATTCTGAAAGGAAACCTGCACAACACATTCAGAAGATGGGCCTGGGAGCTTAAATTCATAACTTTGTTAGACACTAAAAATTACGGCATGAATAGAGACACTGGTTTTATGGCTTATTACAACAATCTGTAACCCACAAATATCCTCTTCCCCCTTCCTTTCCTCCCTATGACTGGGGGAATGTTAATGGGCCCCTTCACCTTGAATGGTCCATAGAAACGTGTGTTAACTACTTATGGACAGCACCATTCTCCTAGATCTCGTCAAATGTGAGGAAGGGATCCCTTCTCCTGTGTACCTTAGCACTCTTCCCGAGCCCCTTAAAATCTGCCAGAGCCCATCTGAATGCTTCTGGGTGTCCCTACAGATTTGTACCAATATATTGGCTTAGACTCTTCTGTGACAATGAAACTAAATTAGCCCTCTTTGACAACAAATCCTTCCTTGGCGGTGTACTTTATAAACTTAGCCAAAAATCTGAATATGCTTAGTGAGTAACTATCAGACACTATTAACTGTGAAATAAAAATCACTGTGGAACAGAAGAGAGCGCTGCGTTCAGTGCGAGCTGTCACCCTGCATAGTGTCACCCTTCAACCTCACCTGGACCACAGTCTTTTTGGTTTGTTTGTTTTTTTATGTTGCAATGTTTTTTTGTGAGAAAAGTGTCGTTTTCACTCTTTGTACTCACATGCTGAACTGTTTTCCCTTCAATTTTCTGGAATAATTCACTTTTAGGCAAAGACTTAGCATGGAAAATTTAATAAAGTTGTAAGTAAATAGAAATAGTTAAGTAGCTTTAACTGTAGCAGGTGCTGCCACTCTCACTATAGACAAGAAAACATTATTTGGGTGAAGACTGGAATAAGAGTTTCTTTAAGGGTGTGGATCGAGCACATTCTGGGGATCTGCCACTTTGAATAATGAGCCCATAGAGGGAAACAGATATTTGTCTAGAGATCGTAAGAGTGTTGCACTGGTGGCAAGTGAGGTCAAGCTGTGATGGGCATTCAGCCATCCTATACCACTCCCTTCAGTCACTGAGAACTTTCCCAGAAGTTTCTCTCTCGGACTGAAATTTCGCAAGCTTGGTCTCATTCCAAAGCTAAGTCTTTCTGAGAAAGTTTGAGTAAAATCTGTTTTGATTTTGTAAAAACTATTTTTGGACCCTGAGCATGAAAGTGCATGTTGTTCCCTTGAAAAAATGTTTTGTTTTTTTTACATTTGCAATTTGTTCAAAAAACAAGTGACTTGAATTTAGAATTTCAGAACTGACATGTACATCTGTCTCCATAGGGATTAGTCACTTTGCCCAATTTAAAGTGGGGGAGGGAAGAATTGTGTGTGATTTAAAAATTGAATGTTGAGTATTTGCAGTATACAATTTTCTTGCTGTGTCTCCAGTGGCTACCTGGAGAGAGACGCATTCAAAACAGGATTAACAAACAGGTTAAATGGATTGCTTGGACCTTTCCCTGGCCCATCCTTGCTTCTTGTCCCTCTCTCCGTAACACATTTTAATGGTTGAACTCTAATCTGTTTACTCTGGAAAGAAGTCAGCTAGGCACCTTTTACGCAGTCCATGTGACACACATTCTACACAGTTGCTTAGAGTCCCACATTCCGTGATACCCTGACTGAGGACTGTGTGGACTATGACCTCTTCATTAATCGTCACTAAGGCTATGTTTTTTTCACAGAGGTCGCGGATGTCCTGGAATCTGTGATTCCAGCAACCTCTGTGACTTCAGCCTGCAGTGGCCTGGACCTCTGAGCGGGCCCCTGCAGCTGCCTAGTCGCTGTGAGCGGTGTGGGGACCCCTGCAGGTGAGTCCCCATTTTGTCATGGATATTTTTAGTAAAAGTCAGGGACAAGTCACAGGCTTCCATGAATTTTTCTTTATTGCCCATGACCTGTCCCTGAGTTTTACTAAAAATATCCATGACAAAATCTTAGCCTTAATCATCACTAACATAAGTTTCAAGAGGAATAATTGCAATCCCCGATCCCCATCACGAATGGGGTTCAACGGGTTACCCGCACCTGTCAGCGTAGGGTAGACACATGCTGAGCCAGTCAGTGTAGCGCGCGTGCAGCCCCGGACATCTAAGGGCATCAAGTTGTTGACATACCCCTAATCCCTGTATGTGGCCAGAAGGCCAGGGCATAAGATCTGAGTCTTGGTTGTTTGTACTGTGACATGCCTTGGGGTACAACCTGGACTGTGAAATTGCTGTGCCCCCTTAAATTGCTAGCTCAAGGTCTCTCTCTTACTGCTCTGCTAGTGACAAGTAGCCCCTTTGGGTTTGCTCTCACATAGCCATTAGCATGTGAAGGCACTCCCAAAGTTATATGAAGGCTCTCTCAGCCATTTATGAATTGTATACAGGGAGATGCATGCAAATTTCCCCAGCCCGAGCCTCGGAAATGTGCATCTTACATTGCTCAAGACCCCCCTTGATCAGAGTAAACTCATTAATTAGTTCGTCAGACCATCAAAGGGTATAAATATGCACCAGCCTTTGTAACCTGAGTAGATTCTCCAAACTTCAATCAAAAACACACTGGTTTAGATAAAACATTGAAGTAAGTTTATTAACTACAGAAAGATGTACATTTTCTAAGTGATATAAGCATAGAAGTTCAAAATTGGTTACAAAAGGAAATAAAAGATAAAAACCACAAGCTATTTAATAAACTTTGTCAGGCTAAGTCAAATTTGAAGCAATAAGCTTTCTCTTAACCAAAACCCTACAGCAATCTGTGCTAACTGGAAAGCTTTGTCAGTTAGTCCCCGCTCCCTGTTTAAATGTTTCTTTGTCTTCCAAATGATCTTGTTGCCTTCACTGTGGGGGGAGGGGAGGAGGAGAGGTGGTCTGATGTTGTCACTGTCCCTTATTTGATACTCTCCTCCAGGTGCTGGAAAGACCCATGTTGTGTGGTGGGGGTTAGGTAGGCACATGGTGTAGGTACTCAAGCAGCACTCTCTCATGTGAATGGTAACTCTCTTGTTTACATCTTTCTTGCTGGTGAATGGCCCAGATGGTCGCTTAACACCTGGCTGGGTGTTGGTCACTCCTCTGTTGACACTGAAGATCTAGTCTGTGGATGTTATCCAGACTCTCAACATAGTTCAGTAATAAAGATAGCAAAATTTCTTAACTTCATATACAATGATGATGCATACATTTTGACAGGATAGTGATGTTCAACAGATTATAACTTTTCAAATGTTACTTCACAAAAGGCATACTTTGTATAAAACATATCATACCCATATGCAAGTGGCGAATATGGGTGTACAGGGTGTTGTTTGGAGGTACAGAGGGTCACACATATCCCTATCCCAATATGTGGTCAGGGGGCCAGGACATGAAATCTGAGTCTTCGTTGTTTGTATAATCTTAACTCAGAGTTTCCTGGCTTTCAAAACTTCAAGGTTTTTCTTCTTCTTCTTTGGGACACTCAAAATTAATTCGCAAAAAGAAAAGGAGTACTTGTGGCACCTTAGAGACTAACACATTTATTTGAGCATAAGCTTTCGTGAGCTACAGCTCACTTCATCAGATGCTGTAGCTCACGAAAGCTTATGCTCAAATAAATTTGTTTCTTTTTGCGAATACAGACTAACACGGCTGCTACTCTGAAACCTGTCAAAATTAATTAATTATGTTTTTTACTGTCTCAAAACATGTCTGAGAATTTTTTATATACAGATATACCTTTGTAACTAATACACTCCCTGTGTATTTAGATGGTTGCCAGAAATTGGTGTTGCTTAATGAAATGTGTAGGGAGTAAGAGATTCATTCCAATGGTGTAAATGTAAGCTGAACAAGGCTGAGTTTCCCAGGTTTTATTTCCGTGTAAGACCAATTTCCCTTAGTTCCTTTTTAAAAAAAAAGCTTTATTTTTGTATGTTTAAAAAAAATCAGTAAGTTCTCAGCATGCCCAGTCTGGGGAACAGATATATAATGCGATATATATTTGAACTGTGTTATTCAAGGACAGAAGTTTTGGATTCTGTAGTATTTGTCATTTAATAAATTTACACTAGTTTACTAGCATCACAAAGTAAATAAAAAAATCAAAAGAAAAAATGAACTGCAGAAATTCAATACAAGACAAATAGCTCAACATGCTGTGTTTCAAACCAGTCAATCACACCACAATCAACATGAACAGTAAATCAGTATTTCACTAGGAGCAATGGTAGAGGGGAATAAATACAAATATTTGTGAATATAAACTATTTCTAAAGAGATGTGATTACAGATAAGTAAATATGTGAAATCAATGTAAATCAGGCAACCACAACTAATAATTGTTTGTCTTTAGTGTCAGGACTCTGCATGTCTGCTGCAGACATGACAGGGAGCCATAAAGTTCCAGTGTGTAAGGGTATATCTATGCTACGAAATTAAGTCGAATTTATAGAAGTCGGTTTTGTAGAAAGCATTTTTATACAGTCGAGTGTGTCTCCCCACACAAATGCTCTAAGTGCATGTAGCTGGCGGACTGTGTCCACAGTACCGAGGCAAACGTCGACTTCCGGAGCTTTGCACTGTGGGTAGCTATCCCACAGTTCCCGCAGTCTCCACCGCCCATTTGAATTCTGGGTAGAAATCCCAGTGCCTGATGGGGCTAAAACATTGTCGCGGGTGGTTCTGGTTACATATCGTCAGGCCCCCGTTCCCTCCCAACCTCCGTAAAAGCAAGGGCAGACAATCGTTTTGCACCTTTTTTTCTTGAGTTACCTGTGCAGACGCCATACCACGGCAAGCATGGAGCCTGCTCAGCTTACCGTCACTGTATGTCTCGTGGGTGCTGGCAGACGTGGTACTGCATTGCTACACAGCAGCAGTGTATTGCCTTTTGGCAGCAGACAGTGCAGTATGACTGGTAGCTGTCGTCGACGTAGTCCTGGGCGCTCTTTTAACTGGGCGCCTGGGCAAACATGGGAGTGACTCAGCCAGGTCATTTCCCTTGTTTCGTCTCATGGCGATTGAGTCCTACCGGCAGTGCACTGTCTTTTAATCTGCAGCTAGCAGAAGACGATGGCCAGTAGTCATACTGCACCGTCTTCTGCAGAGCACCCAGGAGGTGACGATGTCTAGCGGTCGTACTGCACAGTCTGCTGCCAGCAAGATGTATAAAGATAGATGAAGTGGCTCAAAACAAGAAATAGACCAGATTTGTTTTGTATTCATTTTCTCCTCCCTCCCTCCCTCTGTGAAATCAGCGGCCTCTAAACCCAGTTTTGAGTTCTATCCTTGAGGTTTTGAGTTCTATCCTTGAGGCGGCCATTCAGTTTCTCGCAAAGCCACCCCCATTGTTGATTTTAATTCCCTGTAAGCCAACCCTGTAAGCCATGTGGGCAGTCGCCCCTCCCTCCGTCAGGGCAACAGCAGACAATCATTCCGCGCCTTTTTTCTGTGCAGACGCCATACCACGGCAAGCATGGAGCCTGCTCAGATCACTTTTGCAATTAGGAGCACATTAAACACCACACGCATTATCCAGCAGTATATGCAGCACCAGAACCTGGCAAAGTGAAACCGAGTAAGTAGGCGACGTCAGTGCGGTTACGAGAGTGATGAGGACATGGACACAGACTTCTCTCAAAGCACGTGCCCTGGCAATGTGGGCATCATGGTGCTAATGGGGCAGGCTCATGCAGTGGAACGCCGATTCTGGGCCCGGGAAACAAGCACAGACTGGTGGGACCGCATAGTGTTGCAGGTCTGGGACAATTCCCAGTGGCTGTGAAACTTTTGCATGCATAAGGGCACTTTCATGGAACTTTGTGACTTGCTTTCCCCTACCCTGAGGCGCAAGAATACCAAGATGAGAGCAGCCCTCACAGTTGAGAAGCAAGTGGCAATAGCCCTGTGGAAGCTTGCAATGCGAAACAGCTACCGGTCAGTCGGGAATCAGTTTGGAGTGGGCAAGTCTACTGTGGGGGCTGCTGAGATGCAAGTTGCCAACCCAATCAAAGATCTGCTAATATCAAGGGTAGTGACCCTGGGAAATGTACAGGTCATAGTGGATGGCTTTGCTGCAATGGGATTCCCTAACTGTGGTGGGGCCATAGACAGAACCCATATCCCTATCTTGGCACCGGAGCACCAAGCCAGCGAGTACATAAACCGCAAGGGGTACTTTTCAATAGTGCTGCAAGCACTGGTGGATCACAAGGGACATTTCCCCCACATCAACGTGGGATGGCCGGGAAAGGTACATGACGGTCGCATCTTCAGGAACTCTGGTCTGTTTCAAAAGCTGCAGGAAAGGACTTTCTTCCCAGACCAGAAAATAACCGTTGGGGATGTTGAAATGCCTATAGTTATTCTTGGGGACCCAGCCTACCCCTTAATGCCATGGCTCATGAAGCCATACATAGGTAGCCTGGAGAGTAGTCAGGAGCTGTTCAACTACAGGCTGAGCAAGTGCAGAATGGTGGTAGAATGTGCATTAGGACATTTAAAAGTGCGCTGGCGCAGTTGACTGACTTGGTTAGACCTCAGCGAAACCAATATTCCCACTGTTATTACTGCTTGCTGTGCGCTCCACAATATCTGAGAGAGTAAGGGGGAGACATTTATGGCGGGGTGGGAGGTTGAGGCAAATCGCCTGGCTGCACAGCCAGACACCAGGGCGGTTAGAAGAGCACAGGAGGGTGCAGTGTGCATCAGAGAAGCTTTGAAAACCAGTTTCATGACTGGCCAGGCTACGGTATGGAAGTTCTGTTTGTTTCTCCTTGATGAAACCCCCCCGCCCCTTGTTTCACTCTATTTCCCTGTAAGCTAACCACCCTCCCCACCTCCCTTCGATCACCGCTTGCAGAGGCAATAAAGTCATTGTTGCTTCACATTCATGAATTCTTTATTACTTCATCACACAAATAGGGGGATAATTACCAAGGTATCCCAGGACGGGTGGTGGAGGAGGGAAGGACAAGGCCACACAGCACTTTAAAAGTTTAAAACTTATTGAATGCCAGCCTTCTGTTACTTGGGCAATCCTCTGGGGTGGAGTGGCTGGGTGGCCGGAGGCCCCCCCACCGCGTTCTTGGGCATCTGGGTGAGGAGGCTATGGAACTTGGGGAGGAGCGTGGTTGGTTACACAGGGGGTGTAGCAGCGGTCTGTGCTCCTGCTGCCTTTCCTGCAGCTCAACCATATGCTGGAGCATATTAGTTTGATCCTCCAGCAGCCTCAGCATTGAATCCTGCCTCCTCTCATGACGCAGCCGCCTCCTTTCAGCTTCAGCCCTCTCTTCGCCCGCCACTTACTCTCTTCAGCCCGCCACCTCTCCTCCCGGTCATTTTGTGCTTTCCTGCACTCTGACATTGTCTGCCTCCATGTATTCGTCTGTGCTCTGTCAGTGTGGGAGGACAGCATGAGCTCAGAGAACATTTCATCGTGAGTGCGTTTTTTTCGCCTTCTAATCTTCTCTAGTCTCTGGGAAGGAGAAGATCCAGTGATCCTTGAAACACATGCAGCTGGTGGAGAAAAATAAAGGGACAGTGGTATTTGAAAAGACACATTTTATAGAACAATGGGTACACTCTTTCACGGTAAACCTTGCTGTTAACATTACATACATAGCACATGTGCTTTTGTTACAAGGTCGCATTTTGCCTTCCCCCACCCCGTAGCTCACAGCGCGATTTAAATAAGCAAGAGTAAATAAGCCTCTCCTCATAAGTCATGTGCCCCAGCCCCCTGATCATTTTCGTTGCCCTCCGCTGGACTCTCTCCAATTTGTCCACATCCCTTCTGTAGTGGGGGGGCCCAAAACTGGACATAGTACTCCAGATGTGGCCTCACCAGTGCCAAATAGAGGGGAATAATCACTTCCCTCTATCTGCTGGCAATGCTCCTACTAATACAAACCAATATGCCATTGGCCTTCTTGGTAATGAGGGCACACTGCTGACTCATATCCAGCTTCTCATCCACTGTAATCCCCAGGTCCTTTTTTGCATATGAGCGTATGATGTTGCCAGTCCTGAAAGGCTTCCCCACATCACTAGGCTCTGTTGTTCTCTGTCATCTACAGAATTTCATAGATCACATTTCAGCAGTTTCGTATGTTGTAAGGCTGTCTCTAGTTACCTCTGTTGTATACATGTTGTTGTGATATCAGTCCCAGGCTATAAGAGGGAAAAGGTGGGTGAGGTTATATCTTTTATTGGACCAACTTCTGTTGGTGAGAGAGACAGGTTTTTAGTTTACACAGAACTCTTCTTCACATCTGGTAAACTTAATTGGAGTGTCGCCACTAAATACAAGGCAGAAGAGCCTCCTGTGGAGTTTCCATTTCAGACAGCAAAATTCAATATCTTCCATTGGTAAATGCAGTGGTGGTGTAACCATGTCGGTCCCAGGCTATTAGAGACATAAGGTGGGTGAGATCCTATCTTTTATAAGACAACTTCTGTCTTGTTGGCATCTCTCTCCCCTCGACATTGATGGTTCCGCTGACTGCATGGCAAGATGAGTCACCTCTCCTCTGACCCTTGTTTTACTCCATTTGATTCCTCAGGCCTCTGCATCTCCCTTTTACAGATTCTTTACAAGATTGCTGATTCAGGTACCTGGGTAATCCTGGTGTCTGGTGAGGTGAGGACTGCATGTTTCTGAATCAGGCTGGAATGTGGCCTTGTTCCATGCTCGCAAAGGCTTTTCAGATGCTTGTTGAATTGCAGATGCTCCTATTTGCCATCGTCCTTGTTAATGGCACTGGCCTATAGAAAATATTGTATATCCTTTCCTTCTAGATCCAGGGCAATTCCCCCACCCATGGTATTCAGGCATTGCCTGAGTGCACTGTAGTTACTGACAAGCAAGTTGTGTTGATCCCAAGCAAATAAAGGGGAGTAGCACATTGTGTTGCAAATAGAATGTGGGTGGCATTGCCCTTGGCCTGCTGCTGCTTCTCCAGGCACTTGGTGGGAGAGGAAAGAACAGGGTTTGGTCCTCTTTGACTTTGTCTAGACTAGCATTAAAAAGTTGTGTTGTTAAATGGTGCTAGCTGGTTTGAGCTGACTAGCATTCTGCTCAGGCCAGATTTAATGTGACCAGTTAGCACATGGTAAAGTAGAAAGAGAATTTTGATTTTAGGTGGGGCTAGCGTCTCACAGCTTTCAACCCAACCAATGAAAAATTTCTCTTCAGATGTTCTGGCACGTGGGGGGAAAATGGGTTTATGTATTAAAATTTGACTCATTATTAATGATAAGTATATGGAGGCCAGTGCAGTACTCAGGATAGATGTGCTGTGACTGTTTTAACCAGCCCTTCACAAGTTATTCAGCAGGTCACTCCACAGAAGACTCCTACAATGCCAGAAGAGCTCCACCCGGATTTTTATGTTGTTTGTTAGCAGGGAAGGAGAAGGCAGGGAGATGGTTATTTCCTTCTTTTTGCACAGCTACTGAGCTTCACAGGAGAAAGGCTCCCTCTTCTTCCTCATCCCCCAGAGCTGCTCCTGAGCTCTGCAGGAGAATGGCTCCCTCCCTAACCACCTGTGATTTTAACTCACAAGTGGTGATTGGAATTATCATCATGGGCTGGTTTTAACTGTGTGGGTCTGAGAATGGGTGATGGGGGAGAAGAGAGGCTTTATTGTTTTATAGAAATGACAGCATGTGTGTCTCACACTCCTAACCAGACAAAGCAGTATAAATCTTGCAAAAATACCTACTTGACCAAGAGCTGCAGTATTCTGTGGGACTGAATCTACCTAAGAAAAATATGAACACTGTATTCAAACCAAATGACTAATTATATCGAGCTGGAACAGAGTCATATACGTTCGGAAAACAAGGCCATATTTCATGAAATGTCTTCTATTGATCACTAAATTGGTCACTAAATTTCCTTTTTTGCTGAGTCACTCAGGCCTGAATGTGTCTCTGGTTTCTCTGCTCACTCCCAGTTTTAGTTAATAGTCTTTTACCGGTCACATGCCAGGCTGGACAGATGTAGGGATCCTTGGATCTTTAGGCAGATCGGAGCCTAAGTTTGAATTAGACTCAATTGTGCATTAATAATAGTACCCATTGGTTCGGACTAGATTCTGAAAGCTCTCAGGAAAGGTAATTAGTGCCCGTGTGCAGCATGCACTCAATACACCTCAACGTCTCAGCTGTTCTGTAATTTCCAGTGACGTGATCACATTATTCACCTGCAAAATTTTATATTTACAATATGAAGAGGTTTTAAATTAGAGCAGAAAAACCTGACCCAGTGTCATCTGCCTGAGTCAGTGTGAGCGGGAGTCTGCATTGCCTTTATTTACACGTAATCAGGTGAACTATTTTATTTAAGAAAAAAATGTTTCTGAGCTGAAACCGTGCTTGTTATGCTGCAGCCTACGCTGAGCTGGTATGAGGAAAGTCATTACCGTTGGGTTTTAAAGTAGTGACGCTGGGGGTCCTATCACTTGGGATAACGGGGTACCCAGGGTCTATCCTGATCTATCCCTTGTTTACCGGAGGTGGCTCACCACTGATCGTGTGGTTGTCTTCCAGGCAAGCCAAGCTTTATGAAAGCTCCCGAAGATCAGATTGGGATTTCTGGAGGAGTGGCCTCGTTTGTGTGCCAGGCGACAGGAGAGCCCAAGCCTCGCATCACATGGATGAAGAAAGGGAAGAAGGTCAGCTCCCAGCGGTTTGAGGTAACTGCAGAGATCTGGATCCAAATCTGTCACTTGCCAATCTTAGCTGCACAGTAACCAAGGTCAGAGCCTGAATTTTTGTCAGTTGCTATAGGAGAAGAGGCTGAGAACTGCTGTAAGGGAAATTTTTCCTTCCTTCGGTGAGCCCTGCCTTAGGTCACACACTTCAATGGTGAGCCAGAATTTGACTAAATATACTGAATGCTTGTTCTGGTAGGAATTTGGTCTAGCCTTGGTCACCCCAGAACTGGTAGAAGCACTAACTAAGATGTCAGAGCTGGGTCATAACAAACAGTCGATTTATGTAGGTTTTGTGTGTGTTAGAGTGGGGGAGGGGAGTGGGCATGGAAGCCTGCTTAGCCTCCCAGCCCAAGCAGACCGAAATGGGGTGCTCAGGCTCTAGCAGGAAGCTTTCCAGACAAACTTCTGCCATCTCTGGGTCTGATTTGAGATTCAGAGTAGGAATAGGGAGGAAATGCCAAAGGGAGAATCTGATTTTTCTTTAGAGTAACAGGAATGGGGCAAACAGG
Organism: Dermochelys coriacea; assembly: GCF_009764565.3. Lineage (NCBI taxonomy): Eukaryota > Metazoa > Chordata > Testudines > Dermochelyidae > Dermochelys > Dermochelys coriacea. Next base: position 108,151,806 of record NC_050075.1, on the reverse strand, counting down.
GCTTCCCAACCTACATTGATTTAAGATTTTTAATGGGAAAAGCAATTTGACTTCCTCTCTCCACCTCTCCTCCTATCTTCCGTTTGGGTTATGCCCTTTTCTTCTGCTCCACCCTTGGGAATGTAACCCTTCCTCTGTGTTTCCACCTCTTGGATATTTTTGCTTTTTTTATTGGAGCGGCAGCCCCTGAATCATCTGCCCCACCTTGGCACCTAAAGTGTGTTTTCTTGTGTCAGTTTTCTATCTTCGGCACAGGAGACTTCTCACCAGAGGCTTTTCAGTGCCCCTACTTATCTTTCACCTTCTGCCTGTTTCTCTTGTTTCCTGCCATTTCTTTCATCTTCAGTGGTTTCTGCTGACCCTCTTGTCAGTTATTTCTTCTTTATCCTTTGGCTGTGCAGCATTAAAAGTGTTTCACAGGACATAGCACTACGTGCAGGAGAGGAGGTAGCACAGGGTCTGGACTTGAAGCAGGTCGTCCTAGTGCTCGGTATTGCTGAGCCACTTCATATATGACCTGAGTGATAAAATGATGAGGTGAGGTCTGTGCCCCAAGGCATAGCCCTGCTTCCTGTATTACCACTAACATAGTTCAGGTTCTCATGTTTGCATTGTTTTGCTCCTTTCAGTAATTGAAACAGGATGAGTTTAAAGTTAGCTGTGGCCTGAGGCTATGGCTTTGCAATCTGCCATTAAAGAGTAGTTTATAATGGTCCTGTAGTGTAACAGATTCCCTTCTTCTCTGCCATGTAGAAGAGTTCGAGTAATACTTCTCCTACCTTAGCATGATAGAACGATGAGTGGCTGTTTGTTATACTAGGAAAGGAACTGTAATTATGTCACTGTTGATCGTGCCACTGTTGTGAAGGGCCTGATCCTGGAAGGTGCTAAGCATCCTCAGCTCCTATTGAAGTTAGCAATTGCTGAAGTGGCTCAGCATATTGTCCCACACTTAACAATATTTCTCTTATAACCCACAGGATCTTAGAGCTCTGTTCTTTTATATTGAATCGAGGTTAAAGTTGGCACAAAAATCCATCAGTAATATCACCAGTGTAGATATGGTTCAGATGTTTTAAGTCAAAGGATCCACATCTGTACTAGCAGGTTGATATTTTTTCAAGTTTTAATTGTTTCATAAAGAACAGCATTGGATCTCCTTTTGTTATGGGGCTCCTCGAAGGGCAAATATATTCCTAACCCTGAATTTTCTTGCTTCACTGGATAAGGAACATCTCTTTTGTCAGGTGGTATATTTGTATTTATGGATTCTATTCCTGAATTCAATCTCACTTTCAGTCTCCATTTCAGTAGGAGCCAATAAAAAGTTCTTTTCTTTTCCTTGTCAAGGTTATTGAGTTCGATGATGGGTCAGGATCAGTTCTCCGGATTCAACCCCTGCGTGTTCATCGAGATGAAGCAATCTATGAGTGCACAGCAACAAACAGTGTTGGGGAGATAAACACCAGTGCCAAATTAACAGTGTTAGAAGGTAGGTGGGAATCTCATGTTGGCAGAGTGGCTGGTGGTATGTTTTTTTGGCTTTGATGTATTCAGGTTTTCTTAGTGACTCCAGATAATATTGAGGTATTCTGAATTAGTTCTGGAAGGCTATAGGCCTCCAGTACTATTTGCCGTCGTTTCCTTCAATGACAGAAGTCTTTGTCCGTTAATGTTTGTGAGCAGGAAGGAGTTGTAGATTGTGAGCTTTGCTTTGAAGTGCATCAGATGAATTATGGAACTGAGGTGTGCCATGCCCATTACCAGTTTTTGGGATCTAGCCAGAGACACACCTTTATGGTCTTTCTTGTCTGTCACAGTCATCCTACAGTGGCCCTCTCCATGGTATCTAAAAACATGCACTTTGAAATGTGAAAAACTTAAGCTATATTTCTGCCCCATCTGAACTAAATAGCCACAGTTTGTTGTGTTTGGGTTTGCAAGTCGCTCTTCAGCTTCTGCAGCTGGTGTGGAATTTAGCTGTATTTACTTTTTGTTATAGTAACAACTTTCCATTCTGTTTCCTCTCTTTACAGAGGACTGTAGTGGCTACATAAAGCAATACGTTTAATATAAAGATCTTGATACTTGCCTACAGTATAATATGATTTTATTTTAGTTCTTGTGCTGGTCCTGCTTCTAAATGGCTCTAGCATGTATTTTGTATAAAGGGATAGTGTCTTTAGAGACCATTGCTTTTTTCCATGTAATTGTTTTATAGATTATAATAATTATTTTCCACTTTTGTCTAAGATAAAGTTACTTATTTTAATATACATGGAGATGAGAGTATTTGTTTATATAAAAGCAGCAAAGAGTCCTGTGGCACCTTATAGACTAACAGACGTATTGGAGCATAAGCTTTTGTGGGTGAATACCCACTTCATCAGATGCATGTAGTGGAAATTTCCAGAGGCAGGTATATATATGCAAGCAAGAATCAGGCTAGGGATAATGAGGTTAGTTCAATCAGGGAGGATGAGGCCCTCTTCCAGCAGCTGAGGTGTGAACCTCAAGGGAGGAGAAACTGCTGTTGTAGTTGGCGAGCCATTCCCAGTCTCTGTTTAATCCTGAGCTGATGGTGTCAAATTTGCAAATGAACTGAAGCTCATCAATTTCTCTTTGAAGTCTGGTCCTGAAGTTTTTTTCCTTTAAGATGGCTACCTTTAAATCTGCTATTGTGTGTCCAGGGAGGTTGAAGTGTTCTCCTACAGGTTTTTGTATATTGCCATTCCTAATGTCTGATTTCTGTCCATTTATCCAGGGACTGTCCAGTTTGGCCGATGTACATAGCAGAGGGGCATTGCTGGCACATGGCATGTATTAGATTGGTGGACGTGCAGGTGAATGAACCGGTGATGGTGTGGCTGATCTGGGTTAAGTCCTGTGATGGTGTCGCTGGTGTAGATATGTGGGCAGAGTTGGCATCGAGATTTGTTGTGTGGATTGGTTCCTGAGTTAGTTACTGTGGTGTGGTGTGTCGTTGCTGGTGAGAATATGCTTCAGGTTGGTGGGTTGTCTGTGGGCGAGGACTGGCCTGCCTCCCAACGCCTGTGAAAGTGAGGGATCATTGTCCAGGATGGGTTGTAGATCACTGATGATGTGTTGGAGAGGTTTTAGCTGAGGATGTATGTGATGGCCAGTGGAGTTCTGTTGGTTTCTTTCTTGGGCTTGTCTTGCAGCAGGAGGCTTCTGGGTACACATCTGGCTCTGTTGATCTGTTTCCTTATTTCCTCGTGCGGGTATCATAGTTTTGAGAATTCTTGGTGAAGATCTTGTAGGTGTTGGTCTCTGCCTGAGAGGTTGGAGCAAATGCGGTTGTACCTCAGCACTTGGCTGTAGACAATGGATTGTGTGGTGTATCTGCGATGGAAGCTGGAGGCATGTAGGTAGGCATAGCGGTTGGTAGGTTTTCGGTATAGGGTGGTGTTAACGTGACCATCACTAATTTGCACCGTGGTGTCTAGGAAGTGGACCTCCCATGTGTATTGGTCCAGGCTGTGGCTGATGGTTGGATGGAAGCTGTTGAAATTGTGGTGGAATTCTTCCAGGGTTTCCTTTCCGTGGGTCCAGATGATGAAGATGTCATCGATGTAGCTTAGGTAGAGAAGGCGTGAGTGGATGAGAGCTGAGGAAGCGTTGTTCCAGGTCAGCCATAAAAATGTTGGCATATTGTGGGGCCTTGCGGGTGCCCATAGCGGTGCCACTGGTCTGGAGGTATATATTGTCACCAAATTTGAAATAATTGTGTGTGAGGATAAAGTCACAGAGCTCAGCAACCAGTTGTGCTGTGGCATCATCAGGGATACTGTTCCTGACAGCTTGTATTCCATCTGTGTGGGATGTTTGTGTAGAGAGCCTCTACATCCATGGTGGCAAGGATGGTATTTTCTGGAAGATCACCAATGCATTGTCGTTTTTTCAGGAAATCAGTGGTGTCACAGACATAGGTAGGAGTGCTGGCGCAGGGTCTGAGTAGAGAGTCCACATATCCAGACAGTCCTTCAGTGAGAGTGCCAATGCGAGATGATGGGGCGTCCAGGATTTCCGGGTTTGTGAATCTTGGGTAGTAGATAGAGTAGCCCCAGTCGGGGCTCTAAAGGTATGTTGATTTGTTCCTGTGTTAGTGTAGGGAGTGTCCTGAGTAGATGGTGCAGTTTCTTGGTGTATTCCTCAGTGGGATCTGAGGAAAGTGGCCTGTAGAATTCAGTATTGGAGAGTCGTCTGACAGTGTCCTTTCGGTAGTCAGACCTATTCATGATGACAACAGCACCTCCTTTATCCGCCTCTTTGATTATAATGTCAGGATTGGTTCTGAAGCTGTGGAAGGCATTGCATTATGCATGACTTAGGTCAGTCCCTACATAAAAGGATATATGGACACAAATCAGATATTAGGAATGGCAATATACAAAAACCTGTAGGAGAACACTTCAACCTCCCTGGACACACAATAGCAGATTTAGAGGTAGCCATCCTGCAGCAAAAAAACTTCAGGACCGGACTTCAAAGAGAAACAGATGAGTTTCAGTTCATTTGCAAATTTGACACCATCAGCTCAGGATTAAGCAAAGACCGGGAATGGCTTGCCAACTACAAAAGCAGTTTCTCCTCCCTTGAGGTTCACACCTCAGCTCCTGGAAGAGGGCCTCATCCTCCCTGATTGGAATAACCTTCTTTATCCCTAGCCTGATTCTTGCTTGCATATTTATACCTGCCTCTGGTAATTTCCACTACATGCATCTGACTAAGTGGGTATTCACCCACGAAAGCTTGTGCTCCAGTATCTATAAGGTGCCACAGGACTCTTTGTAACTGTCACAGTCTCGGAGCCTCCATTCCTCATCTGTAATGTGGGGGTAGTGGCACTGCCCTACCTCCGCTCTAGAGGTGCACCAAGTCCATGGTGGGCATTACCACAGTGTCAAAATAATAAATGTGTGCTATGGCTGAGATTAAGCAGGGAATTTCACCCCAAAGGGAAAATATTTATAAAAGTTCTGAGGGAGTGGAAATGGGGTTTAAAATGGAAGGTCTCTGACATGTGCAGGTTTGTTGGGTGCATGCACACGCACGCAGTTGTGAGCTTACTTGTTCTGGCATGGGAACCAGGGAATCTCCCACTCGCATTTCCTGAGGGAGAAGATGAGCTCCATTCATTAAAATAGGGTGTACAGCTAATTAGACTTGGACACAATGTTTTATCCTTTTTTTCCTTTGAGGATTTTTACAGATAAGTTCTTATTTTTTTTTAGCCAAATCTTTGCCCTTCTCTTCTCAGTGCCCCTCTTTATTGTGCCCATTTCCATATTGTACCTGATGTCTGCTATGCATGAGCACGGGGGTTTGTGATGCTTCTCCTGCATTGTGGCTATATCTGAAATCACTCCTCTCTTTGCTCAGGTAATGTCAGCGTGGATACTAGGCCTGGCCAGCTGATCCTGCAGGACGCTCTCCAGCACTCAGGGAATATATTTTAGCCCAGGCTCCTCTTTCTCTTGTTTTTCTTCCCCAGCAAGAATTCCACCAAGCTGTTTGGAAATGGCACATGTTTTGTGTGAAGCAAATGAGAAAACTAAATAGGAGGGTGAAATCCTCGGGGATCTCAGTGGGGTTTGGCTTTTCTTGCTGATCGTGAGGTTAACATAATTTTTGTGATTGCAGTCAGGTGGAAATTGAAATGGTGCAGACCTGCTGTCTTTCAAGAGCCTGACCAGTGCAAAGATCCCAGGTGCGCAGCAGAGCTCTGCTCATCACAGACATTCTCAGGGGTACATGCTGCTAAAGACACAGCACATATTGATTTTACATTACAACCCTCTGAATTCTTCACAATTTGATCTTTAGAACACAGACCTTAGCACTGAAGCCAGAAGTTCACAAACACTCAGGGTTTAGCTGACTTCTCTGTTGTCCTCGTTGCAGACTAATCTGGAGCTTTATTTGATTTAGATTTCTGCTATGTTTTGTGCATCAATGGCACATTGTCTTTTCTGATTGCTAACTTACTCTATTCAGTATATTAAGAGACAAGCTGGAGTCTCATTTCTTCCTGTAGGAGCCAGGAGCTCAAACACATGTGAATGTTCTGTTAAGAGTTTGATTCTCTGCCACATCCTTAATCAGCTGCTTGCATCTCCCTGTTTTTTTCTGTCTAACTTCAAATCCTGTTTGTGAGCAGAGCCGCATATACTTAACATAATTGAAAATTATTTCTCCTGTTGATAGCAGGTGAGGTAGAAATGTGAACACCTCTTCTTCTCTTTTTCTCCTGGGCAGCTGATAAGCTGAATTATGTATGAGTCATATTGGACATTTCTGTCTTTTTCCATTATGACCTGAAGCAGCATACAAGTACACTCTTGCATGCCTAGCAGCAGGGTGAAAGCAAAGCAAACAGGGGAGGGTTAGAATCAATAAATTGACATACATTCCCAAGGAAACCTTCAGGGACCATTAGTGGACACTCCATGTAACAAATTAATAAATATATTATTCAGTTGCAGTGTGCAGGATTACGTCCAGCATTATAGAGCTTTTTAAGTAGACTGATTATATGAAATGTAAATAGAGAAGGATGAGCAGTGTGGCAAGAATTTGACAATATTTCCTACCCTGAACAAACCTGATTACAAGAGTATCCACGTAGTGCTCTTTAACAAAATGCCTTGCGTCTTCAGCTTCGTCACTATATTAAGAAAGGCAGAGGTAATTATGTTCTCCACTGGTCTCTTGTAATCTGCATTCTGTCAGCATTGATTTGCAAATTCCAATTGGCAGGCATAGGGAAAAAGTAGTGCAGGATCTTTCACCAGGGTTTACCTTTGCCCTGGCCAGTGTAGTGAGCTTGCTTAGCATGAAGTACTGTGCTTTCTCCCAACAGTTTGGAACATAGGCGTTGTTATCTTCAGTTTGTAGCCTTAATAAACAGAAAGAGAAATGATTTCAACCTTGGTGAACCTTGATGCTCTGTGAACAGCCTTTTCAGCCCTCTGCTGCCTAGAGCATGTTGTGTCATATTAAGGCAACACTGAAGAAACACATTGAGAGCTTAATTCTCCTTGGTTTTAAGTTTAATGAATGCTAAAATATTATCTCTGATTTCCATTTCCAGCATTCATTTACACAAAACCCTCATGCCTTGTATCCTAGACTTATTATCTGCTGCATAACTGAGCTTGTTTTGAGCCCCAGTGCATTCATCTTGAGTGTGCTGCCAAACCCTGCCATGAAGTAGCTCCTGTTGAGGAGAAGCAAAATAGCAGAGGGACTACTTGCACTGTAGGCTTTAGTTTCAAGGTAACCCACCAGGTTAGTTTTACTTGATGGACTTTCCCTGCCAGAAGTCGGGGAAGTTCTGGTGCATTTTAATGGAGCCCCAGAATCTAGTAAAACTCCAGAGTACTGGAGTGGGGTGTATTGTATTGGGTGGGAAGCACCTCCATCAGACTGTGGCTCACTGATTACTGAACCATGTCATGAGCTTAATTTCTCTCACCATCTGCTGGCTCCATCCCAGTTCCTGGAGTTACCCAGTTTGAAACACTGCAAATGATAAACATTTGACAGCTACAAATTATTTCTGCAGAGAGCTGGATCTCCAAAGGCCTGAAACAATATGTCCTGTTGTAAACACTCATCTAACCGCGGTTTCAGCATAGCTACGGTAAACAAAAGTTAGCTGTGTTTAATCCTCATTTATGCTTGGTTAGTTACAAAAGGATCAGTAGGAACATCCCCTTTTGGCTAACGTTTCTCTCATTTTCTTTTACATCTTCTTGCCAGGAAAAAAAGTGTCAGTAACGGTTATAAAATTAGAGTGATTAGGGAGGAGAGCTTGATTCGGTTTAGATGCAGTATGTCTGTATGCAAAGTTGAATGCTGTAGCCCCAAATGTACACCGTAGATCATCTGAAGAATGATGAAATGTTCCCTTTCTGTAGAAGAAGAGGAGATTAGAAATATCTTGTCCATCCTCCTTGCCAATACATGGCTGTTCTCCCTTGTATATGCTCAAGGAGTCTAGTTTTATATGGCCTAAGTAATAGGTCTTCTATAGTCTCCCTTGGGAGACTGTGCCACAAATTCAAATCCCACTGTTCTTTTTCACTGAAGTTGGTCTAACTGTAGAGAGGAGACTGATGTGATACTGGGTTAAATGCCCTCTGTAAACACTGCCTTCCTGCATGCTGCAGTACCGTGAATCTCTGCATGCTTTGCTGCATTGGGAAACTTCCAAATAGCCCTGTGACATGCATAGAAACAGAGCTGCCTAGAAGGCTGGTTCCCCCTTAGCTGGTGGTGTACCACGTTTTTAACAAAAGTTAAAATTAAGCCAATTATTCGTGGAAGATCTTAGTGTGATGCCCTGCCCTGCCCTGCTGGAGAGCCTCGTTCACTATTCAGACTCCAGCCCCATGATGGCCCGGTGCGCGTTCTACTCAGAAGGAAAGAATGCCTTGGACTGCTCAACAGCAGGTGCCCTTATATTGCTCTGGCAGGCAGACTTAGCAGCCGTCTTGACTGGCTCAAAGTTTTGTTCGTTTCTCAGTTGCTAAGGTGGTGACTGCAAAATGAGACCTTGAGGATAGGGGGGAAATAGGAGATTTCTTGAGGTTCTGACACCCCAAGAATCATAGGAGGAGAGGTGAGCATTAAGGACTTAACTTTAACTAGGGTCAAGAGCATTCACAATCACTGTTTAACTCACCTTGTATTGCCTGAGTAATAACAGTTGTTACATGCATTGTATCCTGTGTGCTCCTAATACCTAGACACGCCAGGGTATCCTAAATGACTGTGGTGCAGCTGTTCATCTTTGATATCTACAAATCACCCATCACCTCAGAGTCTAGGTGCTGAATTCTAAATTTCCTTAATTATGTCAGATTAAACAAGAAATGTAGCATTACTTAAATGTTGTTTTTTAATTTGTTAAAGAAAATGGCTTTCCTGGCTGCAAACGAGACAATTGAGAAGTAATTTTGTCAGCCGAAGAACATAGGAATGACCATACTCGGTCAGACCAACGGTCCATGTAGCCCAGAATCCGGTCTTCTGGCAGCAGCCAATGTCAGGTGCTTCAGTGGGAATGAACCAAGCAGGGCAATTATTGAGTGATCCTCCCCTGTCATCCACTCCCAGCTTCCAGCAGTCAGAGGCTAGGGACACCCAGAGCATGGAGTTACATCTCTGACCATCCTGACTAATAGCCATAGATGGACCTGTCCTCCAGGAACTTACCTAATTCTTTTTTTAAGCTGCTGCCTAGTAATTTATTGGGCTTGCATGTTATGTGAAGGGGCAAATAACACTTCCATGTTCGCTTTCTGCACCGCATTCACATTGTATAGACCTCTGTCATCTTCCCCTGTTAACTGTCTCTTTAAAAGCCTGCAACTCTTCAGTTTAGAAATCTCCACCGAATGCATCCGATGAAGTGAGCTGTAGCTCACGAGAGCTTATGGTCAAATAAATGTGTTAGTCTCTAAGGTGCCACAGGTCCTTCTTTTCTCCTCATATGGAAGCTGTTCCACAGCCCTAATAATTTTTGTTGCCATTTTCTGTACTCTTTTCAATTCTAATATCTTTTTTGAGATGAGGTGACCAGTATTCAAGGTGTGGCCGTATTGTGGATTTATATTAGTAATGATATTTTCTGTCTTATTTTCCTGTACCTTTTGTAATGATTCCGAACATTCTCATTTTTTGACTGCACATTGAGCAAATGTTTTTGGAAAACTATCCACGATGACTCCAAGATCTTTTTCTTGAGTGGCAACAGTTAATTTTGACCCTATAAATTTGTATGTATAATCAGGATTATGTTTTCCAGTGTGCATTACTTTGCATTTATCAACATTGAATTTCATCTGCCATTTTGTTGCCCAGTCACCCTGTTTAGTGAAATGTCAGTAATTCTTTGCAGTCAGCTTTGGACGTAACTATCTTGAGTAATTTTGTATCATCTGCAAATTTTGCCACCTCTCTGTTTACCCCCTTTTCCAGATCATTTATGAATATGTTGAACAGCACTAGTCCCAGAGCAGATCCTACCTCTCTCCATTGTGAAAACTGACCATTTATTCCTACCCTTTGTTTCCTGTCTTATAACCAGTTACTGATCCATGAGTGGACCCTTCCCCTTATCTCATGGCTCCTTATTTAGCTTAAGAGCTTTTGGTGAGGGACCTTGTCAAAGGCTTTCTGAATGTCTGTGTACACTATATCCTTGGATCACCCTTGACCACATGTTTGTTGACACCCTCAAAGCATTGTGATAAATTGGTGAGGTATGATTTCCCTTTACAAAAGCCATGTTGACTCTTCCCCAACAAATCATGTTCATCCATGTGTCCGATAATTCTGTTCTTTACTATAGTTTCAGCCAATTTTCCCGGTAGTGAAGTTAGGCTTACTGGCCTGTAATTGTGATCCTCGCCTCTGGAGCCTTTGTTAAAAAAAAAAAAAAAAAAAAATCAATGTTACATTAGCTATCCTCCAGTCATCTGGTATAGAAGCTGATATAAACAATGGGTTACATACCACAGTTAGTAGTTCTACAATTTTGTATTTGAGTTCCTTCAGAACTCTTCGGTGAATGCCATCTAGTCCTGTTGAATTATTACTTTTTAGTTTATCAATTTCTTCTAAAACCTCCTCTATTGACAACGCAATCTGGGAGAGTTCCTCAGGTCATCTAAAAAGAAAGTCATCTAAAAAGAATGGCACAGGTGTGGTAATCTTCCTCACAAACACTGCAGTGAAGACCGATGCAAAGAATTGATTTAGCCTCACTACAATGGCATTGTCTTTCTGGAGTGCTCCTTCAGCACCTCGATCATTCAGTGTCCCCACTAATTCTTTGGCAGGCTTCCTGCTTCTAATGTACTTAAATTTATTTTTTGCTGTTAGTTTAGTTTAGAAAGCTTAGTGTTGTCAATCTCTTTTCCAAACAGGAGAGTCAGCAGATCTGTAGAACTTTAGACCCAAATACCATCATTTCCATCTCTCATCTCTGTTCAAATGTTTAATGGTACATGACCATATAATGTGTCCACAATGACAAACTCCATCAGAAGACTGCCATGTACTGACATTATCAGTCAGGTTCATTCCACTTTATGAAGCAAGAAATAAATCCTTTGAAAAGTTTTGAATGGAATCTCACATAACCAATACACAATGTATCTGATGAATTGAGCTGTAGCTCATGAAAGCTTATGCTCAAATAAATTTGTTAGTCTCTAAGGTGCCACAAGTCCTCCTTTTCTTTTTGCGAATACAGACTAACACAGCTGCTACTCTGAAACCAATACACAGTGGAACCCTTGGGAATTGTACCCCAAGGTGAAAACCTGGAGTCTGAGAAGACACTGACTTCTTAAACTTGAGTATATTTCTGATTCAGAAACAACTGTTCTCTTTCTCGTTTCCCAAATCAGATCTCCTGAAATTGAGTCAGGATTGGTCCAGAGAGTTGTCATATCCTATCTGGCGTTCTTGTGACTTCTTGTCAAGAACAAATTGTGTCAAACCAACCTGATAGCTTTCTTTGACAGGATAACAAGCCTTGTGGATGGGGGGAAGTAATTAGATATGGTATATCTTGACTTCAGTAAAGCTTTTGATACTGTCTCATATGACCTTCTCATAAACAAACTAGGGAAATGCAACCTAGATGGACCTACTATAAGGTGGGTGCATAACTGGTTGGAAAACCATTCCCAGGGAGTAGTTATCAGTGGTTCACAGTCATGCTGGAAGGGCATAACGAGTGCAGTCCCAAAGGGATCAGTTCTGGGTCTGGTTCTGTTCAATATTTTCATCAATGCTTTAGATAATGGCAGAGAGTACACTTATAAAGTTTGTGGATGATACCAAGCTGGGAGGTGTTGCAAGTGCTTTGGAGGATAGAATTATAATTCAAAATGATCTGGACAAACTGGAGAAATGGTCTGAAGTAAATAGGATGAAATTAAATAAGGATAAATGCAAAGTTATCCATTTAGGAAAGAACAATCAGTTGCACATACACAAACTGGGAAATGACTGCCTAGGAAGGAGTACTGCAGAAAGGGATCTGGGGGTCATGGTGCACCACAAGCTAAATATGAGTCAACGGTGTAACACTGTTGCAAAAAAAAAAAGCAAACATCATTCTTGGATTATTAGCAGGAATGTTGCAAGTAAGACACGAGAAGTAATTCTTCCACTCTACTCTGCGCTGATTAGGCCTCAACTGGAATGTTATGTCCAATTCTGGATGCCACATTTCAGGAAAGATGTGGACAAATTGGAGAAAGTCTAGAGAAGAGCAACAAAAATGGTTAAAGGTCTAGAACACGTGACCTATGTGGGAAGACTGAAAAAATTGGGTTCATTTCATTTGGAAAAGAGAAGACTTAGAAGGGACATAACAGTTTTCAAGTACTTAAAAGGTTATTACAAGGAAGAAGGAGAAGAATTGTTCTCCTTAACCTCTGGGGATAGGACAAGAAGCAATGGGCTTAAATTGCAGCAAGGGAGGTTTAGGCTGAACATTAGGAAAAATCTTCCTAACTCTCAGGATGGTTAAGCACGAGAATAAATTGCCTAGGGAGGTTGTGGAATATCCATCATTGGAGATTTTTAAGAGCAGGTTAGACAAATACCTGTCAGGGATGGTCTAGATCAGGGTGGGCAAACTTTTTGGCCTGAGAGCCACATCTGGGAATACAAATTGTGTGGTGGGCCCTGTGGTGTGGGCTCTGGGGTGAGACTGGGGATGAGAGATTTGGGGTGTAGGAGGGAGCTCTGGGCTGGGACCAAAGGGTTCCGAGGGCAGGAGGCTGATCAGGGCTGGGGCAGGGAGTTGAAGTGTGGGGAGAGGCTCGGGTGCAGGAGCTGAGTGGTGCTTACCTCAAGCGGCTCCCGGAAGCAGTGGCATGTCTCTTCTCCAGCTCCTTCGCAGAGGCACAACCAGGTGGCTTGGCATGCTGCCCTGTCCACAGGTATCACCCATGCAGCTCCCACTGGAGTGCCAGAGGGGGCCATTGGAGCACGTAGGAGCCAGAGCAGCTCCCAACCCTGCGCCCTGGCTACAGTGCTGGAATGGGGCCATGCTGCAGCTTCCAGGAGTCTCATGGTGTGTCCCCCGACCCTGCTCCCTAGCTGGAGCTCTAGAACGGGGCCATGCCACGGCTTCCGGGAGCCACATGGTGCAGCCTCTGACCTTGCACCCTGGCTGGAGTTCCGGAGCGGCCCCTGAACCAGCACCCTGGCTGGAGCACTGGAGTGGGGCAAGCCCCAGACCCCGCTCCGCATTAGGAACTTCCAGGCTGGCTTAAAACGTCTCAGCCCGCTGGCTGTAGTTTGCCCACCCCTGGTCTAGATAATACTTTAGTCATGCCATGAGTGCAGGGTACTGGATTAGATGACCTCTCAAGCCCTTTCTAGTCCTATGATTCTCACCCCATGAATAGTCTCTTATGAGGGTTTTGACAAAGTCCAAATAAATTATGTTGACCAGTTCTCATTTAGCTGCTATTTTATTGAACAGATTAATTTGGGCATAAGCTTTTGTAGGTAAAAAACCCACTTCTTCAGATCTGAAGTCCGGTGGCACCTTAAAGACTAACAGATTTGTTTGGGCATAAGCTTTCGTGGATCTGAAGAAGAGGGTTTTTCATGGGTAAAAACAAAGTCTGTATCCACAAAAACAACAGGGAGTCCGGTGGCACCTTAAAGAATAGATTTATTTGGGCATAAGCTTTCATGGGTAAAAAACCCACTTCTTCAGATCCATGAAAGCTTATGCCCAAACAAATCTGTTAGTCTTCAAGGTGCCACCGGACTCCCTGTGGTTTCTAAGCATAAGATGTACTTGGATGGAGATTGAATTAATTCTAGTATAAGAGAGACACAGAGATCTAATTAATTTGTAACTTTGGAAGACTTGAGTAGTTGCATCCATAAACACTACTCATATGAAAAGAAGACGAACATCACATACATTTCAGCTCTACTAGTGTCCTTCAGAAGTTAAAGAATAACAGCTCCTTGCTTACTGTATGTTTCAAGCTCAAACATACTGGATCTTTTTCTTACTGCTGGATCTCCTTCAAGATATCTCGTTCTGAGAACTTATATGGAGAAGCGTAGCAACCTATTACTGACAGCTGTGTTCTCTGTAGTACATATGTCAACCCTGCCTGATATCTTCTACTGACTGCTAAAGTTAGTCACATTGTGTGTTCAGAGCTTTTGAAGTCTGCTATTCTATAGAATAGTCCTCCAAGAGAGTTTGAAGATCGCATCACATGGATCTTTGGAAACGAAACTGGAAAATTCGCCTGAAAATGGCAGTGGACCCTAGGGAAAGGAGAATGGGGACAGACAAGATGGCCTGACAGGTCTTTCCCATTCCTTAACTTCTATGGCAGAAATTAACTTTTGAATTAACTTGTAATTTATTGTGGCATGTAAACTGTCATTTATTACAAGGTAACTTGTGTGTGTTAACTTGTTTATATATATATATAAATGGAAACACTTAGCACTACAGTGATCTTCAGTAACTCCCTATACAGAAATGAGGGAAGGACACGTCCAGTCAGTAAAAATTGAGAGAACAAAACATTATAGTACCCATCCAGTTGCAGAGAATTCAGCGCAAACACCTACAAAACATCATTAAATCTTGCGCATATGAGAAGCTTCTTACATAACCCTCTCTGGTTAAAGATCCACCTTTTCTTCTCTGCATTCCCATTAAAAATCACAGCACCAAATAAACGGTCCTCAAGATGGGAACCTGAATCCTAATGAGACACCCAACAAACGGTAAGTTTGAAATGACACAGTGTGCTAATGAACTCAAATAGCTGAAGCAACCACAGTGCTTCAAAAACCAGACCTCCATGCTGGGAAAGTATGATAAAGGAATTTCTCATTCATATATCAATATGTGCAGAGGAGGAAATTTCATTTATACTTTTCCCCTTCCTTCCTCTCTTGAAGTAGTATAATCAAACCATTATTATTGATTGACCATCTCTTGATCTCAGCCTGAGGCGTTGACAGTACAAAATGAAGTTGGCTTGCAACAAAGACCTGCCAGTAGTGATTATTTTAACAGTTGGTTTCAATCCACTGAGCTCAGACACAAGGTTCAGCTCCTAGTTTTTCTTGTCTTTTCTTTTTTCTTGTCTTTTCTTTTTTCTTTTTTTATTTTATTTTATTTTTTTAAAATACTGTTTGGAGTAGGGGAGAGTCTATGGTTAAGTACTGATCAGGAAAAACCACTGAGCCTCGTCTCCCAGGAAGTTGGTGCTAGAGATTACGGATAAATAGCATTGCCTCAAGAAGTCATCATGTTGTTGATAATTCATTAATTGTATTCTGTTTCTGCACCTAGCACAATTGGTGCACTGAGGGTTAAAATATTTGCCCTCCATAGGCTCTTTCAGAAGCTCTGCTGTTAATGTTAATCTAACGTTAATCTTATGGTACTCAGCCAGCTTCTTCCCCATAGCAGTTGCAAATTGTTGATTGTCTTCTCGGAAATTTCAAAGTCTAATAAGACAGCATTCGTTCTTATTGGTACCTCTGACCTGCTCAGTTTCCTTCTGCTCAGAGCTCTTTAAAAATCCTTTCTCCCAAAGAAAACCAGTGGGCGTGAGTCATTATAAGAGCCCTCTTTTCAAGATCCTTGATCCAGGATGGATGATGCCAGGGGGAAAAACTGCAGTGTGTTCATCTGTCATGCTAATCCTTTGCTCTGTTGCTTCAGTATGGATCCAGCCCAAATGAAATCTCTCCAAATTCTCGATCTGAGAGTTCAATGGAGACATGCAAATGCTGATTTAGAGTTGTAACTTAATGCAGTTATATTCCCAAACTAATGATCTTTCAACCACTTTTCTTGCTCGGTGGTGATGACTGGAGGCATTTAACCTGTGGAGTACTTCTTCCAACTTAGAATCCAAAGCCTTGCTTTTTGCTTCACAATCCACAATTTGTTGGCAACAAAGCCTGTTGCCAACTCTGTCCACATATCTATTCAGGGGACACCATCATAGGGCCTAATCACATCAGCCACACTATCAGAGGCTCGTTCACCTGCGCATCTACCAATGTGATATATGCCATCATGTGCCAGCAATGCCCCTCTGCCATGTACATTGGCCAAACTGGACAGTCTCTATGTAAAAGAATAAATGGACACAAATCAGACCTCAAGAATTATAACATTCAAAAACCAGTTGGAGAACACTTCAATCTCTCCGGTTGCTCAATTACAGACCTGAGGGTGGCTATCCTTCAACAAAAAAACTTCAAAAACAGACTCCAACGAGAGACTGCTGAATTGGAATTAATTTGCAAACTGGATACAATTAACTTAGGCTTGAATAGAGACTGGGAATGGATGAGTCATTACACAAAGTAAATCTATTTCCCCATGTTATTTCCCCCCCACCCCACCCCCCACAGTTCCTCAGATGTTCTTGTTAACTGCTGGAAATGGCCCACCTTGCTTGTCACCATGAAAGGTTTTCCTCCTCCCCCCTCCCCCCCCCCCGCTGCTGGTGATGGTTCATCTTAAGTGATCACTCTCCTTACAATGTGTATGATAAAACCCATTGTTTCATGTTCTCTGTGTGTGTATATAAATCTCCCCACTGTATTTTCCACCAAATGCATCCAATGAAGCTGTAGCTCTTGAAAGCTTATGCTCAAATAAATTTTAGTCTCTAAGGAACCAGAAGTACTCCTTTCCTTTTTTCACAATTTGTATATCACCCTTACCAGCCAAGCAAGGTTAAAATTCATCTTTCTATGTCTCTGATTTTAATACCACCGTGTCATCTCACTGGCCACCTTGGAGAGGAAAGAAGGGTAGTGAAAATATTGATGATAAATTGAGGTAAATATTGTCAGCTGGTGATGTTAAATAGTGTTGTGGGGAAAGGTATATGTTTGGAGGATGCGCAGCCCAGGATCAGAGAATATTCAATATAGAGAACAAGAGCAAAGGAGAAAAAGGCTGAGTCTGTTGAGTGAGAAAAAAGGCCTTATATCCTCCCACCTTGTGATTCACAACTTCTCGTGGCCTGGACATGTACAGCACAGCATCTTCTGCCTGCACCATCTCAAACAGGATTTGCCTACCACATAGTGCTCCACCCAGAAAACACTCCAGGCAATGCCAAGAGATTGCTCTCTGTTCCAGGAGTGCAGAAAGAGGGTGGCACAGTCTGTCTGTAGCTAATGCAGGGTAACCATCCAGAATCTCTGGAGCATGCCATGTACATTGAGAAGATTTCATGTTAGATGTTTCTTCATCTTTGACAGTGAGAAGATAAGGGAGATGCTTTCTTGATTCACACACCCATGTTCAAAGATACATTGGTCTCTTTCTTCCCAGTGGGTGAGGCAAACTAGCACCAGGCAGAGTCTTCCTGTGAATGTGAAGTGAATGTCTTCACATTTCAAGTGAATGTCTTCACTGGCAGTACGGGGCAGTTAGATTCACAATTCAGCTTTTTGTCAACACTCATCAGACGCTAATGAGGGGAAAATCCCTCTCAAGCTGGCTGTGTGTACAGGCTATGGGGAGGATCCACAGTGCTTTTGCCACTTCCTGCATCCTGTCCTTCACAGGAAAGCTATTGGGTACCCTGGTCTTCGTATACTGACTGTGTCCAATAAAGTAGCACACTAGAGGGCCTAGTGACTCGATTGGTTCAAATTTATCTGCAGGAGCAAAGATATCTCATGAAAAATTCTCTAGCACGGAACGTAATTGTTACATTGGCTTCCATCCTTCACGTGCTTGTTGAAGGCTTTGTAACTGATCAGAGGACTAATGCCAAGGCTTAGATGCAGTAAAACTGAACTTTTACCTTCAGAGTGTGTCCTTCACAAAGACGAGAGAGGAGAAGGCTGCAGAAAGAGTCTTGTCTTTACCACTCAGACACTAAAAGTGATGGAAATGTAAAAAAAGAGAGAGAGTGAGTGCTGTTGCCCCAGGCAATGAATTTTACAAACTTTAGTTTGTTGTTCAGTTTGGCTCATTGATCCTATCACAACTGATGATTCATTAAATTGTGACTACTGTAGAAATTACAATGAGCAGATGAATCTGAACGGCACATCTGGGTGATCCCAATATGTTAATTATTTAAAAAGTACTCTGTAGCTGGCCGTCCAGTGCATTCCAAGTGCCATTTCATATTATCGAGTATTTCATATTATCGAGTAATTTGCTGTGGATGGCAGACCTCTACTGTACTCTGTATCCACTGGATCACCCTTGTCCACATACTTGTTGACCCCCTCATCAAATTCTAGTGGATTGGTGAGGCACGATTTCCCTTTACAAAAACCATGTTGACTCTTCTCCTACAAATCATGTTTATCTAGGTGTCTGATAATTCTGTTCTTTACTAGAGTTTCAACCCATTTGCCTGGTCTGTAATTGGCAGTACTGACTCTGGAGCCTTTTTTAAAGATTGGCATCACATTAGTTGTCCTTCAGTCATTTGGTACAGAAGCTGATCTAAGTGATAGGTTGCATACCACAATTAGTAGTTCTGCAATTTCACATTTGAGTTCCTTCAGAACTCTTGGGTGAATACCATCTAGTCCTGGTGACTTATTACTGTTCATCAATTTTCCAAAACCAACTCAAACTGGGATAGTTCCTCAGATTTGTCATCTTAAAAGAATGGCTCAGGTTTGGGAATCTCCCTCACGTCCTCAGCCACGAAGACTGATGCAAAGAATTCATTTTGTTTCTCTGCAATGGCCTTATTGTCCTTGAGTGCTGCTTTAGCATCTCGATCATCCAGTGGCCCCATTGGTTGTTTAACAGGCTTCCTGCTTCTGATGTATTTAATTTTTTTTGCTGTTACTTTTTGAGTCTTTGGCTAGGTATTCTTCAGATTCTTCTTTGGCCTTCCTAGTTATATTTTTACACTTGACTTGCCGGAGTTTTTTGCTCCTTTCTATTTTCCTAAATAGGATTTAACTTCCACTTTTTAGAGGATCCCTTTTTGCCTCTCACTGCTTCTTTTACTTTGTTGTTTATCCTCAGTGGCACTTTTCTGATTCTCTTACTATGTTTTTTAATTTGGGGTATCATTTAAGTTAAGCCTCTATTATTGTGTCTTTAAAAAATTTCGAAGCAGCTTGCAGGGATTTCACTTTTGGCTCTGTACCCTTTGGTTTCTGTTTAGCTAACTTCCTCCCTTTTATGTAGCACCCCTTTCTGAAATTAAATGCTACTGTGGTGGGCTACTGTGGTGTCTTCTCTCACTGCGCCCTCCCCGTGGATGTTAAATTTTATAATGTTACGGTCACTGTTACTAACTGGTTCATATATTCACCTCTTGGACCGTGATCCTGCGCTCCACTTGGGACTAAATCAAGAATTGCCTCTCCTCTTGTGGGTTCCAGGACTAGCTGCTCCAAGAATCAGTCATTTAAGGTGTCAAGAAACTTTATCTCTGCATCCTGTCCTGAGGTGACATGCACCCAGTCAATATGGGGATAGTTGAAATTCCCCATTATTATTGTGTTTTTTATTTTTATAGTCTCTCTAATCTCCCTGAAGATTTCACAGTTGCTATTACCATCCTGATCAGGTGGTCGGTAAGATATCCCTACTGATATATTCTTATTATTCAAGCATGGAATTACTATCCATAGAGATTCTGTGGTACAGTTTGGTTCATTTAAGATTCTTACAGAATGCAGCAACACTGCTCCATAGTTTGGTAGTTAAACAGTGCACACTCCACCCTTTCTTACTTCAGATCTCTCTTTGGGATAGTCTTCTCTAGAAAACTGCATTGAATTAGAATTCTACCCTGAAGAGTTGCATCTGCTAATACCATGCTGAGCACAACTTTTCAAACAACATAGACAGGGACAAGTCAAGTCCAGCAATATGCCAGATGGTCATGGGTAAATGCTGGTCATACGACTACTAAGTCGTGGTCAGTATTGCGTTAGTCAACACAGCTCTTCATGATCATGTTCTAGTTCAATGTAACTTTCTAGTGAGGACAAGCCCTTACAGAATCCCTCTCTCCCTCATATCCTGAACACACTAAAAGGGGAAAAAGAAAAGGAGGACTTGTGGCACTTTAGAGACTAACAAATTTATTGGAGCATAAGCTTTTTATGCATCCGATGAAGTGGGCTGTAGCTCACAAAAGCTTATGCTCCAATAAATTTGTTAGTCTCTAAGGTGCCATAAGTCCTCCTTTTCTTTTTGTGGATACAGACTAACACAGCTGCTGCTCTGAAACTAAAAGGGAAGTGCATAGTATGACAGTTTAAATGACTACCTACTGTGGCTTGCTGTCTTTGTGTCTGTCTTTGATATTTCAAGTTCCTTGGGGCAGGGAGCCTCTTTCCGTGTTTCGTAATGTACCAAATACATTTTCAGTGCTTAACAGCTGCCTGTTGAAATTCTAGGGAGAGTTTCAGGAGACAGTACAGTAATAACTCAAATTGTAATATGGCCAAATATTTGGAGTTAACATCCTGCCCTTTGGGGAAAGTGCACCAGATCTTTAATGATCACAAACAAACAGGACCTCAGTTTGATGAGTCGTACAGGAGTTAGAGCTAACATACATCTTATCATCTTTCACACAAGCAGTCATGGAAGCACTGATGGCCCTCAGGGCTGCATACTGTAAATTTTGGCCCTTTGTCTGCTAAAAGAGAGCAGCGACTGCTTTGGCCCTGCTAACTGAGATTGTCAACACTTCATAATGAGTGGAATCTGCCACTCACTTTAAAACATGCAACAGCCTAAAGGAACGGTGATCATTGCTAGACACAAACCAAGTGTGTCATCTTCCTTTTCGAAGCAAGGTAATCAAGACTCCAATAAAAACAGGTCTCCAGTGCCACCTGTCAGGGCACCGTACAGAAAGTTTCTCTGGTGAATGGCTACTTCCTGTCCATACGTGGCTGTACATCCATGCTCCTTCTGCAGTACCTCTCCATGGGGTTTGATATAGTTGATCAGCAAATACCAAAATAATAAAAATAGAGCAAGATGTGTGCCATTGACATTTCGCTCTGTGAGTGTCTGTCCTGTACATTGATATGGCAAATGCTTTGGAAGTTAAGGCCAGTGTTTTCATATGTGTTTGGACATCATCTAGCACTATAGGACCAAAAGCCCTCGTTGAGACCCTTTAGTGATATGTAGTACAAGTAATTATCCTCTCTTGTCTCAAAGATGCAGCAGGGTTGAGCAGAAATACCCTAATATGGTTCAGGTCCTTTTCAGACCTGGAGTTTTATGGGCAAATCCTCTTCCATCTCCAGAACCCTCATTGATCAAATCCATGAACTCCATCCTCTCCCCTGTCTTGGTCACATCTGATGATGCCTCTGGGAGAGCTGATGAGACAACATGGGTTGAAATGCCAGTAGTACATAGTTCTACATCTCATTTACATCAAACAGTAACAGCATCATTCCCCAGCTTCGGCTGCCAGCCAGCTAATGCTGAACCCAGATAAGATGGAAATGATACTAGTAGGATGAAGGGATGTGCTTTGAAGTATGCACCGTCTCTGCAACATCTTGCACTATTGAGGCATCTGCTATCAGGTTGTGAAGTAGGTCTGCAGCCTACCACTCCTTTGGTATCTCATCTTCACTCCTCTGGCTCCAGACAACAACTACTCTCTGCTCTGCACTGAGGCTCCTGGCTGCTCCCTGCAGCCCTTCCCTGACTGGCTGTGTCCCATGCAGCCTCTCGAGGCCACTTGGAAGCCTCCCTGCCACTGCTCCTTTATGGGATGTGAGGACTCATAGGGCCTGATACACCCTGCCACAGATGCCTAAACATTATCAAGACCAAAGTAAAAACAAGGATTTTGTAATAAATTACTTTTGGATTGTATCAGAGGGGTAGCCAAGTTAGTCTGTATCAGCAAAAAGAACAAAGAGCACTTGTGGCACCTTAGAGACTAACAAATTTATTTGAGCATAAGCTTTTATGCTCAAATAAATTTGTTAGTCTCTAAGCTGCCACAAGTACTCCTTGTTCTTTTCGGATTGTAGTTAATTGTGGTGTTTGATGCCCGTTGTATAACAACGGGCGTGCCATTTGCGGATGGATTGCAGTGATTTCTGGCTGGATTCTGCTATTTGAATGAGTGCCTCTTTAAAACTCTTTTGGCGTAATAAACAAAGCTGATAATCAGTGCCACTGAATGACTTCGTTTTTGCTGATGTTGGCAGATCAACGTGCAGCACTCCTTTCATTTATAGTAATCTGTAACATTAAAAAAATCCGGTGTCCTGTTCTGAGCAGTAACTGATCACACAGTATTGTCAGTCGAGGGCCACTATTTAACTTTGTGAGGTTTGCATGTTGGACATCTGTGTTAACACTGATTTTTAACATTTTCTTAACTAGATATCTGTATAATTGTTCCAGGCTTGTCATGTCTGGTACCATTGTGTTTGTGAAAGAAAGGGCTTTCGAATGATACCCAACTTGACCCATTTCCAATGACAATATATTAACAACATTTCCTTGAGCTGCAGGACCTGGAGTTGGGAGCTAGGGGATAGGGAGCCCTCCACCAGGGGCAGAGGGTGACACTACTGCATTTATGACTCTGTAGATTTTTATTAATCAGTCATTAACTTGCCCCTTGAAATTACACATGCTGCCAGACTATAAGTAACGTCCGTGTTAGTGCAAGAAGGAACTGGAGCTGAGTCAATATTTCACAGGGAAAGGTGGTTCTTTTGCCCATCTCGAATTAATACTTTTACATGTGTCCTCCTTGTTATGTGCAGAGTCGTATATTCAATTACTATTAAAAATATTAAAAAGATGGGGCACTAAAAAAGAAAAGTACTAAGTGTTTAACAAATCTGTCTGGAATATAAGTTAAGTCACAAAACTTGACAACTCATCTCCACTTTCCTAACAACTGTGTCACTAATACTCTCTGAAGCATGGAATCAAAATGCCTTCTCTTATCACTTAACCTTTTCTTTTTTGGTATATGTTTTTAAAAAATTGCAAGCAGCAATGTACATTAGATCTATGCTGCTATTCTAAGACTGACAAGTGATGTTTTTCTGTAGCTGAAAAATGAATCTGCAAAATCTGAACAACACATGTGATTCATTATCTTATGCCTGTTGTTTATCCAGACATGAAGCACCAGGTTGCATGGAAACTAGACCTCAGTGCCAAATAAAATAAAATTGTCCTCTTGTCACATTAACTGCTGATCTTAGAGTCTAAGACTTAGAACTATTGGGGAAAAGGTGGTAGTCTGGCCTAGCCAAATATCCGTGTGTCTGATCCATCAGCAGGAGCTACCCAAAGCTACATAGATGTGCTAGTAAAAACATTTCCATAGTGCTACCTGCCAATATGAGGCTTTCAGGTATTTAAAGGTTATTTTGACATTTATTGTAGTAAACGTTTTTTTATCTTAAAGTTGTAGGTGACAGATGTATCTGAAAGACTGATCTTTGGAGATGAGACTGAATGGTTAACTGCAGGCTTGAATTGCGTTATGGCTGAATTAAACAAAACAAAGTCTTGGGTTTTAACCTCTGGGTTAGTTTTAAACGTGGGAAACACGAGGGAGGAGAACAATAATGAATGTGGCTTCCAGTCTAGCAGCTGTTCCTGTCTTTTCTCTGAGTACTATCTAAGTTAGCAAATTTGAAGATAATTTAGTGTTTGTTTAAAATCAAACACTAACTTTTGTCTATTCACAGTTTTTATTTTCAGTCCACTGGCCAACAGTCATAGCTGACTTCCCTCTGTACTAAAAGAGCAAAAGCAGAGGCCACATAACGTATTATTTAGATTTTTAGAAATCCATACTATCTTTTTAAAGGAAAGCTGTCCCTAATGTTTTGACACTGATGTTTTTCAAGGAGGGAAGGTTTCATTTGTCTGACAGTTTCATTTGTTTCAGTATGTTTGGTCTTATCACCTCTTTTGTGAAGTAGAACAAGAGAGCCAATGTTCAGCCTTTTTGTTTGTGAAAGAACTGTTTATATGCTAAGGATGCTTTGAGTGTTTTATTTCTTTTGATAGTATAAAGTAATGAAAAAGTGCCTAAAAAACACACCTCCACAAGGGGCATAGCTCCCAGAGCTAGTGCACTCTTTACATTGGCGCTTTACAGCGCTGCAATTTGCTGCGCTCGGGGGGCGGGGGGGTGTTTTTTCACACTCCTGAGTGAGAAAGTTGCAGCGCATTAAATTGCCAGTGTAGACAAGCCCTCAGTGTCTCCATGGTTTGTGACAGATGTTAGGCCAGGAAGGGCCCTAAAAGAGAAGACAAATAATTTGTGTTTGATGCAGTAGAGGGATGCAGATAGAGGGGTGGTGAAGATGAAGTGACCATTCAGGAAAATGATCTTTGCAGCAGTGATTTGAATGGGTATAGTTGGGGCAAGATGGAATTGGTCAAGGTTGGAGAGGAGGAAGGTGCAGTAGTTGGGATGTGAAATGGTGAAGGCCTGAAAGAACATAAACACATAAGAACGGCCATACTGGGTCAGACCAAAGGTCCATCAAGCCCAGTATCTTGTCCTCTGACAGTGGCCAATGTCAGGTGCCCCAAAGGAAATGAACAGAGAGGTTATCATCAAGTGATCCATCCCCTGTCATCCATCCCCAGCTTCTGGCAAACAGAGGCTAGGGACACCATTCCTGCCCACCCTGGCTAATAGCCATTGATGGACCTATCTTCCATGAATCTATCTAGCTCCCTTTTGAACCTCCTTATAGTATTGGCCTTCACAACACCCTCTGGCACGGAATTCCAGAGGTTGACAGGTATGTTGCGTGAAAAAATACTTTCTTGTGTTTGTTTTAAACCTGCTACCTATTAATTTCATTTGGTGGCCCCTTGTTCTTGTACTATGAGAAGGAGTAAATAACACTTCCTTATTTACTTTCTCTGTACCACTCACGATTTTATAGACCTCTATCATATCCCCACTTAGTCACCCCTTTTCCAAGTTGAAAAGTCCCAGTCTTATTAATCTCTCTTCATATGGAAGCCGTTCTCTATCCTTAAGCATTTTTGTTGCTCTTTTCTTAACCTTTTCCAATTCCAATATATCTTTTTTGAGATGGGGCAACGAAATCTGCGCGCAGTATTCAAGATGTGGGTGTACCATGGATTGATATAGAGGCAATATGATATTTTCTGTCTTATTATCTATCCCTTTCTTAATGATTCCCAACATTCTGTTTGCTTTTTTGACTGCCACTGCACACTGAGTGGATGATTTCAGAGAACTATCCACGGTGATTCCAAGATCTCTTTCTTGAGTGGTAACAGCTGACTTAGACTCCATCATTGTATATGTATAGTTTTGGCTGAGTGGACAGAGGAAAGGCCGTATTTCAGAGCTGTTGTTCAGGAAGAATTTGCAAGATTTATATATAGTCTGGATATAAGCACCTAGAGAGAGGTCTCAGTTGAAGATGCCCAGGTTACAGGCCTGAGTAATAAGCAGAATGGTGTTCTCCCCTGTGATCGTGAAAGGAAGCTGTGAGGTAGGATTGGCGGTGGGGATTAGGAGCTCTTTTATCCATGTTGAGTTTAAACTGATGACTGGACGTCCACAAGGAGATGTCAGAAAGAGAGGCTGAGATTTTAGTTTGAGTGGGAGGAGATACTTGGATACAATGGTTATTGACAACAGTATAAATGACTCTGTTGATATCTAGATCATTTGCAAATAAAAGGCATTTATTTTAGCCGACATATGGTTCCTAAGCATTGTTTCACCCCTCTTTATACAATTTAGTTAGAGCACTGGACTCATTTCAAGACTATAACAGGGTTCAAAAAAGATCTAGATAAGTTCATGGAAGATAGGTCCATCAATGGTTATTAGTAAGGATGGGCAGGGATGGTGTCCCTAGCTTCTGTTTGCCAGAAGCATAGAATGGGCAACGGGACCCTTGTTGATTGCTCTGTTATATTCATTCCCTCTGGGGCACCTGGCATTGGCTGCTGTTGGAAGATAGGATACTGGTGTAGATGAACCATTGGTCTGAGCCAGTATGGCCAATCTTATGATTTTGGCATCAAGTTTTAGGGATGCTTATTTGGATAGCTTCCAATTCTTCTTTGAGTGCTTGCTCATGTCCATTCCAATAAGGTGTGGGCACATCGCATGCACGATTGTCGGAAGGCTTTTCCTCTAGAGGTACCCATTGGGTTGGCTGTGGAGCCCCTGGGAGTGGCGCCTTTATGGCAGTGTATATAAGTCCTTGCCGACCCGCTGCCTACTCAGTTCCTTTGTACCGCAAGTGACAGTTGTTGGAGCAGCTCGGTCTTGCATATTGCAAGTGCCTACTTAGCGGTCTTTCTTCAAATATTTGTTGTAAATAGGTTTCAGAGTAGCAGCCGTGTTGGACTGTATTCGCAAAAAGAAAAGGTCACGAAAGCTTATGCTCAAATAAATTTGTTAGTTTCTAAGGTGCCACAAATACTCCTTTTCTTGTTGTAAATAGTTACCCATTAGTGTTAATCAGTTGAGTAGTACTTAGCTGGGGGGGGTCTTTCCCCCAGACTGGGGCATGCCTCGGTCCTAGGGCTTTAGGCCCTGTGAGAAGTGTCTGAAGCCTAGGCCACATGGCAATCTGCACAACTGGACCTCATCACAAGGTATATTCAACGGGGGGCTCCAGCTTCACATCGCCAATCAGCGTGCGGTGCTTAACTGGTACGCTTACAACTCCTGGGCCCTCCTGTCCAAGTTCCAGGAGTTGTTGCCCACGGACTCCGGTTCGGAGTTCACCAGGATACTCGAGGAGGGTAAGGTGGTGGTCCGGACCCTCCTTCAAGCAGCCCTGGACTCTGTAGACTCGGCTATGTGGACCATGGCCACTGGGTTACTATGCGCAGAAGCTCATGGCTTCAGGTGTCGGGCCTTCGAGCAGAGGTCCAGAATAGTCATCCAGGACCTCCCCTTTGACTGTGCTGGTCTTTTTGGAGAGCAGACAGACTCATGGCTGCACAATCTGAAGGATTCTAGGGCAACCCGTAAGTCCCTGGGAATCCACCCCTCTGCTCCACAGAGGAAGCCCTTCTAGTCTCAGCCTCCCCGATGCTGCTACTCAGGGAGCACAAGGCAGGATTGCAATAGAAGGAGGGGTAGGAACAACTGGAGGAGGCCATCGAGATCCTCCTCCACCCAGGGCCATGGTTTGTCCAAACCGCCTCCTCTCCCGAAGCCTAATTTTTGAAGGTGCGCCTGAGGACGGAGCACCAGTCCATCTCCCGGATTTTTCTCCCCCCTTTGTGAACCGTCTGTCCCACTTCTGCCTTTCCTGGGCCCAGATTACCTCAGCTGCTGGGTACTGAGCATGGTAGAGGTGGGATATTCTATCCAATTCTGTTCCCTCCTGCACTCCCATCCCCCTTCCCTGTCCTCCTTCAGAGACTCCTCTCATGAGCAACTCCCTTTACAGGAAGTGCAATTGCTCCTCGCTCTCGGGGCGATAGAGGAGGTTCCTCAGGAGTTCATGGGGAAAGGGTTCTACTCTGATACGTCTTCAACCCCAAGGCCAAGGCTCAGACCTATCCTAGATCTGCAAGACCTCAACATATTCATAAAGAAAGTGAAGTTTCGCATGGTCTCCCTGGCCTCCATCATTTCTTCCGTGGATCCGTGGGACTGGTACGCCGCCCTCGACTTGAAGGACTCTTAATTCCACATCTCCATCATCCCGGCCCACAGATGATTTCTCCGGTTTGTGGTCAATGCCCAGCACTACTAGTTCAGGGTGCTCCCGTTCGGGCTCTTGGCAGCCTCTCGGGTATTCACAAAGTGCATGACTGTCATGGTGGCCTTTGCAAACATCGAGCCCAAGTCTTCGCGTACCTGGACGACTGGCTCATCAAGGCCAGGTCACAAGCACAAGTGGAGGAGCACCTGGCCCTCACTCATGCCACAGTTCTCAGGTTGGGCCTCATGTTGAACATGCCCAAGTCCACACTGACCCCAACGCAGAAGATATAATTCATTGGGGCTCTTCTGGACTCCACGCAAGCCAGGGCATCCCTGCCCGAGGCCCTCTTCCAATCTGTCAGGGACATTATTGAGAACCTCTACCTATTCCGCACAACAACTGCCAGAAACTGCATGAAACTACTGGAGCGTATGGTGTCCTGCACTTATGTGGTCCAGCATGCCAGGTTGCGTCTCCATCCCCTACAAATATCGCTGGCGCAGGTATACAAGCTCAATCAGGGCTCTCTGGAAAGAATAATCATGCTTCCCCATCAGGTTCTAGAGTCCCTTGGTTGGTAGTTGCAGGCTCAGGTGATCTGCAGGGGAGTACCCTTTGCCAAACCGCAGCCCTTGCTACAGTTAGTCATGGATGCCTCGGCGCTCGGATGGAGAGCACACTTAGGCACTATCAGGACACAGGGCATGAGCTCCCAGGCAGAACTATCGCTGCATATCAACGTCAGAGAGTTGAGGGCGGTTTGTCTGGCATGCCATGCGTTTCAACTCATCTTCAAGGCAACTGTGTGTTGGTACTGACGGACAACACCACAGCGATGTTCTTTATGAGCAAACAGGGTGATGCTCACTCCTCTCCCCGGTGCCGGGAAGCCCTCAACCTGTGGGACTTCTGCGTCACCCATTCCATCCACCTGGAGGCATCATATCTGCTGGGAGCTCAGAATGATCTAGCAGACCGGCTCAGCTGCTCATTTGACAGGCACAAATGGTCCCTCAGAGCGAATATCGCCCTGGACATCTTCCGGAGGTAGGGCTTTCCCCTCCTGGACCTGTTCGCGACACAGAGCAACAGGAAGTGTCAGTGCTTCTGCTCCTTCCTGAATCACAGCCCAGGTTCCATCACAGATGCATTTCACTTGTCAAGGGTGAATCACCTGCTCTACACATTTCCGCCCTTCTCTCTCATACACAGGGGCCTCTTCAAAGTCCGCCTGTTGATCCTCATAGTTCCAGCATGGCCCTGCCAACACTGGTTCACAATGCTATTGGACCTATCAGTGGACAGTCCCGTAGCCCTTCCCCTGATCCCGGACCTCATCACAGAAGACCACAGCACGTTACGATAGTCCCTTCACCTCACAGGAAGCTCCATAGTTAAACCAGTCTGAATTTCAGTGCTCCTACTCAGTTCAGGAGTTACTTCGCAGAAGCAGGAAGCCCTCTACTCCGCTACTTACCTTGCCAAGTGGAAACGGTTCTCGATTTGGTCTATGCATAAGGGTACTCCTGCACCACGAACCTTGATCCAGTTTATTTTGGACTACCTGTTCAACTTGTAACAACAGGAGTTGGCAACCTCTTCGATCAGGGTTCACTTGGACGCCATCTCTGCCTTTCACCCAGGGGTGGAGGGTAGGTCGGTCTTTCGAAACTCAGTGGTAGGCAGCTTCCTCAAGGGGCTGGATAGACTGTATCCTCAGGTGAGGCAGCCTCTTCTTCCTTGGGACCTCAATATAGTTCTCCCAGGCTTTGGCCCTCCCCTTTGAGCCCATAACGACATGTTCCTTGCTCTTCCTATCTTGGAAGGTAGCTTTCCTCGTGGCCATCACCTCAGCCAGAAGGGTCTCTGAACTCAAGGCGCTGACATCTGAGCCCCCTTACACTGTCTTTTATAAAGACAAGGTGCAACTATGCCCACACCCTGCATTTCTTCCTTAGGTAGACTCTCAATTCCATATAAATCAGGACATTTTCCTACCTGTGTTTTTTCCCCAAGCCGCATGCCAGTAACAGAGGTTGCATTCCTTGGATGTGAGACGCGCTCTGGCTTTCTATATCGAGTGCACAAAGCCATTTCAGAAGTCCACATAGCTCTTCATCGCTGTTGCAGAGAGGATGAAAGGGCATCCCATCTCCTCCCAGTGCATATCATTCTGGATCACGTCTTGGCCAAGACTTGGCCAAGATTCTGGCCCTGACATTGAGAGCACGCTTTACCAGAGCTCGATCTGCTGCTTTCCTAATTCACGTGCCCATTCAGGATATATGCAGGGCAGCCACATGGTCCTCTAGCCACACCTTCACCTCACATTACACAATTTCACAACAGTCCAGAGATGACACAGCGTTTGGCTGGGCAGTGCTGCAATCTGCGACTAGATGAACTCGGACCACTCCACCAAGAGTACGGCTTGGGAGTCACCTAATTGAAATGGACATGAGTAAGCACTTGAAGAAGCAAAATGGTTATCTACCTCTTGTAACTATTGTTCTTTGAAATGTGTTGCTCATGTCCATTCCAAATCCTGCCTGCCTCCCCTCTGTCGGAGTAGCCAGCAAGGAACTGAGCAGGCGGCGGGTTGGCAAGAACCTATATACACCATCATAAAGGAGCCAGTCCAGAGGGCTCCACAGCTGACCCGATGGGTACCGCTAGAGGAAAAACCTTCCGACAATTGTGGCGTGCGCACAACTAATTGGAGTGGTCATGAGCAACACCTCACGAAGAACAACAGTTACGAGAGGTCGGTAACCGGTTTTGTTCAAACTGTCAGGTGACAAGTCGGTCTCCTCAAGAAGGAGAGCTATTGGCCATTTTACTGTCGATGACTTGTGAGATGAGAACAAATGAGGCCTTTCTCCTGGAGTCCAGTGGGTCATACTGCTGAAGTCCCTGCTGCATAGTATGATTGACTTGGATTGGCAAGACAGCTTGGTGTTCATTCCTCATGTTGTATTAGTCCATTTTAGCTGAACACAGATTGAAATGTCATTTATTTGTAATGCAGGCCGATATCTCTACATTCTAGTCTCTGCACTGTATGGTTAGCTGGCAAGATACTCTCCCCCAGACAAACTCCTTGGCAAGATGATGCCAATTGTCGAATGGTGGGGGATGCTAGTGAATGTTCCGTTTTATCATGTTCTATAAGCATGAGGAACAGACAAAGTGTGTTACCTCAAACTTTAATGAAGGCTGAGCAGCTCCAAGGACCAATGGGAAAAACGTCCTGTCTAATTTAGATGTTCTTTTAAAGTTCTCAGAGTAGCAGCCGTGTTAATCTGTATTCGCAAAAAGAAAAGGAGTACTTGTGGCACCTTAGAGACTAACAAATTTTAGAGCATAAGCTTTCGTGAGCTACAGCTCACTTCATCGGATGCATTTGGTGGAAAAAAACAGAGGAGAGATTTATATACACACACACAGAGAACATGAAACAATGGGTTTATCATACACACTGTAAGGAGAGTGATCGCTTAAGATAAGCCATCACCAGCAGCAGGGGGGGGAAAGGAGGAAAACCTTTCATGGTGACAAGCAAGGTAGGCTAATTCCAGCAGTTAACAAGAATATCAGAGGAACAGTGGGGGGTGGGGTGGGAGGGAGAAATACCATGGGGAAATAATGACAGGTTTCAGAGTAGCAGCCATGTTAGTCTGTATTCGCAAAAAGAAAAGGAGTACTTGTGGCACCTTAGAGACTAACAAATTTATTAGAGCATAAGCTTTCGAAGTGAGCTGTAGCTCACGAAAGCTTATGCTCTAATAAATTTGTTAGTCTCTAAGGTGCCACAAGTACTCCGTTTCTTCATGGTGAAATAGTTTTACTTTGTGTAATGACTCATCCATTCCCAGTCTCTATTCAAGCCTAAATTAATTGTATCCAGTTTGCAAATTAATTCCAATTCAGCAGTCTCTCGTTGGAGTCTGTTTTTGAAGCTTTTTTGTTGAAGGATAGCCACTCTTAGGTCTGTGATCGAGTGACCAGAGAGATTGAAGTGTTCTCCAACTGGTTTTTGAACGTTATAATTCTTGACGTCTGATTTGTGTCCATTCATTCTTTTACGTAGAGACTGTCCAGTTTGGCCAATGTACATGGCAGAGGGGCATTGCTGGCACATGATGGCATAGATCACATTGGTAGATGCGCAGGTGAACGAGCCTCTGATAGTGTGGCCGATGTGATTAGGCCCTATGATGGTGTCCCCTGAATAGATATGTGGACAGAGTTGGCAACGGGCTTTGTTGCAAGGATAGGTTCCTGGGTTAGTGGTTCTGTTGTGTGGTGTGTGGTTGCTGGTGAGTATTTGCTTCAGATTGGGGGGCTGTCTGTAAGCAAGGACTGGTCTGTCAACCAAGATCTGTGAGAGTGATGGCTCGTCCTTCAGGATAGGTTGTAGATCCTTGATGATGCGTTGGAGAGGTTTTAGTTGGGGGCTGAAGGTGATGGCTAGTGGCGTTCTGTTGTTTTCTTTGTTGGGCCTGTCCTGTAGTAGGTGACTTCTGGGTACTCCACACAGACTATGCTGACAGCTTGTGCCACACACTCTCAAAGAAACTGCGGAACCACCTGATCAACATCCTCTACAGCAAACAGGGAAAGATTAAGAATGAGCTCTCAAAACTGGATACTCTCATAAAGAACCAACCTTCCACACAAACTTCCTTGTGGCTGGACTTTACAAAAACTAGACAAGCCATTTACAAAACACACTTTGCTTCTCTACAAAAGAAAAAGGACACTAAGCTATCTAAACTACTATATGCCACAAGGGGCCACAACAATGGTTCCCGTAACCCACCCAGCAATATTGTTAATCTATCTAACTATACTCTTAGCCCAGCAGAAGAATCTGTCCTATCTCGGGGCCTCTCTTTTTGCCCCTCCACCCCCACGAACATGATACAGTTCTCTGGTGACCTAGAATCCTATTTTCGACGTCTCAGACTCAAGGAATATTTCCAACACACCTCTGACCAACATATTAACCCACAGAGACCTTCCTGCCAACACTACAAAAAGAAGGATTCTGGGTGGACTCCTCCTGAAGGTCGAAACAGCAGCCTGGATTTCTACATAGACTGCTTCCGCCGACGTGCACGAGCTGAAATTGTGGAAAAGCAGCATCACTTACCCCATAACCTCAGCCATGCAGAACACAGTGCCATCCACAGCCTCAGAAACAACTCTGACATCATAATCAAAAAGGCTGACAAAGGAGGTGCTGTCGTCATAATGAATAGGTCGGAGTATGAACAAGAGGCTACTAGGCAGCTCTCCAACACCACTTTCTACAAGCCATTACCCTCTGATCCCACTGAGAGTTACCAAAAGAAACTACAGCATTTGCTCAAGAAACTCCCTGAAAAAGCACAAGAACAAATCCGCACAGACACACCCCTGGAGCCCCGACCTGGGGTATTCTATCTGCTACCCAAGATCCATAAACCTGGAAATCCTGGACGCCCCATCATCTCAGGCATTGGCACCCTGACAGCAGGATTGTCTGGCTATGTAGACTCCCTCCTCAGGCCCTTCGTTACCAGCACTCCCAGCTATCTTTGAGACACCACTGACTTCCTGAGGAAACTACAGTCCATTGGTGATCTTCCTAAAAACACCATCCTAGCCACTATGGATGTAGAAGCCTCTACACCAATATTCCACACAAAGATGGGCTACAAGCCGTCAGGAACAGTATCCCCGATACTGTCACGGCTAACCTGGTGGCTGAACTTTGTGACTTTGTCCTGACCCATAACTATTTCACATTTGGTGACAATGTATACCTTCAAATCAGCGGCACTGCGATGGGTACCCGCATGGCCCCACAGTATGCCAACATTTTTATGGCTGACTTAGAACAACGCTTCCTCAGCTCTCGTCCCCTAATGCCCCTACTCTACTTGCGCTACATTAATGACATCTTCATCATCTGGACCCATGGAAAAGAAGCTCTTGAGGAATTCCACCATGATTTCAACAATTTCCATCCCACCATCAACCTCAGCCTGGACCAGTCCACACGAGATCCACTTCCTGGACACTACGGTGCTAATAAGCGATGGTCACATAAACACCACCCTATATCGGAAACCTACTGACCGCTATTCCTACCTACATGCCTCTAGCTTTCATCCAGATCATAACACTCGATCCATTGTCTACAGCCAAGCGCTACGATATAACCGCATTTGCTCCAACCCCTCAGACAGAGACAAACACCTACAAGATCTCTATCATGCATTCCTACAACTACAATACCCACCTGCTGAAATGAAGAAACAGATTGACAGAGCCAGAAGAGTACCCAGAATTCACCTACTACAGGACAGGCTCAACAAAGAAAACAACAGAACACCACTAGCCATCACCTTCAGCCCCCAACTAAAACCTCTCCAACGCATCATCAAGGATCTACAACCTATCCTGAAGGATGAGCCATCACTCTCACAGATCTTGGGAGACAGGCCAGTCCTTGCTTACAGACAGCCCCCCAATCTGAAGCAAATACTCACCAGCAAGCACACACCACACAACAGAACCACTAACCCAGGAACCTATCCTTGCAACAAAGCCCGTTGCCAACTCTGTCCACGTATCTATTCAGGGGATACCATCATAGGGCCTAATCACATCAGCCACACTATCAGAGGCTCCTTCACCTGCGCATCTACCAATGTGATCTATGCCATCATGTGCCAGCAATGCCCCTCTGCCATGTACATTGGCCAAACTGGACAGTCTCTACGTAAAAGAATGAATGGACACAAATCAGACGTCAAGAATTATAACATTCAAAAACCAGTTGGAGAACACTTCAATCTCTCTGGTCACTCGATCACAGACCTAAGAGTGGCTATCCTTCAACAAAAAAGCTTCAAAAACAGACTCCAACGAGAGACTGCTGAATTGGAATTAATTTGCAAACTGGATACAATTAACTTAGGCTTGAATAGAGACTGGGAATGGATGAGTCATTACACAAAGTAAAACTATTTCCCCATGGTATTTCTCCCCCCCACCCCACCCCCCACTGTTCCTCTGATATTCTTGTTAACTGCTGGAATTAGCCTACCTTGCTTGTCACCATGAAAGGTTTTCCTCCTTTCCCCCCCCTGCTGTTGGTGGTGGCTTATCTTAAGTGATCACTCTCCTTACAGTGTGTATGATAAACCCATTGTTTCATGTTCTCTGTGTGTGTGTATATAAATCTCTCCTCTGTTTTTTCCACCAAATGCATCCGATGAAGTGAGCTGTAGCTCACGAAAGCTTATGCTCTAATAAATTTGTTAGTCTCTAAGGTGCCACAAGTACTCCTTTTCTTTTTTCTGATATTCTTGTTAACTGCTGGAATTAGCCTACCTTGCTTGTCACCATGAAAGGTTTTCCTCCTTTCCCCCCCCTGCTGCTAGTGATGGCTTATCTTAAGTGATCACTCTCCTTACAGTGTGTATGATAAACCCATTGTTTCATGTTCTCTGTGTGTGTATATAAATCTCTCCTCTGTTTTTTCCACCAAATGCATCCGATGAAGTGAGCTGTAGCTCACGAAAGCTTATGCTCTAATAAATTTGTTAGTCTCTAAGGTGCCACAAGTACTCCTTTTCTTTCTAAAGTTCTGCTTACCAGGTATCTGCACAGAAACTCAGGCTCCCTGGCACTGACAGTCCCACAAAGATGCTAACCCTTCAAGTACACAGCCATACAGTTCTACTTACATGGTCTGGCTACAGTAATTAATTTACATCACATAGGTTTATGACCCCATTTTGCCCCCACATACTCTAATTTTTCTGTGCATCAAGGCCAGCTAAAGAGCATTTCCATGGGGCTATTCATCCCTTTCTTTGGATTCTGCTCTATGTGCCTGAGAGACACAAAGCATTAAATAGTGAATAAAACTTAGAGGAAGTATGATCATTTGAATACTAACTTTTTAGCTGAATAAGACACCAGCTACTAGGGAAACAAGTGGCAGCTCTAAATTCTTTTCTTGAGCAATAATTGAAGCCATTAGCACAGTCATTTTCACTAGTTAATAGTAGGCAAACTCTTGAAATGTTGTGGAGTGACTCACTTATGACTGGCTTTACAGTTGGTGTAATCTGACATTTATATTAAATTGTAAATACAGAAAGTGGTAGTGAGAAGTGAAAAACGTGATGTGTCATAAAAGATACGGCTTCCTCATTACATTTATTATTTGTTTCTGAGATACCCAGCAAATGGAATGAAACTGGGACCTGGTTGCCTGGCAGCATAGGAAAGATTTGCAAATAGGCTGAAATGTAAACAAGACTTTTGTTATCTGTAGATTTGAGATGGTCAAACATCAACATAATTATCAGGTCGACCAGTTCTGCTTGAGTGGCCATTGCCTGCAATTGACTGCGCATCTGTTGGCTGTGAGCTGCTGGTTTCCACGGAAACTGCATGTACCACTACCTGTGAATAATTGAGAATGACAGCTGTAATGAGGGAATTTTGGGCAAATTGTGTAAATATTCGTAACCAGATTACACTGATAAAATATTTTCACAGCAGATAAAGACACAACTTCCAGGCTTAAGGAGATAAACTGAAGAGGAGCAGGGGAGGGTCCATCTGTGTGAAATCCAAGGGAAGAGTGTTTTAAAATCTGTAACAAATTCCCAGTGTTTCAGAGCTGTGTTTGAGAAAGTTGGATTCTGTGCGCCCCCTCAAGGGCCTGAAATCCTTTGTAGTTTTGTTCCTGGGGGCAGGTAATTGGAATGCATGAGCTCTGAATATGTAACTACTCTGTGGGCCAGGAAGGAGCAGTCTAGGATGCAGCTGCCTCATTCTCTCCATACTTTGGGGGTACACATGCCAGGGAGCCTGGAATAAAACAGCAGAATAACAACCACCAAACCCCTTATCCTTGACAACTTCCATTGATTTAAAAAAAATTAGACTCTGGGGTGTTAATATTCAGAGCACTCCTGTGTTCTGCAGCATGATCTGCATAAGTCAAAGCAGAGACTATGCCAGCTAGCTATTCTGTGTGTGTGTGTGTGTGTGTGTGTGTGAGAGGGGAGAGGAAGAGTTAGCTGGTTGTAACAGAATTCAGTGTGATTGCTGCTCAGATTCTGTAGACTTGTATTTATGTTGGGTTGAAATGACCTGAAGAATTTCCATTGCCCGTCTTTGGGTGTATTGTCTCTTGCACTGAGCTTGCAGAAGAAACATGCAGTCATGTCATCAAGGAGATTTGTATTCTGCACTAGCCTAAGGTAAAAACAAAACAAAACAGTGACTTTTTTGTGTGTGCCGCAACTAATGAGAAGGTTTGGACTAGGACCTCATAGTTAATGCTGTACAAAATTAACTTTTCCTTTGAAATTTGATTTTTGTTTTTGCCAGCAGCAGTTTCTCCCCCTCGGTAAAGCTGCAGTGCATGCCCATGCACGTGTGCGTCTGCCAAAGCCAGGGGCTGGAGTGACCGGCAGGAAGAGATGTCACCTTTTCTTGGGAAGCCTGTGCAACATCACCTCTGCTGCACTCTTCTATTCCTGATCCCCTCTGTGCAACTGTGGTTATTTCTGTAGTTTGGGGGGAAAGAATAATTGATGAAACCTTTTTCTCCCTTGAAACAGTGAACTTTAAAAACTTCAAATCTTGACTGCTGCTAGGTTACTTGATTAGATAAATTTAGAAAGCCTTGACTATGCTTTTCTGAATAGGGTAAGGCTTCCATTTGCTACTGAAGGTCTGTTGTGATGTGAGCTGGTCGCCTTGGGTAAACGTCTTTGCAAACCAGCTAGGCTGAGGATCTGTTGTAGTTCTGACTTGAGAGATGGAACTTGTTGTAAACTGCCTCTGTGCTGAAGCTGATAATTGATTTGGGGGCAAATAGATGTAATGACCTTTCATTGCACCCAGCCAACGCCAGGAGTGAAAGGGGCCTGGTTGAAAAGGAATTCTTTTAGTCAGTGATGCACAAACATCCTGCAGGCTTAATTCTGCATTAAAAAGTGAGACATCTCGGAGGCTTTCCATTCTGGTGTGTAAAACAAGGTCCCTTTCAACTTTATAGGGCTGTTTTTGTGTTTTTGTTTTCACAAAGAACTCTCTGCTGTTAACTGACATTGGCTTGTCAAATTTTTTAATAAAGGAAGTTTAAATGGAAAGAAATACACTAATTTGAATCCCAGTCCGTTCAGGATGCCAGACCCTTTCCAAAGTGAAATGTGTAACACAAGCTGCTGAATGGTTGAGTGACTTACATCTGCTTCAGAATCTCTCAAAGTTAATCAAGAATGATGAATATTGTTTCTTCATTTTTGGCCTCTAACCAACCTGTTAGCCTTGTGTCTATAAAACAAGGGAAGTCTCTGGACTGGACATAAATTCTAATGATGATATAGATCACAACTCTTTTGTCAGTATTTGACTTAGGAAGGGTTTGTATAGTTATGGCTGATGTTCATGGTATTTATAAGGAAAAATCCATAGCCACAAGACATACTAAATAGACAGACCCCCAAGGGCAGTTATAAATCTTACTCTGCCACTTCATGCAGCAAGTGACATTCTGGGGGCAGAATAAAGACAGAAGATCCCCTGATTGCAGAGTCAGCGCCCACAGAAGAGGGTTAATTCCCAGTGCTGGCCTCTTGCTACCCAACAGAGGGACTCTCCTTGTCTAGCATATCAACCATGCTGTGTTAGTATCATGGCTAAGAATGCCCAGTCTTCTCTGTTCAGCTCGGTTGCTGCTGGCTTTGCCACTTTGTTGAATGTGTGTTAGATTCCAGCAGTTGATGGCCCTGGCTAACTTAGGATAACTGTCTTATCTAATGATGCTGCAAGACCAGTTATGTTGCCTGTGATCACCAGGTGACAGCACTGATGTTTACACCCACAGCTCTAGATAACTGTCGTCTCTTTCAGAGAGTCATTCAGAGAGTCAGTTATCATTTCAGTGGCTGCAGTCTTTGTCTGACACTCTCACTATACCTCGGCAGAGCTCTGCTGTAGGGAATATACAAGACAATAAATGGAAGGTTATTGGGGTCTAAACCTTCTGTCCTGCAGAGAAGAAGTTAAAGATTAGCAACCTGCTGAGAGAAACTGGTTGCTTGGGACAGGTATGGAAGACCTTAAATAGCAAGAGCAGAATTGGCTGGTGAGGGGAAATGCATCAAATATACTTGGCTAGTTTGAGCAGTCTCTTGAGTTGCTGAATGCATCTGATGAAGTGAGCTGTAGCTCACGAAAGCTTATGCTCAAGTAAATTTGTTAGTCTCTAAGATGCCACAAGTCCTCCTTTTCTTTTTGCAAATACAGACTAATACGGCTGCTACTCTGAAACCTGAACTACTAATGCACTTTATACTGTAGAACTGGAATAAACAAACATTGTATCAATCAGTCCTTTTCATTTATTCTTCAGAACAAACCTAGTAATCATGTGCAGGACAAATCACCTGACTCTTACTTAGACCAGAATGAGAGGATAATGCACTAGGAAGTTGTATCCTGTTTCCTTTAGAGAGAGACCTGCATGATTTAAGACAATACTTTAGGACAGCTGGCCATCTCTCCAGAAATCCCTTCCCCCATTGCTGGCTGCTGAGTCTTCAAGGAGCTCTGTATAGAAGTCTTGCCCTAGATTAAACCAGTGTATTATCATGAGGAGAAATTGGCCTGTCTGGAACACCTTGCTCATCAGCAATACTGAAAGGAAGGCTCATCTGTGGAAGGAACTGAACGGGGAGTCCTTGATTAACATAGGAAGGGCTATGTTGAGGCTTTGGCTGCTGCTGCTGCTTATTGGTAGTTTTTGACACACACAGAATCCTAGAAGATCCGGGTTGGAAGGGACCTCAGGTGGTTCTAGTCCAGCCCCTGCTCAAAGCAGGACATGTGAGTGGATGTGAGTCTATCTGTGTGTGGTCCATTTTTTTAAAGCTTTTTGTCATTGACTGAGCATTTCAGAAGAATCTGCCTTCTCAGAAGCACATTTTGTGTGATGGGGAGTTGTGTTGCTGGAAGTTTGTGCCAGGTGTTGCTGGAAGTGGGGAAGTATTTGACTCTAATGATTCACTCTTAGGGTCTTGCTCGCTCGGTGGCCTGCCTTGGATAATAAGTTTGTAGTGACCACACAGCCTTTTTTTTTTTTTTTTTTAAGTAGTCTGCAGGCCAGAGGCCAGACAGAAGACTGAACTGGTGAACTTCTAGCATTGCATTGTGTGCCCGTGTGGTTAGCCTGAACAGAGCTGACCACTGCTGCTGTTCTAGAGCCTATCAAACATAGGGGCAAAGCAGGAGAGGATATTGGTTTGCTGTTTAATTGCCTCTCCCTCCCTTTGCTTTGCTTCCCAAAGTAGTATTTTTTCATTGCAGTCATAGTAATCTGTGAGCCCTCAGGGTCTGGCTCTGTGTTGGCAACCTTCTAGTGAATTATGTATAGGTTATCATCATGGCTTCACTGGCTGATGTAGACAGGATCCGTGTTACTGTGATATGGTGCATTCAACACAACTGTGTGCGTTTGTCCTTGTTACAAGGAAACACAACTATTGAGCATTTCCCTATCAGTTTTCTAGTATGTGTTCTAATCCAGGCTATGGGAGCTTGTGTTCTTTGATCTACGGCATCACATCTGCCTTAAAGGATTAGCAGAAAGCTCCCACCTCAGCAGCTTATGGTTGTCATATACTGACACCTGTATTTTGGCAGTTGCAAGCTAAGCCCATACACTTATACAAATAAACGAGCAGTGTTCTACATGGATAAAATTGTAGGGTGAACCTGGCTTTAATTAGAGATGGTGAAACTCCTCAACGCTCCTGCTGTTTCCTATCATAAACATATTGCGTATGCTTGCAGCACAATGAAAAGGAAAGGCTTAGAGGGGCAGGTGTTGTTTTTAAAGCAACAAATCAAGCTCAAGATAATTGAAAAAGCTACAGTTATTTTCAGAGCAGGTGGATAATACAGAAAGGTTTGAGGGAAATGTGGCTGCCAGACATCTGGTATAAAATTAAGAGACATTACAAGATTGAGTAATAGAGTTTAAGGCCAGAAGGTGCCACCAGACAATCTTTATAGAATCAAATGCCTTCATAGATACTAAGGTCAGAAGGGACCATTCTGATCATCTAGTCCGACCTCCTGCACAGCGCAGGCCACAGAATCTCACCCACCCACTCCTACGAAAAACCTCACCTATGTCTGAGCTATTGAAGTCCTTAAATCATGGTTTAAAGACTTCAAGGAGCAGAGAAGCCTCCTTCAAGTCACCCATGTCCCATGCTACAGAGGAAGGCGAAAAACCTCCAGGGCCTCTCCAATCTGCCCTGGAGGAAAATTCCTTCCCGACCCCAAATATGGCGATCAGCTAAACCCTGAGCATATGGGCAAGGTTCACCAGCCAGATACCCAGGAAAGAATTTTCTGTAGTAACTCAGATCCCATCCATCCAATATCCCATCTCAGGGGATTAGTCCTATTTACCCTGAATATTTAAAGATCAATTACTTACCAAAATCACATTATCCCATCATACCATCTCCTCCATAAACTTATCAAGTTTAATCTTAAAGCCAGATAGATCTTTTGCCCCCACTGCTTCCCTTGGAAGGCTATTCCAAAACTTCACTCCTCTGATGGTTACAAACCTTCGTCTAATTTCAAGTCTAAACTTCCTGGTGGCCAGTTTATACCCATTTGTTCTTGTGTCCACATTGGTGCTGAGCTGAAATAATTCCTCTCCCTCTCCTGTATTTATCCCTCTGATATATTTATAGAGAGCAACCATATCTCCCCTCAACCTTCTTTTAGTTAGGCTAAGCAAGCCAAGCTCCTTAAGTCTCCTTTCATAAGACAAGCTTCCATTCCTCGGATCATCCTAGTAGCCCTTCTCTGTACCTGCTCCAGTTTGAATTCATCCTTTTTAAACATGGGAGACCAGAACTGCACACAGTATTCTAGGTGAGGTCTCACCAGTGCCTTGTATAATGGTACTAAAACCTCCTTATCCCTACTGGAA
The DNA here is from genome assembly GCF_009764565.3 of Dermochelys coriacea. NCBI lineage: Eukaryota > Metazoa > Chordata > Testudines > Dermochelyidae > Dermochelys > Dermochelys coriacea. Next base: position 108,110,015 of record NC_050075.1, on the reverse strand, counting down.
ATGCCTCTCCTGATGCATCCCAAAACCGCATTAGCTTTTTTTACAGCCATATCACATTGGCAGCTCATAGTCATCCTATGATCAACCAATACTCCAAGGTCCTTCTCCTCTTCCATTACTTCTAATTGATGCGTCCCCAGCTTATAACTAAAATTCTTGTTATTAATCCCTAAATGCATAACCTTACACTTCTCACTATTAAATTTCATCCTATTACTATTACTCCAGTTTACAAGGTCATCCAGATCCTCCTGTATAATATCCCAATCCTTCTCTGAATTGGCAATACCTCCCAGCTTTGTATCATCTGCAAACTTTATTAGCACACTCCCACTTTTTGTGCCAAGGTCAGTAATAAAAAGATTAAATAAGATTGGTCCCAAAACCGATCCCTGAGGAACTCCACTGGTAACCTCCCTCCAACCTGACAGTTCGCCTTTCAGTAGGACCCGTTGCAGTCTCCTCTTTAACCAATTCCTTATCCACCTTTTGATGTTCATATTGATCCCCATCTTCTCCAATTTAACTAATAATTCCCCATGTGGCACGGTATCAAATGCCTTACTGAAATCTAGGTAAATTAGATCCACTGCATTTCCTTTATCTAAAAAATCTGTTACTTTTTCAAAAAAGGAGATTAGGTTGGTTTGGCATGATCTATCTTTTGTAAAACCATGTTGTATTTTGTCCCATTTACCATTGACTTCAATGTCCTTAACTAATTTCTCCTTCAAAATTTTTTCCAGGACCTTGCATACTACAGATGTCAAACTAACTGGCCTGTAGTTACCCGGATCACTTTTTTTCCCCCTTTCTTAAAAATAGGAACTATATTAGCAATTCTCCAATCATTCGGTACAACTCCTGAGTTTACAGATTCATTAAAAATTCTTGCTAATGGGCTTGCAATTTCAGGTGCCAATTCCTTTAATATTCTTGGATGAAGATTATCTGGGCCCCCCGATTTAGTCCCATTAAGCTGTTTCAGTTTTGCTTCTACCTCAGATATGGTAATATCTACCTCCATATCCTCATTCCCATTTGTCATGCTACCATTATCCCTAAGATCCTCTTTAGCCTTATTAAAGACTGAGGCAAAGTATTTGTTTAGGTATTGGACCATGCCTAGATTATCTTTAACCTCCCCTCCATCCTCAGTGTTTAGCGGCCCCACTTCTTCTTTCTTAGTTTTCTTCTTATTTATATGGCTATAGAACCTTTTACTATTGGTTTTAATTCCCTTCGCAAGGTCCAACTCTACTCGACTTTTAGCCTGTCTCACTTTATCCCTACATGTTCTGACCTCAATTAGGTAGCTTTCCTTGCTGATCCCTCCCATCTTCCACTCCCTGTATGCTTTCTGCTTCTTCTTAATCACCTCTCTAAGATGCTTGCTCATCCAGCTTGGTCTACAACTCCTTCCTATGAATTTTTTCCCCTTTCTTGGGATACAGGCTTCCGATAGCTTCTGCAGCTTTGATTTAAAGTAATCCCAGGCCTCCTCTACCTTTAGATCCATAAGTTCTTCAGTCCAATCCACTTCCCTAACTAATTTCCTTAATTTTTGAAAGTCATCCCTTTTGAAATCAAAAACCCTAGTTCAGATTTATTTTTGTTAATCCTTCCATTTAGTTTGAACTGAATTAGCTCATGATCACTTGAGCCAAGATTGTCCCCTACAACCATTTCTTCTATGAGGTCCTCGCTACTCACCAAAATTAAATCTAAAATGGCATCCCCTCTAGTCGGTTCAGCAACTACTTGATGAAGGAATCCATCAGCTATCGCATCTAGGAAAATCTGAGCCCTATTATTATTACTAGCACTGGTCCTCCAGTCTATATCTGGGAAGTTAAAGTCTCCCATGATCATGCAGTTTCCATTAGTATTTACTTGATTAAAAACATTAAAAAGGGCTCTATCCATATCCAAATTAGATCCCGGAGGTCTATAGCACACCCCAAGCACCATCATAGGGGAGGCTTTACTAGTTATCTTCCCCAATGTAATTTTTGCCCAGACGGACTCTGTCTTATCCATTGCATCGCTTCTTATTTTTTTACATTCTACCTCATCGTTGATATACAATGCTACTCCACCCCCTTTACCTTTGTTTCTGTCTTTCCTAAACAGCACATACCCTTCAATACCTGTAGTCCAGTCATGACTACTATTCCACCATGTTTCTGTTATCCCTATAATATCTGGTTTCACTTCCTGCACCAGTAGCTCTAGTTCCTCCATTTTGTTACCTAGGCTCCTCGCATTGGTGTACAAACATCTTAATTTTTGCTGTTTGGCCTCGCTCACATTTTGTACCCTATTAGGCACAGTCATTCTACAGCCAGTATAACCTATTAGACTAGTATCCACACCGCCCTCGTTCCTTATATACATTCCTCTACCCACGGCTGTATCCTTTATTACTTCGTCTTCTTCCCTCTCAATGCTAAAATCTGGCATGGAGATTACCTGGACATCTCCCAACCATCTCCCCCTAATTCTTAGTTTAAAGCTCTCTTTATCAGTTGTGCCAGCCTTGATCCTAGAAGTCTATTTCCTTCCCTACTCAGATGAAGCCCATCCTGAGAGAACTGTCCTCTATCTGTGAACGCCTCCCAGTGGCCATACATCCCAAAGCCCTCCTTATAGCACCACTACCTAAGCCATCTGTTGACAGTCATAAATCTTGTCACACCTTTGTTGCCCTTCTCTAGGAACAGGAAGGATCTCGCTAAAGATCACCTGAGCCTCAATTTCCTTAAGCGTCTTCCCCAACCTAGCATAGTCTCCCTTAATACTTTCCAGCAAGAATCTAGCCATATCATTTGTTCCCACATGAAGGATAACTAGGGGATTCTTTCCCGCTCCCTTTACAATCCTTTTCAACCTCAGGTCTACATCCCGTATCTTAGCACCCGGAAGACAGCACACCCTTCTATTCTCTGGATCAGCTCTAGTTACAGGCCTGTCTATTCTTCTCAATTAAGAGTCCCCGATCACATAGACCTGCCTTTTCCTGGTGACAGTGCTATTCTCCAGTCTCTCCCCTGTTCCCTCTGGCTGCAAGTTCTTTCCATTCCTATTTTCCCTTATAATCCTCTTCAACCTATCCTGTATCCTCCTGGGGCTCAATCTAGTTTGACCTCCTGTATATCACACGCCACCAACCCCATCCAGCACTTGACCACTAAACCCAACAACCAAAATTAGACTGAAGTATTAGAGCTTGCAGTAGACAAGACTATTATGTACTACAGACAGAGGACAGAAGGGACTGAGGTGCACCAGTGCCAGAGGCCTCTGCAATGGCAAGCGAATGATTAAGAAAAATATACCTGATAATCATGGCAAGTGACCCACATTCACGCTCTGTAGAGGAAGGCAAAAACCCCACAAGGTCACTGTCAATCTGACATGGGGAAAATTCCTTTCTGACTCCATCAGTTAGACCCTAAGCATGTGAGTAAGAATCAGCCAGCCAACCCCCTGAGACAGAGAATGCTTGGTGTCACCTCAGAGCAGTGGCCCACCCTGTCCAGTGGCCCACCCTGTCCAGTGTCCTACCCTGTCCAGTGTCCCATCTCTCTAACAGTGGCCATCTCTGATGCTTCAGAGGAAGGAGGCCCACCCTCCCTGCACAGAATACACTTGGAGTATCCTTCCTGATCCCTGTAGATGGCTGACTAAAGATCTGAAGCTTGTAGGAATGCAAGACATAAACTGGAAGCGAGTCCCAGGACTGCTGAACCCTGCCTCTGGCATCACAAACAGCCCATCATAGAATCATAGGAGAGGAAGGGACCTTGACAGGCCATCTAGTCCAGTCCCCTGCACTCATGGCAGGACTAAGTATTATCTAGACCATCCATGACAGGTGTTTGTCTAACCTGCTTTTAGAAATCTCCAATGATGGAGATTCTCAACCTCTTTAGGCAATTTATTCCAGTGTTTAACCCCTTTGACAGTTAGGAATTATTTCCTAATGTCCAAGCTAAACGTCCCTTGCTGTAAGTCCATTGCTTCTTGTCCTATCCTCAGAGGTTAAGAAGAAGAATTCTTCTCCCTCCTCCTTGTAACAACCTTTATGTACTTGAAAACTGTTATCATGGCCCCACTCAGTCTTCTCTTCTCCAGACTAAACAAACCCAGTTTTTTTCAGTCTTCCCTCATAGGTTGTGTTTTCTAGACCTTTAATCATTTTTAAAAAGAAAAGGAATACAGACTAACACGGCTGCTACTCTGAAATTAATCATTTTTGTTGCACTTTTCTGGACTTTTTCCATTTTGTCCACACATTTTCTGAAATGTGGCACTCAGAACTGTTCCCAATATTCCAGTTGAGGCCTAATCAGCATGGAGCATGGAGCTTCTTGTGTCTTGTGTCCTTGCAGGCAGGACAAGAGGCAAAGGGTTCAAACTACAGCATAGCCAATTTAGATTAAATCTCAGGAAAAACTTCCTCACTGTAAGAACAGTAGGACAATGGAACAGACGCCTCAGGAGGTTGTGGAAGCTTCTTCACTGGAGTATTTCAAAAGGAGGCTGGATAGCCATCTGTCTTGGGTAGTTTAGATACAACAAATCCTGCATCTTGGCAGAGGGTTAGACTAGATGGCCCTTGCGGTCCCTTCAGAATCTACAATTCTGTGATTCTAGGATAGTCTGGCATGATCTACGTTTGATAAACCCATGTCGTATTACATCCTGTTCACAGTTTACCTTGATTAATTTAATTAGTCTTTCCCTCAGAGTTTGTTCTAAAGCCTTGCATACTATTGAGGTCAGACTAACAGGTCTGTTGTTATCCATATCAATTTTTTCCCTTTTCTTAAATATAGGTATGATGTTAGCTATTCTCTACTCATATGGGTACAATCTCTGTTTACACAGAATTATTAAAAATTTTTGGTACTGGACTAGCAATCTCGTGTTCCAGGTCTTTCAGTATTCTGCAATGGAAATTATCTATTCTCTCAGATTCGAGCACATTAAGATCTTTAAATTTTTTCTTTCACCTCAGATGCACAGTTGCCAACTTTCATGTGGTAAATAAGCACCCCGACTTTCACAATAAGCCAAAAATCAAGCTAATCCCATTTCAAAACAAGGCCAAAACAAGCCAATCCCTAAGAACCCCAACACTCTATGGGACTAGATCCCTCTGGCATGCAGTCTGGGACTGTGGTGGGCCCGCTCTGCACCCCTGACTCTCTCTCTCCTGCCTCCCCCCCTCCCTTGCCTCTGCTTGCCCCTGTTTGCTGGGAGCCAATAAAAAAAAAGAAGCAACAAGCTACAAGCCAAAAACTAGCCAACAAACAATTCACAAACCAATTTGCCAAAAATAAGCCAAATTTCTGTGTTTTTTCTCCACGGGTTTCGCATGTCTGCTCAGATGTGGTAATTTCCATTTGTAAATAGTCATTTCCATGAACTGTCCTACCTTCATGCCCATAGAATCATAGAATATCAGGTTTGGAAGGGACCTCAGGAGGTATCTAGTCCAACCCCCTGCTCAAAGCAGGACCAATCCCCAACTAAATCATCCCAGCCAGGGCTTTGTCAAGCCTGACCTTAAAAACTTCTAAGGAAGGAGATTCCACCACCTCCCTAGGTAATGCATTCCAGTGTTTCACCACCCTCCTAGTGAAAAAGTTTTTCCTAATATCTAACCTAAACCTCCCCCACTGCAACTTGAGACCATTACTCCTTGTTCTGTCGTCTGCTACCACTGAGAACAATCAAGATCCATCCTCTTTGGAACCCTCTTTCAGGTAGTTGAAAGCAGCTATCAAATCCCCCCTCATTCTTCTCTTCTGCAGACTAAACAATCCCAGTTCCCTCAGCCTCTCCTCATAAGTCATGTGTTCCAGTCCCCTAATCATTTGTGTTGCCCTCCATTGGACGCTTTCCAATTTTTCCACATCCTTCTTATAGTGTGGGGCCCAAAACTGGACACAGTACTCCAGATGAGGCCTCACCAATGTTGACTAGAGGGGAACGATCACGTCCCTCTATCTGCTGGCAATGCCCCTACTTATACATCCCAAAAGGCCATTGGCCTTCTTGGCAACAAGGGCACACTGTGACTCATATCCAACTTCTCGTCCACCGTAAGCCCTAGATCCTTTTCTGCAGAACTGCTGCCGAGCCATTCAGTCCCTAGTGTGTAGCGGTGCATGGGATTCTTGTGTCCTAAGTGCAGGACTGTGCACTTGTCCTTGTTGAACCTCATCAGATTTCTTTTGGCCCAATCCTCTAATTTGTCTAGGTCCCTCTGTATCCTATCCGTACCCTCCAGCGTATCTAGTTTAGTGTCATCTGCAAACTTGCTGAGGATGCAATCCACAACATCCTCCAGATCATTTATGAAGATATTGAACAAAACCGGCCCGAGGACCGACCCTTAGGGCACTCCACCTGATACCGGTTGCCAACTAGACATGGAGCCATTGATCACTACCCGTTGAGCCCGACGATCTAGCCAACTTTCTATCCACCTTATAGTCCATTCATCCAGCCCATACTACTTTAACTTGCTGGCAAGAATACTGTGGGAGGCTGTGTCAAAAGCTTTGCTAAAGTCAAGGAACAACATGTCCACTGCTTTCCCCTCATCCACAGAGCCAGTTATCTCATCATAGAAGGCAAGTAGGTTAGCCACGCATGACTTGCCCTTGGTGAATCCATGCTGACTGTTCCTGATCACTTTCCTTTCTTCTAAGTGCTTCAGAATTGATTTCTTGAGGACCTGCTCCATGATTTTTCCAGGGACTGAGGTGAGGCTGACTGGCCTGTAGTTCCCAGGATCCTCCTCCTTCCCTTTTTTAAAGATGGGCACTACATTAGCCTTTTTCCAGTCATCCGGGATTTCCCCCGATCGCCATGAGTTTTCAAAGATAATGGCCAATGGCTCTGCAATCACTCCTTTAGTCAACTCCTTTAGCACTCTCGGATGCAGCGCATCCGGCCCTATGGACTTGTGCTCGTCCAGCTTTTGTAAATAGTCCCAAACCACTTCTTTCTCCACAGAGGGCTGGTCACCTCCTCCCCATGCTGTGCTGCCCAGTGCAGCAGTCTGGGAGGTGACATTGTTTGTGAAGACAGAGGCAAAAAAAGCATTGAGTACATTAGCTTTTTCTACATCCACTGTCACTAGGTTGCCTCCCTCATTCAGTAAGGGGCCCACACTTTCCTTGACTTTCTTCTTCTTGCTAACATACCTGAAGAAACCCTTCTTGTTACTCTTAACATCTCTTGCTAGCTGCAACTCCAAGTGTGATTTGGCCTTTCTGATCTCACTCCTACATGCCCGAGCAATATTTTTATACTCTTCCCTGGTCATTTGTCCAATCTTCCACTTCTTGTAAGCTTCTTTTTTGTGTTTAAGATCAGCAAGGATTCCACTGTTAAGCCAAGCTGGTCGCCTGCCTTATTTGTTATTCTTTCTATACATCGGGATGGTTTGTCCCTATAACCTCAATAAGGTTACATGTTCCATAATGTCATCCATATTGAAAACTGAGGCAAAATATTCATTTAGTTACTGGGCCATACCTAGATTATCTTTAATCTCCTTCCCATCTACATTGCATAGTGGCCCAGTCTTAAATTTTCATGTTCTATTTTTAATTATATAACTAAAAAGCCTATTATTACTTATTTTAAACTTCCTGGCAAAGGTAATTCAGCTTGTCTTTTAGCAGTTCTCACTTTATTTTGATATTTTTTGATCTCTACAATGTATCTTTCTTTGCTGATTAACCCCATTTTCCATTCCCTGTAGACTTTCTGCGTATTCCTAATTAACTTTTTGAGGTAGTTATTCATCCAGCGTGGTCTGGAGCCTTTCCCTACAAATTTTCCCCCCTCTTATGTGGGGTGCAACTTTCAGGTAGCTTTTGTAGAGCTGATCTGAAGAAATTCCAAGCCTTCTCCACATTTAAATCCTTGAGCTCTTCAGTCGAGTTGATTTCTTTAACTAACTCCTTTAATTTCCCAAAGTCTGCTCTTTTGAAATAAAAAAAGTTGATTACCTGATTTTGATTATCCTTCCATTTAATTTAAGCTGAATCAGCTCGTGATCATTCAATGCAAGCTTATCTCCTACAGTCAACTCTTCTGTGATGTCCTTGCTACTTACCAAAATCAAGTCTAAATTGCATCACCTCTTGTTGGTTCAGTAACAATTTGATGAAGAAAACTCATCTATCATATCCAGGAATAACTGGGCCATACTGGGCCAGTATCAGTATCAGTTATCTTCCAATCTGTATCCAGGAAGATAGTCTCCCATTATGAAGCATTTATCTCTCTCATAGTAATAATAATAATGAGATCCCTGTCCATAGCTGAGTCTGATTCTGTATCAGACCTCTAATACTATTCTAAGGCAACCTCTCTTACAATCATTCCCCAAAGTGATTTTGACCTAGACAGATTCCTGTTTGTGCACACTATCACTTCTTATTTCTTTACAGTTGACTGATTTGTTGATGTTCAGTGCTACCTCACCACCTTTACCCTTATTCCTATTGCTCCTAAACAGCACATGCCCTCCTATACCACCATGTTTCTGTAATCACTATAATAATCAGTTTGACTTCCTCACCAGTAGTTCCAGTTCATTGCCCAGACTCCTTGTATTCATGTACAAGTATTTCAGTTGTTTCCCTCAGACCTGACCCAGCATTCTAGCCAGATTACATCCAGTCCTCTTACTAACTATAATATTTGATGACTACTCCAATCAATGTTTATACTTTTTCTCTTTGCTGTCTATACTCTTAACTTGTGGTGTTCCATTAGTCCTTACTATGTCTTCCTTCAGCTGATTTTTGTCCTCCTGTCTGTTGAAACCAGGAGTGGAGGTTTCATGAGTCTCTCCCAACCTTCTCCCCACATTTCTCCCTAGTTTAAAGCCACCCTTCTCTGTCGTGCCAGCCTTGATCCCAGAAGGTTAATACCACAGGTGTTCAAGTGGAGTCCATCAGTCGAGAAGGGTCTTCTTTTGTGAATGCCTCCCTATGGTCAGTCATCTCAAAACCTTTGTCATAGCACCAATCCTTGAACCATCAATTGATCTTAGTCTTTTCATGCTTTTGCGCTTCTTCTTTAGGGACTGTAAGTATTCTCTGAACATCATCTGATCTTCCACTTCTTTCAGCATCTTACTCAGTTGAGCACGGTTGTCCTTGATCCAGTCCATTGAGAATCTAGCAGCATCATTCATCCTAACATGCAGCACAATTAGTAGATTTTTTCCTGATCCCATCAAGATCCTTTTCAGCCTAATGTCCACTTGTCCTATATTTGCTCCTGGCAAACTGTGCACCCTTCTGTTCTCTGGGTCTGGTCTGGTGACAAGTCTGTTGATTCTTCTGAGTATGGAGTTCCCAGTCACATAGATGTATCTATTCCTAATAACAGGTTTCATAGTAGCAGCCGTGTTAGTCTGTATTTGCAAAAAAGAAAAGGAGTACTTGTGGCACCTTAGAGACTAACAAATTTATTTGAGCATAAGCTTTCGTGAGCTACAGCTCACTTCATCGGTTGCATCCGATGCAATGAGCTGTAGCTCACGAAAGCATATGCTCAAATAAATGTTAGTCTCTAAGGTGCCACAAGTACTCCTTTTCTGTTCCTAATGTTGGTCTGAATCTGTCTTATGTTGTCTCTTGCAGATCCTTGTACATCGTACTCACTTTTCCTTAGGTTCCATGCCCTGGCCATCTCCAGCATCTCTTTCTCTCTTCTACAGGGACTGACTTCCCTTCTTTTTTTTCTTCACCACTCCATCTTCTGCCTATTTCTCTTCATTCCCCAGTGCAGCAAACCTGTTACTCAACTCAATTTCACCACCTCTGTCTGATCTCTTCCTCTGCCTTGTCCTCGTGGTTACATTCTTCCATGGATCACTCCCCTCTTCTGACAGTCCACCCTCCAAGTCTTTTTGTTCAGTAGGTGTGCACAAATCTCAAGTTGTGTGTTCTATCTCCTGTTTTCTCCTCTTCATTATATCTTCATATCCTCATCTGAATTTCATCCTTATCTCCAGCTGCATTTTTAATCTTTGGATCGTCTCTGCCATGAGCTCTGTCAGGTGACATTTTATGCATAAATAGCTTCCATCAGATGTCTCCTCCTCCAGTTACTGCTAATGCTGCTTCAATAGCCCCTTGTGAAGCCTCATTGACTGCTGCTTGTTCCTCACATTTCTTTTGTCATCAAAGGAATCCTAGTCTTCTGTACCTTAATTTTAGTCTCTTTTAGGGTTCCCTGGCTTTATGCCTTACTTTTGTGGCTTCGATTGCACATTACTCAGTAGTGACGAAATCCTGCTTGTCTCATTCATGCAAAGACTCCTATCAATGATGGTAGTGCTACATGCACAGGCTTCAGCCTGAATTCCCCCCAAAACTTGCTTTCCTGAAATCTAATACCCTGGTGGTGCTGCATTTGTAGAGCTCCCTCCAGCCCTCGCTATGCTGTTACCCAAGTAGCTTGTGCTCCCTAGTTTCAAGCTGCCCTTTTGTGTTCAAACTCTGAATTGGTTCTTCTCTGTTCATGAGAAGTTGATCTCTTTGGGCTGTAGTTTCTTCTCTTGTTTGACCATAAATCTTACTCAATAATGTTTTGATACATGTTTGCTCTGTTTGTATTTTTTCCCCAACCAATATCTGGATAGTCAGAATCCCTCCAGAGCATGATATCCCGCAGCCTGTTGCTTCAGAGTTGATGACCTCTTTGGTTTCTCCTTTTTTATTCCTTTGGTTATAATCCAGAGAAGCACACTCTTTTTTTGTAGAATTGTAGCTCCCTGACATAAGTACTTTTTACTGACTCTATCCCTTCCTCTCCCTCTTTTTAGATTTTACTGAGCTGTATTGATAGTCTAATGGTGAGACTCCTCTCACCAAGTTCCCATTAAGCTTAGCAGATCATAATATTCCTCCTTCAGCAAGATTGCTGTGCTCCTTGCCTTGGGAAGTGCTGAGCCAGCTTTTACCCAACTTGCTGGCAAAATAGCCTAAAAGTCTCCTTTTAAAATAGGAACTAATATGCATAGAACAACCACACAGAAAAGTTTTTACATCTTGGTTAGTTTTTTGTGATCTCCTGTGGCTATTTTCTGGCTGCTTTGCAGATATTAATGAAGGAGGAAATAGAATATCGGTGATAATGGGTGTGTGGGAATTTCTGTCTTAATAAGAGCATCACCCTGCACCCATTCCCTTAAGAATCCCTGGGATATTGTAAATGGCTGTTAATTGCGTTTAAGGGTATGTCCTGGTTTCCGTGAACTGAGGAAAGATCTCCCTCCTTCAGTTGCCTTTGTTGTCCTTTGGTTTCCATGAATACAAGGCATTCTGCTATGAATTCTCTTCATTATTTCACTGAGGCCTTTGGAAATCTGCAGAAGGGAAGGCAGGCTGCAAAAATATCTCAGAAACATCAATTACAGAAACCATCTTCTGGAAGAATGGGCTTCTTTGACGGATAAATGAAAAGTTAGAATCCAAAGGCCCCCTGAGATTCTAACCTTAACTTGTCTATACGGTAACATGAATTTTTGAATTGCCCAGAACATTGTTCCCCTGTAAGTAAATAAACAAAGAGAGGCTCTTTATCATGATCACGGTGATTCGCTCTTCAGACACAGGTGTAGGCTAGCATGCCCTCATACGCTTTCTTTGGGAACATCAATATTGGCTTTTAAAATGGTTAAAAGGAAAATGTGTAAATAATGTGAATATGTAGATTTAGTTTAGGAAAGAACAAATGCTGCATTGAAAATGTAACTAGTTTACATGTTTTCGAACCCTGTCAGGGGGTGTTGAATATTTATATACTGTAGGAAAAAGGTAATGAACTAGTTTGTTTCACACTGGCTTTTAGTGCAGGAGCAAACAGGCAGAGAATTCTCATATTAGGATTCTGGTTTGTTGCCTTTAGTGCTTGAAAACCAGAGATCACATGGACGAATTTGTAGATTGGTGTGAGATCTCCCCTCCACACTCTGGCTAGGATCTGAGGTGCAGTCTGAAGTGTCACATGGGTTTATTCAAATTGTAAAACAAAAAAGGGGGACTCAGTAGTGAGAATTTTGTTCGGTTTCCAGAAGGAAACCCATGGAAATGCTTTATATTACCAACTTAATGGTCCAGAATGATTGGCAATTTCTGATTTTAACCTCTGTACAAAACTGTAAATGCTACAATGTATACAAAAGATGCGGTGGTCAGCAGGTCACTGATTGCCTGTGGAGATGTGCCTGTTCAAGCCCTCTCGCTGCTGCCCTGGAAATCAAAACAGGGATGCTTCACGCTTCCATCGGTGTTGATTTTTTTCCTGATGCTGATAAATGTAGACATATTAAAATGAAAACATCCGTGACGTCTCTCTCTAATGAGTGAGAGACTGAGCAGATGGAATATTTTACTTGGGCCAGGTCAGAAGACTATTTTTACTGCTGATGTGGATTTGAAAGAATCTGTAACTTTTTCTCTTGAAGGCTCTTGATTTTTTCTCCAGGGTGGTCGGAGGAGGTGAGACAGGGTGTTCGTTATAAACCCCGGGGAAAGGGAAGAGTGCCAGGGCAGATGTGTGTTCTGTATTCAAACCAACACATCTTAATTTCCCTCTTTGGTGCTGTCTGCCTCTACTGACTACTCTTGCTCTTCCCTTCATTATTTCCTTCTATCTCATGAAGATCTGTAAGTGGACAGCTTGCCTGCTTCCCAGTGAGTCTGTTTGGGGAAAGGGGAGAAGCTGGATGACCTGCAACAGAGTTTAAGAGAAAGTAAACTCTTCTAATAGTGCAAAAGGGAGGCAGCCCATAAGGAAGAGACCTGGACTACTGTAGAAGTCGTCATGGCTCTTCCCTGGCCCATCTACCATGGAGCATAAGTCAAAAAGCTGGAACTGCTAGTGCTAGACATTTTGAAATACAGTAAAAAACTTTCCTTTTGTAAAATTTGGCATTAATTAGATCTGAGAAAATGGGTGGGTCTTTAATATTTCAAAGGAAAGGAAATTAAACCCATTGCTTTAGGAAGAGATAGAATAAAGACTTCACCCATTTTGTTGTTTACAGGCCACACCTTTACCTGTGCAGCTTCCTTAGCATAGAAACCCCACTGTGACCCTGCCGTTGTGCAGCACAGAATGGAAATTAATCTGGAGGTTAGTAGGTAATGAAATAAGTAACTTAAGCTTTGTGCATCTTGTAAGTATTGAGGTTATTAAGGGTTTTAAGTGGGAAAATAAGCTTACTAATGGTTTTGGCAGTGTTTATCTGAAGGAGGGTATTTAAAACACCATTTCAGTGGTGCAGAGGTTAACAGTCTCTCTTATTTTTATATATTTTTACCAAACCGTGAGAAATAACATTTGTTGGAAGAGTCACAGATTTCATAAACTGCATCTCAGTTCCTTCTCACTGCTGCATAGTCTGGGTCAGAACTATTATGTCCTCTTGCGTGTGTCGCACTTGAAAAAATTTACAGTTATACATAGTTAGATTTTAGAATCATAGAATATCAGGGTTGGAAGGGACCTCAGGAGGTCATCTAGTCCAATCCCCTGCTCAAAGCAAGGCCACTCCCCCAACTAAATCATCCCAGCCAAGGCTTTGTCAAGCCTGACCTTAAAGACCTCGCAGGATGGCGATTCCACCACTTCCCCAGGTAACGCATTCTAGTGCTTCACCACCCTCCTAGTGAAAAAGTTTTTCCTAATATCCAACGTAAACCTCCCCCATTGCAACTTGAGACCATTACTCCTCGTTCTGTCATCTGCTACCACTGAGAACAGTCTAGATCCATCCTCTTTGGAACCCCCTTCAGGTAGTTGAAAGCAGCTATCAAATCCCCCCTCATTCTTCTCTTCCGCAGACTAAACAATCCCAGTTCCCTCAGCCTCTCCTCATAAGTCGTGTGTTCCAGTCCCCTAATCATTTTTGTTGCCCTCTGCTGGACACTTTCCAATTTTTCCACATCCTTATAGTGTGGGGCCCAAAACTGGACACAGTATTCCAGATGAGGCCTCACCAATGTTGACTAGAGGGGAACGATCACGTCCCTCAATCTGCTGGCAATGCCCCTACTGGTACATCCCAAAATGCCATTGGCCTTCTTGGTAGCAAGGGCACACTGTTGACTCGTATCCAGCTTCTCGTCCACTGTAAGCCCTAGGTCCTTTTCTGCAGAACTGCTGCCGAGCCATTTGGTCGCTAGCGTGTAGCGTTGCATGGGATTCTTGCGTCCTAAGTGCAGGACTCTGCACTTGTCCTTCTTGAACCTCATCAGATTTCTTTTGGCCCAGTCCTCTAATTTGTCTAGGGCCCTCTGTATCTTATCCCTACCCTCCAGCGTATCTACCTCTCCTCCCAGTTTAGTGTCATCTGCACACTTGCTGAGGGTACAATCCACACCATCCTCCAGATCATGAATGAAGATATTGAACAAAACCGGCCCGAGGACCGACCCTTGGGGCACTCCACTTGATATTGGCTACCAACTAGACATGGAGCCATTGATCACTACCTGTTGAGCCCGATGATCTAGCCAACTTTCTATCCACCTTATCGTCCATTCATCCAGCCCATACTTCTTTAACTTGCTAGCAAGAATATTGTGGGAGACCGTGTCAAAAGCTTTGCTAAAGTCAAGGAACAACATGTCCACTGCTTTCCCCTCATCCATAGAGCCAGTTATCTCGTCATAGAAGGCAATTAGATTAGTCAGGCATGACTTGCCCTTGGTGAATCCATGCTCATGGTTCCTGATCACTTTCCTCTCCTCTAAGTGCTTTATATAGTCGTTTTTAGTAGTTTCCAGTTTTAGGAAGAAGTTTGGGGCCCCTTTTTGGGGGGGATTTTGATTCCTTGTGAACCCCCGCACCCACATGCGGGTACTGAACTATGCTGAAAACCCCTGACTTTAAAATCTGCTCCTCCTTCCTACGTTCCTTCTCAGTCTACAACTAATATCAACACTGCGTCTGCTGCTTGGAAGAAGCCTACATTTCATCCAGATAAGTATCTGCTGTCCTTCTCAAGCCGTACCTGAGAAGGCCGGCTCTCCACCTTTGGAAGGACCACGAGATCTCATTCGGAACCTGGTCGGGCAACCCCCCTGTACATCGGCTGCCAGGAGAGTGCCTCCAACTACAGAGTCAGAGGACAGTTCCAGTGGTACCACCACAATAGTCCCCGCACAGGGGCCTAGTCAGGAGGTAAGGAAACATGCACATAGACATAGCAGTAAATCTTCCCCTAAACCTAAGAAGGGAGAGACTCCTTCCATGAGTTCCAGTCATGTGGCCGGAACACACTGTAAAGCGCACAGGTGCAAGAAGAAGCCACATAAAGTGACGGATTCGTCAGTTCTGAATGAGGCCCATACACACGGAATTAACATCAGTGCCCCTCAGAGCTAAAGCGCCATTCTCTTGGTGGAAGACGATTGCTTCTGTACCAGTTATGGGGACTGAAAAAGTGTCCGTGACTCCATGAATGTTGGGAAAAGCCCCAGAGCTCCAGGAAGTGCTTGCCCAGGGAGAACCAAGATCCCTATGCCTTCTGGGGCCCCTCAACTTCAAAGGAGACATTCTCTCCAGCACGAGATGTGCATGTGAGGCACTCCTCACCCCCCACTCTGATGGTGTTCACATTCCACTGGCTCTCACAGTACTGCTGATGGAACTGGTCTCTGAGTTTTCATCGAAAGAGGAATCAGTTGGGGGTCAGGGACTGTCCATCCCTTTCCCGCCACTACAAGTACCAACAGTGGCCTTCTACATCATGGCAGTAATCTCTGCTCCAGCCAACGCAGAATCACTGGCTCCCTTTCCCCGGGTGCCCTCCACAACAGCCTCCAGATCCATCATGCTGGCTCTATTGAGGATCCTAGCCCCAATACCCACCTTCAGAACTTGTCTGTTCCGTCAGGGAGGAGTCGCCTGTTTCACTGTCAGGTGCTTTTGAGTTGATGCTCTGAACCAGTAATGGAAGATGAGCTGTTAGATATATTTCACTGAGCAGTGCCAAGCAGCATCACTCTATCAATCAATGATGTTATCCTTGAGCCATCTAAGACGGTTTGGCATATGCCGGCCACATGTATGCATATGCTTACCACAAAAGGGGCAGTAAAAAGATGCTGTGTACCAGACGAGATTTGAGTTTCTGTTCTCACACCCACCTCCCGACTCACTTGTAGTACAGGCCGTAACAGAATGGACTAGACAACAGCATCCACACTTAATCCCGTCCAAGGGGGAGGGCAAGTGACAGGGCCTTTGAGGCTGCAATATCTTCTCTTTCGCCAGCCTTTAATTTAGGATTTTGAATTACCAGGCATTTCTTGCCATATTTGATTTCCTGAATTACAGCAAATTGGAGGACTTTGCCGACAATCTACCACAGCAAGACAAGGCCCGATTTCAGGTAATAATTGATAAGTGGAAGCTAGTAGCGAGGACCTCTTTCCAATCAGTGGTAGGTGCGGCAGATACCGCATCATGTTCAATGGCCGCGGGAATCGTAATGAGGAGGGAGTTGTGACTCCACTCCTCCGTTTTTTCCAGGGAGGCACAAAATACCAGAGAAGACTTCCCTTTCGATGAATCACATCTTTTTAACCAAAAAACTGACGATTCCCTCCATACTTGCAAGGATTTGAGAGCTACACTCCATTCCTTGGATATTTACATACCTGCGCCAAAACTTAAGTTCTATCGCCCACAGTCCGCATGTTACAGAACCTCCAAATTTTGCCACCAGAGGCCTTAAAAACCACCAAGGAATCATCAAAAGACTCAAAGATCTTGTTCTCAAGGACCATACTTGCAGTTTTCCTCCTTCCAGATGCAACCCCCCACAGAAGAGAAAATTTAGAGAGCCCCCAACCCCCTTTGGGAGTTGTTTAGCACTCTAACAATGGACAAGTGGGTGTTAAATGTCATCCACCATGGCTATATGATCAAGTTCATCTCACTACCTCATCCACTTCTCCCTTCCTGATCCCTCCTCAGATACCACTTTTACCACAGCATTCTCTCTCTAGAGGTGAACTCCTTACTACTAAGAGGGGTCATAGAGCAGGTCCCTCCGGACTATCAAGGGATGGGGTTCTATTCAGCCTACTTCCAGATACCCAAAAAGAAGGGCAGATGGAGACCGATCCTGGATCTCTGCTGTCTCAATGGTTAAATCCGCAAACCCAAGTTTCATATGGTCACCTTAGCAGCCATCATCCTATCATTAGAAGAAGGTGGATGGTTTACAGCTCTCAATATGCAGGATGTTTATTTTCACATAGACATACATCTGGCCCACAGACTGATCCTGAGGTTCACGGTAGGCCCTTAGCATTTCCTATACAGCATCCTGCCATTCAGATTCATCACTGCACCCAGGGTCTTCTCCAAAATTTTCCCTGTTATGGTGGCCTATCTTAGGCATTTTGGGATCCCTGTATTCCTGTATCTCGATGACTGGCTCATAGCAGTCCAGAGACAAAGTCTGGATCTCAACCTCCATGTTGCTCAGACTCCTTTCCTCCCTCAAAGTCAGCATCAGCATTGAAATATCAACTTAATATCCCACACAGTCCCTAGGCTTCATAGGGGCCACCAACAATTCCAGTCACAGCACGAGCATCCTTACCAAGAGACAGATTCCAGACTCTGCAGGAACTAATAGCCAGTGTAGTCAACAGTCCCTCTGTCCCAGCCAAGACTTGCCTGTCCCTCCTTGGCCACATGGCCTCGTGCACATATGTCACCGCCTTTGCTTGTCTCTACCTTCACTGCCTCCAGATGTGGCTCCAGAGAGTTTCCTCACCTATGTGCCATGCCATGGATCTTATGCTAAGAGTTCCCCGAGGTACTCTCCTGCCTCCAGTGGTAGATGGATCCGCGACAGGTATGCATGGGGGTCCCCTTTCTCCCATCCTCCTTGGCAAGGATGATCATCACTAATCGTAGGTAGATTGGGAGCACACATGGGACGCAACATGACACGGGGAACATGGACCCCTCGGGAATCCAGGGTGCACGTCAACTTGCTGGAACTCCGGGCTGTATGGAAGGCATGTCAAGCATTTCTCCCATCCATCTGCTCCCATCATGTTCTTATCATGTCAAACAACAACACCACTGTTGGTTACATCAACGAACAAGGGAGCATGAAGTCAACGGCTCTATGTGCAGAGGCAGTCAATCTATGGAACTGGTGCATCACCCACAAGACCCTGTGTCTGCAGCCTATCTTCCGAAGACTCGGAACGTGATTGCGGACTCCCTCAGCAGCAGAATCATCACTGATCATGAATGGGGGACTCTGATCAGAGACGACTTCGCCTCCCCTGCGAACAACAAATGCAGCAGGTACTGCTTCAGGGAGCGTATTGGTCTCCACTCTCAGGGCAATGGTCTCATGCTCCGCAAGTTGGACCAGATAAACTACACCTTTCCCCTTCTTCCACGAGTACTTCACAAGTCAGGCAGGAAAGAGCAATGGTCATCCTGATTGCTCCATTCTGGCCCAGATAGTTCTGGTTTCCCAACCTTCTCCGCATGTCAGCCAGTCCCCCACTTCTCATTTCCACCTTCCCCAGGATACAAATGCAACACAATGGCAGGATCAGACATCCTAATCTACAAACATGTCACCTCAAAGCGTGGTATTTGGATGGGAATCTTCTCTAGAATGGGCGCTTTCATCCAAAGTGCAAAACATCCTTTCAAGCAGCATGGAAGAGTCCACCAGGTGCTCTTACCAGGTCAAGTGGAAGCACTTCACATCCTGGGCCCAACAGAAAGGACTTTTCCCAGAAGAGATGGAGGTTTCTCTTCTTTGGATTACCTCCTATCCTTGAAAGCATCTGGTCTTGCCCTCAACTCTTTCAAGGTCCAACTTGCAGCAGTTAGCACCTTCCACCAACCCATATAAGGACATTCGGTATGTACATACCCATTGACTGCTAGGTTTTGAAAGGGCCTCTTCAGAACCTTCCCACCTGTACAACCTATCACTCCACAGTGAGAACTCAACCTAGTTCTATCAGCATTAATGAAACACCCCTTTGAACCTCTGGCTTAGTGTTCTATGACCCTCCTTTCCATGAAAGTTGCCTTTCTTGTGTCTTTCACTTCAATGAGAAGGGTAGTGAACTTGGGACCATGATGGCAGACCCTCCATTCAGCACTTTCCGTAAGGATAAAGTCTCCCTGTGTCTATGTCCCAAGTTGCTGCCAAAGGTCATATTCCAGTTTCACCTCAACCAACCCATCCACTTACCTGCTTTCTTCCTGAATCCTCATGTCTCGGAAGTGGAATGATGATTTCACTCCCTCGACATCTGCTGGGCCTTGGGCTTCTACCTACGGAGGACGAGCCCAATCAGGAAATCCCCTAGATTGGTTATTGCAATAGCTGAGGGAGTCATGGCACAGGTGATCTCCACACAGAGAATCCCCAAGTGGATTTCAGGGTGCATTACACTATGCTATCAGTTGGCAGGACTGCCTCCACCTCCTGGCATGAGGGCCCATTCCATGAGAGCTCAGGCTTCGACCCCAGCCACCCTCCATGATGTGCCACTTTGGGACTTATGCTTAGTGGCCACGTGGAGTTTAGTACATACTTTTGCTATGCATCATGCGTTAGTGCCGGACTGTATGATGGAGGCCTCATTTGGTGTGGCTGTCCTCTGCTCAACTGTTCCATCCTCTTCTCGCAAAATCCTCTGACTTAGGTACACCTTGTTAATCACCCTCAGTGGAATACAGTAGGGACCATCTCTCGAAGAAGAGGAGGAGGTTACTTTCTGTAACTGGAGGGTGGGTCTTGGAAATGTGTGGTCCCTATCTGTATTGCACTGCCCGCTCTCCTCCTTCTCTGCTGCAGATCTCTTGTATTTACTGTGGAGAAGGCACCGGAGACGCAGTCAGTCCGTCCTGCCCTTTATCTCCACGGATGAAACCATGAGGTGAATTGAGTGCATGGATGGACCAACGGACACTACTGTTTTCAAAATTTTTGCCTCCGGGCACATGGTGCGCATGGGTAAACCTTCAGTGTAATACAAATAGGGACCACACATCTTGAAGAACTTCCAGTTACAGGTAAGTATCCTCCTCCTACTCCCTCCTATACTGCTTCTTCTACTTCTACTTCTTCGAGAGATGGTCCCTACTGTATTCCACTGAGGATGATCAACAAGCAGTACCTAAGTGGGAAGAGGGTGTGAGGATGAGGATGAACGGTTAACGCATTAACTTGCATTATCACATGAAATTACACTGGGCCCGAGGAGCTGCCCAGAGTGACAGTTTGTCTGTATACAGGGATGGATGAAGTAATAAATAGAGCTATGACAATTTAGATCAGTGGAGGATCTGCGTCATATTAGAGAAGAATGACTTTCCCTATTCTGTAGGGACTGCTTGAGTGTGTGTCGAGGGCCTTGGATGAAAGGGGTTTGTCACAGTTCACAGTGGCTCTGGTTGTAACGAACAGTGCAGTCCATTGACTAGCTGGACCTGTGGTTAGACACCTGCCACAGCCTGCTATTGGAGCATGGAGCCTAAGGTTTGCTCCACAAGAAGAAATTACCATCAGTTACAAGCTTTCCTGCCCTGAGGTGACCTGCCAGCCGTAAAATCATGCATCTGGGACTGTGAGCGCACATGTGGCAGGAGGCGGGATATTGAAATCATCCCCTTGTCACAGATTGGTGTTTCTTCTAATGGAAATACATTTCAAGAGTCGCTGCTCTCAGAGGGTCATGAACGCAGAATGTGAACTCTCCAGGCTCTTTGCTGCAGCCATTGTCTAACGCTGTTTTCAAAGCTGCATATGGTGTAGGGACACAAACAAGGAAATAAACAAAACACCATCTTCATTTCAGCTGTGTTTGAAGACAAAGGAGGTGGGGAAAGCAGAGTGTTTCCAGTGCTTCCCAAGTGGAGACTGTCAGCAGGGGAGGAAAAGAGTACGTGTCAAACAGTGGAGTTTACCTGGAGACAGGGTACGCTCATAGCAGCAGAGGCAGATTGAGCTTTTGTGGTCCCTGGGCCAGAGCAAGTGGAGGCCCCTCTCCAACCCTTCCGCCTGCAGTATCTCCCCTCTCCTGCTGGGTGTGGGGTTGGGGCGTGGGGGCTTCCCCAACCTGCCTCTTGCTACTGCTAGGGAGTGCGGTCAGGGCACAGGGCTTGCCCCGTTCTGCCAGCTCAGTACTCCTGCCGGGGACTGGGGTCGAGACATGGGGACTTCCCCTGCTTCCCGGCAGGAGCATCAAGCAGGCGCAGTGGGTCGGGGCATGGGGGTGTCCATTTTTCTGGGATCCCCCAATTGGCTGGTGGCCCCAGCCGTTTGCCCACTGGCTAAGCCACCACTGCATAGCAGCTGCTGAGTTCAGCTTCCTCATGTGGGTTGTATCTGAACCTGAAGTACTGACAATTGGCTGGCTGGGTTCCTCATTGGATATTGCAATGACTTAACGGGCAAAACATCCTGAGTCATTACCATGAGCAGAAGGTGGCTCCGTTGGCACTGGCTGTCTGGAATTGACATTGTGATGCAGAGCCCACTTTGGGATGTCTCTGGCTTGCTGCCCTAATGAGGGTACTTCGAGACTGGTGTTGTCTGGAGTTGGAGAGAAGGAAGTTGTTGTTTGAGTGCCTGTAGGGTGCTTGACTACAGACGGAACATGGAAGAGACCGACAAAGGCTTGCCCAAGCAGCTTACAATCTACACAGGCAAATGGTAGGCATCAGCTCAGACTCTCAAAGCCCTGGGTGACCTGAAGGTGGGTTCATCAGACAGCAGGGCAGCAACTTGTAGCAGTCAAAATCCCAAACTGCTGTAAATAAGAGAGCCTGATTCTTAGTCTGCAGAGAGCTTTGGAAAAAAGGAATTAAAACCTTTACAGCCTTATTGATCCATCCTTTCTGAAAGCAAGTCCTTTCTGAGGCATTTTAATTCTGATTCTGGTACCCTCTCAGAATGGCTTGCAAGGTGTATTAGCCAAGAATGGTTTCAAGCTGGTCCCTTTTTTCATTTTGTGCATATTGTATCCACAAATATGATTCAGACCAGCCCTGCCTTACTGTGTTCTATTCTGTGAATCACTTTTGGAACCTGAGCCCTCCTCTCCCCGCCGAGTCTCGGAGCTCAGTAAATTTATACATAGGGGAAAGCATCTCCAGGAATTAACTTTTCTTTGGTAGGATGCTGCAGGCCAAAGAGGAATAGGGAGG
The DNA here is from genome assembly GCF_009764565.3 of Dermochelys coriacea. Taxonomy (NCBI): domain Eukaryota; kingdom Metazoa; phylum Chordata; order Testudines; family Dermochelyidae; genus Dermochelys; species Dermochelys coriacea. The sequence goes on along the minus strand of NC_050075.1, from coordinate 108,087,746 downwards.
ACAAAGGGGGAAGTTGTGGATCTGTCTCTGGTACCATCAGTCTCTCTCTCACCTGCTAAAGAAGATGATTTCCTGTCTGATTAGACACAATGCAGCACTTCTGCAGCTCTGCTCTCTGTGATCATTACACAAGGCAGGAACTTTTTGGTCATTCAGTCACCCTTTTTCTCAAAGCCCCTTGTGCTCCACAGGAGACATAGTGACGGGGAAGCTGTTCCCACTAGATATCGCTTCATCTTATTGTCCTCTAGACTGTGGCCAAGCCATGCCATAGTGTGTAGTGTGATGTAAAATACTCACTCTCAGGAGCAAATGTTTGGGGCCAGCACCTGCTGGGAGTGGCATATGAGATCTACAGGAAATCATTCCTGCGTGGGAAAGAGCATCGCAAACAAGCATCCTTGACCCAATCAGGCAGGCAAGGAGATGATTCAACATAGAGGCCCCTAATGTTCCAAGCTAAACACTGGAGATGATGCTACAGAACATGGTTCGCTGAACAGCCCAGTACCTAGCTTTGTATCTAGGGGTTTCATGACTGCTGCAGCGTTTCCCCTGCTGGCTTTAGGTGTCAGTTTCCATTGAGGCTAGCTGGGATTAAGAGCCACGGGCTAGTGGACAATAAGCATTTTGGGGGAAGAGGGGGGGGGAATAAGAACGTAGTATCTGAGAACCTGAAGAGTCCTCCTTCTTTCCAGACAGCACTGTGCCTTTCTCTGCCATTCGGGATACACCAGGGGCAGGTGTCCGTTGAGAAAATAGGGCTTTCAGGAAAGAACTTGGACTAATTTCAAGCATTTTTTTTTTAAGAATCTCCATCCTTAGAGATTTTTAAGGCCCAGCTTGACAAAGCTCTGGTTGACATAATTTAGTTGGGGTTGGTCCTGCTTTGAGCGGGGGGGTTGGACTAGATGATCTCCTGCGATCTCTTCCAACCCTGATATTCAGTGATTCTATGGTTGCTAATTTTGTAATGAATACGTAGTTGTTAGATGAATGGTTAGAGCACTATCATTCTATCTTCTCTCTGTGTTGAGAGGGAGGGGGAGAGAGAGAGAGACGTACGCAAACAGAGAAAGGGTTTATACGGGATTGATTTCAGTTTAAAATGTAGCTTTAACCCATTTCTTGCTCTGCTGCACCCGTAGCATCTTGAAACCTTTTAGCTCTGGCAAATCAATCAGCATATCTCCACTGTCTGTTCAATAAGTAAAATATGCACGGTGTTAATCTTGCAATATGACGGAGTATCTGCTCTGTAGTATTTATGAAACTGTCATCTGTTGTTTTGTGCTGGCCTTGTCTCAATTGCTGTAACAATGTTTGTGTATAACATAAACTCGCAGCTCCCATTGTCTCTGCAGGTGCTCAGTGTGTGTGTGTGTGGGGGGGGGGGGTTCTGAGTGTGTGTGTGAGAGAGAGAGAGCGCGCTAATACTTTCAGACTCACTGTGCTGACGAAATAAATGGAATTGCCAGACGGTTACTAATATCCTTTAAAAGGAGAAATATTCTCTCTCCCTAAGGGATGTGAATTAGAGCACTTACATACGTATCATGAACCTCTGTATCTAAGGGAGCAGGAAAGAGGGCCAGGGAGTATAGTGAGAGGAACAGGACAGAGAGTTCCTGCTCTTGGTTCCAAGCTGCATAGTTGGATGCAAATTTGTGAGGGAAGTAGAAGGAGTTGGCAGTATTTGTCTTATGCATGTTTGCTAACAAAGTGAGAAACAAGCAGGATTTGTTTGCCTAGGTCAAGGCACTGCAGAGGATATTAACAGGCGCTCTAGTTCTACATGGAGTGGCTCGAAGCAGAACTCATTTGCGTATGCAAGAAGTGCGAATTCTGTCTAGTACCGTTAGACATGGTGTAGCATGTCTAACAGCATTTCTGTAACAGAGAATGAAAGTAAAGGTGGCTTTTTCTGTTAATGCCAATTGATTTTTCCTTATTAAACAGAGCTCTCTGCTGCAGTCCCTGCCACTCTGGAACTGGAGATGTCCTGCTTGCCGGTGTCTGTGAAGTTAGTCTATTTTCCACCTGTAAGTAATGTTTTAGTGTTTAATGCAATTTATCTTCACTGAAATTTCAGAAGATGTCAACACTAAAACATTTGCCATCAATATAATAAACTGGAGAAGTTGGCAGGCACTGCTGAGCAGAGGTTGTCATCGAGAAACATAAATATTTTTAAATAATCTAATACAGCAGCTTCTGCTGGAGAAAAGGTTGACTAGATGCAGTATGAAAGAGCTCACTGCTGTTTGTCAGATGATCTTTTGGTAATCAAGAGAGAAATCGGTGCTGCACATTAAATGCTCTTGAAATGGAGTATGCTCTCTAGGTTCCTACTCCTGGGTTTCGTTCCCTGACTTAACTTCAGAAGCTAATAGCCTTATCAGGTAGGGTTTAGAACCAGCTGTGATAAACTGGTGCACTGAGGGCATTACATGCCTCGAATAGTCCATTCCTTTTCTCTTGAACCTGCTGGGAGGTGTCATCTATACATGCTTGTGCCTAGGAAAAGATTTCTCTGCTTCCAGGGCCTTGATTGCTCCCTACCATCTTTTCTTCTTGCCTCTGCTTTTTATCTTTCACCCAGTTTTTCCTTTCTTTCAGGGCTGGACTGTTTTACTTACACAAAAATGCAGTAAGCTTTGCAATTATGGTATAAATCATCCTGCATTACCTGAGGTGGTCTTGCTCCTCCAGAAGGTGAGAAGCATGCTCAGACTGCTTTCCTTCAACCTCTTCCCCCAGGGAAGCAAATAACCCGTCTTGGCTGAGCTCGATATAGCCCCTTGACACTGGAGTGCTGGGAGATTCTTACTGAAGCAAATGGAGAGACTCTTCTTTCATTTTGTTCTAAGCCCTCCTCCCTTCCCCCAAATGCTAGTCTGTCTTTTCTTCCGCCCGCATGGGGAAGGTGCCAGGAGAGCCTGTGCAGGTAGATCCAGATTTGTCAAGGCATGTTGGCGCTGCAGCACTCAGGGTTGCAGTGCTGAACTGAATGAGGAGCTGAGGTCTCATTTTCAAAAGTGATTTAGGCCCTTAGGAATCTAAACCTCATCAACAGTCAATGGGAGTTTGGCTCCTAGGTGTCTGAGATGTAGAGTCCTAAATCAGTTAGGCATTGCGACACTGAGCACAGCAACACCTAAAGACTTGTATAATTATGGGCCTTCCTGGTTACAAGCAAGTCTTGGTGATGCAATTAAAGTACTCAGTAAACAGGTGAGAGATGAGTAGGGGAAACAAGCCCAAATCTTGCAGGCTGGGAGTGTGTAAGGGAGTGACAACAAGCAAGAATGCAAGTAAAGTTGCCATTTGAGAGCTGTCTTTGAGTTAAAAAGCCAACATCCAGAGGGGAGCATGCCAGGAGAGGCTGTGCATAGAGCTGCAGCACTTCCCTCTCCTTGTGGTTAGAATACAAACACCCAGTTTAATTCAATTCAAATTACTTCAACTCCAGAGAGAAAAGACCAGTTACAATAGTTCTACAACATTGACAAATTCTCCTTCAGTGCATTGCTATCTCAATAGCTGTTCTGAAATACTGTGTCCACAAAGGCCTTTGAGAGGAACTCCTCATTACTGCATGTTGGTGAGGAGAAATCTGCAGAGCCAGGAAGTTCCCTTCCGATTATGTTAACTGATACTTTCTTTGCCTTTTTTGAAAAGCGAGGTAACAAATTAATTTCTGGATTAAAACAATCTGATTTAACTAGGCTGCTCTAAATCTTTGTCTTGCATGAGGGAAATAACACATAGGCGATAGCAATATTAGTCATTTATTGCTTAAGAAATGGTGGATATTATGTTTTCATAAGACAAAAATGAAGAGGCCCAGGAAGGTAGCCAGAGTCCTGCAATCTCCATTATTTAGGTTGACATGCACTTGAGAAGGATAGACAAGCCCTCTGGAAGGCCAGGGTGTACTGACTGAACATCCTGTCGTCATGTAGAAAGCTCTTGTGCAGACTGATATTCCTTGCTGAGAAGGAATATTAGTCACCAGAGTCTGTCCTCCAGTAGAAGGAACAGGGTGCCCAGAAGTCCTTGAGATTGTGAATGGAGCATGTTTAAATGAGACTTTTTCCTACAATACCCTTTACCTTCAGAGGACAGAAAAATGAGTTAATAGACAAGGGAATTTTTCCCTACCACACTCTTCCCCTGGACACACACACACACACACCCTATCACAATGATTCCTGAATTTTTTGAAGTCACCATGCCACATCATCTTGGCTGGAATGTGCACATGCTATAAATCGTACCTCTTGTAAACTCCACTGAATAAGTGCTGGAGTTGCTGCAACATGTACTGGAAAAGAATGCATCAAACCACTTTCTCTGTTCCCACACAAAAACTGTTGATAGCTTAGGACATGTTTGTACTTGGGAAATTTTCTAGCAGTTTAAAAACTGACCCAGTTAAATCAACTTTAAATCAGTTAAAAACAAAAGCATACACCTTGTAGTAAGTGGTTTAAGGTATCCTGGCCTGTGTTTACCAAACAGGTTTAAAGACCAGCTGAAAATGGGTGTATGCTATAGCTGTAACCAGTTTTAAAATTGGTTGATGGGTTGGAAGATGTCCCTAGCGTAACCATGCCCTTAGAATTTAGGTTGATCAAGTGCATTTCCTCTCAGCACAACACTGGAAAAGCAAGGCAAGCATAAATTAAGGCTACATTCACAGTATCAGTCTCTAAGAATTAGTACTGCTGGCATGACACACACCATCACCTTAATACCCTCTTTAATTTCAATACAGGCACACATCAAAAAATGACAATCACACTGCAATGCACAACTTTAACTCCAGGCTTCCGACACAGCATTATTTGATGATTTAAAGACAATTGCAATCTTTGCATTCTCATGTGACATATACCACGACACACAGGGAGTACACACTGTTTGTTACATACTCAAAATGTTTGACCTTATCAGGACACAAACTTTTACATACACACATTATATCTTTCAAAAAATTAGGTCAGCTATCCAGTGCCCATTACTAAATTAAACCATACACAGATGTTAATGAGATGTAGACCTCTGGGTTGTATTGTGTGTAGCCAAAATATGTTCTGTGATGAAATAACAAATTTAATAAGTCAGAGTTGAGGTTATGAGTGACTGTTTTGTACGAAGTAGAAGAGATCCTACTACTCCTTTCTAAAACTAGTTCTGCAGACACAGTGCGGGAAGACTGTTTTCTGCTATATCTCCTTGGAAGCAAATTATGAAAGTTGTACCTAAATAATGAAATCCATCCTTTCCTGCTGCAGGGGATGAACTTACTGGACCATCTTGTTTTGGAACATATTTTTTTTAAATTCATGAGGTTGTTTTTCTGATTCGGATAATATGGAAACTGACACTGGGCTGTGAGATCACGGAATCTGCTCTTTAGCAAGATGCAATGGTTTCTGAGAGCAGGAGACTTAGAATTTGAATGATAAACTTTATCTCAGATTAATGTTTTATCTTAAACTTCTTGAGATTGTTCTAGTTTAATGTGCTGAGAAAAATGTCTATCTTTCTTTTAAGTTACCTGGATCATATTGCTGACTATATCAGAGTCAGGATATAATTTCAGGGATTAATAAAATCTGTTAAGAGAACTGATTTCTTCAGGAGATTATGATATTTCTATAAGTATGACGGGAAATATGGTGTTGGGGCAAAGATAGAAAAATAACCATGTTTTATTTGTCTCTTTTTAGAGCCTCCATGGCTTTAGCTTGGTGATATCCTTTTAGGTAGCTGTCCTCCTGCAGTCTCTAACTCTGTTGGAGTTACCCATGTGGATTCAGATATCATAAAAAAGGAAGTTTTACTCAAAGGATTCCTGGGCTTCTAGCTTTGGGGATTAGTATTAGATACGTCAAACCCACCTGTCAGAGAGAGTGATGCACTTGGCTTACTACATTACCAGGCTGTATTCACCTTTTTCATAGATTCCAAGGCCTTTAGGGACTGTTACGATCATCCAGTTTGACCTCCTGCATAGCACAGGCCAGAGAACTGCCCCCAAATAATTCCTAGAGCAGAGCTTCTAGAAGAACATCCAATCTAGAGTTAAAAATTGCCAGTGATAGAAACTGCACCAGAACCCATGGTAAATTGTTCCAGTGGTTAATTACTCTCACCACTAAAACTTTATACCTTATTTCCAGTCTGTATTGGTCTAGGTTCAGCTTCCAGCCGGTGGATCGTGGTAGACTTTTCTCTGCTAAATTTAAGAAGCCACTGTTAAATATTTGTTCCCCAGGTGGGTATTTACAGACTGTAATCAAGTCACCCCGAACCTTCTCTTTGTTAAACTAAATAGATTGAACTTTTTGAGTCTATCAGTAAGCCCCGTGTTTTCTAATCCTTTAATCAGTCTCGTGGCTCTTCTCTAAAATCTCTCTAATTTATCAACATCCTTCTTGAATTGTGGGCACCAAAACTAGACACAATATTAAAACAGTGGTCACACCTGTGCCAAATACACAGGTAAAATAAACTCTCTACTTCTACTCGAGAGTCACCTGTTTATACACCCCAGGATCGCATTAGCTCTTTTGGCCACAGCATCACACTAGGAGCTCATGTTCAGCTCGTTATCCGCCGTGATCCCCAAACCTTTTTCACAGGCCACGTCTACACTACAAAATTGTGTTTACCTACATCAGCATACAGCCACTGCAGTTATTAAATTGCTTGTGTGTGTGCACACATGGCTCCTTGTGTTGGCAGTGTGCAACCTCACCAGGAGCGCTTGTATCAATTGTATTATCAATGTGGAGCATTGTGGGATGGAGCAGTGCAATGTCTACACTGGCACTGTGTCGACCAAATTACATCAACTCTACACCACTCACGGAGGTAATGGTACTAAATTGGTGTCGAGAGGCACTTACATTGGTGGGACCCAGATTTTAATGAAGATGCTTCGACAGCACTGCATAGTCTAGACCAGGCCAAAGTCACTTTTGTAGTGGTGATACTTATAGGTGGTAATGCAGCCTCAGGCTGACTCCTTCGCAAGTCAGTCGCTGCTGCTTTGAATTGTTGTGCTCTTCCTGTTCTGTGCTGCTTCAGGGAGTACATCCTTCCTTTCAGACATGACACAGTTGGCCATCAGACAGCATAAGCTCAAGTAAATCAGCAACGTCCTTATTCAGTGAATCACCACAGTACCCAGAAGCTGTGCAACTTCCTTTCCCCTTCTGGCACTGTGATGTCAGATGACAGCTCAGCTGAATGACACAACCCTATAACAGAGCACGTTTCTCTATTACGTGGCCATGACGTTCCTTGCTGACTTTGATATGTGATGGGATTAATTTGGTACATGTTGTGAATACTTTCTGGGAACTTCCTGTTTAAATGCCAGTTAAAGGATTTTGCTTATGGGTTGAGTGACTTCATGAGGTGACGAAGATTAAATATTATCAGCTACTATCTTGGCAAGGACACAATTTAGTATGCAACACAAATGCTTTCAATGGGCACTGCATGCAAATCCAGTGGACCAGAAAAGCAAGCTTTCTTTTTAGGCCCCAAATCTGCCTCATCTATTTTAAAGTGATTCTGAAGGGACTTGACAGTGTCTCGTTTGTTATGTGAAAAGGAGCTGCTGGTTGAAGTCAAATGCACTCTGTATTTTTTTTCCCGCTTGAGGCACGTACAATGATTGCCTCTTTGGAGGGCTCTAAACTCTACTCTATGAGCCTGCTAATCAGTTCCCAAAGCCTCATGGGTGACCTAAGACAGATGAAGAATGGGAATCTATAACAGAATGTTTACCTTCAGGGAATTCCAATTAAAGGGATGTAATGTCCCTTGTTAATGGCAATGAAAGCATAGTTTAGCCATCCAGTTCAAATCTTCCTGAGATATTTGTAGGGTACCTATTACTGAACAATGCAAGTGCCTTACACTGTAATTAAGATCTGCACAGCATTGTCTGCAGTGGAAATGGTCACACATTTTCCCATTAATTCATAATAAGGTGATAGTCACACACAGAATAACAGGTTTTTAATTACCGTTCTTCCTAGCCCTGCTCTGCATTTTCTGTTTTGGCTCCTGGTTAGGTTGGCAAATGTCAAGTTTATGTTGTTATTAGTGCAGCAAACTTTGTCATAATGGAGCTATGATAAAATGGGCTCTTTGTTTTGGAACTAATAAATAAATGGAGAGAGAAAACTCCTTAAGAAGAAAAACGAGAGGGGGCAGCAACGTAACTGCAGCTATTAAACCATATTACTGGGACCTGGTGTTTGTTCTAAATGGAGAAAAATTAGCAATGCAAATATTTCTAGTCACCAATTATCCTTGATATAAATAGAAGAAGGTTGGAAATTTGCACTGTTAATACCAGCCATGTGGAAACCTTTTCTCAGCAGTTCATCAGCAAAGAGGTTTTGTGTTTTCCAATCTGTATTCACGTGGTTTGTTAGGGGCCTGGAGCAGGGGATGGGAGTGTGGAAACAGGTTTAATGGGCTGTAAGAAGTAAAACTCCTGTGCTACTGTAAACAAAATAATCAGTTGAAGCTCTTTTTTTAAAGGTGAATAGCTATTATTTTCCTGCATTGTAGCTCCTCTTTAGTTCATCTTATTTCTCTTCCTTTTAGGAGTTAAGCTTGTGAACACAAGCAAATAAAGAGGCAACAACATCTAAGGCCATGTCTGTACGTGCAGCGCTGCAGCGATGCGTCTGTACCGATACAGCTGCTCCATGGCAGCGTGTCTGGTAAAGACATTCTATGCTGACGGGAGGCATAAAAGCCCACCTCCATGAGCGGCAGAAGCTATGTCGGCGGGAGAAGCTCCCCCAATGACATAGTGCTGTGTTGGTGTAACTTGCGTCACTGGGAGGGCCCACAACTGTGAGCGACTTAGGTTATGCCGACACAGGCTGCAGTGTAGGGGCACACTGAGGAAAACTGTACAGACAAAGCTTTTATGTGAACAGAAACCTGAATGATCAAGTTGCTGCTTATAGCAGGTGCTTTCCAGTTCCGCTGTTTTCCATCTGCTGGAAGTTATATGCAGCTAAGATATGAACAACATTTCTGCTTGGTTTGGACCCAGGAATTTTTTCTACTAAAGATATGCCCTCCAAAACAGGTGATTCACCACTTCTTTTTTTGCTTATTGAGTTTTAAATGTTCTGATTGAATTGAGCCATAACAGTCATCCATCCTTGCTCTAGTCTGATCTTTCATCTTTCTTTTCTGTTCTTTTCATTGCATTGCTAGAACGAGGATTGGAAAGCAGGAGTCCCTTGGTGATGACAATCTGCTCAGTACACCGAACCACACTTCTCTCCTGCTGTGAAGCTCAGTGTTGCCATCTCTCATGATTTTATTGCGAGTCTCTCAATATCTAGGACCTCATTTGAAGCCCCAGTTCCTAGAGTCAAGCGACTACGTGAGCATCTCAGCTTCCATTTAAAATAAAAGGAAATTTCTAACCATACTGGTTACAGAGAAAAGCTTGAAAATGTGACCCAAGTGTCCCTAGAGATTCAAAATCCAGAAGTCAAATACTGATATCCCCACATTTATATTTTTAAAAAATCTCCAAAAATGATTTTGGAGGGCTTGGGATTTGGTGATAGTGTAAGCTGCCCTTTCTACTGGCCACAGGTCCTGCTGACTATTCCACAAAGGATCCAGCTCAGCCAGCTGGGAGTGGGAAGGGAGCTTTTGAGCATGCTGTCTTCATAGCCACAAATTGGTCAGGGGTCCATTCAAAACACAGGAGGCCAGCGAGCTCGTTTTTAAACCCCAAAGGTCAGCCCTGAGCAGCTGCAGTGAAGCTGTGAATTACGTATTCTCTTAACCACAAATCAGGGGCAAACTTCTCACCACCGTTACAGGCTTATATCAGTTACATTCTCACAAAGCAAAGCGGTAGGAACTTAAATGAAACTTGAGTTGATCTCTGACATCTCCAGGCCACAATGTAGAGAAGTTGGCAATGAGCTACAAAGGCCCCAAAGGTCAGGTCTGATTCCTTGCTGGTGCTGTTGTGTTATATTTGGAGATTAAATTGGTTTTTATTGGAAAAGGTGGCTGAAAGTAGTGTCTCTCTTTTAGAACAACATTTATGTTCCTCTGTATAGTCCTGACACTGTCCTAGTGCCGCAGTGGATGTGCACGCACCACTGTTATAATAATTCTTAGACCTTTGGCATCTATGGGAATTAAATTTGGTAAGATTAATGGATGTGTGACAGTGCAACTAGTACCAGCATAATCAATAAGAGTATGCAATTTCGAGTCCCTCCTTCAGATTATATACAGAATCAGAATGTTTATAATAGCTTTTTCAGCAATGTTTGGATATGCTGAAGATGAAAGTATTCTCTTCATTTGATACAAGAGAGAACCTCAGTGAAAGGGGACCTGCAGATTGGATGACTGGGCAACAAAATAGCAGATGAAATTCAATGTTGATAAATGCAAAGTAATGCACGTTGGAAAACATCATCCCAACTATGCATACAAAATTATGGGGTCTAAATCTTGGTGTCGTCATGGATAGTTCTCTAAAAACATAGGCTCAATGTGCGGCGACAGTCCAAAAAAAAAAAAAAGCTAACAGCATGTTAGAAACTATTAGTAAAGGGATAGATAATAAGATTGAAAATATCATAACGCCACGCCTGGAATATTTACCCCTTCACATACTGTGTGAACCAATGAAATTACTAGGCAGCAGGTTTAAAACAAACATAAGGAAGTTCTACTTCACACAAGGCCCAGTCCGTCTGTGGAACTTGTTGCCAGAGGATGTTGTGGAGGCCAAAAGTATAACAGGACTCAAAAAAGTAGTAGATAAATTCATGGAGGATAGGTCCATCAATGGCTATTAGCCAAGATGGTCAGAGACGCAACCCCGTGCTCTGAGTGTCCCTAAGCCTCGGACTGCCAGAACTTGGGACTGGATGACTGGGGATGGTTTACTTGATAAATTGCCATGTTCTGTTCACTCCCTCTGAAGCATGTGGCACCAGGCACTTTCAGAAGACAGGATACTGGGCTAGGTGAACCATTGTTCTGACCCAGTTTCGATATTCTTGTGTTCTTATGACAGGTTTCAGAGTAGCAGCCATGTTAGTCTGTATCTGCAAAAAGAACAGGAGATCTTGTGGCACCTTAGAGACTAACAAATTTATTAGAGCATAAGCTTTCATGGGCTACAGCTCACTTCATCGGATGCATTGAATGGAACATATACTTAGATAGCTATAGATACACATACAGATAAATTGGAAGTTACCATACAAACTGTGAGAGGCTAATTAGTTAATAGCTCATCTTAACTAATTAACCTCTCACAGTTTGTATGGTAACTTCCAACTTATCTGCGTGTGTGTGTGTGTGTGTGTGTGTATATATATATATATATATATATATATATCTATATCTTTTACTATATGTTCCATTCTATGCATCCGATGAAGTGGGCTGTAACCCCTGGAAGTTTATGCTCAACAAATTTGTTAGTCTCTAAGGTGCCACAAGTACTCCTGTTCTTTTTGTGTTCTTATGGTTACTTTGTGAATGCATGTGCATTCAGTGTGATTCCTTCATGCTGACTGTATAACAATTACTTAAAAAAAAAAATTTTCAGCAATGATGAAGCAAACATATACTGAGAGAGGGATAAGCTGATGGTGAGGACCTTGTGCTCTTTCTGTGCTTGGTAACTAAGGTATCTGTATGTTATGGAGTTTAAAATTTTGCATGGGATCATTTTAGCCCTGTCTTCATATCACAATTCAGCAAAACTTATCCTTGAAAACCAGGATTACGTGATTTGTGTGGACTTCTACTCGTCTTCCTTCGCAAACATTCACAGCAAGTGCTTTTCTCCCAGTGGTTCATACTGTTTTTGTTACTCTTTATTCCCAGCTGCCATGTCAGATCAGGTTATAGGTCCATCTAGTCCAGTATTCTGCATCCACCTGCTTCAGAGACCACCACATCCACATGAGCCTGCACTTAGCTGAATATTTATGGGTGTACGTGTGGGGAGATGAAGGACTTCCTCTTGGTTTTCCCTTCTCACCTGCGGGGTGACCAGCTTAGGGTTACCTCTCACCAGAAACAGCATATCAGCAGCTGTGTTATTTTTGCTGTTGTTCTAGTGTCCTCCTTGCTGGGTTCTTGATCTAATCTGTTTGCACCTTTGTCCTGGAGGACATAGAGCCGCCCCCAACCATTTGCAGTGTGGACTGTAAATAGCAATATAGCCATGGTAGACTGGGTAGCAGCAGTGGAGGTGTGGCTTAGCCATGCCAAATACATACCTACCTGTAACAGGCAGGTATGTACTCAGCATGGCTCAGCCATACGTTTGCTGCTGCTGCCTGTGCTACCGCGGCTATGCTGCTATTTATATTTGTGCTAGAGCAAGTATGTTTATGCGAGCAGGAGACCCACACTCTTAACTTGCAGTGTAGACTGCAACAGAGTCCACTTACTGCTAAGATGCATCCTTCTGGCTGCTCTGGGGATTAGCTCCTTCCAGGTGTAGCGCCCTCTTCTGCCACTTATTTGCATGCCCAATGCCTCTCTCTGCGCAACTTGGGGTGCTTCTCTTCTTGGCTTGGCCCTCTGGCCAGGTCACTGTAGTCCTCCCCTTCCCGGATGTCACAGTCTCACCGTACATACTATTTCTGGCAGTCTTTCCATTCACTGCCCAGACTGAGCCACTTTCCTCAGTGACTGGTAGGGGAACCCAGACCTGCCCTCTACTCCAGGTTCCAGCTCAGAGATCCTGTAATTAGCAGCCAAAGTTTGCACCATCCTAAACCTTGCTGCCATTTCTTCTAGCTTTTTCCTACACCCTCTCCCCCATGTTTCCTTCCTTCTCTAATGTCCAGAAAATGGCTACAGCCTTCCTCACTGCAGCCCCTTTCTGCTGCCAGCTTCCTGGCTTCATCCAGCCCTGTGTGCTCCTTCTTTGCTGGGCTCCATCATCACTCATGAGTTGTGGGCCACCTAATTCCCTTCAGATGTGGCCTATTTGGTTAATTGGCCCCTCCCAGTCTCATTAATCCCTTCTAGGCTAGTGTTGGGTGAACACCTCATCACACAGAAGCAGCTTCAGAAGTGACAAAAACCTAATAGACTTTCTGATACATCAAGGGAATCGGCCCAGTTCACTGATCCCTTCCTTTCAAACACAGAACTCGGACATTCCCCTCCCCCGTACACTGAGGCCAGCGGCGAGAATAAAATCATCCTGCAAAAGCAAAGCGATCGCAACCTAGTGGCTTTGCCCCTAAGAGCAGCTTTTCCATTACTGTCTTTTGTGACTCAGCATATTCCCAAAGCCCGGAGGGAGATATAGGAATTGCCTGTTTAAATTGGAATAGCAGCAGATTTGCTTGTAATTTTGGGGAGTGGGGTGGGGGGAAGAGTTTTAAGAGTCCATTCAGGCGTGTGGTGACTGAGAGAGTCAGAGCCAGTGTAGGGTAGGGAGAGGTGTGGTGCCTGCATCCTGCCATTGCTGCACTGAGGAGTCTTTCGGCTTTTAAAGTCTGATCTCCAGACTGGCGATTAAGAGTGATCCAACACAGTCTGATGTGAACATGAGGATAGGGAGCTAAAGAGAAACTTCTTCCATAACCAGGGAGGGAGAGAAACACATCTGACTCCTTTGGAGCCCCGTGCATTTGGCCTCTTAGTCCCCTTTTGGTTTTTTTGTAGGGGGACTGCCCCGTGAAGAGAAGACATCTGGATTGCTGTGGTCACGTTTTGTGGGTCTGTGTTAGATTTGCAGCTGTTGCCAGTCAGGTTAATATGGATGCTGGTCCAAATGTTTATTACTGGAGAGAAAACCGCCTGGAATGTGGTGATTCAGATCAGTTTCTAGCATAGGCGTCATCTCCGTGGGTGCTCCAAATTAGCGGTTGCTTGGCACCCACTTGCAGCCAGCTCCCCCCTGTCGATCAACTCCTCCCTCTCCTTCCCAGTGCCTCCTGCATGCCTTGAAACAGCTGTTCCGTGGTATGCAGGAGGCGCTGGGAGGGAGGGGGAGGAGTGGGGATAGGGCATGCTCGGGGGAAGGATGGGAAGTGGTGGGGCAGGGGTAGGGCCTTGGGGGAAGGGATGGAGTGGGGGTGGGGCCTGGGGCTGAGTAGGGGTTGAGTACCCTTGGGGAAAATTAGAAGCTGTTACCTGTGGTCTCCAGAGGTGTGTGACAGATCTAAGAGAGTGGGAGAAGGCAGATACATCAGCCCCAGAATGGGGAAGACCCTTTTCCCTATAAACTGAAAAGAGGTCTCCTCAAATTAATTAGACACACCCAAGACTAATTAAGGGCTGCCAGTGAGCTTTAAAACCCCTCTTCTGGTGAGAGGAAGAGAAGGGAGGAGAAGCAAGCTGCAGCAGGGAGCGACGGCTACTCCTGGGTGGAAGGCTGTCTGTTCTCCTTATAGGAAGTTAACTGTTCGTTGGTAAAGGACTGGCCACCGGAAGATAGCGTAATAAGGCAAAAAATAAGGAAGGAGGCAGGGAAAGATATTCCTTTTTGTGCTGAGTTTGTGAGGTTTGTTGATTTGCTCAGGAGAACGACTCGGCCTACCCTGAGGCCATCTTGTAAATATATTGAACAATCAACCAGCATGAAAAATAAAACCCGACAGAGTAGGGTTGACTTACTCCGGCCTCCCTTCCCCTGCCCGGCGTAGAAACTCTGAGGCGAGTGAGATGGCTTGGCACAGTAGCTTTCTGATGGCATCACCAAAAATAGCCAGTAAAGTGAGGCACTCTTGTTGCACAAATAGGCATAAAAATGAAGCTTGCAGGTGGCTGGGCTTTGGAAAAAGTGCTGTGGAAGGCTGGAGCAGCTTCTGTGCCAAACGGGTTTAACATGCAAACCACAGATCCAGGTGTGGCCTGTGCGCAGTTCATTGACTTGGCATCATGGTTTACTTCTGAGAAGAGCAGAAATAAAGGAAGGGGAGGGAAGCGCAAAGCACAAGGAGCAGCAGCCCAGGACAAATAGATTGAGACAGAATGTTTGTTAAATCATGCACAATATATTAATAAACACATCCTCTCCCATCTCACCGACCAGTTGTCACCTCACCATCCACTTGGATCTCTTCACTACCTTCGGATCCCTTCCCCAGCAAGTTCTCTTTCCCTAAAGCTGCCTTATTTGTCCTCTTCTACCCATTGTAGAATCATAGAATATCAGGGTTGGAAGGGACCTAAGGAGGTCATCTAGTCCAGCCCGCTTCTCAAAGCAGGACCAACCCCAACTAAATCATCCCAGCCAGGGCTTTGTCAAGCCTGACCGTAAAAACTTCTAAGGAAGGAGATTCCACCACCTCCCTAGGTAACGCATTCCAGTGCTTCACCACCCTCCTAGGGAAAAAGTTTTTCCTAATATCCAACCTAAACCTCCCCCACTGCAACTTGAGACCATTACTCCTTGTTCTGTCATCTGCTACCACTGAGAACAGTCTAGATCCATCCTCTTTGGAACCCCATGACTATACCTTTTCCATATCACTCACTACGCTGCCAGGAATAATCTGCCTTACGGTATCATTGAAACCCCAGGAATGGTATATTGCTAGATGAAGATGGTAAAATTGTTAATGATGCAGAAAAGGCAGAAATGCTCAGTAGCTATTTCTGTTCTGCATTTGGAAAGAAGTAGGATGATGTACTCATTTCACATGAGGATGATAAAGCTTTCCAGTCCATTAATGACTAAAGAGGATGTTAAACAGTATCCACAAGGGAGAAACATTTTTATATCAGTAGGCTGAATAACGTGTCCAGATGTCCTAAAAAAGCTGGCTGAAGTCTCTGGTTTGCTGTTAACTTTTAATGAATCTTGGAATCCTGGGAAAATTGCATGAGACTGGAAGAGTGGTAATATTGTGCCAATATTTTAAAAGGAGAAGCAGTGTACCTGGGTATTATAGACCAGTTAGATTTATGGAAAATAGGTATGTCAAACAAACCTGATACCTTTTTTTTGATGTAAGAATACAAGTTTGGTTGATTAAGGTAACTGTGTAGATATAATGTACTTAGAAGGTATTATGCTTAGAAATTAATAGGCAGCAGGTTTAAAACAAACAAAAGGAAATATCTCTTCACACAGCGCACAGTCAACCCATGGTGGAACTACTTGCCATGGAATGAGGTGAAGGCCAAATCTATAACTTGGTTCAAAAAAGAATTAGATAAGTTTATGGAAGATAGGTCCATCAATACAGTAACTTCTCACTTAATGTTGTCGTTATGTTCCTGAGAAATGCTACTTTAAGCAAAATGATGTTAAGCAAATCCAATTTCCCCATAAGAATTAATGTAAGTGGGAATTATTTTTCACCAGACAAAAGACATTAAACACATATACGGTATAAGTTTTTAAATAGTTTAAAACAAATAATTTAATACTGTACTCACCAGTGATGATTGTGAAGCTTGGTTGAGGCAGGGGCGAAGTGGGGTTGGGGACTTGCCCCACTCCGCATACCCGGTGTTCCAGCCGGAGAGTGGGGTCAGGCGTGGGGGGTTGCCATGTTCTTTCCTCCTGGCGCTCCTGCCGGGGAGCGGGGTCGGAGGCTTGCCCACTCCACAGCTGAAATGCCAGGTGGGTGGAATTGCAGCAAGGCCCCACGCTCCAACCCCACTCCCTGTCAGGAGTGCCAGGCAGAATGGGCAAGCCCTCGCGTCCCGACCCCGCTCCCTGTCAGGAGTGCCAGGCGGGTGGAGCAGGGCGAGCCAAACAACCTTATAATGGAATATTGCGTGACTTTAAATGAGTATGTTCTCTAATAGATCAGCATCCTAATAACGAAACAATGTTAACTGGGAGGACTTTAAGTGAGGAGTTACTATACCTATTAGCAAGGATGGTTACAGAAGCAACCCCATGCTCTGGGTGTCTCTACACCTCTGACTGCCAGAAGCTGGGACTGGACAATAGGGGATCGAGTACGCAAAATTGCCCTATTCAGTTTATTCCCTCTGAAGCATCTGGTGCCAGCCACTGTCAGAAGGCAGGATACTGGGCTAAGTGAACTATTGGTCTGACCTAACATGGCCATTCTTACGTAAGGTCGTGGTATAATTCAAATGCCTTACAAAAGTTTGATTTTAAAAAGCAGCACTATAAAATATCAGTAAAACATGTTAAATACATTAAGAACTGGGTAACTGGCAGATCTCAAAAAGTAGTTGTCAGTGGGGATTCATCACAAAATGGAGGTGTTTCCCATAGGGATCAGTTATGGGCCTGATCCTATTCAACAGTATTATCAGTGACCTGGAAATAAATAGAAAATCACTGATCAGATTTACAGATGATGCAAATATCAATGGAGTGGTAAATAGCAGTGAGGACGGGACAGTCATACAGGGCATTCTAGATCACGTGGTAAGCTGTGCATTTTCAAACAAAATGCATTTTAATGCAGCCAAATGCAAAGTGATACAGCTAGAGCAGGGGTTCTCAAGCTTCATTCACTGCAACCCTCTTTTGACAACAAAAATTACTACACGATCCCAGGAGGGGACCAAAGCCTGAGCCCACCTGAGTCCCACCGCCGTGGGCTGGGGGGGGGTGGCCAAAGCCTGAGCCCCATTGCCCCAGGATGGAGGGAGGCAAAGCCAAAACCCAAGGGCTTCAGCCCTAGGAGGGGGGCCTGTAACCTGAGCCCAACCACCCAGAGCTGAAGCCATTGGACTTTGGTCCCAAGCCTCAGCAAGTCTAGCACCAGCCCTGGTGACTCCATTGAAATGGGGTCACAACCCACTTTGGAGTCCCAACCCACAGTTTGAAACAAGGAGTGGGAGGTCACATCTACATGATGGGGAACTATATCGTGGAAAGCAGTGACTCTGAAAAGGATTTTGTGTTCATGGTGGACAAACACCTTGACTTGAGTTCCCAGTGTGATGCTGTGGCACAAAGGTCTAATACTATCCATGGATGTACGAAAAGGGAGTGGTGAGTAGAAGTAGAAAGTAGGGACTCGCCTACTGTACGTGCTAGGTACATTTCTCATGAGTTCAGACTGAAAGCGCTTCAGCTCTTCTTCTGTGTACGTAGAGCACCTAACTCAGTGAGCCCAGATCCTGACTGTAGGCCTGCAGGTGGTATTGCAACATATTAAATATGATGCAAAATTATACACCAATAGATGGTTCTCAGTTAGTAAGGGTCTTAAGCTATAGTAATCTGTTTACACCACAGTTATGGGAAACAAAAGGGCTAGTGATTAAAAGAATGCTATGCCAGTAACCTTGGCTACCACTCCAGTGACAAACTGATAGGTAAATCCTGAATCCAAAAGGGAAAGATGAGCTGGGCGAAGAGCAATAATCTGTCTGTTGATTCATGTCACATCTAATTGAAGTCAGATATAACAAGTTCAGTCCATAAATGACATCGTGAAATCTGTAACAGTTTATTATAAAGTTGTCATGACTTACACAGCACTGCTTATGTGAGTACTGTGGGAAATAAGGGGGTTGGGGTGAGAAATACATACCGACACAGTATGTAAGCTCTTTAGGGCTGGGACTGTCCTTTACTAGGTTTGTACAGTGCTCTGCATAGTGGAGCTCTGATCCTGATTGGAGCCCCGGGCTCTACCATAACACACGTTGAAAGAAACCCATACATTAATCTAAAATTAATATGAACAAAGGGGTTCAGCCTATGCCTGCCTGCATGATTCCCAGTGGGGCAGAAGCACCACCTTTAGAACAGATGATTCAGCACCAGGTGGAATTAATAGAGGAAGACTTGCTGGCATGGAAAATCAAATTTTGCTTCCTTTAGAGCCACAAAAACCCTTGATCAAAAGAGATAATTTCTTTCTTTAAAAAAAAGTTAGTGTCTTTTGTCCCTGACAATGAGGGGGGCTGATTGCAAGAGCTTGAGCTAAATTGCCATATGTTCTCATTTCCTTGTCTATTCTGAGAAGACTTTGCTGCACACATTGTACCTGATCTGCATGCAGCACCAGGCATTGTTTTTATACAAAAAGCAAAAATACAAAGAGCAAAGTGAATCCCACAGCTGCTGGTCAGTGCTTCATTTAAAACCTGAACAGCATTTCAGTGGTAACGGTTTTGCTCTGAAAAATAGTTTGAGGCTACACATTACAGTAGAACCCTCTTAATTGGCACAAACCAACCAGCCATCATGATTATCAGAACACATTGGGCTTGCTCATACCCATTTGTGATTAAGCCTTCTTTCCCTGTTTATTCCCCACCCCCCCCCAAAGGGTGTACACTCCATTCCTTCCAGAATTTTTTGCTATAACTGCTCTTCCCCACCATTTTTATTCCTCAGCTGTCATGAAATAAAGTTTTTTCTAAAATTCGAATGTCATTTTAACTTGACTTTTATTCTCAGCTGGTGCTATGTCCGTATGTAATCATCAGTTATTACTGTTCATTAAGCACCAACAATATGCTTGGCCTTGTATATGGCACAAAAGGAGAGCATTTCTTCTGGGAAAATTTACTATTTACTGGATTAGAGATGCCCAGGGAAACCCCAGAGAAGGGAATAACATGGACGCCTTTTATTTATATTACTGTTGACTCTCTTCCCATGGGTGTTACAGAAGAAGAGTGAGCACTAAAGACACACATTCTTGTTTGTCTGCCCAATTACTTTGTTTGGTTTACATCCTGTACTGTACGTAGACCACAGTGGGATAGCGACCTTGCTATGGTTCTGCAGCAGGGATGTGTGCAGGAATTTAAATTTGACCTCTTTTGGAGAAACACGGTTCTGTGCCCACACTGAGGCCTAGGGCCAGAGTTCCCTCCCCCACTCCCCCATCTCCGTTCATAACTCTGGAGCTAGGAGGAGTTCGCTCTCCCCCCCGGCCACAGCCCTGGGGCTGGAGGAGTTCTGTGCACCTGATGATTATTGGGGGGACCCGAGTCCCTACTTAACCCCCTGTTGTGCACACCCCTGTTCTGTAGCCTCCACTGGTTCACTGGCATTTAGCTCAGCCACTGGTTTATTCATGTAGTAATAACTCTCTTAGGCTGCCCAATTAGAGTTTTCTTTTCTCTTTCAGTGCAGCTGTGGAACGTAATGTGACCCTCTGAGTGGAGCAGAACCCTTTCCTCCTTGAATCTTATGTGAGATAATGAGTTGGGTTTTATGTGTTTATTCAGACTGGCTTACAGCAAACTTTACTCTGTCAGTAGCTAAGAAAGTAGGAATCCCTGTCAACAGCTCTCAGGGAGACAGAGGGTTAATAACTATATTTTGTTAAGCTCCATTTCATGCAATTGTTGTCTAATGGAGCTTCATCCTTTGATTTTAAATAGTGAGTCCATTCATTACCTACTGTGTAATACAGTTGACTGCAGGCTTTTAAAGTGGGTGACAGGGTTATAAATCAACAAAAGCTGATCAAAATTGACACTGAACTAGCACTGTAAATACAGGCTGTGTAATTAGTTATTGGAAATAGTTTTAACAATAATCTTTCATCAGTTTCCTTTAAATCAAGGCACATAATAATCTGGTAGTAATAATGACAAGCAGCCCTGAGACATTATGGATCAAACCCAGTGCTAGCTATCACAAAATATTTATTCTATGCCTTTACAATCTATGCCTTATCCCGTTATCTTATCCTGTACTTTATATCCGTGTTGTGCTTTGGATCTTCACATGGGGTTGCCTTTGTATATATGTTGGACTTCTTCCAGCCTTCTTCCTTTAGAGACCTGCAAGTCAGCCTTGTGTCTGTGAATCCAGCTCTCAAGACCAGTTACGCTTTTATCTTGATAGTTTTGTATGGATTTTACCCTTCATGGCCCTTGGTGGAATTTCCACCTTCATCTCTGGCAATAAAGCTAGCTCATTTTGCTGTCAGGGTTGCGCTATAGTACATGAGACTGTTGAGCTGTGGACTTCAGCAGTCTCTACTTACACAATAATACGTTGCAATGATCAACTCTTGCCATGCAAGGTGGTATAATCCCAGCTAATAGTGGTTTTCCAGTAGAATGGTTGATTCTGATACTGCTGAGAAGATGCCCTTTTTCTGGCGTGTATTTAAAGTGGAGGATGGAATGGACGTCATCTTGTTTGGTTGGAGCATGGAGATTTACTCCTTCTTCCATTTCAGCTAACTTTAAACTTTCTTCCAGCTGGAACAAAGAACTCTTTCAGTCTAGGCAACGGTAACTGGAGCTGTTGGAAAGGAGTCAGTCAAGGGCATGAGATTTCAAGGAGATTTAACATAAAGTTGCTCCCCAGTAGAATGTAAACTTTCTGCCAGAGGCCACGATTAAAACTGCGTTTGAGTCTGCTGGACCTTGTCAGATGCCTTTCCTTATGATTTAATTAGCTTTGTCGGGAGGCTTAGTGTTGGCTCAGAAAATAAATGGAGTGGAGGCATTTCTGGCCCGTCAACCACACTTTGAAGTGTTATGTGAGAATTCAGCTTTTAAAAATATTTTTCTCAAATGTTAACCCAAGTTCTCATCAATCATAGAATAACCATTTAAAATGATTCCCTGCCCTGAGCCTGCTGGAGAAGTCCCCATTCTCTAAAAGTTCCAGAAATGAGATATTGAGGTTTGTTCTGACTAGGGTTGGATGGCAAGATGCTAGATAGGTCTGGGAGTAGGAGTGTGACTTCCCATACAGGTGAAAACAAGACAATAAGAAAGGCAGTTTCTCCCAGAGCAATCTGTCTATGCTCTGAAATGCAGAAGCCAAATATCCACATAGGTTGCATTATTTACTTCATTGTACTTGTGCTCTGTGCCCTCTTATCTATTTTGTAACCAATAACTCCTGATTAGGACTCTACAGGGCTGTGACTCTTCCTCCCACTGCCTGGTGGAGATTCTGAGCTGCCTTCTTGGGATCTGGTGGGGTGGAGAACGAACAAAGTCCCAGTTAAAAATGTAAACTAAAGAGCTACAGACCCACAATCTTGCATCCGATGAAGTGAGCTGTAGCTCATGAAAGCTTATGCTCAAATAAATTTGTTAGCCTCTAAGGTGCCACAAGTACTCCTTTTCTTTTTACATAATCTTAGCCAGTTACTTGAAAAAATCTGCAATTCTCCCACCTGCTGATCTCTTTGGTATTGATGATCTCGCAGTGAAAACCTTCCATTAAACTCTGCCGTACTGCAGGATCAGACCTAATAGGGCACTTCCATCCACAATCTAGGTGAAGAGGTGACTGGGTAGTGATGCTTACAAGCACGCTGGTGGAGTGGAGGAGGACAAGAGACGACTGCAGCTTCTCTTGCTGGTGCTGGACATGTCATGGTGATTCTGAAAATTTTTGTGTGTGTCTGGTACCATTTCTTAAAGGGAAAGCGTAGGGGTGTAGGCTGCCTGGAGGGAGAGGAGTGCTGAAGAAGAACTTGGAAGAGGGTGCTGATGGATCATCCCAATGTTTTCCAAGATGGTGGCACTTTGACTCCTTTCTAATTGCTCCTGTCATTGCTGCCAGGATTTAAGGAGTGTTTTGTTCCAGTTGGAAAAAATATAAAATTAGCTAGAATGAGGGGAAGAGTGAGTATTGTCCACTGTGCTTACAACCCTCTCCTTCCCCTCAACTGCAGCCTTTCCTGGTGGCTGTCAACTTAGAGCACCCTCTGTTTAAATTTGCCACCATACTGGCTTCCTCCAACTCGTATCCTCCTCTCTTGCTTCAATACTGTGGCTGGTGCAGGCTCCATTTTACTCTGCTGGCAGCTCGCAATAGCTACCCTCTATTTTTCGCTTGTAAGCCCTTTGGGGTAGGGATCCCGTTGTTATCTTTTGTTGCCCAGTGCTCAGCACAGTGTGGCCTGAATCCTGTTATGGGACCACAATACAGATGATGATAATAAGAAAAGATAAGTTGCTTGTGGAGGTGGCCTTAGGGAAAACCTGGAATCACAGCCTGTCTCCTGGCTTGTTCCAGTGCTGCTCCCACAGGAATCTTCCAAACAGACAGTAATGCAGGGCCAGGCTCGTGTAGGATTGTATCAAAGAGGCGGAATGATTTTGTAGTGATTCCATTCAAATCTGAAAAGCCATTTTGTTTCTGAGAAGGGCCAGAATTTCCTAGATGAAAATGGTTGAAATCTATAGTACTCTCTTGTAAGTGTGATTGGACATTAGTTTTGCTTCATCTAAAATGTGGTGCTTTCAAGTGTAGCAGCCTGTCTTTGAGATTATGGTATCAAGAGACTGTGTGTGTGTGTACACACATTATCAGCTGTTCATGAGCTCATCTGTCATGATGTGGTGTGTATAATCCTGCAAGTATATTGCACTTCGCAGTTGCATTAGTATAAAGCAGTGAATAGTATTGAATCAAATGCCAGCGCTTATGTCAGGGTTAATCCTGCTGCAAATTAAACTGTGTAAAACCTCTGCAAAACTTGTTTTTTTTTAATAGAAACAGCAGTTCAGTTGTACTAGAGCCACTAAATTACATTTTTAATGATTTTCAACACTTATTTGATACATTAGTGTTCGACAATGTTTCAGTTACTGTTGTATCTGGATTGATTCAGCTCCACTCTTGTTTAACAGAGTCTCATTTTAGCCACGCTGAAGAAATTCATCTGGGCAATTTTGCTTGTGCTGTAAACATGTAATTAGGCTTGTGCCAATCAGTCTCCAATTCTGGGTCATTACAGGATTTGGGTCAGCAAGTACTGAACCCGAGTTTAAATCCATGTCTCAGTATTGGAGTAACCTCAGGTGATATTTATGCAAATCAGTACAGTGGTGCTTAAACTTTTATTTCAGCTTACTGTCTCTTTCTATTTCAAGTTGGCTGTGTAACCAAGAGCTAATAAGTTTATCCATTTCTCCCCAAATTCTAGAGAAGTATCTATCCTTTTTTCAGTAATTGACTGCTAGGCTCCCTGTGTTTTTCAGCACACTGAACTGTTTTCTGACATTAAACGTTATAAATCTGAGGTTCTGGCTGAAAACAAAAATAAAACTTTCATTATATTCTGAGCTATTTTCATAACTGTGATGAATAAGCTATGACTTTGAGATAGTTAAGATTCACTCAATGAGAACACTTGTAGTTTTGCAATTAACAGGTCATTAACAGAGCAAAAATCTCAGTCATGACTAAGTTTTTGACTTAGTCTGTGAGCTCTACTTCAGGAAAACATTTTAGTGAAGCCCAATAATATATCTGCTGTAAGACAGCACAACCATTTTCAGGGCTGTAAAAATTAGCTCTGTGCTGAAACTGTCTCCCAAAGACCAGAGCCTGGAATTGTATTATTTCTTTGAAAAATAAATAAGGACATACAAACATAGGAAGGGATTTTTCCAGTGCTATTTTTATACAGCCATATCTCAAAAACAATTTTATGTTTTAAAATAAAATTGTATACGGTCTGTGGAATTACTACTTCTGGTGTTCTGTAAATAAAATATTTTGACATGGCTGTGATATGGAATGCTGAAAGCTGTCTGTTTCATATGTTCACTGTATAATTACCCATCCTAATGGCAATTATGTAATTTAGTATGCTGTTACAAGATTAGGGTAGCTATTTATGTAGTTAAATTCCTGAAATGTTCAAAGCACTGAAAATTACTGTGGGGGGTGAAGGAAATATAAACATTTGAAAACTACATTTAGGAAAGGCCTTCAGAGTTAGAAGACACACTGCCAAAATCAAGGAAATTCACAATCAAAGAAAAACATTGCAAGTCTAGACACAACAAGATGATGCAACCATACTAATAGTGGTATTGGAAAGCATATGTGGGCGCAGGCTAGTATCTGCACATACCCCTCTGACAGTGCTCATTGATTACACAAATCCTGTTTGGTAAGGATAGAAGAACAGATGTTCCTGGCAGAGGGCACATTCAGACTGCGTATGCTCTTGCCGATTGCATACCCATACGTCACCACCAGTGTAGCTTGGTGAAAGATGTAGTGTAGACAGGGCTCAAGTGTTTTTATGAGTGTGTCCTCTAACCCTGCTTCAGAGTTAGATGGCATGATGGCAGAAGTCTCTGAGCTTTGCCTGTACTCCAGCCTCGAGCATTGGTGCCATCGGTAGAGTTGCACCAGTGGTGATCCACAGGCGCAGCATCTGCTAGTACTTAAGTCCATATTTCTGCATTGAAGTAACATCTGCTAGTACTTTTGTGATTGTTTCTCTTCTAGGGAAGCTGTGCAAATTAGGTCAAAAATTTGATGCCATTTTCAAATTTAAGTTCATTGTAAACGTGTCAAGTCTTGTGAGTTCTTTACATCTTGGGCCCTTTTCAGTTAAAAGTGCTGGGAGTTATCCCTTTGCTTCTTCCATGGCATTGTGGAAAGTGAATAGCTTACTTGGGGTTTAGCCTGTCTGGTCAGGCCATAAAGGTTAACTCAGAAGAAGGATCAGTGTGTAACTTAAACTAACTCATCATTTGTCTGCCCATTTCACTGTGAACGAAAGAAAAGTATTGAGAGAATTCAGAATTGTGCTTTAGGGAGGAGGCATCTTAACAGGCAATGAGGGGAAAAGCTAAGGAATAATCTGCAATACTTTCCTCAGAAAAAGCCTCGGAAAGCTAGAACTCTTAGACTTCAGGCTTTCACTGTCAGCTTGTGCTTGAAAACAAGACAAAGTTTTGGACCTAACTTAAAGAGCTTCTCTAGGAAAGAGACCCCTGCAACAGTGGTTAATGTGAAGGAAGAAAACAGATTACACAGAGACACCTAGTAAAACGACATGTTTGTCAAGCCTGTGTACTGAGGGAGTGGCGTGGCTCAGAAGATTGGCAATGGGATTTGCAGAGCCCATCTGTCTAGCTCATGGGTTCCAATTTGTCTTAACTTGCTAGTGATTGAAAGTTACCATCTAGTAATTCAGTGAACTACTTGACATGAATGTTACCTCCGTATTACTTCTATCAGACAGCTGTTTGCGACAAAAGAGCCACTGTCACAATTGTCCTATTTGTTGCAGCCTCAGCAGAGAGGCAAGGACTAACTGTGGCATAAACACTGACTTCCTCTCTCCTATCTAACAAATTTATTAGAGCATAAGCTTTCGTGAGCTACAGCTCACTTCATCGGATGCATTTGGTGGAAAAAACAGAGGAGAGATTTATATATACACACACAGAGAACATGAAACAATGGGTTTATCATACACACTGTAAGGAGAGTGATCACTTAAGATAAGCCATCACCAACAGCAGGGGGGGGAAGGAGGAAAACCTTTCATGGTGACAAGCAGGTAGGCTAATTCCAGCAGTTAACAAGAATATCAGAGGAACAGTGGGGGGTGGGGTGGGAGGGAGAAATACCATGGGGAAATAGTTTTACTTTGTGTAATGACTCATCCATTCCCAGTCTCTATTCAAGCCTAAGTTAATTGTATCCAGTTTGCAAATTAATTCCAATTCAGCAGTCTCTCGTTGGAGTCTGTTTTTGAAGCTTTTTTGTTGAAGTATAGCCACTCTTAGGTCTTGTCACCATGAAAGGTTTTCCTCCTTCCCCCCCCTGCTGTTGGTGATGGCTTATCTTAAGTGATCACTCTCCTTACAGTGTGTATGATAAACCCATTGTTTCATGTTCTCTGTGTGTGTATATATAAATCTCTCCTCTGTTTTTTCCACCAAATGCATCCGATGAAGTGAGCTGTAGCTCACGAAAGCTTATGCTCTAATAAATTTGTTAGTCTCTAAGGTGCCACAAGTACTCCTTTTCTTTTTGCGAATACAGACTAACACGGCTGCTACTCTGAAATCTCTCCTATCTAGTGAGAGTCCTTCCAAGGCAAGGCAGGGCAGTGCAGTGTGGAGTTAGTTTGCTGGAGATTCTCGACCTCTTTCATGTGTTCAGTCTGCAGGGTTGTCGGTTCAGGACTAGATTCACTTTAATAAAAATGTTCTGATAAGGAACATCTTCTGGACCAAAGAATGGGTGACAAAAAGCTCTTGAAGGCTTTAGGACAATGAAGAAGCATTTGCCTCAGTAGCAAGAATGGGCTCAGTTGGGACTGTGAACAAGATGGTGATGAGTGAGATGGCAGAGGGAGAAAGGAACATTGCCTGAAACACAGATCCCCTTGTCTAATAGATCTCGTCAGTCTTTCCACCCTTCAGTATTGCTGTGTAAACTTTTGAAACTGTATTCACATCCTCAATAGCATCAGTCAAGACTTGCTTTGGATTTTTTCTAGATGAGATTATTTTACTTAGTCCAGCACACAGACACATTCATCTTCTCACATTGCATGAACTAAAACAAAGGGTTCTTCAGACCAGAAGTGCAGTTATCTCACCTCTCATTTCCTTCTGCATAGTTACACACTGATACCATAATGCTATACTGTATGCCACAGTCAGTCTCATCTGAGAGACCAATGGGACAGTCTAGGATATTATGACTTTTGTAGTTGGAATATTTTGAAATTAAATGTGTATATATCTATAGATAGGTGTGTGTGTGTGTGTGTGTGTGTGTGTATATATATAAAATAAAAATCAGGGAGGAATTAAGTAGAGTATATTTTGCTCATGTCCTCAACAGCTGCTTTATTTCAACCCAGATGTGGCTGTGCTTTAGTGGTGAGAGAAATGATTTCTGTGTGGAGCTTCTGAAGACTTTGAGCTCTATTTAGATGAAAGTACCTGTAAGATTTTGTACCTCATTGTGGCATTGCTGTGCCAAACATAATAGTTTTTGATTCTGTTAATCTTTTCTTATTTGTCCGTCCGTATAATCCATAGGGGAAATTTTCAAGTTAGGTGACTAATTCCCATTGAAAGTCAACAGGAATTATGTACCTCGATGCCATTTGTGTCTTTGAAATATTCTTCTCCTTAATCACTCGTGTTGTCTCCTCTCTGAACTCCTGGACTCTGAATTCTCAACTGCTGGGAATGGCCCACCTTGATTATTACTACAAAAGGTTTTTTCTTTCCTGCTGGTAATAGCTCACCTTACCCGATCACTCTCATTACAGTGTGTATGGTAACATTGTTTCATGTTCTCTGTGTATATAAATCTCCCCACTGTATTTTCTACTGCATGCATCTGATGAAGTGAGCTGTTGCTCACGAAAGCTTATGCTTAAATTTGTTAGTCTCTAAGGTGCCACAAGTACTCCTTTTCTTTTCTCTGAACTCCTGTGATAGGTCACTGATACCTTTCCAGTGCTGAGAGCAGAATGCTTGGTCCTCAGTGAGTGTCACTGGTAACTGTAGAAAGGGGGGTACAGTTTACCTTCAGGATCTTTGATGTGAGGTCTCCACATCCCCACATCACATACTTTGGTGTCTTTGTCCCATTTCACCAATACACAATGTGCCTCCAGCTGGGACTGTCAGGTCTTCCATAGTGTAACTGCTCCCTAACTGATTTTTACTAAGCTTGAGTCTCCTTGGGGACAGTACTTCTAGTGTGTCTCAGTCCCTTCATGTTATGTCTGTCCTTGCTGATATTAGTAGCCCAGTTTCGTATCACCTGCAGATTGCATTAATGTGCACCTTTATCCCCTTCTTCTAGATTAATTAAACTGTTAAATAAAAATTGTCCTGATGCCAATCCCCAGTGGTGACACGCTGTCATTTATCCTTCCCTTTAGCTACGGACATTCAGTAAGTATTCGCAAAAAGAAAAGGAGTACTTGTGGCACCTTAGAGACTAACAAATTTATTAGAGCATAAACTTTCGTGAGCTACAGCTCACTTCATCAACTACTATCTCTTCTCTCTTCTCTTCTCTTCTCTTCTCTTCTCTTCTCTTCTCTTCTCTTCTCTTCTCTTCTCTTCTCCACTTTGCCAGCAGACCCATCCTCCTTCACTCCCTGGAACAAGGGCTTTCCTATATCTCATGTGGCAGAGGGTCTGGCAAGAAGTGCCAGGAGTGGGCATCCATTCTTGGCTGGCAGCAAGCCTCATTCTCCCCATCCATTTTAAGGGAGCTGCTACCTAGCTGCCTTCCTCCTGTTGCTTTCATATGTGGGAGGATGGGACAGAAGGTGCGGCGTGCATGAGGACTCATTCTGCCAAAGTGTCCTAACCCAGTGCTTCTCAAGCTATCTGATGTGGGGGACCAGCCATTTTATTTTCCGATGGCTCGCGGACCGGCACTGGTCTCCCAGCAGCCACAGGCTCCCAGTGTTGTACCTCGGGACAGGAGAGTGGTGTGAGAGCTAATCATTATGTCTTGAGATTCCTCATACTTTTTTCATAGTGCCATATTCCTAGGGGTCCTAATTCCTAAACAGGCCTTCTGGGAAATCTAACAGCCTTTTCCTTCTGACCGCACATTCAATCTGTGTTCTGTTAAATTATGTCCTGGGTCACAGCCCTGCACTTGACATTGAGCTTTGAACTCCTTATAAAAGGCCTGGAGCTTTAAAAAATGCATTACAGTCGAGGGGGAAGAGGGGATATTCTCTCTCTCAGAGGAATCCTGAGAGCTAAAGGGGAAGGGGCTGGGGTAAAGAGAACAAAGAAAGAAGATTAGCTGTCAGCAGAAGTATGGGGGAAAGAAATAACTGTCCCCATTCTCACAAGACTTGCTGGCTAGAGGAGCAGCGGCAGGCCTCCTGGCACATAGAGCAGGGACATAGCACAAACTTAATAATGATAAATGGCAACAAAGCAAGTAGGATTCTGAGATGGAGGCAGCCTGAGCCTGAATCCCATTTTTGAGGTATCTGTGTCAGAATCTGCACAGTAATGGAACGATCTTTAATTTCCCTTTTCTTCTCCGTAATGTCAAAGGCATTTGCTCTTTTATTTGGGTGTCATAATGGATAATAATAGATTTCTTTGGGAATAGTTTCCCCTCATCACTTCACGTTACAGCAGCATATTTGGATTTCTAAGGGCCTCTTCAGACGCTTCTGTGGAAATAGTTTCTTCCACAATAATGCTAGTGTAATGGAGTTAGGGTTGTATTGAAATAGTAAGGTGATTTTTAAGGGGTGAATTTCATTTCAAAGAATTGCAAGAAAAATTTGAGCATTCCATTTATTAAATCCCTGTTCCACACACATTGCCATGATCAAACATGCATATATATTGTGGAGGTTCTGAAATGTTTTGTATTGAAGTACAGGAGGGATGTGCACTCGCCTGGAAGTCACTTTCCCCTGAGAACTCTAATAATCCTGCACTGGTCATTTTAAAAACAAGGGATTGCAACAAAGTTAGCCCTGTGATGCAGCACATGTACATTTGGATTCAACTTGTGCAAGACATGCCATCCTGATGAGATTTGAAACAGCCAAGACACGAACACCTGGGAATGAGAACAAAAGGAGTTCTGACATTACATTCATAATGGTGATCAAAAATATATCCCGTTATTGATACATAAGGTGACAGAACAGCTGACAGACAAATCGGTGTGAAAGCACAAGAATTAGCTGATGACATTCTGATCTGTGCAAATAGGTGATGCTATTTACATTTTAACGAGTTTAAAAATCAGCTACTGCAAATACAGAACAGTGTACTTGAACTGCAAAAATGCCACTACTCTCTCTGACTCAGTGATAATGGTCTAATAAGTGCTATACATTGTGAAAATGCAGCAGAAGCTCTACAGTGCAGGCTAGAAACCAGTGATGGAAGCAAAAGCAACATTCATTTTAAAACAAATTCAAAACAGCACCCGAATTAAAAAAAAAACAAAACAAGCTTTTAAAATGCCAAGTTTGATGTAATCAAAGTAGAGAATAAGTGGTTGTGGCAGTTTCCAGCTGAAGAAATCAAAGATAAAAGCTTCAGTGTGAGACTAACTCTCTCCCTCCCTCTCTCTTTACCACATACGGGCATAGAAGTTCATTCCTCCACAGTCTGTCTCAACCAGCATGTTTTCCAGGGAAAGGTTTTCTCCTAGTATTCTCATGTAAAACCTGTACAGAGGTCTGAGCTCCCTTGGCCAAAAGCAGAATATTGCTTCAGACCTGTGTTAAACTGTGGTTCTGTGTTGGGATGGATTCCCTCGAGTCATTGCGATGTCTCCTGACAACTTGGTGCTTCTTCCAGGCATGTCTCTGTGTATCTCCTCAAGTAGGACATGTTGTCACACCTCAGTCATTAGAAACAGAAAATCTTGTAGGGCGCTAGGAGCAATCCTGAGCCACTCTGTGCATCTGATCTGTTCTGTCTGTAGAGGTAGCTTAAGCTACTCTGGCAGAGGTCCTCAAACTGGGGCTCACCTCCCTAGGGGGATGCGGAGGAACATTTGGGGAGGCACAGCTGGGGCCCCAGCCAGCGCCGCCCAGCTCCACTCCTGGCCCCAGGACCCCAGCTGCTGGCCTCCGCTTCACTCCCACCCCCAGTTGTGGCCCCAGCCTCGGTCCCCTTATTCCTGTTCATGTTCTCCCGGTCCTGGCTCGGTGCGGGGGTGGAGAAGGGTAAGGTGCGGTGTGAGGTAAAAAGTTTGGGGACTACTGTAATATGGGGTGAGGCCAATCTCTAGCACTGTTTGTATGTGTGACCCTGGTCAATGCTGCATCCTGCCAACACTGAAATACTAATACACCGGTGGTAGGCAGGCTCCCAGGGCTGCTTAGGAGAGCATTAAATAACACTGAAAGGAAAGTGCTTAGAGGGTTGAATGTATCTTAGAGCTCGAGAGAGGTTGTGGGGTAATAAATTGAAGTGTTAGGAGGCAAATGTGACAGGGCTAGTGTTCAGACAGTGGAAGCATGGGCCCTATATCACACCAAATACATTATACAGTCTAAATGGACAGGTACAGAACTAGCAGAGAGACACCAACTGATTTGGATGACCAAGGGTGAAGTGGTTATAAGAAACTGCAGATACCTTAATAGTAGATGCATAGGAGCACTTCTTTCTTTGGTGGTTAAAAAGTGAAACATACACACAAAATCTTAGTTGTGTTAGGGTAGTTAAAAGATAGGAAACAAAGTCTAGGAGTAAATGGTTAGTTTTCACAGCAGAGAGAGATTAATAGAAGGGTCCACCAAAGATTTGTACTAGGACCGGTGAAGTTCAGTGTATTCATAAATGATCTGGAAAAGGAGTGAAATGAGACATGGTAAAGTTTGCAGATGATACTAAATTACTCTAGATATTTAAGTCCAGAGCAGACTGCAAAGAGCTACAAAGGGATCTCACAAAACTGGGTGACTGGGCTCAAAATGGCAGATGAAATTCAATGTAGATAAATGCAAAGTAATGCACAATGGAAAGCATAATCCCAGCTGTACATACAAAATGATGGGGTCTAAATTAGCTGTTAGCACTCAAGAAAGAGATCATGGAGTCGTCAGAGATAGTTCTCTGAAAACATTTACTCAATATTTAGCAGCAGTCAAAAAAGCTAACGATGTAAGGAAACATTAGGAAAGGGATAGTTAATAAGACGGAAAATATCACAGTGCCATTATATAAATCCATGTTATGCCCACACCTAGAATACTGCAAGCAGTTCTGGTCTCCCCATTTCACAAAATATATATTAGAATTGGGAAAAGTACAGAGAAGGGCAACAAAAATGAATGGAGGCATGGAACAGCTTCCGCATGAGGAGAGATTAAAACGACTGGGACTGTTCAACTTGGAAAAGAGATGGTGGGGGTGGATGTGATAGAGGTTTATAAAACCATGGTGTTGAGAAAGTAAATAAGGAAGCGTTATTTACCCCTTCACGTAATACACAAACCAGGGGTCACCCTATGAAGTTATTCGGCAACAGGTTTAAAACAAACATAAGGAAATATGTCTTCACACAACGTACACTCAACCCGTGGAACTTCTTTCCAGAGACACTTGTGGAGGCCAAAAGTATAACTGGATTCAAAAAAGAAATAGATAAGTTCATGGAGGATAGGTCCATCAATGGCTATCAATGCAATCCCATGCTTTGAGTGTCCCTAAATCTCTAACTGCCAGAAGCTGGGACTGGATGACAGGGAATGGATCACTCAATAATTGCCCTGTTCTGTTCCATCCCTCTGCGGGATCTGGCACTAGCCACTGTAGGAAGACAGGATTCTGGGCTAGATGGACCACTGGTCTAACCCAGTATGGTCAGTTGCCTCTCTTTCAGAGCTCAGTCTCTATACATTTAACTTCAATGATAGATTCCTAGTACAACTAAACAAGCAACAACTAGAAGAAAGTACTTTGGATGAACCCCCAGTGCCTTCTACAGTAAATCATGTCTGGGCTCTGTGTTTACCCCTTATAACACCCTCAAAATGTGCCTGTTTGGTAAGCAGTTGCTTTAGAGAAACTGTCATGTCAACCATGCTCAGAGAAGAGTGCACTGGATCCAGGATTTAATCTCCCAAATCCACTAACAGGCTCTTGATGGACATAAGGTAAACCCTTTAACTTGTTCACAAGAGGTATTTCATCAGTTGGAAATGCGTTCTTTTTTATGCCTTGTTTTTTATAATGCTCACCTTACTTTGAAGTTGTTGTATGTTCCTTGTTGGTCCTGGCCTGATTGCCTCTAGACAGTAAAGAAGAATGTCATTCGACACCAAAAGGAGAGTTTTTATTTACAAGGGTGTGTCTGCATCATTTCTCCCATAGATTTGAAACCTATACTCTATGGGGGAGCGAGCAGAGACCTATGGGGTGTTAAGTCAGCAGAACAGTAATTAACATAATTATATGCAAAATTCTGAATGCTGCAGCTCTCTCTCCCAGAACTACATTGATTTGCAAACTAACAGAAGACTCACTTGTTTAGGTGTATTTTTGTTAATAAAGTGGGCAGATGTGGCTGACTACACACAAGGATCAGATCTGCTAAGTAAAAATACACCATTTTTTTACAGTCCTTTTTCTGTCCATAGTCACTCTTTAAAAACACAAAGGATTATTTGTAGATCACTGAGAAAGGTTAAATGACTTCATTGAATATTCTCAAAAAGAAAAGGAGGATTTGTGGCACCTTAGAGACTAACAAATTTATTTGAGCATAAGCTTTTGTGAGCTACAGCTCACTTCATCGGATGCTCAAATAAGTGTTAGTCTTTAAGGTGCCACAGGTCCTCCTGTTCTTTTTGCGGACACCAACTGACCCGGCTGCTCCTCTGAAACCGCTGAATATTCTGTTACTGTGCAGAGATGTGAGAGCACAGAGATGCAGACAAAAGAATTCCCTTTGCATTTGCTCTTTCTCCTCTGGGTGTCGAAGACAAATAACAAATTGGTGGGGGTGGGACACTTGCTGGGACCTTTGGCTAAAAGCAGAGTCAGGCCTTTCAGGAGGGAGAAAAGATGAGTTGGGGGAGGCAGGCGAACCACCTGCTACTTCAGAAACGGGGACAGGGAACAACTATTCTCTGCGAGCTGTGCAGACAGAAGGGCAAGAATGGGCATAAACAGCATTGGGGAGAATTCAGGTTAAGTATTACATTAGCAAAAGCTCTGTGCGAACAGTCTGGGTGATGAGACCTGTTGCAAAGGGAGGTTGCAGATCCATACGCACTAGAGGTATTAAAGCCAAAGACCATGAAGTCTCTCATATCATTCTGCTGGGGGATGAGGAAAACAATCCTTCTACAGTACTGCCCCTCCTAGACAGAACAGCCCCAGCTTGCCATTCACAATCCAACATGGATGGAAAAGTGAATCTTACCAGTGGCTTCACCAAGACATTTTCTAGTTATTAGTACCTGAGCAGCTCTTCTGAGGTGTCTGAAATTTGTTATAGAGTCTTTCCTATTCAACTCCTGACATACACATCTGAATTTATTTTCTTCCTGATCAACTTGAAAGGTGTGTAATCATGCGAAACATACACTGTTGACAGCACAATTTTAATTCTTGCCAGCCACTCGACAGGCAGTGAGTACGACAGGAGCAGAGTGCAGATTCCCACTGTCCCCTTGGTTTAATAGATTCACACAGTTTCATTAATTGCCTCACCTCTAAACACAGTATTAAAATGTTATCAGCCTCTTACGGGCGGTTTCATATTCTTACCATGGACAGGTACCGCTGCAGAGGAGGGCTGGTTCAGGTTCTATCATAGGACAACTAACTGTGAGCTCTTTAGACCAGGGACTTTCTCTTATTCTATTGTGTACGAGGGGCCCTGATTTTGATTGGAATCTGAGTGCTACAGCAATATAAATAATAAATTTAAAAATTTTATTAAAGCGAATGTTAAAAAAATTATATAATACACAGGTTAAGAAAATAGTGTCTGTACATCTGGGTATAGTGCTTAGATTATCCACAAATACAAAGTTTGTTTTAAAAGTCAGAAGATACATATAATGCATAATCAGCAATAACCCAAATTAAGGTGAATAAATTTAAGAATATAGTTTAGATCAGGGGTGGGCAAACTATGGCCTGTGAGCTGCATCCAGCCCACCAGCCGTTTTAATCCAGCTCTCAAGCTCCCGCTGGGGAGCTGGGTCTGGGGCTTGCCTCACACCGGCGCTCCAGACAGGGAGCAGGGTTGGGGCCCATGCCGCATGGCTCCCAAAAGCAGCGGCATGTGCTCCCACCGCACGTGCCTCCCCACAGTTCCCATGGCTGGGAATCGTGGCCAATGGGAGCTTTAGGGGCGGCACCTGCAGACGGGGTGGCATGCAGCAGATCCCTACCCCTCCTGCCCTCTGAAGCCCTCAGTCCCAGCCCAGAGCACCCTCCTGCACCCCAAACCTCTGATCCTGGCCCCGCCGCAGAGCCCTTCACCCCTCCCTGCACCTCACCCTTCCTGCACCAGCCCAGAGCCCCCTCCCACACCCTGAACTCCTCATTTCTGGCCCCACCCCAGAGCCCTCACCGCCTCCTGCACCCCAACCCCAATTCCGTGAGCATTCATGGCCTGCCATAAAATTTCCATACCCAGATGTGGCCCTCAGGCCAAGAAGTTTGCCCACCCCTGGTTTAGATATTAGAATCCAAATACTCAGGTACATCACTGATGAGAAGTTATACAGAGCGTTGGTGGTAGAAAGCAAATATATTAACCTGTAGATTGTCCATCAGTAATTGAGCATTTAGGGTAGGTTGTCATTTAGAAAATAAAATCCATCAGGGAAGTATTTCAGTTATTTTCCCAACTGCGCTTCTCATTGGCACTCCCGGTAACAAGGACCACGTTATTGTAATTCATATATGCAACAAGGGGCAACTTTAAAGTTCTCATCTGGCAAGTAAATCATAGAGTTCTTCCACCATTAAGTGGAAGATGAGCACGGAGGTATGCCTATTATTTCCTGACTTTCCATTTTCTTAAGCTGCAACACAGTAACAATGTTTTAAAATATATTATTTCTTTTTATAGCACTATAAATCTCCATGGCACTTGAACCTTAACATTATATCTGTGGTGGGGAAGTTTGTGTTGGCTCTATCTTCATTTATTTCTAGGAACATAACTGTATGAGAAGAAGTGTTGCTAGTAAACTAATTGAGATTGTTGCTAGCAATAAAAGTGAAGTTACCCCCAGATATTTTGAAATCCTGATCAGTGGTTGGAGTTGTAAACAATGTTTAAACATTGTTGGGGAGGAAAGAGGGAATGAAGGACAGATCTAGAAAAGGGGATTTTCAGGAACTTACTATGCCACATGACTGGACTTTTGGGACTTCCCAATCCTAGTGAACAGCACGGTGCTGTGTGTGTAACCTTGAGGCAGGTCCCCTCGTTTCAATGAATCATGTTTAAAATATGTTGGTCATCAGTATTTAAACAGGTTCAATTAGAAGTTCAAACATATTACAGAATGCAGCTACTAAGAGCCAGGGTATGAAATACAACAGCACTTCGGTGATACAGTTATGGCATCATGGTTAATGACCAAAATATTAAAGAACTTATTGAAATTCAATCATCAGTCAAGGTAAATGGAGTCTTGTGGCAAAGAATGCAAATGCGTTCTTTTGATACTGCTTGAATACAAACCACCCAAGCTCCGCTCACACTTGTTTCTATGGTTATCCGCTTGTGAACAGCTGGGTGAGACATTGTGGGGGAGGGGGAGGAAGAAGTGATAATTAACTTTTCATTTACTAATTACTCACTGAAATTATCATGATAATCCTGATTACTGGATTAGTTCTCACAATCTTCCTTCCTTTCCCAATATCACAAGCACAAGCGGTGTCTCAAGCACTGTACTTGGCACGGTGATTGCTGGGAAGTTCTTTGATGTCCATGGGTTTGTTGCAATAAAACATATTTTTTTTAAAAAATTCAGTCTTTCTGCAATCAGTGTTTCCCTGAAACACTAAACGTGAGTGAGAAGATCTCCATGAGTCACAGCAAAATTATCCTTATAATTAAGGTATCCTTGGAGTAGAATCTTCCTCACCTGTTGTTTGGACCACATCAGATCCCTCTGCTGGTTCCCTCTCACCTTCCACATCAAGGCTCTTGTCCTTGCCCTCAATGCTCTTGCACAACTTTTCCTCACCAAGATCTCTGCTCTTGGTTTTTTGGTCATCCTTTAGCTTGGCCAGTAATGCCAGCCTCACTATTCCCTGTATTTTCTTCTCCCTTTGTCTGCTTGCATGCTGTCCCTGTGCATGGAGCTCCCTCCTTATCACAGTGCCCCAGGCATCCAGCAATTCTTCATTAAAAGTTCTCTCTGAGGTCCACAAGTGCCAACATGTGTCAGTTAAAGCCCCTCTAAGTTGGCACCATTCTCCAGGTCTGCCAGCATGCTGTGTCATCAGCATGTTTTACTTGGGATACTCCTCAGGGCTGTGAGCCTGTCTCTGTGTTTTTGTACAGCATTGAGGACAATGTTAATAATAATCTAATATCCTCTTCAGACACTGCAGTTGGTTTCTGGTCATGTAAACTGGTAAGAATGAAGAGACATTTCAAACAAACAGTGTGTGCATGAAACTCCCCTCTGAACGGGAAAACCCATGTTCTCAATAGCAGTGTGACTCTCCATGCCTCCTGTTACTGTCAGGACTGTCTTTCATTTCTCTTGGTCCATCTCCTCCCCCTCTCAGTGAGGGTGACCTTTGAAGAACTTTACTGCTTATCTCTCTCCTCCATGCAGGATTCTGCTCTCGTGCACTTTGTTCCTTTCCCAACCTGCACAGCATTACCGACATGGAGACAGGCAGGCTGTTCTCTCACCCGATTCACCGAAGCTCTGCCCCAAGATTGATTCTGTCTGTGTGCAGGAGCAATAGCGATCTAATGGGCACTAATGATAAACACTGATCTCCTCTCAGGCTGCCTATGCAAATTTTACACTATGCTCCTAAAATGCAAAGTGAGAACAAGCCATTTCTTACCTCAAGGACAAAAAGCTGGCACCCCAGGCTATGGTTACCTCCTTCAGAAACATTGCCAATTGTGAGAATATACAACTGAAAATGGCTGTAGTAAGAATTACATTGTTACATTTAATAAAAATAGCCTCATTAAACATTTTCTTTAAAAGACTAAAACAGACTCTCAGATTTATAATTAATTTTTTCCTACACACGCTGCTCTCCACCCTGTTCTTCAAACTAGCTTTGCGTATATGTGATGTAAATGTCTGAGCACTATATATGGACCATAGCAGACGACACTCCCAAAAACTCCTCTGGTGCTAGAGAACTGGGGTGGCTGTTAAAGAGAAGATGGGTCTGCCATTCTCCATGTGGATGCGGATATAAAAGATAACGGCTGTCTTGGACCCTTCTGTCACATGCCACCAAAGCTACTATCACAAGATGGCAATCTACTGTTCATAGCTTAATTAAGCCCCTTAGTGTCGCCTTGCAGATACTTCGTTTGCAGCTTGTTTATTCTGAAATATGGACCAGTGAAACTCCTGCACACTATTGAACCTCAGTCTGCATCCTGTAGGCAAGTAATGCCTGATCGGTGACTGCAGCGCAAACCAGAGTCATTTATGTACATTAATAGCAAATCATCATCTCAACCTTTTGTAGACAGTTTCCAAAAATTAATTAACTGGATCATAAATTCCTGTTTTGCTTCTGTGAACAGGATGGCAGACTGAGCCCCTGCACAGGGAAAAGCAGCACTGTTCTGATGGGTCATGTGAAGGCTCTAGATGCTTTGAGGTTCAGGGTAATTAGTGGTGAATCAAGGTGCTGGTGAGCCGTAAGCACCAGGACATAGAAGTAGTGGTAGTCTCTCTTTGGCCAAAGGGAACTACAGAGCTAGTGCAGTGAAGTCCTGTGAGGAAGCTGTAGGAACAGCCCAACTCAGAAGATGCTCACGCTGAGGTTTATGTTGTGTTCTTGTTTCTGACTTAACAAGTCAGACAACAAGGGAAGGGGTGAGTTCTGGACGTTGACTCTGGAACCGTGTCATCTGTTGGTGGCAGAGCATTAATGATAACCACTGATTCTCAGCCCATTTACACACGGTGTGGAACAGAAAATGGAAGTCTCACAAAAAACCAGAATAAGGATGGGCATTGTATGTAGTCATTGGCTCTCATGTCATCAGACTTCCAAAATAGAAATGTTTCTAAGATTGTCAGAGAGAAATTGGCAAGCCCAAAAGCAGGAAAGGATGTGGCTGAACATGCCAGCTGACAGAAACAGCTGTCACATTTCTACAATTGTCAGGACGAGAAGTACAGAACTGCTAGCACACCTGGCGTAAATTAAAGGTGAGC